>NC_056627.2:116568813-117171035 GCF_002870075.4 Lactuca sativa
TTGGGTTCCACATTGGAAGTCTATGCATTTAGCAAACCATTGATGAGCATTGTTTAATTTTTGAGCTCGACAATAGATGTAGTCTTTTCAATTTAGCAAAGCTTTAATGAACATTGTTTAATTCTTAAGTTCCACAATAGAAGTGTATGCAAATTAAGCAACGCTTTGATGAGCATTGTTCCATTGTTGAGTTCAACATTAGAAGTCTATGGAATTTAGCAAAGTTTTGATGATCATTGTTTAATTCTTGAGTTCCATAACAGACGCCGTCTTCACAATTTAGCAAATCTTTGATGAGCATTGTAAAATTCTAGAGTTCCACAATAGAAGTCTATGCAATTTAGCAAAGCTTTGACGAGCATCATTTAATTCTTGAGTTCCACAATAGAAGTCTATTCAATTTAAGCAAAGCTTTGATGAGAATTGTTTAATTCTTGAGTTCCACAATAGAAGTAGTCTTCGCAATTTAGCAAAGATTTGATGAGCATTTCTTAATGCTTGACTTCCACAATAGAAGTCTATGCAGTTTAAGCAAAGCCTTGACGAGCATTGTTTCATTCTTGAGTTCCATATTAGAAGTCTATGCACTTTAGCAAAGCTTTGATGAGCATCGTTTAATTCTTGATTTCCACAATAGAAGTCTATGCAATTTACCAAACCTTTGATGAGGGTTGTTTCATTCTTGGGTTCCACATTGGAAGACTATGCAATTTAGTAAAGCATTGATGAGCATTGTTTAATTATTAAGTTCCACAATAAAAGTAGTCTTTGCAATTTAGCGAAACTTTAATGAACATTGTTTAATTCTTGAGTTCCACAATAGAAGTGTATGCAATTTATGTAAAGAGTTGTTGATCATTGTGTCATTCTTGAGTTCAACATTAGAAATCTATGGAATTGAGCAAACTTTTGATGAACATTGTTTAATTCTTCAGTTCCATATTAGATGTCGTCTTCGCAATTTACCAAAGCTTTGATGAGCATTGTAAAATTCTTGAGTTCCACAATAGAATTCTATACAATTCAAGGAATGCTTTGATGAGAATTCTTTATTTCTTGAGTTCCAGATTAGAAGTCTATGCAATTTAGCAAAGCTTTGATGAGCATTGTTTAATTATTGAGTTCCACAATAGAAGAAGTCTTCGCAATTTCGCAAAGCTTTGAGTTGCATTTCTTTATTCTTGACTTCCATAATATAAGTCTTTGATGCAATTTAAGCAAAGCTTTCACAGACACTGTTTCATTCTTGAGTTCCACATTAGAAGTCTATGCAATTTAGCAAAGCTTTGATGAGCATCGTTTAATTTTTGATTTCCACAACAGAAGTCTATACAATTTAAGCAAAGCTTTGATGAGCATTGTTTGATTTTTGAGTTCCACAATAGAAGTCTACGCAATTTAGCGAACCTTCATGAGCATTGTTTCATTCTTGGGTTCCACATTAGAAGTCTATGCAATTTAGCAATGCTTTGATGAGCATTGATTAATACTTGAGTTCCACAATAAAAATCTATGCAATTTAGCAAAGCTTTAATGAGTTCGAAAATAGAAGTCTATGCAATTTAAGCAAAGCTTTGATGAGCATTATTTCATTCTTCAGTTCAACATTAGAAGTCAATGCAATTTAACAAAGCTTTGATAACCATTTTTTAATTCTAGAGTTGCACAATAAAAGTCGTCTTCGCAATTTAGCAAAGCTTCGAAGGGCGTTGTTTAATTCTTGAGTTCCAGAACAAAAGTCTACAGTTTCGGCAAAGCTTTTCACTGCTTCATTATTGAGTTCCACATTAGAATTCTATGCAATTTATCAAAGCTTTAATAAGCATTGTTAAATTCTTGAGTTCCACGATAGATGTAGTCTTTGCAATTTAGCAAAGCTCTGATAAGTATAGTTTTATTCTTGAGTTCCACAATAGAAGTCTATGCAATTTAGCAAAGCTTTGACGAGCATCATTTAATTCTTGAGTTCCACAATAGAAGTCTATGCAATTTAAGCAAAGCTTTGATGAGAATTTTTTAATTCTTGAGTTCCACAATAGAAGTAGTCTTCGCAATTTAGCAAAGATTTGATGAGCATTTCTTTATGCTTGACTTCCACAATAGAAGTCTATGTAGTTTAAGTAAAGCTTTGACGAGCATTGTTTCATTCTTGAGTTCCATATTAGAAGTCTATGCAATTTAGCAAAGCTTTGATGAGCATCGTTTAATTCTTGATTTCCACAATCGAAGTCTATGCAATTTACCAAAGCTTTGATGAGGGTTGTTTCATTCTTGGGTTCCACATTGGAAGTCTATGCAATTTAGCAAAGCATTGTGAGCATTGTTTAATTGTTAAGTTCCACAATAGAAGTAGTCTTTGCAATTTAGCGAAACTCTAATGAACATTGTTTAATTCTTGAGTTCCACAATAGAAGTGTATGCAATTTATGTAACGCGTTGTTGATCATTGTGTCATTCTTGAGTTCAACATTAGAAGTCTATGGATTTAGCAAAGTTTTGATGATCATTGTTTAATTCTTGAGTTCCATATTAGATGTCGTCTTCGCAATTTACCAAAGCTTTGATGAGCATTGTAAAATTCTTGAGTTCCACAATAGAATTCTATACAATTCAAGGAATGCTTTGATGAGAATTGTTTATTTCTTGAGTTCCACATTAGAAGTCTATGCAATTTAGCAAAGCTTTGATGAGCATTGTTTAATTATTGAGTTCCACAATAGAAAAAGTCTTCGCAATTTAGCAAAGCTTTGAGTTGCATTTCTTTATTCTTGACTTCCATAATAGAAGTCTATGCAATTTAAGGAAAGCTTTGACGAGCACTGTTTCATTCTTAAGTTCCACATTAGAAGTCTATGCAATTTAGCAAAGCTTTGATGAGCATCGTTTAATTCTTGATTTCCACAACAGAAGTCTATACAGTTTAAGCAAAGCTTTGATGAGCATTGTTTGATTCTTGAGTTCCACAATAGAAGTCTACGCAATTTAGCGAAGTTTTCATGAGCATTGTTTCATTCTTGGGTTCCACATTATGAATCTAATTAGATGTATTTGTATGCCATTTCATGTTACATAGGAACCTCGCGTGTTATCAGGCCTCGATTCGACGTTTAGCATCCGAAATCGACACATTTCTGCGTCCGGTGAGTTCATACCCCTACCCTTTTTCAATGGTTTTTCAATGTTTTCAGGGGGGAATACAAGCAAAAGTACAAGAATATCTTGTACTTAAACACATGACTTCAGTTAAATGGTTTCATAATTGTACATTTTTAAGAATTAAAAACCATTTAACAAACTGTTTTAACTTGCAGAGTTATTTGTTTTAACCCGATTTTCAATTCTTATTATACATTGATGTATTGTATACCTTATATTTGATTGTTCACATTTAAACTGTTAGAACACATAAACCATTGTAATGTCTGTAATAAAACACTAAGGTTCGAGTGTAAAAGACAGACACCATCAGAAAACATAAAACATCTGTATGTCCTTAACAATACACCTAGGCTCGAGTGTGATAGATAAATACCATCATAATACACAAATCAATTGTAATGTCCTTAATACTACACCTAGGATCGAGTGTAAAGGACAATCACCATAAGATAACACATATATCATTTGTAACGTCCTTAATAATACACCTATGATCGAGTGTAAAGGACAGTCATCATTAGATAACACCTAGGCTCGAGTGTAATGTCCTTAATAAAACACCTAGGCTCGAGTGTAAAGGAAAGGTACGTTAGAACTTAGCTAGTCGTAGATACTACTTTCCTAGTCGAAAAGTAAAGAGTAATCTTAAAGATTGGAGACACGTCCTTGTAACACTTCCTTGGCACGAGATAGTGGAGGACTAACCCTGTAACCAGAATCTCCGAGCGTAGGAGAGCGTGGCTTGAGTGTATAGATCTATACAGGACTGACAATCCCACACCTGGCTGCTAGCTACAGCCGAACCGAAAGGTTCAAGGGTGACGAAAGTCATAAAAAGGATACTGGCCCTGGTCCGAGTCATATCTAGTCTGAGTATGGTTAAGGACTCGCAATTAGGATTATTAACACTTTACGAGTATTTATTAGTTTTATGTACATAATAAAACTAATGTACGTTCAAGGATGACTGGCACACATATACACACATTCAGGAAAACATGGGGTTTTCCTGGGAGAACACTGAACATAACCAGAATCGGTAAAGATACACACACATACACACTTTCAGGAAAACATGGGGTTTTCCTGGGAAGGACACTGAACATAATCAGAATCGGTAATAGTTCACACACACATAGTCAGGAGAACATGGGGTTTTCCTGAGTAACCGTAGTACGTAACTAGAAATGTGTAACAAATTAAATAACTGAACTACAATTCACAAGAACAATCATGTTTTCATTGTACATCGTTTACTTTACTTTTCGGATTTGGAAACTAACTTTACATAAGAAAATATGGGATTTTCTTGGATAAACGCTTTTTCAGGAAACCAAAGGAACTCGTACATTTTCAGAAAATCTAACCGCTTATGAACTCACCAGCTTTATGCTGATTTTCAAACCGCTTGTATTCTCAGGTCCACGTTAGACAGGTACCCGAAGATCTTCTTGTTTGAAGACGGAGTTCTCAGAAGACTCGTTTCGTGTTGTTTATATATGATATGTATCACTTGTATAACTTATGCTTTTGAAACGAATGTAAAACTTTCATATATGTAATGTAATGGTTGATTTACTTTACTTACTATGCACATTGGATTTGATACTCAACGTGGAGTCAACCCCGGAAATGTTTCTGCCTTCGGTTTTCGGGGTGTGATAGATTGGTATCAGAGCCCTTGTTTATAGTGAATGAAGTATACCAAAACTTACATGGTATAAAACTATAAACATTAAGGAACCTAAGTGCTCTAAACTAAAAGTATCCTTCAAAATATAAGTATTTTCAAAAGTATATAAGTATACCAACCCGTCGAGCTCCGTAACTACAAGTAGAACAGAACATAAGTAAATGGGTGTTGTACGCTGCGGTTTAACCTGGGCAGTTATGTAGTCGTATCTAGGATCAATATAGCTTGGCCAACTATATTCATTCGAGACACGGCCAACATGTGCTTGGGAGTGACTATGGTAAGCGACATGCCTAAAACTTACCGTAATACCACAAACATCGAACCAGCGTCGTAACGAATCATGAAATACTATGGGAGTATTTCTCGAGCCAATCCTTGGTAGAAATCCTCATTCATGCATTATTCTTTGATCATTCCCTTAGCAGTAATTTTCCCACTTTGATAACTCTTTCCTGCTTTATCGCTTGTTAGCATATATTTGTCATATCTCTTGATTCAATTCAGAGGACTTACCATCCTCTCTTCCTTGATCTTATTAGATCAAGATGCCTCCAAGAAAGAGACCTAGCTCCAAGACCAACAACCCTCCGCCACCACCGCCTCCCCAAATTGATCCAGCAGTATTCCATGCAGCTGTTACAGTCGCGGTAGCAGCTGCCATGTCTCAACGGAACTCCGACGGTTCCGGTGGTTCGGGAGGTGATACCCAAACCCAAAACCAAGAAAGCAGTCAGGGACGCCGGAAAGAGGGTTCCTATAAGGATTCCATGAACGCCAAATCCACGTCCTTTAATGGCACTGAGGTGTCATTTCCTTCGCCCGATGGTTCGAGAAGATCGAATCCATCTTTGAAATTTGTGCATGTTCAGATTCAGACAAGGTGAAGTTTGCCGCCTGCACCTTTATCGACAAAGCCTTGACTTGGTGGAATGGCCGAGTCAAATCCTTAACCTTACCTGTAGCCAACGCCATGGGTTGGGAAGCCATGAAGGAACTTCTGCTGGCTGAGTACTGCCATCAGGGCGAAATGCAGAAGTTAGAACATGAACTTTGGAACCTGAAGATGAAAGGTTACGACATCACTGCTTATACTTCCAGGTTCGACGACTTGGCACTACTCTGCCCGAGAATGGTTACCCCGGAGAGTAAGAAGATAGAAAGATTCATCTGGGGGCTGACCCATCCAACGAAAGGAAACGTCATAGCCGCGAGGCCGGATACATACGACAGCGCCAAACGCTTAACACAGATCCTAATCGATCATAGCGAAGACCTTGAGGAGGCAGCTACCACTCCTGAGCCGACAGTGAGGAGTGGTGAGAAAAGAAAACTTGGGAAGAAAGAGAAAAGTCAAGCATCGCACAAGTCTTCGAAGAAACAACAAACGGTGGCAGTTCACGCTGTCACTTCCCCTGCAACTGTCTCTGTTGATGGATCCTCAACCCGAAAACCTGCTAATAGGTATACTGGAACCCTTCCTAGTTATGGCAAGTGCAACTATCATCATCTTCCTTCCGGTCCATGTATTGAGATAATTTGCAACAAATGTAGCATAAAGGGTCACATGGCGAAAAACTGTAAGACACCAACCCAATCAACGAGTCAAACTTCCGGAGCGGGCATTGGTCGGGCCTGCTATGGTTGTGGAGAAGTTGGGCATCTTAAGCGAAACTGTCCCAAGGCTACACATGGCAAAACCGAAAGAGTTCTAGCGATAGGACAAGAGGAGACAGCCACCGATCCTACCGTTGCCACAGGTATATTTCTCCTTGTTAAATTATATGCCTGTGATTCCTTTCGATTCTAGCACCGAAAGAAATTCGTTAACCATCCATTTGAACATTTTCTAACCCCGTCGTTTGCAAGTAACCGAAAATGTATATCTTCGAGATGGTTATCACGTGAGAACGAGAACGCTTGTGTCGTATCCGTAGATTGTATTCTCAATCCGAGCGATTATTCTTTTTCCATTCGACCTATTGGCAAACTTTTTATGAAATGCTTTGATGTCACCTTTAGCATGTAATGAACGAGCCTCATTCATGTTGTCATTCCTAGATTCGAGAAAGCCGTTCGTTTTAACTTCCCTACGACCCGACTCTCATGATCTTCGTACATCAAAGCTTAAAAAGTTTTCCCATGTATCCCTCATCCGAGTAATCATCGAGAAACGAGAAGTCTACGATTCTTTCCCCGATACTATTTCCAAAGAATTCTTGATAATTCTTTCCGAACATGTAGTCAAGTCTCACATCGACCTAATCCCTGAAATTATCTCGTAGCCAAACTTCAGAAAGCACGATATGTGCAAGGCAGCAATCAGGGCATGATACGATCACTACGAGTTAATAGTGGCGCCCTTCGGTCGAACCATTTTCTTGGTCATGTAGATAAGCAAAGCAGTCATACTCGTAAACCCTTCCAAAGGCAAAGGCAATAAAGAATTAGTCGACACCGGGAACACCCATGGAAACCTGTCGATTCTTGGGTTCTGCCGACTATAATCGTAGACTCATGTAGAAGTTTCCCTTAGAACCATCGGACCCTTAGTTACTCTGCCATGTGAAAATGTACCCACTTGTTGGAGGTTTTACCCTAGAAAGACATAGTACACCTTGGGAAGTATGGAAAACTTAACTTGTGGAACCTTAGACTCTTCGAGATCCTCGTTAGGAATCAATTCCATAGCCCTCTCCGAGCTATCTTCAGGAACTCCGCAGCGAGCATCCGGTATTCCACATCGTTGTTTGTGAGAAGTGCTAACCTAACGAAAACCTTAGTCGCCCTTTGATGAGGTCAAAACCAATGAAAATCCGAACCTTCGTGTATGAATCAATTGAGATCGTGGATTTAGAGGTTAACCATGTGTAACAAAGCCACATCCTGACAGTGAGGGTTCGCTGGAATGTCAAGCGGAGAACCCATTCCACTTAAGAGCTTGAAGACCCGAAGCAGTAGATTCATCCTCATATCTCTTTTCACTTCGTGATCTGTGTTCGAATCTTTGAATTTCGGGACGAAATTCCCTCTAACGGGGGATAATGTAACAACGCGAAATTCATATCCCTAAATGTAACCCTTCACGCAACTCGTTCTGATAATCCAATCGCCGTTTCCGATTTCGTTTCCGATTCCGACATTTTATTAAGTCATTAATGTGGATTTTATTTTATGACTTAATGAGTGTCTTAATACCCTTAGAACTTATTCTAACGCCTCATATTAATGATCGGAACATTTCTGGAATCAACCATATCGGGTTACGGCAAATTGGCCGGGTGCGACCAAAAGCCCCGTCTAACGCCGGTATCGGGTAAAATTTTACCGTGTCCCGAACTTGTACACTATTTAAAGTGATCCAAGTCTTCATTTTGAACCTTTTGCTTCATTCTACAACTATCCCAACAACCTCTCTCCTCAAACTAGATTTAAAGGTCCAAATCTCAAGTTTAAGGCTTCAAATCTTCAAGGTACCTTCCTATACTCATTGTGTATCATATTGGACCTTCAAATTCGAGATTTATTCATGATTTAGAGCCTTGTATATGAGTTTACGGCCCGGGAAGGTGCTTAGGCCGTAAACCCATATTTAAAGGGTTTTTAAGCCCTTAAACCCTTCTATGACTCAAACTAGACCTAGATATGACTTTTAGAAATTTGGTAATGGACTTAGAACACTTTAAACATGAATTTTGAGGGATTTGTATAAGTTTACGGCCAAGGCATGTGCTTGGGCTGTAAACTCCTAAAAGTATGTTAAATTGTGCCCCAAAATCATTTCAAGGCTTGTAGGAATTTTTAGAATCACATGTGATTAACTTTGAGACATTAAAAACACTTATTCATGGGGGTATGAGAGTTTACAGCCGTAAGCTCCATGCTAAGGCCGTAAACTCCCCTAAGTGTTGTTATTTGATGTTTTAAATTAATTCCAAGCCTTAGGTAAAATTGTTCCAACTCTTCCCAAGTGATATTGGCCATTTAAGATCCATTACCCATGCTTACATGAGTTCACGGCCGTGAAATCATGTGTGAGTGTTGTTTAAGGTTGTAAACTCATTAGGAAGTTTACTCTTGGGGAGTAAACTCAAATCCCAAGTCCCTTGTTTCATTTCAAGTCCGTAGATGTCACCCGGGTCACTCCAAACACCCGTTTTGAGGTGTTTTCGTTCGTTGGAGTGTGACTTCATATCTAATTAGAGTTTATGAATCTAATTAGATATATTTGTATGCAATTTCATGTTACATAGGAACCTCGCGTGTTATCAGGCCTCGATTCGACGTTTAGCATCCGAAATCGACACATTTCCGCGTCCGGTGAGTTCATACCCCTACCCTTTTTCAATGGTTTTTCAATGTTTTCAGGGGGGAATACAAGCAAAAGTACAAGAATATCTTGTACTTAAACACATGACTTCAGTTAAATGGTTTCATAAGTGTACATTTTTAAGAATTGAAAACCATTTAACAAACTGTTTTAACTTGCAGAGTTATTTGTTTTAACCCGATTTTCAATTCATATTATACATTGATGTATTGTATACCTTATATTTGATTGTTCACATTTAAACTGATAAAACACATAAACCATTGTAATGTCTGTAATAAAACACTAAGGTTCGAGTGTAAAAGATAGACACCATCAGAAAACATAAAACATCTGTATGTCCTTAACAATACACCTAGGCTCGAGTGTGATAGATAAATACCATCATAATACACAAATCAATTGTAATGTCCTTAATAATACACCTAGGATCGAGTGTAAAGGACAATCACCATAAGATAACACATATATCATTTGTAACGTCCTTAATAATACACCTAGGATCGAGTGTAAAGGACAGTCATCATTAGATAACACCTAGGCTCGAGTGTAATGTCCTTAATAAAACACCTAGGCTCGAGTGTAAAGGACAGGTACGTTAGAACTTAGCTAGTCGTAGATACTACTTTCCTAGTCGAAAAGTAAAGAGTAATCTTAAAGATTGGAGACACGTCCTTGTAACACTTCCTTGGCACGAGATAGTGGAGGACTAACCCTGTAACCAGAATCTCCGAGCGTAGGAGAGTGTGGCTTGAGTGTATAGATCTATACAGGACTGACAATCCCACACCTGGCTGCTAGCTACAGCCGAACCGAAAGGTTCAAGGGTGACGAAAGTCATAAAAAGGATACTGGCCCTGGTCCGAGTCATATCTAGTCTGAGTATGGTTAAGGACTTGCAATTAGGATTATTAACACTTTACGAGTACTTATTAGTTTTATGTACATAATAAAACTAATGTACGTTCAAGGATGACAGGCACACATATACACACATTCAGGAAAACATGGGGTTTTCCTGGGAGAACACTGAACATAACCAGAATCGGTAAAGATACACACACATACACACTTTCAGGAAAACATGGGGTTTTCCTGGGAAGGACACTGAACATAATCAGAATCGGTAATAGTTAACACACACAGTGAGGAGATCATGGGGCTTTCCTGAGTAACTGTAGTACGTAACTAGAAATGTGTAACAAGTTAAATAATTGAACTACAATTCACAAGAACAATCATGTATTCATTGTACATCGTTTACTTTACTTTTCGGATTTGGAAACTAACTTTACATAAGAAAATATGGGATTTTCTTGGATAAACGCTTTTTCAGGAAACCAAAGGAACTCGTACATTTTCAGAAAATCTAACCACTTATGAACTCACCAGCTTTATGCTGATTTTCAAACCGCTTGTATTCTCAGGTCCACGTTAGACAGGTACCCAAAGATCTTCTTGTTCGAAGACGGAGTTCTCAGAAGACTCGTTTCGTGTTGTTTATATATGATATGTATCACTTGTATAACTTATGCTTTTGAAACGAATGTAAAACTTTCATATATGTAATGTAATGGTTGATTTACTTTACTTACTACGCACATTGGATTTGATACTCAACGTGGAGACAACCCCGGAAATGTTTCCGCCTTCGGTTTTCGGGGTGTGACAATTGTAAAATTCTTGAGTTCCATAATAGAATTCTATACAATTCAAGGAATGCTTTGATGAGAATTGTTTATTTCTTGAGTTCCACATTAGAAGTCTATGCAATTTAGCAAAGCTTTGATGAGCATTGTTTAATTATTGAGTTCCACAATAAAAGAAGTCTTCGCAATTTAGCAAAGCTTTGAGTCGCATTTCTTTATTCTTGACTTCCATAACAAAAGTGTATGCAAGTAAAGCAAAGCTTTGACGAGCACTATTTCATTCTTGAGTTCCATATTAGAAGTCTATGCAATTTAGCAAAGCTTTGATGAGCATCGTTTAATTCTTGATTTCCACAACAGAAGTCTATACAGTTTAAGCAAAGCTTTGATGAGCATTGTTTTATTCTTTTTTTTTTTTGAAAGAGCCAAAGCTCGGCAAACTTTATTAAAAAGAATAAAAGAATACAAACACCAAAAATCAATCAAATCACAAAAATAACCAGCCTATCCAAAGCCAACTACCAAACCACTTCCTAAGAATAAGAACTAACCACTCACAACCCCAATAATCCCTAAAATCCTTAAAGTTAGCCCTAGGACTTATTGAATGAGGGAAAAAAGGTAACTTCACCCCCTTGCACCTCCAAAAACTCCGAGAATCATAAAAAAAATAGCAAGGGGTAAGGCCCTTAAAAAAACCCTCAGTCCAAAGACTAAACTTTAAGGAAAATCCAACTAAGACCAAAAACCTCAACCAACAAATTACAAATAAAAACCAAACGTAATTAAAACTGTTAAACAAATTAACACAGCAATCCCAATTAGTCTCCAAGAGCTGACCAAAATCACTTCTGCTGTCCCTTTTCCAATTCTTCATCCTCCTCTTGATTTTCTGCATGAAACTCTCATCCTTCTTTTCACTAATGTCCATCTTCTTCCACTGCGAAATATTCCTGCAAAGAATACAAATCCCTACAAACCAAAAACCAATACCGAGACTCCAGAAATTCAGAATAAGTTTCAGACTTGACATGGCATCAATCACATGTCTAGGATTTTCAATTTGAATAATCACACAAAGGATCATATCCAAATTAAAAATCCCATTGGTACAAGTCAAATGATTAGAGATAGAACTCTCCAACCATTGACAATTTCCGTCAATTCCTTTGTAAAACCACTTATTCCAAAATTGCCCCCATCTAAACCCAATACTAAGAACAAACTCAAAATAATTTCTCCACTGCCAACCCCAATTAAAAAGCACATCAACCATCGACTTCCCAATTTTGATCCAGTAAATCATCTCTTATGTTTGTCCTTTCCATAAATGCCCCAATCCTTATAGATTCTTTCATTAATCAAATTATTATTCTTCCTTAAACCCAACAGCTTTAATCTGATTTCATTCTCAATACAAGCTATAACTCCTTCAGCTGTTAATCTCTTCTTATTAAAAATCCTAGCATTCCTTTCCTTCCAAATATGTGCAACACAACTCGCAAGAATACATTTATTAATTAAATTCTCACCAGTATCCTTGTACCACAGATTGCAGCATTTCAGAATCAGCTCATTCCAGCTACCCATCACCAAATTAATTCTCATCTTATCACAAAAATGACTCCAAATACTTTGTGAGAATTCGCATTTAAAGAAAAGATGATCATGTGAATCAGGGGTAAGATTACAAAAAGGACAGAGGAGGATTCCTGAAGTTTCCCAAACTCTAACACGATCCTGAGTTTTCAATCTATTCAAGATAGCCATCCATAAAATGAAAGAATTTCTAGGAATACCTTTACCATACCACACAATTTCCTTCCATGGCACCTTATTCCCAAAATTATTAATATCTCTCCACACTTGATTACACGAAAATTGCTTGCACTTACCCTCCTTATCTCTCCAACCAGCACCATCTCTCATATTCGGATCAATACAAAACATAGGAGCATCCTTTAGACCTGAAAATTTATCAACCCAATTTACAGGCCAACAATAAGTATCATAATCAAGCACATCACTAACCAAAGAAAAGTCATTAAATCCATTGCTAAACCATTCTCTTCTTGGAATAATAGTGCTTAAAATACCTAAAGGATGCCACCAATCATGCCATAAAGATGTGTTCCTCCCATTTCCCACACAAGCAACAATATGAGGTCTAACAATTTTCCTAATTTCCAAAAATCTCTTCCAGGTCCAGCTCATGCTTTTCTTTTGCATTATATCCCAAAAATTTCTCTTTCCAATGTAATAAGCTTTCACCCATTGCACCCATAAAGAATTTTTATTATTAACAACATTCCACACATGTTTTGCAAGTAAAGCATCATTCCATTTCCTTAAATTCTTAATCCCCAATCCTCCATAATCTTTAGGTTTACAAACATCATCCCATTTGACTTTGGCTTTCCCATTAACTTTTTCACCATTAGCCCATAAGAAGCTTCTACACATCTTTTCAATCTCTTTTATAGATGCAATGGGAATTTTAAAAATTGAAGCCCAATACACATGAATAGAAGTCAACACAGAATTAATGAGCTGCAATCTTCCAGCAAACGATAAAGATTTGCATTTCCAGTTGAAAATTCTCATTCTAATCTTTTCTAACAACTTCTTGCAATCTCTTTCAAAAAGTTTAGTAACACACATAGGAACACCCAAGTATTTAAAAGGAAATTTCCCAACATCAAAAGGAAGAATTCCCAAAATTATTCTCCTCATATTCGGTTTAACACAACTGAAATAGATCTGGCTCTTTTCCATGCTAACCTTCAGCCCAGAAATATTTTTGAAATCATCAAGAGCTTCCCTTATGATTCTAGCCGATTTCCCATTACCATAAGAAAAAACCAGAAGATCATCAGCAAAACATAAATGAGAAATGCTAAGCACCTCACACTTATAGTGATATTTAAAATTATGGCTGTCTTCTATTTTCTTACCAAGAATCATATTGAAAACTTCCATCACTATAGTAAATAAGTAAGGTGACAGAGGATCACCCTGCCTAAGACCCCTCTTTCCTTCAAAATACCCATGATCTTCACCATTAAAATTGATCATAAACCACGGGGAAGTCACACAAGCCATAATCCACTGAATCATAATCGGATGAAATCCAAACCCTTTAAGACTTCTATTAAGAAACTCCCAATCCACTGTATCATATGCTTTTTGAATATCAATTTTTAAGGTGCACTTTGGAACTCCCCTCTTGTTATTATATCCCACCATCAATTCCTGCGCAAGAAGAATATTATCCAAGATTGATCTTCCAGGAATGAAAGCAGATTGATTCTTGCTAACAATTTTCCCCAAACAGCTTCTAATTCTATTCACTATAACCTTACTAATACACTTATACAAAGTGTTACAGCAGGCTATAGGTCTAAAATCAGCAACCTTCCTCGGCATATCCACTTTAGGTATTAAAATAACTCTCGTAGCATTTATCCCTTTAAGAAGCTTCCCTGTCCAAAAAAATTCTCTCACTGCTTTGCAAACCTCCGATCCAATAATATTCCAGGCACTCTTGAAAAATTTTGAAGAATATCCATCAGGTCCAGGGGCACGATTGTCATCAATTTCAAACATAGCTGCTTTAATTTCTTCATCAGTCACCACTCTGATCATATTAGTAGCATCAGTACTGTCTAACCTGTTTTGGAAAAGATCTTCAATTAACTCCGGCATAACAGAACCATCCTTACACCCCAAGAAATTTTTGAAATACGAAACAAATTTATCCTTCAAAGCAATTCCACTAACCCATCTTCCATCTTCATCCAAAACCCTCATAATTCTATTTTTATTGCCCCTGCTCTTCACAATACTATGAAAAAACTTAGTATTATTATCGCCTTCCTGAATCCATTTAATTTTAGCTCTTTGGAATAAAAGCTTCTCTTCATCATTACAAGCTTCATTAAATTTGAACAATAGATCAGCATGCTCATTCCTAATCTTATAATCATAAGGATTACAATCAATCTCCACTTGTTTACTTTCCAGCTTTTTCCTTAGCTCATGTATTCGCTTCCCATATCCTCTGTAGCTGTTACAAAGATCCCTACAATGTTTTTTAAGAATCTTCAATTTCTGACAAACCTTAAACATATAAAACCCTTCAATGTTTTCATCCCAAACTTCCTTAACCATTGGTAAAAATTCTTCCTTCTCAGTAATAAAATTAGCAAATCTGAAAGAAGGTCGCCATCTCATTTTATTCAATGGTATATTAAGCACAGCCGGACAATGATCTGAAATTCGATAGGGTTTGAATATAGCATGAGCCAAAGGATAATCTTCAACAAACTTCAAATTTGTCATCACTCTATCCAGTTTCTTCAGGATGCCCATACTTCCAGCAGGAGTTTTGTTCCAAGTAAATTGAAAACCAGTCGAATTCAGGTCCTCAATATCTAAACAGTTAATACATTCAATAAAATCTTCAACACCTTTAGGAAAACTAGAACATCCTTCAGAATATTCTGAATGTTTTAAAGCAACATTGAAATCTCCTAATAATCCCCAAGCATCCTCTTTAACCACCAGTTTATGTTTCTTCAAATTCTCCCATAAATCTCTTCTATCCAGATA
Organism: Lactuca sativa; assembly: GCF_002870075.4. NCBI lineage: Eukaryota > Viridiplantae > Streptophyta > Magnoliopsida > Asterales > Asteraceae > Lactuca > Lactuca sativa. Next base: position 116,584,256 of record NC_056627.2, read on the forward strand.
ATTGGAAGCAGCGTAAATAAAAGACAAATACATGCTATAATTAGATTCACAGAATCTAACATAACAGTGAATAACTTGTCTAGATTGAGAAATCACCATCATATCCACAATTCTAGGATTCCATCCAACTATGATCCTAGTTCCAGCCTCACAACAACTATTATTAGAAACCCAATCCCATTGCCCAAAAGTCTTAGCACAAACACTCTTGAGATTTAAGATTTTGACATGAGATTCAATCACAGCACAAATACCAAGGTTATTACACCTAATAACATCAATAACCTCCTTCTGCTTAACAGCCTTATTCAATCCCCTAACATTCCAAGCACCAACAGATATCATTGAGAAAAAATAGAATTTTTGGCATTTACCTCCTCAAATGCCTGAGAACTCCCCAACTTACTGCTATTATTATCCGCCTTCAGTTTATCTTTTTTCACTTTATTACTTTCATTTCCTTCCTTCTTCCCCTCTCCCTTGATTGAAGAAATCAATTTGTTATTCTTGCTTTCATTAGAATCCATTTCAGCTTCACCACTATCATCATTTTGATTAACAACATTCTTCACAATCTTATCATCCTCTTCCATTTTATCCAATTCTTCCTCTGCAATCTCTCCCAATATTTCAAAACTGTTTTTATTACTTAATCCCTCCCCTGTTATATTCTCACTACCAATACTGAAATTACCCTTCTCTACCTTGTTATCCTTTTTCACTACAACCTGTTGTTTATTATTCTCCTTCAACCCCTGATTTCCTATATTATCCTGCCCATTAACAAACTTCTCATAATTTCTATTCTTTTCTAAATTCCAGTAACTTACTCCTTTATTACTCCAATTCCAATTTTGCCCTTTACCATTTCCACCTCTGTTCCCATTATTGCCTTTAGAGAAAACACTCTTCCTCCAATTTCCATTCTTCCCATTATTCTTCATATTATTCGATTGATAATAGCCCACTTGAGATTTGCTAGTGCCTTCACCATCAATGTTACCCATTACCTTTTTATATTTAACCTCTGTGAAACCATCCCCATCAACAACTTCCTTCCCTTTATTATTCTTTAAATTTCTCTCTTCTCCATTATTATCCTCCTTCACAACATTCATAGCAGCAGCACAAACCTTATCAACATGCCCATAAACTTTGCAATGATTACATCTAGAAGGAATCCAAGCATATTCAACATCAAAACTTTGAATCACAGCAGAATTAGAGACAAAATCCCAAGTAGCTATATCAATCTTCTTTCTCCATTCCTTCCCAGCTTCCATTTCAACAAGAATTCTAGCATAAGCATTCCTTCCTTTATGTTCCAAACACATATCCTCAGTAAAGGAATCAAAAGCCAAAGGAATACCTATCTTACTAGCAATTCTACATAAGTTTTCACCACTCCAAACTTCCAAAGGCAAATCAAATATTTTAATCCAAACAGGTATTTTATCATGCTTGTTCTTAGTTAATGTCAAACCAGGCCTCCATCGTTGGAGAAATAAAGGCATATTATTAAACATTAACCAAGGACTACCCTCCAAAACAGATAACATCTCCTTTTCATCACTGAATTTAAAGAAGAAAAAACCTTTGCTGTTCATGAATACCTCTTCCAAACCCATATTCTTCCACAATCTTCTTACTTCTTTCTGAATTACAGGAAACGCCAACTTCTTATCAATCATATAACCATAAAGAGTATTAGTAAAAGGAATACTTGCATTCTTTAGATTCTCTATTGGAATTATAACAGGACCATCCTCTTCCCCTTTCTCCCCTGGAATGTATCTAACATCAATCTTACCCTTATGTCTATTACCCTTTAACACACCAGCATAAGAGTTCATCACATTCCCCTGCAATTCTCCTTCCTCCTTATTACTAATCTTAGCATTACCCAAAATAGAAGGAAGTAAATTAATGCTGTTAATAACAGTACCTGATTTCACATTGCAGCTAGTATCCATATTACTCTTAGCATTAACCTCTTCTTCTATTTCAATTTCCTCATCCCCACTAGAATCTTCCTCACTTGAAACATTATCCCCTTCCTCATCAGAGTTCTCATCTTCATCAGTATTACCTTCTATCTCCTTGTCTTCTTTTTCCAAATTTGACATATCAACATCCATTTTCTGATTCTTCTCACTATCTAATACTTTCCCCATAGTCTTCTCAACTCCCTTTCCCACCTGACCTTCTTCCTTCAATTCACTCAGAAACTGAAATCCAACTCCTGGAATGAATTCTTCATTATTATTAGCCCTTTTCTCCCCATCAGTTATAATCTTCACAACTTCATTATCTTCCCTAATAGAGTTTTTCTGATTTTTATCATCCATCACCGAAATGGTAGGGTTCACATTAACCATTTCATTAGTGACATTCTTCAATTCTGAGATTGGACTCAAAACTTCATTACTCATCATCAACCCATCCCAATTCCTCATCAAATTAGCAGTATTACCAGATGGGATAGAAACAACATGAGAACTAACCTTTTTAGAATCACCAGACAACCCTTTCTTCAATTCCTTCTCCTTTCCTTCAGATCCAGGAATAGAAATATTAGAATCCGATTCCCAAACTGAGACAGATTCCGATTCTTCTCCCGTTTCCTCCTCTGAACCATCTTCATTGAATAACTCTTCTGTATCCATCATAGCTAATTTATCCACCTTCTTCCTTGCTCTGTTCTTAATTCTGAAAGATTTCCCCTCCATTTTCCATCCAGCTTTGCTAATCCCTGATACAACAGCTCCAATCACACTTGGTTTGCGTCGAGCTTTATAGATCGTGGCAGATGATTGTTCAATGACCCCAGGAGGAACAAGATCATTCACCTCCATTTCAGTTTTTGAATAACGAACTGCAGCACTTTTATCCGGAGGTTTAACTTTCACGTCCTTCAATCTATCCGATTTGGAAGATGCTCCCATTAAATCAACGGAATTAAGAAAGATATTGCTTCACCGATTAAAAGAAATTCGTCGGAAAAGCAGCGCCGATGAATCTAAGCTAGATCGCACCACCGCCAGAAAGAATCAGGGGAAGAGAGAGAAAGTAGAGAGAGAAAGCGAAAAAAGCAGCAGCATTAAGACCTACTAAGTTGTATAGCATTGTTTTATTCTTGAGTTCCACAATAGAAGTCTACGCAATTTAGCGAAGCTTTCATGAGCATTGTTTCATTCTTGGGTTCCACATTAGAAGTCTATGCAATTTAGCAATTCTTTGATGAGCATTGATTAATACTTGAGTTCCACAATAAAAATCTATGTAATTTAGCAAAGCTTTGATGAGGATCTTTAAATTGATGAGTTCGAAAATAGAAGTCTATGATATTTAAGCAAAGCTTTGATGAGCATTATTTCATTCTTTAGTTCAACATTAGAAGTCAATGCAATTTAACAAAGCTTTGATAACCATTTTTTAATTCTAGAGTTGCACAATAAAAGTCGTCTTCGCAATTTAGCAAAGCTTCAAAGAGCGTTGTTTAATTCTTGAGTACCACAACAAAAGTCTATAGTTTTGGCAAAGCTTTGTTGAGAACTACTTCATTATTGAGTTCCACATTAGAATTCTATGCAATTTATCAAAGCTTTGATGAGCATTGTTTAATTCTTAAGTTCCACGATAGATGTAGTCTTCGCAATTTAGCAAAGCTCTGATAAGTATAGTTTTATTCTTGAGTTCCACAATAGAAGTCTATGCAATTTAGCAAAGCTTTGACGAGCATCATTTAATTCTTGAGTTCCACAATAGAAGTAGTCTTCGCAATTTAGCAAAGCTTTGAGGAGCATTTCTTTATTCTTGACTTCGACAATAGAAGTCTATGCAGTTTAACCAAAGCTTTGACGAGCATTGTTTCATTCTTGAGTTCCACATTAGAAGTCTATGCAATTTAGCAATGTTTTGATGAGCATTGTTTAATACTTGAGTTCCACAATAGAAATCTATGCAATTTAGCAAAGCTTTGATGAGGATCTTTGAATTCATGAGTTCAAAAATAGAAGTCTATGCAATTTAAGCAAAGCTTTGATGAGCATTATTTCATTCTTTAGTTCAACATTAGAAGTCAATGCAATTCAAGAAAGCTTTGATAACCATTGTTTAATTCTTGAGTTCCACAATAAAAGTCGTCTTCGCAATTTAGCAAAGCTTCGAAGAGCATTGTTTAATTCTTGAGTTCCACAACGGAAGTCTATAATTTCAGAAAAGCTTTGATGAGCACTCCTTCATTATTGTGTTCCACATTAGAATTCTATGCAATTTATCAAAGCTTTGATGGGCATTGCTTAATTCTTGAGTTCCACGATAGATGTAGTCTTTGTAATTTAGCAAAGCTCTGAAAGGCATTGTTTTATTCTTGAGTTCCATAATAGAAGTCTATGCAATTTAGCAAAGCTTTGATGAGCATCGTTTAATTTTTGAGTTCTACAATAGAAGTCAATGCAATTTAAGCAAAGCTTTGATGAGAATTGTTTGATTCTTGAGTTCCACAATAGAAGTCTATGCAATTTATCAAAGCTTTGATGAGGATTGTTTCATTATTGGGTTCCACATTGGAAGTCTATGCAATTTAGCAAAGCATTGATGAGCATTGTTTAATTTTTGAGTTCCACAATAGAAGCAGTCTTTTCAATTTAGCAAAGCTTTAATGAACATTGTTTAAATCTTGAGTTCCACAATAGAAGTGTATGCAACTTAAGCAAAGCTTTGATGAGCATTGTTTCATTTTTGAGTTCAATATTAGAAGTCTATGGAATTTAGCAAAGTTTTGATGATCATTGTTGAGTCCCACAACAGATGTCGTCTTCGCAATTTAGCAAAGCTTTGAAGTCTATGCAATTCGAGCAATGCTTTGATGAGCATTGTTTATTTCTTGAGTTCCACATTAGAAGTCTATGCAGTTTAGCAAAGCTTTGATGAGCATTGTTTAATTCTTGTGTTCCACAATAGAAGTAGTCTTTGCAATTTAGCAAAGCTTTGAGGAGCATTTCTTTATTCTTGACTTCGACAATAGAAGTCTATGCAGTTTAAGCAAAGCTTTGACGAGCATTGTTTCATTCTTGAGTTCCACATTAGAAGTCTATGCAATTTAGCAATGTTTTGATGAGCATTGTTTAATACTTGAGTTCCACAATAGAAATATATGCAATTTAGAAAAGCTTTGATGAGGATTTTTGAATTCATGAGTTCGAAAATAGAAGTCTATGCAATTTAAGCAAAGCTTTGATGAGCATTATTTCATTCTTTAGTTTAACATTAGAAAGTCAATGCAATTTAACAAAGCTTTGATAACCATTGTTTATTTCTTGAGTTCCACAATAAAAGTCGTCTTCGCAATTTAGCAAAGCTTCGAAGAGCATTGTTTAATTCTTGAGTCCCACAACAAAAGTCTACAATTTCGGCAAAGCTTTGATGAGCATTGCTTCATTATTGAGTTCCACATTAGAATTCTATGCAATTTATCAAAGCTTTGATGAGCATTGTTTAATTCTTGAGTTCCACGATAGATGTAGTCTCCGTAATTTAGCAAAGCTCTGAAAAGCATTGTTTGATTCTTGAGTTCCACAATAGAAGTCTATGCAATTTAGCAAAGCTTTGATGAGCATCGTTTAATTCTTGAGTTCCACAATAGAAGTCTATGCAATTTAAGCAAAGCTTTGATGAGGATTGTTTGATTCTTGAGTTCCACAATAGTAGTCTATGTAATTTAGCAAAGCTTTGATGATGATTGTTTCAATATTGGGTTCTACATTCGAAGTCTATGCAATTTAGCAAAGCATTGATGAGCATTGTATAATTTTTGAGTTCCACAATAGAAGTAGTCTTTGCAATTTAGCAAAGCTTTAATGAACATTTTTTAATTCTTGAGTTCCACAATAGAAGTGTATGCAATTTAAGCAAATCTTTGATGAGCATTGTTCCATTCTCGAGTTCAACATTAGAAGTCTATGGAATTTAGCAAAGTTATGATGATCATTGTTTAATTCATGAGTTCCACAACAGATGTCGTCTTTGCAATTTTGCAAAGCTTTGATGAGCATTGAAAAATTCTTCAGTTCCACAATAGATGTCCATGCTATTCAAGCAATGCTTTGGTGAGCATTGTTTATTTCTTGAGTTCCACATTAGAAATCTATGCAATTTAGCAAAGCTTTGATGAGCATTGTTTAATTCTTGAGTTCCACAATAGAAGTAGTCTTTGCTATTTAGCAAAGCTTTGAGGAGCATTTCTTTATTTTTGACTTCCACAATAGAAGTCTATGCAGTTTAAGCAAAGCTTTGATGAGCATTGTTTCATTCCTGAGTTCCACATTAGAAGTCTATGCAATTTAGCAAAGCTTTGATGAGCATCATTTAATTCTTGATTTCCACAACAGAAGTCTATACAATTTAAGCAAAGCTTTGATTAGCATTGTTTGATTCTTGAGTTCCACAATAGAAGTCTTTGCAATTTAGCAATGCTTTGGTGAGGATCTTTGAATTCTTGAGTTCGAAAATAGAAGTTTATGCAACTTAAGCAAAACATTGATGAGCATTGTTTGATTCTTGAGTTCCACAATATAAGTCTATGTAATTTAGCAAAGCTTTGATGAGCATTGTTTCACTCTTAGGTTCCACCTTAGAAGACTATGCAATTTAGCAAAGCATTGATGAGTATTGTTTAATTCTTGAGTTCCATAATAGAAATAGTCTTTGCAATTTAGCAAAGCTTTGATGACCATTGTTTAATTCTTGAGTTCCACAATAGAAGTCTATGCAATTTAAGCAAAGCTTTGATGAGCATTATTTCATTCCTTAGTTTCACATTAGAAGACAATGCAATTTAACAAAGCTTTGATAACAATTGTTTAATTCTTGAGTTCCACAATAAAAGTCGTCTTCACAATTTAGCAATGCTTCGAAGAGAATTGTTTAATTCTTGAGTTCCACAACAGAAGTCTACAATTTCGGCAAAGGTTTGATGAGCATTGTTTCATTATTTCATTCTTTAGTTCCACATTAGAAGTCAATGCATGTGAGAACCCGAAATTTTCAATTGTATAAACTCCGCAATCAAGCACATCAAATATTAGCCAAATTCATCTCAAAACATTTTTGGCCGGTTTTAAGTCCGTTTGGGTATTTTATTTTAATTTTTTCGTCAAACGAACAAATAAATAGAAGTGTTCGTTAGGTGTGTTGTGTAACAAATAAACAATAAACACCTTGACTAGGTGTTTACGGCCAAACTAGGGGTGTTTGGGCCGTAAACTCCGTTTGACATGGACTCATGCATACAGCATGAGTTTACCCACCATTTCCCATTTTTCACTTCCAACTCCAAGAACACCCAAGTTTTTCTCTCAACTATCGTAAAATCATTCATTCAAATCCGCCAAAATGTAAGTGTTTTCTACACTATTGTAACGACCAAATTTTCAAAACAATTAAAACTTTTCAAAAACCACCCATTTTAATAACGTTGTTACAAAAGGTTTTCAATACATTATTTAACAGAGTATTCTTTTCCAGGTTCATCTCATAAAACACCAATGCGGGGAACGGTACGATCACGCCTTTGCCTTGCCACAGACTCCTGAGAACCTGAAAACATAAAACCACAACTGTAAGCCTGAAAGCTTAATGAGATACCCCCAAAATACCAACCACATATACGCCCTTCCAGGCCACGACCTTCCGGTCCAAAACATATCGCCTTCCGGCCCATAACATATTGCCTTCCGGCCCATAACACTTCGCCTTCCGGCCAATAACATATTGCCTTCCGGCCCATAACATATCGCCTTCCGGCCCATAACATAAAATGCCCACATAACATAACAGATCATAGAACAGCCATACATATCGGGTCAAACCCCAGACCAAGCAACTGTGCACATAACATATAATCATATAACAAATCACAGTCAACAAATCGATCAACAGATCACATAACATATCATTACCCTAACCAAGATACCAGCCTAACCGGTCACTAGCATAACATCACCCTACGAATCAGTCAACATTCTAATTACACACATACACCTTTCCAGGCCATGACCTTCTGGTCCACATCGCAATGCCTTATGGCCCACAACATGTAATGCCTTCCGGCCCACAACATATAATGCCTTCCGGCCCATATTCCGCAATATCATAACAACAGACACTACCCGGATTTCCATCCGATAAAGGGTCGGCCTTGGTGCCGTAGACCCTGTCGATATAGTGAGGATAACTCACCTCGAAACGGCCGACTGAACAGATAACCCAAGCTGCTCCGATCACTGATACGATCTCCACCTCTGGACAGCCACCAATGCACTGAACTCAAACAGTAATCAACAATTACCAAAATACCCCTGGAAACCTCTGGTCAACCCTTGGTCAAAGACAAGGTCAAAGTCAACCCCTGACTGACCCTACTCGCCGAGTCAACCCGATGACTCGCCGAATTCCCATACTCAGAGCTCACTCAATCCGCGACCTAACTCGCCGAGTCACCCCGAGACTCGCCGAGTCCCACAACTTCTGAGTCCTCTCGCACACAACTCACCGAGTCATCCCTTGACTCACCGATTCTCGACTCAACCAGAGAATATTGGAACTCTTTGACAAGACTCGCCAAGTCCAAGAACAGACTCGCCGAGTCTATGGCTATATTTTCAACCTACTCGCCGAGTTGTTCATACAACTCGCCGAGTTCCAGGCCGTCTTCATCCAACTCGCCGAGTTGTTCTTCCAACTCGCCGAGTCCCAGCTCATCTTCAAACAACTCGTCAAGTACACCCATGTGACTCGCCGAGTACCACGGGTCTGAATCCATTCAGAAGCATTCCAAGCCATGCAATTGCTCCAAAACATAGATCTAGCCTCCTACCACTCATCCATCACGTAAAGTGGCAAACTTTACGTGAATCCTAAGAGATCTAGACCAATTGCACATTGGTTTAGGGTTTGGGACATGTAAGCTTCACTAAACACTCCAACACAGGGACTTTCATGCTCTCTGATTCTTCTCCATTCCAGATCTGAGGTAGCAACCTCAGATCTAACCTCTAGACTTCCAATTACATCCATAGACAAGTTCCCACAACCCCAAAATGAAGAAACAACATACAATCAGTCCAAGAACGAGATATTACCTCCAATGGACGCCCCAACTGCAATGTAATTCGAATCCAGGCAAAGCCCCTTGCTCCAAGCCTTCAATCTCTCAAAATTCCTTTAATAATCATCTCCTTCAAGCTCTCAATTGAGATATGATCACTCACACACAAAGGCTAAGGGTTTCTGGACTTGGAGATGAATAAAGAGGCTGAGAGTGGGCTGTTATGTTCTTTATATAGGGCTCAACCCCGGGAATTAGGGTTTTCTCCACTCAGCGCCTACTCGCCGAGTCCTCCTTACTGACTCGCCGAGTCGGCTACTTAACACGCGGCCCAGTCGCGACTCTACTCGCCAAGTCCATCCATGGACTCGCCGAGTCACTCTTCCACAACCTACTCTTTTAGCCATTCAACTCTACTCTTGATATTTCGGGATGTTACAATTCTCCCCCACTTATATTAGGCTTCGCCCTCGAAGCCTACAACAACTCAACTCCGAGGATACTCTCACAACGCTCCACCTGGCCTTAACCGGACCAGGTCCCTCAAGGCATACTTATCGAAACTTGAACACACTTTCCCCTCCTTCACGGGATCCTGCCCACCGTCTCGAACCGGGCACCGACTGTACCCCTGATCATCTCTCTCAATAACCGAGAATTACCCAAGATGCAACTCTGCTCTAAATCTCAACAATCACTCGACCCATAAGGGTTAGAACCATGAACCATCGGATCCCCGATCCGAATCCCACTCTATCCATTCCGGGACGACTGAGAGACCCATTCTCAATCTCAGAGCAACTCTCACGAGTTCTCCCCTTGCAACCGCATACACATGCTGAACTAGCTCTAACACCCTCAGGTTGGGAAAACCTGATACACTGGTAATACCCTCAAACATCCCCCAGGATGAACCACTAATATACACCCCATACCCTGATCAGAATCACACTGAGAGTTCGAGACTCTCTCTCTCCCTGCATCCCTTCCGAGCCTCTTGGCTCTACACTTGCGGATTTCCCTCCGCGACCTCAGCAGACATTCCAAACCGGATGAGCTTCTAATCCACTGCCGCAAACACACTGCTCAATAACCATACTCGAATTGCTCTAATCATAGCTCTGCTCTGCCGCTTTCACTTCCGTGAACTTGCACTCCCTCTCGGAGTTACACACCTCTTACCTCTCTCTCTTCCTTTACCAAGGAATCCACCCGGCCACAATGTCACTCCGACAAATGCCACGGTGCTCGCCCGACGCTACACCACCCTTAACGTGTCCGCTATCCATCCAACACACTTACTCTGACTCTCCTCGCAGGGACACTCAAGCCCATACACTACCTCAACTAAACAAGATCACTACCCGGGGCCAGACCTTCCAATGCAATCACATTGCAACATACACAATCCGCAATCTCAAACTGATCCAACAATACCAGCAGAGTCTCCAGCATGACTAGACCGACTCACATAACACATATTAGCCACTCGAGGCTATATCTCTGTGGGTCCGTACACCCAAACTCTGTGAACCCTCAGGTTCTAACTCTGGGAACCTTCCGGTTCCAACTCTATAAACATGCACAGCATAAATCCCATAGAATTAATGCAGTACAACACATCACGTACATAAAGCATACAAATACTCTGATCACATAACCCCGGTTACCTACTCAAACTTGATCCCGACCTGCTTCTAGGCCTCCACAATCAAATGCCCTAGGTCTGTATCCCGCCCCGCATGCCCGACACTCGCTCCTATCAGCCTATACTCTGGGCTGACAGAACACTGCTGAATCCCAAGAGCTAAGCACCCTCAAATACTCATCGGTCTCCCAGAGAATTCACCAATTCTCCCCCACTTAAAGCACTGACTAACAACCACCGGTCGCCATTAACGACCTTCCAGAACAACCCCACACAAAGAGAACACTTACACACTGACTGCTTCCCACAAGCATAAGCAACCCTCAGCAAAACACATCTCCTCACTGATCAATCCGCTTAAAAAAGAATTCGATCTCCAATTATCCCTTCCACGAATGTAGATGCTACCTGACATTCAACCTAATGCCGCATCTCCACTAATAACCCTCATGAATGATAGCCAACGATAGCACCAAAACACCACACTATAATCATACCAAACCCTCAGGCAACAACGGATACCAAGACGAAAAACCGAAACACGAATCCATAACCATGCCAAACCCGCAAAACGACGAATACCGCATTGAAATCCACACAAAGATACCAGCACAAACAATACACTGCAATAATCGCATCTGGCACTGCTCTGACCTCATCTGCCGCAAGCTGATAAACACGACCCTGAGCCCCTAGGGGCTCCGCTCCACCCTAACCTCCACCTGAAATCCTCAAAGTGGCCGGTGCTGGAGCCTGCACCGGTCCTGCAGAAAGTTGTGGACAGTTGACCCTCAAATGTCCAACCTGACGACCATGATAACAAATCCTTAAATCCTGAACCGGCACTGACTGCCGACAATCCCGCGCATAGTGCCCCTCCTTTCCGCACTTGCGGCATGTACCACCGGACCAACAAACTCCGGTGTGACCCCTCCCACACTTCCCACAAGTGTGGCCGCTCAGATCCCCCACTCTAACATCAACGGTCCTGGACCGTTTCGGCGCCGGCTGCGACTGCATCGGAGCCTGGCTCAGCTCACGCAACTGCAACTCAACCTCTAACTCACGCCGCCTGGCGGCCTCCTGCAACTCCAACAAGGTCTCGCACCTCTGCGCAGACACGAACTGTCTGATATCCCCCTTGAGCATACTCAGATATCGGGACATCTGAGCCTGCCCCGAATCGAACTCAGGGCAAAGCATCGCCCTCTCAGTGAGCATCCTGGTGATCTCAGTCACTGACTCCGAATCCTGCTTCAGCTCAAGGAACTCCTGAGCCAATCTCTCCCTCTCATCCTGCGGAACATAGCGAGTGCTGAACATCTCTCTGAACTGATCCCATGGAACCGCAGCCCTCTGCATCCGAGTATGATCCCGTGGTCAATCTCCACCAATCCTTCGCACCGAGCCTCAACAGGTTCAGAGCACACCTCACCCTCAGATCAGCAGGGCATGAACATGTGAAGAAACACCCCTCCACGTCCGATAACCACCTCATAGCAACAATCGGGTCCTGAACTCCATCGAAGGTGGGAGGCTCCGTATTATCGAAGTCCCGATACTGAAAATCCCTATCAGCTCCTCCCCCTGCCATTGGTACAACCACTATAGCCGCCGCGGCAGCCGTCTCCGCGAGAGTCGCATAGCGCTCATCAAAATACTCAACCATGGCGGTCTTGATCGACCCAAACAGTTCCGGCAACTCAGCCCGGAACAATGCAGCAACCTCATCATGCAGGATCTCGTGAATCCTCGCATCCAACTCGCTCGTGCTCATCTGATCGATAACCTCAGACAGCACCGATCCACCCGGAACTCTCTCTCCAGCTCCCGATCCTGATCCGGATCCACTCTCATCATGCCTCGGAATCTCCATACTGAAAAACACCATACCAAATCTCAGACTCATCCCACAAACCTGGGATCCAACTCTCTCAACCCAACCCTAGAGATCATTGTTTCCCTGATACGCGTATGGGTCCTGTGCTTTCAGTAGTACGGGCCCATACTACCTTCCACACCTATCCATATTTGTATGAAGTACTACCACAATACCCTAGAGAAACATGCATAACAACGCTCAACCCCTCACCACTAGAGGAACACTGAGAATCTCCCATAAGGGACCCTAGGCTACAGGCATCACAAATCAGGCAACAATATCATGAATTCCTGAAGATCCCTAGCCTAACTCAAGCATGTTGTTCTATCAAAGCTCAATAAAACAAGTGTCATGAATGGTAATTTGGGGTTACTTACTGGCTCCGGCTGATCGTACCTCCGCTTCCTCCTTTTTCTTAATTTGAAAACCATTTTAATTTCTCTTTTAAAACCTTCCTCTATTTGAGACTGGAGTTACACGAGTGTTCCTCCAATTCACTCAAACCAAGGCTCTGATACCAACTTGTAACGACCAAAATTTCAAACCAATTAAAACTTTTCAAAAACCACCCATTTTAATAACGTTGTTACAAAAGGTTTTCAATACATTATTTAACAAAGTATTCTTTTCCAGGTTCATCTCATAAAACACCAACGCGGGGAACGGTATGATCACGTCTTTGCCTTGCCACAGACTCCTGAGAACCTGAAAACATAAAACCACAACTGTAAGCCCGAAAGCTTAGTGAGATACCCCCAAAATACCAACCACATATACGCCCTTCCAGGCCACGACCTTTCGGTCCAAAACATATCGCCTTCTGGCCCATAACATATTGCCTTCCGGCCCATAACACTTCGCCTTCCGGCCCATAACATATTGCCTTCCGGCCCATAACATATCGCCTTCCGGCCCATAACATAAAATGCCCACATAACATAACAGATCATAGAACAGCCATACATATCGGGTCAAACCCCAGACCAAGCAACTGTGCACATAACATATAATCATATAACAAATCACAGTCAGCAAATCGATCAACAGATCACATAACATATCATTACCCTAACCAAGATACCGGCCTAACCGGTCACTAGCATAACATCACCCTACGAATCAGTCTACATACTAATTACACACATACGCCTTTCCAGGCCATGACCTTCTGGTCCACATCGCAATGCCTTCCGGCCCACAACATGTAATGCCTTCCGGCCCACAACATATAATGCCTTCCGGCCCATAATGTAATGCCTTCCGGCCCATATTCTGTAATATCATAACAACAGACACTACCCGGATTTCCATCCGATAAAGGGTCGGCCTTGGTGTCGTAGACCCTATCGATATAGTGAGGATAACTCACCTTGAAACTGCCGACTGAACAGATAACCCAAGCTGCTCCGATCACTGATACGATCTCCACCTCTGGACAACCACCAATGCACTGAACTCAAACAGTAATCAACAATTACCAAAATACCCCTGGAAACCACTGGTCAACCCTTGGTCAAAGACAAGGTCAAAGTTAACCCCTGACTAACCCTACTTGCCGAGTTAACCCGATGACTCGTCGAGTTCCCATACTCAGAGCTCACTCAATCCGCGACCTAACTCGCCGAGTCACCCCGAGACTCGCCGAGTCCCACAACTTCTGAGTCCTCTCGCACACAACTCACCGAGTCATCCCTTGACTCACCGATTCTCGACTCAACCAGAGAATATTGGAACTCTTCGACAAGACTCGCCGAGTCCAAGAACAGACTCGCCGAGTCTATGGCTATATTCAACCTACTCGTCGAGTTGTTCATACAACTCGCGCTGAGTTCCAGGCCATCTTCATCCAACTCGCCGAGTCCCAACTCATCTTCAAACAACTCGTCGAGTACACCCATGTGACTCGCCGAGTACCACTAGTCTGAATCCATTCAGAAGCATTCCAAGCCATGCAATTGCTCCAAAACATAGATCTAGCCTCCTACCACTCATCCATCACGTAAAGTGGCAAACTTTACGTGATTCCTAAGAGATCTAGACCAATTGCACATTAGTTTAGGGTTTGGAACATGTAAGCTTCACTAAACACTCCAACACAAGGACTTTCATGCTCTCTGATTCTTCTCCATTCCAGATCTGAGGTAGCAACCTCATATCTAACCTCTAGACTTCCAATTACATCCATAGATAAGTTCCCACAACCCCAAAATGAAGAAACAACATACAATCAGTCCAAGAACGAGATATTACCTCCAATGGACGCCCCAACTGCAATGTAATTCGAATCCAAGCAAAGCCCCTTGCTCCAAGCCTTCAATCTCTCAAAATTCCTTCAATAATCATCTCCTTCAAGCTCCCAATTGAGATATGATCACTCACACACGGAGGCTAAGGGTTTCTGGACTTGGAGATGAATAAAGAGGCTGAGAGTGGGCTGTTATGTTCTTTATATAGGGCTCAACCCCGGGAATTAGGGTTTTCTCCACTCAGCGCCTACTCACCGAGTCCTCCTTACTGACTCGCCGAGTCGGCTACTTAACATGCGACCCAGTCGCGACTTTACTCGCCGAGTCCATCCATGGACTCGCCGAGTCACTCTTCCACAACTTACTCTTTTAGCCCTTCAACTCTACTCTTGATATTTCGGGATGTTACAACTATATCTAGTGTTTATACTTGATTTCATCCATGGAAATCTCCTCTTTTCTTAGATCTTCAAGTGTTCTTCAAAACACCAAGAACACCAAGAACACACACTAGTGTTCTTGGGCTCCAAACACTCTTTCGAGCTTCCTATGAGTAAGTACACTCCTCCTATCAAGTTAATCACTTAGAATACATGTTAAACCCTTGAAGAAAATCAAGATCCCCAAGAAAACATGTGTTTACGGTTTGGGGAGATCTCCCAAAACCGTAAACACCTTCCAATGGTGTTTAAGTGCCCTTAACACCTTCTATGGCTTGTATAAGTGACTAGAACCTTGCATGCATAAGATAGAAACACCAGAACACGTAAGGAATGGGCAAACATGAGTTTACGGTCATAAACCCATGTGTTTACGACCATAAACTCCCAAGGAGTGGTCCAAGGACCGTAAACTCCAAAGAAGGGTCATTTGAGCCCTAGTCACTTCCTTAGCACTTGATTCGAGTCTAGCTTAATTTCTTGAGTGGTTTAGGATCTTTAAACACCCAATGGCACCACTCCCATGAGTTTACGGTGGGTGTTTACGGTTTCTGGACCACTTCCCTCGTGAGTTTACGGCTGTAAACTCATGGGGGAAGTGGTCCAGAAACCGTAAACACCCATAAGGGCCCCCATTTGAGGAGTAAACTCCAATGTGAGGCCACACTCTCTTTATATGGAACCCTTAGTACTCCTAGCATTTGTAGCAAAGTATTTTCATGTATTAGGATGTCTTTACTTGCATAATTAGTTATTAAATGACTAATTAGATACTTAAATGTATCACTACATGTTAAATAGGATTCGCCTGTCTGTTCAAGTCCTCACTTGACACTTAGCATCCTATACCATCTGTTCATCCGAATCACCCATGTCAGGTAAGTTCATACCCCTTAATCAACCTTTTTAAATGATTTTAAATGCTTTTATGGGAACTAGTAAGTTATTAGATCAATCTCATGTGATTAATAACTTGCTAGCAAATAGATTTCTGCTTGTTAAACTATTTTTATCCAGCTAAAGGTTTTCAAATCTTGTTTTTATAAACTGACATCAAGTCATTAATTCTTATTTATAGATTTTCCAAAGGTTTTACCAAAAACTTCATTTTATACTTTTATATTGTCAAATGCATGCCTGTATATGTATAGTTATATAAGTAATGTTTAAAGGACTTAGGAAGGCTAACTCGCTTTAATTCCTTTTCCTTGTTTGGATGTGGCTTTAGGGTAACGGTTATCCGTCCGAAGGTTGTTTAAATATTAGTTATATATTATGTATACATATATAGTCATAAAAGTTCCGTCAAGCAATTCATCACCTTTGGGTAGCAAAGGCATCCAACCAACCTCTCAAGTAAACTATAATAGGTATAGTTTAGAAACCAACCATAACTTTCATAAAGGAGAACTTAGTTATATCTATATTCTAAAAACTTGTACTTTTAATAAAAGAAAGGTTTATAGAAATCAAAACACGAGATACATCCTTATGATGCGGATTTCACAGTTGTCGAGTGGTAACCAGAGTCTCCTGGAGGGAAAGCGGGCATTGTGTGTATAGATCTATATGAGATAGACACTCTCACATCCTGACTGCTAGCTACAGTCCTGGCTGACCAAGCCAAAGGGTGACAAATGTCATATTCATTCCGACGCTAGTAGGTCGTCAAGTATTTGATTGTCAATCAGTAGGTTACGAATGTCTTTAGAGTTACTTTATAATTCATGGATTTAAGGTAATAAGTGTCATCATGGTATTTTCTATATATAAAATAATCCTTATATATATATATATCTTTAAATAAACCTACTTAGGATTAAAGATTCTTTTAGACTTTGCTAGACGTATTGCTCATTCGATACCGTCTGGAGTCTGTATTTTACCCTTTTAGACTTTTCAAGGCGTCCCTACGGAGTCTATGTTTTATTTACCTTTAACCAGCAGTGTTACTGTTGAGGAAAAACATTGCTTTCCCTATTTACTTTTGCTTGTGATTTCCTCACAAATTCTTTAAAGTAAAAACTATATTTTGATAAAGATAGTTACCTTTGGGGGAAATTACTCTTTAAACATAAAACAATAGGGTTTTGGTAGAAGACTACTTTTATTAGAAAATATAGGATTTTCTGGAAGAAATTCTAATACTTTGTAAATTCTAAACCACCATCTTTTATGAGATTATTTTGAAGAAAAACATGTATTTATATCAATGCCATTAAATACTTATGAACTCACCAACATTAAAATGCTAATACTCGCTTTCAAAATAACTTGTATTCTCGGATCATAATTAGACAGGTACACTCCGGGAGCTTTTGTGAAGTCAGCCTAGTACCAAGCTGCAGCTTATGTTATTTCCTATATCTCTTTGATGTTATTGTTAAATGTAACCTATGTAAAATTATTACTATTAATGCAATGGTTGTTGTACTTTGATTACTATATTGCATATGTTGTGACACTTGACATGACGTCTTCCACCCCAGAACGTTTCCCCCGTTCCGATTTTGGGGTGTGACAAATTCCACGATAGATGTAGTCTTTGCAATTTAGCAAAGCTCTGATAAGCATTGTTTAATTCTTGAGTTCCACAACAGAAGTCTATGCAATTTAGCAAAGCTTTGATGAGCATCGTTTAATTCTTGAGTACCACAAAAGAAGTCTATGTAATTTAAGCAAAGCTTTGATAAGGATTGTTTGATTCCTGAGTTCCACAATAGAAGTCTATGCAATTTAGCAAAGCTTTGATGAGTATTGTTTCATTATTGGGTTCCACATTGGAAATCTATGCAATTTAGCAAAGCATTGATGAGCATTGTATAACTTTTGAGTTCCACAAAAGAAGTAGTCGTTGCAATTTAGCAAAGCTTTAATGAACATTGTTTAATTCTTGAGTTCCACAACAGAAGTGTATGCAATTTAAGCAAAGCTTTGATGGGCATTGTTCCATTCTAGAGTTCAACATTAGAAGTCGTCTTGAATTTAGCAAAGTTTTGATGATCATAGTTTAATTCTTGAGTTCCACAAAAGATGTCGTCTTCGCAATTTAGCAAAGCTTTGATGAGCATTGTAAAATTCTTAAGTTCCACAATAGAAGTCTATGCAATTCAAGTAATGTAGCACCTGGTTCCTGGTACGTAAATCTTATTTGAGTATTCTCTTTTTTTAGCCTTGGACTCAGCGAGTCATAGGTCCGACTCGCCGAGTAGATACGGGACCCGGGACATGTTTAAGTTGGTGACTATGCGAGTCCATATCCTGGGCTCCGCGAGTCACCACTGTTGGATGAAACCCTAAGTTTCAGGGGTTTGCACCCTATTTAAACCTCATGTCCGCCCAAAGCCAACCCCCATTCACCCCCGAGCAACCAACCCTCATTCCAAAGCTCATTTCCTTGAGAGTTTGAAGCATTTTGTGTGTTCTTGAAGGATTTTGAGAAGGAAGTGGAGTAGATCAAGAGGAAGGGAAGGAAGCCAAGCATCTTAGTGTTCACTCAGTGATTTCTTTGAGGTATAGCCCGTTTTCCCTTCTGTTTTTATGCTTATTGCTCCATAAAGTCTTTCTTGAGCCTTTCCTCAAACTTGTATGTGCAATATAAGTCGTAATAAGCTGATTGGCCTTTAGATCTAGGCAAGATTGAGCTCCAGGAGCTCAGATCAGTTACCTTTATGGACCCATGTTGGTCGTTCACCCTAGATCTACCCTTTTGAGGCATTTTGAGCCCTAAATCCCTCATTGGTGAATATCTACACGTAAAGTTGGAAACTTTACGTGTCATTCATGTTCTAGGAACCCAGATCTGTGAATAGCATAGATTGGAATCGAGCGAAATCGCGTATTTAGTGATTGCATGGCGATGACTCGGCGAGTCTGCTCGCGAGTCTCCGAGTTGTCCCCTTTTCATTGTGTCGTGTGTGTAGTGAGTCACGGGGTGTGACTCAGTGAGTTGGAAGCCAAACTCATCCATAGAGGAACTCGGCGAGTCCATGCCCTGACTCGGTGAGTTCAAGGCAATCTCCTTAGATCAGAACAGACTCGACGAGTTGTTCATACAACTCGGCGAGTCTCAGCATAAGTGTTCATCGGATGAAGATGAACTCGACGAGTTGTTCATACAACTCGGCGAGTCTCAGCATAAGTGTTCTTCGGATGAAGACGGACTCGACGAGTTGTTCATACAACTCGGTGATTAGGATGAAGAACTTAAACCTCAGTTTAGAAGAAAAACTCGTCGAGTCAACGCCTAACTCGACGAGTAGGGACGGGATTCAGGACAATCGAGTGGATAGGGACTCGGCGAGTTGGAGAGCCAACTCGGCGAGTCGGGTCAACTGAAAATTGACTCTGACTTTGACTTATGACTCGGTCAGGGGTAAAATGGTCATTTTACCCAAAGGTCAGTTAGTAGTGATTGATTGAGTATGTTGTGGGAATTGCAGCCGGAGGATTTCCGAAGCAGCAGCAGTAGACAGTCAGTTCCCGATCAGATCAGCAGCTACTTCGAGGTGAGTTACCTTCCAGTAGCGGTGGGTCTACAGCCATAATTCCAGCCCACCAGTAGGAGTCGTATGTTAGATGATTATCTTTAAGATATCATCAAGGTTTGCTACTACCTGATATGTTATATGTTAGCATGATATGTTATATGAGATAGAAGTAGAGATCGGTTGATAGGACCGAAGGGTAGTTCAGACACCCCAGAGATGTCTGACAGTACGTGATGATGTGTTTGCATGTTGGCTTGTTATGTTATATGCGATAGAGGTAGTAGGAGGGACCAGTCCCGCAGTTCGGTTGTTAGGACCGAAGGGTAGCCCAGACACCCCAGATATGTCTAATAATATGTTATGTATGATATATGTGTAAGTAGCAGTAGGGGGAGTGAAATAGTCCCCGAGGATCGGTTGTTAGGACCGATGGGTAGTCAGCACCCCAGAATGGCTTGACACGGGTAGTCAGCACCCCAGAATGGCTTGACACAGGTAGGACGGCACCCCAGAATGGCCGCACGGGTAGTTGGCACCCCAGAATGGCCGTACCGGGTAGTCAGGCACCCGAGAATAGCCTGGCAGTATGTATGTTATGTGTTTGTATGGTATGTGGTATGATGGGGGAACTCACTAAGCTTTGTGCTTACAGTTTACAGTTTTGGTTTCAGGTACCTCTTCTTCAAAGAGGAAGGAGCTAGCACGGTAGCGGCACATCATGCACACACATTGGTTTCCGCATTTACGAGATTTCTCTGGGATTTATACTCTGATATTTCGATTGGTTGTACGATTTGGCTTTTAGACATGGTTTACGTTGTGATGTGGTTTGATCAAACAATGTTTTTAATTACTAATGTTTCTAAAGTAATGTTTTAAAAACAAAAATTTTGGACGTGAAAATTTGGTTGTTACAAGTTGGTATCAGAGCCCTGGTTTGAGGGATTCGGACACACCTTCGGGGGGTGTCTGGACTCAAATTGAGGGATTAAAAGATTTTCTAAAAGAAAAAGTTTTCTAAAAATTGAGAAAAGAGTTTTGAGAAAGAACGAAGTGTGTGATGTGCGCGACCGGCCAAGCTCAAGTAAGTATTCCCCAAAGTACCCATACAAGTTTATGTTATGTTTATCAGCTTTTGTAGAACATCATGCTAGAATAGGACTAAGGATCTAGGAGTGATGCCTTATGTGCCTGCTTTATGTGTTTCAGCTGTATGAGAATTGCATGTTAGTATTGAGTAGACAGCAAGTAGGATAGCCTGATTAGGTTATGCCTGATGGTATGAGCTTAGCATTGTATGCTAGTACAATTCATGTAAGCCGATAGAGTTGAATGAGATTGTTCCCTTAGTTCGAATGTTGCTTGCTTTATGCTTTGTGGGACTCTGAGTGGTGGGAGTTAGCCATTAGGTGAATACGTCACGTCACATGTGATCAGGGTTGGATAATCTTAGAGTGCTGGATTTGGCCCTATTGCGCAGCTCTCGTTTGAGTCTAACCGTTGTAGGGGTGAGCCTGTTACTCGAAGGATTATCCGAGCCTTACCACATGTGATGGTGTTCAGGTAATGGTTAATTGGCACTACTAAGAGGCCTTCAGCAGCTGAGGACCTGGTAGGGTGGCGTCTGAGATTTCCCTAGGGCAAGCCTAGGATGAGTATAGTAGTGATCAGCCGTAGTGGAAGGGATCTGGTGGAGTCGAGGCAGTCCTTGAAGAAGGTACGGATAGATGTGGAAGGTAGTATGGGCCCGTACTACTGAAAGCAGAGGATCCATACCCGAACCAAGGAAGACCAAGATAAGACCAGTGAACTTGTAAGTAGTTGTGATCCCTCAGGAAGAATCAGTATCACTAATGTGTGTTATTATGTATTGCAGAATGGTGGTACTTCGATCGAGGCCGATAGATGGCGGTTCAAGAGAGGGGTCAGGTTCGGGATCAGGTTCCGAGCAGGTAGACGAGGGACTACGCGAGTTCATCGCGTCAGAGATCACCAGGGGTATCCTTGAGTCGACTCCTATTATCTTCGGGTCGATCAAGGAAGGGATCATCGAGTTGATGGAAGATCGCCTCAGGGCGTTCAGGAGCGACATGGCATCTGGCCAGTCGGGATCTCACACACTGTCCTTTAAGGACTTCAGGGGCAGTGGTGCGCCGGATTTCCACGGGGTGAAACACCCCATTGCCGCCAGTCGATGGATTGCAGACATCGAGTTTGCACAGTTGACTAGCTTCTGCCCCGAGGGGTCGAAGGTGAGGTATGCAGCAGGGTGTTTGCGGGACCGAGCTCGAGATTGGTGGGAGTAAGTAGGAGACTCGTTGGCAGCCTCAGCTATTGAGGCCATGACTTGGTCAGATTTTGTGACCAGATTCAGGGCAGAGTGTGCACCAGCTGTCGAGCTTCAGCAGCTGGCCCGGGAGTTTTTAGACATGAGGCAGACGACTTAGACTGTGGCGGAGATCACCGCCAAGTTCCGGGAGAGGGCTTTGTTGGTGCCCCAGTATGCTGGTGACGAGGATATGAGGAGGACCCGTTATCATGATATGCTATGAGCTGACATCCGGGAGCATGTTAGCTTTTCAGCTTGCCCTACCTTGGACTCTATGATTGCCAGGGCGAGGGAGAGGGAGATAGATTTGGAGCACATCCGGAAACGGAAGTCAGAGGAGGGACAGACAGGAGTGGCTTCGGGGAAGAAGCCCAAGGGATCAGATGGTAGACCGAAAGGCCAGTCAGGACCGAGCCGCTGCAGGAAATGCGGCAAGCCGCACGAGGGGGCGTGCAGGTTGAGATCATCAGGCTGCTACAAGTGCGGCAAGTCTGGGCACTTTAGCAGGGATTGCACTGCTCCGGCAGCAGTTATTCAGACATCAGAGTTGTTGTGTTTCCACTGCAACCAGAGGAGCCACAAGAAAGCCAATTGATGTCACACTCCAAAACCGATAACGGCGGAATACGTTTCGGGGTGGAGGACGTCATGTATAGTATCATCACAATTGCATAATAGTAAAAACAAGAAACATACAACCATTTCATTACATAGTGAGTTTAATTACAAATGTGTTTTATAATGTTCAACAAATACCAAAAGTAAATAAAAAATAAGAGATGGATCTAGTATGCTCCACCTTCTCCAAAAAGTTGCACCTGTAACTGTCTATCTTTGACCTGAGGATACAAGTTATTTTGAAAACGAATATCAGCATAAAGCTGGTGAGTTCATAAGAGTTTAGTGTGAGATTTTGTATAAAAAGCATTTGAACCGATAGTATGAAAAGCTACAATTTACATTCTTAAGTAGTAGAAAAACCTAGAAAATCCTATATTTTCCAGAAATACATTGTGAGTGAAAACCTTTAAGAAACATGAAATTTTCATCTTTGAAAACCATTTATTGTAAAAGTATAATATTAAATCTCCAATAAGTAATGCAATATGATAGGTTATGCCTGAAGTCAATAATAGTGGTGCAAACTTCTTTTAGTGTTAGATACTTGATTACTTCGGGATATTAACTTACTTTTAGTTTAGTATTTTAGTGTGTTATAGTGTATTTCTGTATGTTACCAATAGTGTGAGTAATAGAGTATCTCGTAGTAGGTTAGTGTGTTATCTCTTGATTAGTGCTTTCTCTTGTATTATAGTGTAGTAGTCTTTTGTATAACTCGTAGTGTGTTCTCTTATTAGTGTATAGTATCGTAATAGAGTGTATTATAGTGTGTAGAGTAGTAGTTATAGCGAGTAATAGTGGCCTTAACTATAACTATTATAGTTAACTTAGTGTGAATGATTTTTGACAGTTTAGTGGTTTAAAAATCGAATGAAATGAAAATACTCGTATCCAACACTAATATATATGATATATAACTAAGAAATCAATGACAGTCGGACGGATAACAACTACCCTAAGCCCACAATCAAACAAGAATAGGAAATAAGGTGAGCTATCGGTCCTAAGTCCTTCAAGTCTTACTTATATAAATATATTGTTGTGGTTACATTTTATAAGGAATTTATTTAATAAAAATCTTGTCAAAAGGGAACATTTAGAAAATTTTTTATTTATCCAAAATAGTTTTGAAAACGAAAATCCTTTTTAATAAACATCACTAATCACATGTGATTTGAACTACGGATAGTGAATCACATGTGATTAATTTTCGTAACATGAATAATTGACTTGTATAAATTTCCATAAACATGCATAATTGACTTGTATCCCCCCCCTAAAACATATAAAACATTTGAAAGGTTCATTAAAGGGGTATGAACTCACCTGAAACCGAGTAAATCGGGTAAATCGGGTGAAAGTGTCGGTTGAGCGTTTTGTACCAATTGAGGACTTGTGCACCTTTTAAGAGCCTAATATCATATGAAATATGTATTTTACAAGAAATTAATCATTTTGTGCTTTTCTGTAAGATATTTAGATATTCTAGCATTGATTCGGGGTCTTGGGGCTTAGAAGGGGTTCCCGGGGATCGTATAAGGCCAAGTAGGGGTTACGGGGGAGTCCAAGAGTTTACTCCCTTGGAGTTTACGGCCCAAAGGCTACTCCTTGGGAGTTTATGGCCGTAAGCCCCTAGGCTTGGCCGTAAACTCTGGTCCTTCACCCAAAAATGCAATATAAGGCTTTTACTCCCTCCCCTAAATTTCTAGTGAATGCCTTGGACCAAATTTGGGGGTTAAAACCTTCATTTGGTGGTGTTTGAGGGAGTTTACGGTCCTAGCTTGTGCTTGGGCCGTAAACTCCATTTTGTCCCTCAAAATGGATTGTTAAATGGTCCTAAGCACTCCCTTAAATCATAACTAAATTCTAGAAGGCCTTAGGTGAGTTTTTGGGACATTTTGGCATGGAAATTAGGTGTTTACGGCCCAAGCATAGTCTTGGACGTAAACTCCCCTTTTAGGCTCTAAAATATGTTGCTTAATGGCCTTAAGCATTTCCCAAGATCATATCTAAATTCTAACATGCCTTAGATGAGTTTTTGGGGCTATTTAACATAGAAATTGGGTGTTTACGGCCTAAGCACAAGCTTGGGCCGTAAACCCTCTTTTAGGCTTTAAAAACTTGTGTTTTCATGTCCAAACTCATCTAGGCTATTTCCTTAATTAGCATCCAAGCTTAAAGGAAGGGAAAATGGGACTTTTGTCCATGTTTTGGGTGTTTACGGCCTAAGAGGTTTCCTAGGCCGTAAACTCCATGTTTTCCACTAAATCCTATGATTTTTGTGTGCTAAATGCAATGGAGTACGTTTAGAACAAGCTAGGGAAGAAACTCTTACGTTTGGAAGCCGGAATTTGCGGTTTTGGAGTCGGGTTCGGGTCTAGAGAGAGAAAGTAGTGAGAGAGAGAGAGAGTGAATGAGTGGTAAAAAGGGTTCAAAGTGGTGTTCATTTACTTTATATATGCCTCGGGTATTGCACCCAGTCCACGACTACCCAATAGTTTAACAGGGTTAAAACTTTTTTACCCGGGTGAAGTGGTTAAAAGTAATATAGCTTTGTTTGGTTAAACGGGGTTACCACTTACAAGTTATATTTACTCAATAATAAAATGATAATATCAAGAAAATATAAATAGATAGATATTTATTTATTGACGACTCCAAATATCACGGAAATTAATACATAATGACGAATTCCGTTAGTGGAAACGGGGTTATGTAACGGCAATAAATTTGGATTGTCACATCATCCCCACGTTAGGGGAATTTCGTCCCGAAATTTAGAATTCATAAAGATAAGTATTATAATACCACTAAGCGAAGAGATGGGGATATTTAAGTTTCATTTGATCTTCGCGCTCCCAAGTAAATTCCGGTCCCCGCTTGGCATTCCACCGAACTTTAAAAATTTGGGATGCGGCTTCGTTTCGTTCGTTTTACTTCCCGATCCATAATCTCCACAGTTTCTTCCACAAAGTTG
Organism: Lactuca sativa; assembly: GCF_002870075.4. Lineage (NCBI taxonomy): Eukaryota > Viridiplantae > Streptophyta > Magnoliopsida > Asterales > Asteraceae > Lactuca > Lactuca sativa. Next base: position 116,609,998 of record NC_056627.2, read on the forward strand.
AGGCTCTCATTGACCTCGATCTCGTCGAGGGGAATTACGAGAGTCTCGTCGGACAGGCATTTCTTCAAGTTTGAGACGTGGAAGGTAGGGTGTATGTTGCTTAGCTCGTGGGGTAAGTTGAGTTTGTAAGCTACAGGGCCGATTCTGGCAAGAATCTCGAAAGGCCCTATGTACCTTGCGTTCAGCTTTCTACGCTTTCCGAAGCGTATCGTGCCCTTCCAGGGCGAGACCTTCAAAAGGACTCGGTCTCCCACCTAGAACTCCAAGGGTTTTCTTCGTTTGTCTGCGTAGCTTTTCTGTCGATCCCTAGTGGCTTTTAGTTGTTCCCGAATCTGTACAATGTTTTCGGTTGTTTCTCGAATAATCTCCGGACCAGTGAGAGCGCTATCAGGAACTCGTCCTTTAGCTAACTGAGTGTCACCCACCTCAACCCAGCACAGAGGGGATCTGCACTTCCGGCTGTAGATGGCTTCGAATGGAGCTGCCTTGATGCTAGTATGATAACTGTTGTTGTAGGAAAACTCCACAAGAGGTAAGTGTGTATCCCACGATTTACCGAAGTCGATCACACAAGCTCGCAACATATCTTCTAGAGTTTGGATCGTCCTCTCACTTTGTCCGTCAGTCTGCGGATGGTAGGCTGTACTCATGTCCAGCCTCGTCCCTAGCGCCTTTTGTAATGATTGCCAAAATCTAGAGGTAAATCTACTATCTCTGTCCGAGATAATAGATATAGGGACGCCATGCAGCCGCACTATTTCCTTTATGTATGTTCTTGTGAGTTTCTCCATCTTGTCCGTTTCCTTGATGGGTAGGAAGTGCGCAGACTTGGTCAATCTGTCGACGATGACCCAAATGGTATCCAACCCACCTGCTGTCTTGGGTAGCTTGGTTATAAAGTCCATTGTAATCCGCTCCCACTTCCATTCCGGTATCTCTGGTTGTTGGAGGAGTCCTGATGGCTTTTGATATTCGACCTTGACCTTCACGCAAGTAAGGCACTTGCTCACAAAGGTAGCGATCTCCGCTTTCATGTTAGGCCACCAGTATAGCTTTTTGAGATCCAGATACATCTTATCTGAACCTGGGTGGACGAAGTAGCGAGTGTTGTGTGCTTCCTTCATGACCAAGTCTCTGAAACCTCCATGGCGCGGAGTCCAGATTCGGTCCATGTTAGGCCACCAGTATAGCTTTTTGAGATCCAGATACATCATATCACGATGGATTTTATCACGAAGCTTCCCAGGACCGCGCGTGGAGTGGATTCGATTTGGGTCATCGTGGATCGATTGACCAAGAGTGCTCACTTTATCTCGATTCAGGAGAGCATATCGGCCGAGAAATTGGCCGACATCTATATCAGGGAGATCGTGGGTGCCAGTATCGGTTATCTCGGACAGGGATGTGCGTTTTACTTCCAGATTTTGGAAGAGATTTCATGACGAGTTGGGCACTCGTTTGCATTTTAGCACCGCCTTTCACCCACAGACGGATGGTCAGAGCGAGCGGACCATCCAGACCTTGGAGGATATGTTGCGGGCGTGCGTGTTAGACTTCGGTGGTAGCTGGGATACCTATCTTCCCTTGGCCGAGTTCTCCTACAACAACAGCTACCACGCGAGTATCGACCGCCATCCATTCGAGATGTTGTATGGACGGAGGTGCAGGACCCCGATATGCTGGGGTGAAGTTGGCCAGAGAGTCATGGGGAGCACCGAAGTGGTGCTCAAGATGACCGAGAGGATCCAGCAGGTTCGGAGAAGGCTTCAGACTGCTCAGAGTCGACAGAAGAGTTACGCCGACAAGCGTCGATCCGACTTGGAGTTCCAAGTCGGGGATATGGTTCTCCTAAAGGTGTCGCCTTGGAAAGGCGTCCTTCGATTCAGGAAGCGAGGCAAGTTGGGCACGAGATTCATCGGACCATTCAGGGTTTTGGCCCGGGTGGGCAAGGTGGCGTATAGGCTGGATCTGCTAGCCGAGCTCAGCCAGATCCACATCATTTTCCATGTTTCTCAGCTGCAGAACTGCCTAGTGGACGATTCAGCGGTTGTGCCATTAGAGGATATACAGGTTGATGACAGTCTGAATTACATTGAGCGCCCAGTCGCAATCCTCGACAGGAAGTCGAAGGATTTGAGGAACAAGAAGGTGGAGCTAGTGAAGGTGCAATGGCAGCACCGCAAGGGTTCGGAATGGACATGGGAGCCGGTGGACGAGATGATGGAGCATTACCCCGAGCTGTTTCAGGATCGAGCAACAGACTTCGAGGATGAAGTCTAAAATAAGTGGGGGAGATTTGTAGCACCTGGTTCCTGGTACGTAAATATTATTTAAGTATTCTCTTTTTTTAGCCTTGGACTCGGCGAGTCATAGGTCCGACTCGCCGAGTAGATACGGGACCCGAGACATGTTTAAGTTGGTGACTCGGCGAGTCCATATCCTAGACTCGGCGAGTCACCGCTGTTGGATGAAACCCTAAGTTTCAGGGGTTTGCACCCTATTTAAACCTCATGTCCGCCCCAAGCCAGCCCCCATTCACCCCAGAGCTCCCAACCCTCGTTCCAAAGCTCATTTCCTTGAGAGTTTGAAGCATTTTGTGTGTTCTTGAAGGATTTTGAGAAGGAAGTTGAGTAGATCAAGAGGAAGGGAAGGAAGCCAAGCATCTTAGTGTTCTCTCAGTGATTTCTTTGAGGTATAGCCCGTTTTCCCTCTGTTTTTATGCTTATTGGCCTTTAGATCTAGGCAAGATTGAGCTCCAGGAGCTCAGATCCGTTACCTTTATGGACCCATGTTGCTTGTTCACCCTAGATCTACCCTTTTGAGGCATTTTGAGCCCTAAAACCCTCATTGGTGAATATCTACATGTAAAGTTGGAAACTTTACGTGTCATTCATGTTCTAGGAACCCAGATCTATGAATGGCATAGAATGGAATCGAGCGAAATCGCGTATTTAGTGATTGCATGGCGATGACTCGGCGAGTCGTTCATATGACTCAGCGAGTCTGCTCGAAGGGTAGCCCAGACACCCCAGATATGTCTGATAATATGTTATGTATGATATATGTGTAAGTAGCAGTAGGGGGTGAAATAGTCCCCGAGGATCGGTTGTTAGGACCGATGGGTAGTCAGCACCCCAGAATGGCTTGACACGGGTGGTCAGCACCCCAGAATGGCTTAACACGGGTAGGACAGCACCCTAGAATGGCCGCACGGGTAGTCGGCACCCCAGAATGGTCGTACCGCGTAGTCAGGCACCCCAGAATAGCCTGGCAGTATGTATGTTATGTGTTTGTATGGTATGTGGTACGATAGGGGAACTCACTAAGCTTTGTGCTTACAGTTTACAGTTTTGGTTTCAGGTACCTATTCTTCAAAGGGGAAGGAGCTGGCGCGGTAGCGACACATCATGCACACACACTGGTTTCCGCATTTACGAGATTTCTCTAGGATTTATACTATGATATTTCGATTGGTTGTACGATTTGGCTTTTAGACATCGTTTACGTTGTGATGTGGTTTGATCAAACAATGTTTTTAATTATTAATGTTTCTAAAGTAATGTTTTAAAAATGAAATTTTGGACGTGAAAATTGGGTCGTTACAAGTACTGCTTTGATAAACATTGTTTATTTCTTGAGTTCCACATTAGAAGTCTATACAATTTAGCAAAGCTTTGATGAGCATTGTTTAATTCTTGAGTTCCATAATAGAAGTAGTCTTCGCAATTTAGCAAAACTTTGAGGATCATTTCTTTATTCTTGACTTCCACAACAGAAGTCTATGCAGTTTAAGCAAAGCTTTGACGAACATTATTTCATTCTTGAGTTCCACATTATAAGTCTATGCAATTTAGCAAAGCTTTGTTGAGCATCGTTCAATTCTTGATTTCCACAACAGAAGTCTATGCAATTTAAGCAAAGCTTTGATGAGCATTGTTTGATTCTTGAGTTCCACAACAGAAATCTATGCAATTTAGCGAAGCTTTCATGAGCATTGTTTCATTCTTTGGTTCCACGTTAGAAGTCTATGCTTAGCAATGCATTGATGAGCATTTTTTAATACTTGAGTTCCATAATAGAAATATGTGCAATTTAGCGAAGCTTTGATGAGGATCTTTGAATTCATGAGTTCGAAAATAGATGTCTATGCAATTGAAGCAAAACATTGATGAGCATTGTTTGATTCTTGAGTTCCACAATATAAGTCTATGTAATTTACCAAAGCTTTGATGAGCATTGTTTCATTCTTGGGTTCCACCTTAGAAGTCTATGCAATTTAGCAAAGCATTGGTGAGCATTGTTTAATTCTTGTGCTCCACAATAGAAGTAGTCTTTGCAATTTAGCAAAGCTTTGATGACTATTGTTTAATTCTTGAGTTCCACAATAGAATTCTATGCAATTTAAGCAAAGCTTTGATGAACTATATTTCATTCTTTAGTTCCACATTAGAAGTCAATGCAGTTTAACAAAGCTTTGATAACCATTGTTTAATACTTGAGTTCCACAATAAAAGTTGTCTTCGCAATTTAGCAAAGCTTCTTAGAGCATTGTTTAATTCTTGAGTTCCACAACAGAAGTCTACAATTTCGGCAAATCTTTGATGAGCATTGTTTCATTATTGCGTTCCACAATAGAATTCTATAAAATTTAGCAAGGATTTGATGAGCATTGTTTAATTCTTGAATTCCACGATAGATGTAGTCTTCACAATTTAGCAAAGCTCTGATAAGCATTGTTTAATTCTTGAGTTCCATAGTAGATGTCTATGCGATTTAGCTAAGCTTTGATAAGCATCGTTTAATTATTGAGTTCCACAATAGAAGTCCATGAAATTTAAGCAATGCTTTGATGAGGATTATTTGATTCTTGAATTCCATAATAGAAGTCTATGCAATTTAGCGTAGCTTTCATGAGCATTGTTTTATTCTTGGGTTCCACATTAGAAGTCTATGCAATTTAGCAATGCTTTGATGAGCATTGTTTAACACTTGAGTTCCACAATAGAAATCTATGCAATTTAGCAAAGCTTTGATGAGGATCTTTGAATTTATGACTTCGAAAATAGAAGTCTTTGAAATTTAAGCAAAACATTGATGAGCATTGTTTGATTCTTGAGTTCTATAATATAAGTCTATGCAATTTAGCAAAGCTTTGATGATCATTGTGTCACACCCCAAAACCAAGAACGGCGGAAATGTTCTGGGGCAGAGGACGTCATGTAAAGTATCACAACACAGTATAACAGTAAATAAGCAAACAACATCATCCATTGTATATGTTCTCTTTCTAGTATAGTTGTATATGTTCTCTTTCTAGTATAGTTGTATATGTTCTCTTTCTAGTATAGTTGTATATGTTCTTCTCCTAGTATAGTTGTATAGGTACTCATAGTAATGTAATGTATATGTCCTCATAGTAATAAGTAAAAAAAAAACTTTTTCGCTTTTTCTCTCCTCCCCTGATTCTCTCTAACGGTGGTGCAATCTAGTTTTGATTCATCGGTGCTGCTTTTCCGATGTCTGTCTTTTAATTGGTGAAGCAATTTCTCTACTAATTCCGTTGTCCTAATGGGTGTGTCATCCAAATCGGATCGAGTGAAGGAAGTGAAGGTTAAACCACTGGATAAAAGTGATGTTGTCCGGTATGCTAAGACTGAAGTGGTTGTGAAAGGGCTTGTTCCTCCTGGGGTTATTGATCAATCTTCAGCTACGATCTATAAAGCTCGTCGTAAGCCTAGTGCCTCTAGAGCAGTTGCTTCAGGAATTGGGAAAGCTGAGTGGAAAATGGAAGGGAAAGCTTTTAGAGTTAAGAATAGAGCTCAGAAACTTATGGATGAGATATCCCCGATGGATGCGGAGGAATACTATGAGGAAGAAGCAACAGAGGAGGAAACGGAAGACGATTTGGATTCTGTTTCAGCTTGGGAGGTAGAGTCTAATATCTCATTGATTGGAAATGATAGTTCTATGAAGGGATTGAAAGATAGGGATCCTGGTGAGATGAAAACAATTGGATCGCATGTGGTTAATATTCCTTTAGGTAATACTGCTAATCTGATGAAAAATTGGGATGGTTCTAAAGTGAATGATGATTTATTGAGCCCTAATTCGGAATTGAAGAATGTCACTAGTGAAATGATGAGGGTGAATTCTAATATTGTTGTGAGTGAAGAAACTATTCCTATTTGCTCTGTGCTGAATGATAATAAAGTTGGGAAGACTAGATCAGATGTCGATAAGAAGGTTATCAATAATGAAGAGTTTATTCCAGGAGTTGGTTTTCAATTCCTTAGTAAATTTATGGAGGATGTGTATGTGGGGAAGGAAGTTGATAATGGGTTGAATCAGAATATGGATATGGATATCTCAAAATTGGATAAGCAAGATGATAAGGAGGAAGGTGATTCTGAAGAAGATAGTTCTACTGAAGAGGAAGGGGAAGTTGATTCAAGTGAGGAGGAGACTAGTGAAGATGAGGAAATAATGATTGAAGAGGAGGCTAATGCTAAGAGTAGTAAAGAGACGAGTGGGAAGTTGATGTCTGGTACTGTTATTAATAGTATTAATACTCTTCCTTCTATTTTGGGTGCTGCTAATAATGGCAAAAAGGTGGAAAGTGATATGCAAGGGAAATTAGAGAGCTTTTATGCTGGTGTGTTAAAAGGTAATAGGCATAAGGGCAAGATTGATGTCAGATATATACCTGGGGAAATAGGTAATGAAGATGGGCCTGTTATTATTCCGATTGAGAATTTAAAGAATGCTAGTATTCCTTATACTAATACTTTATACGGGTATATGATAGACAAGAAATTGGCGTTTCCAGTGATTCAGAAAGAGATTAGAAGGCTTTGGAAGAATATGGGTCTAGAAGAGGTGTTCATGAACAGTAAAGGGTTCTTCTTTTTTAAATTCAGTAATGAGTAGGGGATGTTATCTATTTTGGAAGGAAGCCCATGGCTGATGTTCAATAACATGCCTCTATTCCTTCAAAGGTGGAGACTAGGTCTGACTTTAACTAAGAATAGTCATGATAAAATTCCGGTATGGATCTATATTTTTGGCATTTGATTATTTTACTGAGGAAATGTGTTTGGAACACAAAGGTAGAAACGCTTATGCTCGAATTCTTGTTGAAATGGCAGCTGATAAGGAATGGAAGAGGAAAATTGAGGTCTCTACTTGGGATTTTGTCTCTAATTCTGCTGTTGTTCAGAGTTTTGAAGTGGAATATGCTTGGATTCCATCGAGATGTAATCATTGTAAGATATTTGGGCATTTGGATAAAGCTTGTCTTGCGGCATTAAATGAAGGAAAAATGGTAAAGAAAGGGGATGAGGAGAAAGTTAAGAATAATAAAGGGAAGGAAGTTGTTAATGATGATGGTTTTGTGGAGGTCAGTTATAAGAAAGTGGCAGGTAACAGTAATGGAGAGGGCACTAGCAAATCAAAGGAAGGCTATTTTGAATTGAACAATCAGAGATATAATGGGAGGAATGGTAATTATAACAGGGGTAATAGTTTTAGAGGCAATAATGGGTATAGAGGTGATAATGGAAGAGGGCAGAATGGGAATTGGAATAATAAAGGGGTAGGCCATTGGAATTTAGAAAAGAATAGAAGATATGAGAAGTTTGTGAATGGTTAGAATACGGCTGGTAATCAGGGGATAAAAGAGGACAAGAAGCAAGGGTATGCTATAAAGAATGACAATAATAAAGAGGAAGATAAGATGAGTAGAGATAGTAAGATTAATTCTAATGAAGATTGCAGTAATAAAAACAGCTTTGAAATTCTGGGAATGATTAATGAGGAAGTTATGGATAGAATGGAAGAAGATATTAAGGGGGATAAAAATGGTGTTTTTCAGGATGGAGATAAAGTTGTTTCAAATGATGATGTTGCTGGGAAAATAAAGAATAAGCAGGAGCCTTCTAAGTTTATTGGGAAGGGTAATAAAGGGAATGGTAATAATAAATTGAAGGATAACATGAAGAATCAGGGGAGTAGTAAAAGCAATGTAGGGAATTCTTAGGCATTAGAGGAGGATGATGCCAAAAAATCTGCTGGTTTCCAATGATGTCCATAGGGTGCTGGAATGTCAGAGGTTTGAATAAGTCTATTAAGCAGAAGGAGGTTATAGATGTTATCAGGAGCTATAATCTTGGTATTTGTCCTGTGGTGGAATCGCATGTTAGGGTCTTAAATCTTAAAAGTGTTTGTGCTAAGACCTTTGGGCAATGGGATTGGGTGTCAAATAACAGTAGTTGTGAGGCTGGAACTAGGATAATTGTTGGATGGAATCCTCGAATTGTTGATGTGATGGTGATCTCGCAATCTAGACAAGTAATACACTGTTATGTTAGATTCTGTGAGTCTAATTATAGCATGTATTTGTCCTTTATTTATGCTGCTTCAAATTATCTTGATAGAAGATCTTTATGGGATAAATTGAAGAAACATAGTATGGTGGTTAAGAAGGATGCTTGGGGAATATCAGGTGATTTTAATGTTGCTTTAAAACCTTCGGAATATTCTGAAGGATGTTCTAAAACTCCTAAAGGAGTTGAGTATTTTACTGAGTGCATTAACTGTATAGAAGTTGAGGATCTGAATTCGAGTGGTTTTCAATTTACTTGGAATAAAACTCCTGCTGGGAGTATGGGCCTTTTGAAGAAATTAGATAGAGTGATGACCAATTTGAAATTTGTTTCGGATCATCCTTTGGCCCATGCTGTTTTTAAACCATATAGAATTTCGGATCATTGTCCTGCTGTTTTAAATATTCCTATGGGTAAGATGAGATGTAGACATTTCTTTCAGATTTGCTAATTTCATTACTGAGAAGGATGAATTCTTACCGTTGGTCAAGGAAGTTTGGGATGTGAACATTGATGGTTTTTATATGTTCAAGGTTTGCCAAAAGTTGAAGATCCTTAAAAAGCATTGTAGGGTGCTTTGTAATAATCACAGAGGTTATGGGAAGCGAATTCAAAAGCTAAGAAAAGAGCTGGAAAGTAAACAATCGGAAATTGATCTTAATCCTTTTGATAGTAAGGTTAGGAAGGAACATGCTGATATTCTTTTTAAATTTAATGTGGCTTGTAATGATGAAGAGCAGCTTCTTTTCCATAGGTCTAAAATTAAATGGATTCAGGAAGGGGATTATACTACTAAATTTTTTCATAGTATTGTGAAGAGTAGGGGCAATAAAAATAGAATTATGATGATTTTGGATGAAGATGGAAGATGGGTTAGTGGGATTGCCATGAAGGATAAGTTTGTTTCGTATTTCAAGAATTTCTTTGGATGTAAAGATGTTGCTGTTATGCCGGAATTAAATGATGAGTTTTTTCAAAACAAGTTGGACAGAAGTGTTGCTACGAATATGATTAGAGTGGTGACAGATGAAGAAATTAAAGTTGCGATGTTTGAAATTGATGACAATCATGCTCCAGGGCCTGATGGATACTCCTCAAAGTTTTTCAAAAGTGCTTGGAATATTGTTGGGCCGGAGGTTTGCAAAGCAGTGAGAGAATTTTTTTGGACAGGAAAATTGTTAAAGGGGATAAATGCTACGAGAGTTGTGTTGGTTCCTAAAGTGGATGTGCCGAGGAAGATTTCAGATTTTAGACCTATAGCTTGCTGTAACACTTTGTATAAGTGTATAAGTAAGATTATAGTGAATCAAATCAGAAGCTGTTTGGGTGATATTGTTAGTAAGACTCAGTCTGCTTTCATTCCTGGAAGATCTATTTTGGATAATATTCTTCTTGCTTAGGAGCTGATGGTGGGATATAATAACAAGAGGGGAGTTCCTAAATGCACCTTAAAAATTGATATTCAAAAGGCATGTGATATGGTGGATTGGGAGTTTCTTAATAGAAGTCTTCAAGGGTTTGGATTTTATCCGATAATGATTCAGTGGATTATGGCTTGTGTTTCTTCCCCGTGGTTTATGCTTAATTTTAATGGTGAAGATCACGAGTATTTTGAAGGAAAGAGGAGGCTTAGGCAGGGAGATCCTCTTTCTCCTTACTTATTTACTATAGTTATGGAAGTGTTTAATATGATTCTTGGTAAGCATATTGAAGAAAGCCAGAACTTTAAATATCATAATAAGTGTGAGACTCTCAAAATTTCTCACTTATGCTTTGCTGATGATTTGCTTGTCTTTTCTTATGGTAATGGGAATTCGGCTAGAGTTATAAGGAATGCTCTTGATGAATTTAAAACAGTTTCAGGGCTGAAGGTGAGTATGGAAAAAAGCCAGATTTCTTTTAGTTGTGTTAAGCCGAATATGAGAAGGATTATCTTGGGTATTCTTCCTTTTGATGTTGGGAAATTTCCTTTTAAGTATTTGGGTGTTCCTATGTGTGTTACTAAGCTTTTTGATAGAGATTGTAAAAAGTTGATTGAAAAGATTAGAATGAGAATTTTCAATTGGAAAAGTAAATTTTATCATTTACTGGTAGGCTGCAGCTCATTAATTATGTTTTGACATCTATCCATGTGTATTGGGCTTCGATTTTTAAAACTCCTATTGCTACTATCAAAGAGATTGAAAAGATGTGTAGAAGCTTCTTGTGGGCAAATTGTGAAATAGTTAAAGGGAAAGCTAAAATCAAATGGGATGATATTTGTAAACCTAAAGCTTATGGAGGATTGGGGGTTAAGAATTTAAGGAAATGGAATGATGCTTTGTTAGCTAAACATGTGTGGAATGTTTTTAATAACAAAAATTCTTTATGGGTTCAATGGGTGAAATCTAATTATATTGGAAGCAGGAATTTTTGGGATATATTGCAGAACAAGAGCATGAGCTGGACTTGGAAGAGATTTTTGGAGATTAGGAAAATTGTTAGACCTCATATTGTTGCTTGTGTGGGAAATGGGAGGAATACTTTATGGCATGATTGGTGGCATCCTTTAGGTATTCTATGTTCTATAATTTCGAGAAGAGATTGGATTAGCAATAGATTTAATGACTCATCTTTGGTTATTGATGTTCTTGCTTATGATACATATTGTTGGCTGGTTTATTGGGTTGATAAATTTCCTGGTCTGAAAGATGCTCCTATGTTTTGTATTGAGCCAAATTTGAGGGATGTTGCTGGTTGGATAGATAAGGATGGTATTTGCAAACAATTTTCTTGCAAACAGGTGTGGGGTGATATTAATAATTTTGGAAGTAAGGTTCCTTGGCATGATATTGTTTGGTATGGTAATGGCATTCCTAGAGATTCATTTATTTTATGGATGGCCATTTTGAATAGATTGAAAACTCAGGATCGTGTGAGAGTTTGGGAAATCTCATGTAACCTCCTTTGTCCTTTTTGTAATGTTATACCTGATTCACATAATCATCTCTTCTTTAAATGTGAGTTCTCTCAAGTTATTTGGAGGTATTTTTGTGATAAGATGAGTATTAACCTTGTAATGGAAGACTGGAATGACCTGATCCTAAAGTTTTGCAAATTGTTTTATAAGAACTCTGCTGTGAATTTGATTAATAAATGTGTTCTTGCGAGTTGTGTTGCCCATATTTGGAAGGAAAGGAACTCTAGGATTTTTAATAAAAGGAGAATAGCAGCTGAGGGAGTGATTGCTTGTATTGAGAATGAAATCTGATTAAAGCTGTTGGGATTAAGGAATAAGGCTAAACTGGTTAATGGTAAAGTCTATAAGGTTTGGTGTATTTCTGGAATGGATAATAACTAAGAGATGGAGATCAGATTCTGGATTGTAAAGTTGTTGATTGGTGCGTTTTTTCTTTGGGGATGGCAGCGAAGGAATTCTAATGAGGGTATTCTTATTAATGGAATTTGGTGGGGGCAATTTTGGAATAATTGTTTATACAAAGGAATTGACGGAATTTGTCAATGGTTGGGGAGTTTTCTCTCTAATCATTTGACTTGTACCTATGGGATTTTCTGTTTGGATATGATCTTTTATGAGATTATTCAAATAGAGAATCCTAGACATGTGATTGATGCCATGTCTAGTATGAAACTTATTCTGAAATTCTGGAGTTTTGGTGTTAGTTTGTGGTTCGTTGGTTTTTGTATTTTATGCAGGAAGTTACTGCATTGGATGAAGATGGACCTCAGTTACAAGAAGGAGGAGAGATTCCTGCTGAAGACTAAGTGGAGGATGAAGGAATGGAAATGGGATAGAAGAATTGGGATTGATTATTTCTTGGGGTTACTTTGGTTTTGCAATGTTGAGTTGTTTAGTAGTATTATATATTTTTGATTATATTTTGTGTATTGTCGTTTGAGGATTGTGGGTTTAGAAGTTTTTTTCTTAAAGTTAAGCATTGGACTGAGGGTTTTTTAAGGGCCTTACCCCTTGCTGTGATTCTTATGATTTTTGGGGTTTTTGGTGGTGCAAGGGGGTGAAGTTACCTTTTTTTCCCTCTTTCAATAAGTCCTTGGGCTTACTTTAAGGATACTAGGGTTTTTTGGGTTTTTGGGTGGCTATTTCTAGTTTTTAGAAAATGGCTTGGTAGTTGGTTATGGATAGGTTGGTTAATTTGTTTTTTGTTGGAATTGTTTGTTTTTGGTTGATGTTGTATTCTTTTATTCTTTTTAATAAAGTTTGCAGAGCTTTGGCTCTTTCAAAAAAAAGTATTGACTCATGAATGAACTGATTCATTGATCTAGCAATAGTATAAATATGATCCTGTGCTACCCCGCTGGTAGCTTACTAATGATGTAACTAGTACGCATGAATATGGAAGCACTTTTATGTCTATATATGTACACCCTAGTGATTCCATTAGACGAGATCGAGATCGATGAAAACCTTAACTTCGTGGAGGAACCGATCGAAATCATGGATCGAGAAGTCAAACGTACGAAACTAAGTCGCATCCCATTAGTGAAGGTTCGCTGGAATGCCAAGCGGGGACCGAAGTTCACTTGGGAGCGAGAAGACTCGATGAAACAGAAGTATCCACAACTCTTTCCAGATCCATGATTTGTATTTGTCTTGTATCTTGTCTTGAATTTCGAGACGAAATTCCCTCTAACGGGGGAATAATGTAACAACCCGAAATTTCATATCACTTCTTGTAACGCAACTTGTAATCCAATTTGATCAATCAGACGTCGTTTCCAAATTCGTTTCCGATTTCGCCATTTTATTAAGTCATTAACTTATATTGATCTAAAATGACTGAATGGGTGTCTTAATGCCATTAGATATCATTTTAACACCCCATTATAACTATCGGAATAATTCTAGAATCGACCATATCGGGTCACGACAATTTGGTCGGGTATGACCAAAAGCCCCACTTAACACCGGTATCGGGTAGATTTCCATCGTGTCCAATTCCCGAGCACTATATAAGTGATTCAAAGCTTTCATTTGAAGCTTTTGGCCATTTCTTACATAAACATTTCCAACCTCTCTCCTCAAACTAGAATTAAAGGTCCAAATCTCAAGTTTAAGGCTTCAAATCTTTGAGGTAACTTCCCTAGCATGTTATACAACCTCTTTAGCCTTCAAATTTGAGTATAATCTATGAATTAGGACCATAATTATGTGTTTACGGCCCTAGAACTATCCTAGGCCGTAAACTCATATAAATGAGGGTTTTTGAGCCATTTAACCCTTCCAAATCATATATGGGACTTAGATACGACCTTAAGACTTATTAATTGGGACTTGAAACATCTAAAACATGAATTATATGGGACAAAAGAGAGTTTATGGCCAAGGCTCCTTCTTGGGCCGTAAACTCCTCTAAAATGGGGATTTAGAGCCTTTAAACATGTCCAAATGCCTTGTAACTTAACCAATAGCCTTGTGGTAAATCCTAGAATCATCTAAAAATGGTTTGGAGATCTTAAACACATCAAATGTCATACATATTGGAGTTTACAGCCTAGGCACATAGCCTTTGGTCGTAAACTCATAAAATGATGCCAAAAATGCTCCTAATTCACCCTTAAGGCTTGGATAAATTCCTAGAATTACATATGAGTGTTTTAAACATCAAAATCTAATTTTTCCTAACCATATTAGAGTTTACGGCTAGAGAGTATGTATCTGGGCCGTAAACTCATATAAAGGTGTTAAATGAAGCCTAAAATTTATACCAAGCCTTAGAAAATTAGTTAGAATCACATGTGATTGCTCCTTGTGCCTTAAACAAATTTTTCTTGACCATGAGTGAGTTTACGGCCGTAAACTCTAAGTTTACAGCCTTAAACTCCCTTTTAAATGATATAAATCCTTTCAAACCATTCCAAGGCAATTTAGAAATCAATTCCAACAATCCCCGTGTCCAAACAAGCCATTAAACACCCAAATTCACACCAACATGAGTTTACGGCCGTAAACTCATGTACGGGTGTGTTTTGTGGTTGTAAACTTATTTAAATGTTTACTCTTGGGGAGTAAACTCAAGTCCCAAGTCCCTAGTGCCAATACATGTCCGTAGATGTCACCTGGGTCACTCCAAACGCTCGTTTTGAGGTGTTTAATCTCGTCGGAGTGTAATGTTCTATTTAATTAGTGAATGTATCCCTAATTAAATATATATGGACATTATTTCATTTTACATAGGGACATCGCGAGTAATCAAGCCCCGAACCCACGCTTATAATCAAGGTTCTACAGGTTTAGAATTGATGATTCCACTTTAACTTCATTTTCCTCGATGGGATGTGAGCTTAAAGAAGAATCAGTTATTTGACTACCTTTTCAATCTTAATTATATACGACTCGTATACACGAGATTGTGATTTGTGAAACCATGTATAAATTCTAATATGAACTTCAGGACGGAGAACTGCCCAACCCTACGAGTAATCGCATCATCATGTGAACAAACTTAGAACCCAGTATGAGTCCATTAAGCATATCGCCCTACAGTATAAACACCTATGGAGATGCAAGAACAGTCCGGACAACTTAACGAATTGCACAGAAATAGAATTGGAAGACTAGGCTTTCCACCCTGGAGAGCCCCAGTCTTATTCTTCCAGAGGTCGACGGATTGTATCGTATGTACCTCAGATATCGAGGACTCCGTCAAGATTTTCCATTAGAAATCGTTGTCTCTACCTCGCATAGATGAAGTGGTTGAGCAAACGCAAGGAAAGAATTACTTTCAGAAATGGACCTAAGATCCGAATATCACCAGTTTGAGTGTAAGGGAAGGATGTCCTGAAGATTACCCTCCGAACTCAATGCGGACACTTCGAGTCCGTAGTGATACCCCTCGGATAGGACCAATACGCCCGAAGCATTCATGAGTTTAATGAATAGAGTCCGTCTTTCTTACTTGGATCAGTTCGTCATTCTCCCTGTAACGACTTACTTATCTACCCTCGTAGTAAGAAGGAACCCGCAGAAACATTACCCTCGGAGATACTTTTCGCAAAGTTCTCTGAACACGAGTTTTGGAATTGAAGAGTCAAAATTTCCTAAGACACACTATTAGTGATGTGGAAATTCTTGAGTACTCTGTCAATTTGTCAAAACCATTGAGAATTTGTCGACACCAGAGACGCCGACAGGAATTCGCCAAATTCTAGGTCTTACAGACCTACGGTCATAGATCATCAAGAACTCCTCGCAAATTACAAAAACCCGTATGACTTTAACCCAGCAAGGGGTGGCCCTTGACGGGGAAGATAAGCAAGAGAAAGAACCTTTGGAATTCCAAGTGAGAGACCAAATTCTTTAGGAAATCTCACTCTGGGAATGTCTTAATACGTTGCATAAAGCGTGGAAAGCTAAATCCAAGATAGATAGGACCTCCGAGATTCTTACCAGAATCGGTCCTGAACCTCGCAAACTAGACCTACTCCGCTAACTCAGTAAAGTATATTTACTCTTCGCGTCTCGATCTTGAAACCATGCCTTTCCGTTAGGACCCATGTAAGCATACTCGACGAGATCAAGATTAACGAGATCCTCGCCTTCGTATAGGAACCGTAGTGACCCTCGCCCGAGTGGTCAAGCGGATGAAGCAACGCCGTCGCCATTTAGTGAAGGTTCGTTGGGATACCAATCGAGGACCCAAATTCACTTATGAACATGAGAAACAATCGATTAGGAAGTTTCCCACCTCTTGACTCGATCATTCATACCTACTTCCTTACCTAAATTCTAATTTCGGGACAAAATTCCCTTTAACAGGGGGATGATGTGACAACTTGAAATTTTCATTCGGTCAAACCCTAAAAGTCAATCACTTCGATTTATAGGTCAATTACATTATTACTTATTTTAGAAAATTTAAAGTTCGTTTGATTATTTTAATATTATTCTTTAAACGAACGGGTGAAAGAAAGTGTCGTCTCGGGTTTTGAAATTTAAAAACCGCAAACACCTCGTGTCTTAGAAGTTCACGACCAAACTTTTATGTTTGGGTCGAAAAATCTTCCAAAAAATGCAAACACCTTAAGCATGAGTTTACTCCCCAAAAACTAGTCATTTGTGTTTACTCCCCATTTACCAAAAGAGTAAACTCCAAAAATCCTCTCAAGTATCATCCTAGAAATTATTCAAGATCTTCAATCTAGTAAGTGTTTCTAGCACTTTAAAGTTAGTATATCACTTAATCTAGTGATTGTACATCCTTTAATCCATCCATTTTTGTGTTTTGACTAGTTTTCCAAAAACACCAAGAACACACACTAGTGTTCTTGGACTTTAAGTTCATTTCAAGCTTCCACAATGTAAGTACTTCTATCCTAGAGTCATTTAAAGCTTGATATACATGTTTATATCAAATAAAAGCCCCAAGAACACCAAGTTAAAGGTATTCACGGTTTTGGGAGGTCCCAAAACCGTAAACACCAAGAATAGGGCCAAAGTAGTGTGTTAGGGTGCCTAGATGCTTCACAATGCCTTAGGGACTTGTCTAGATTCATCCTTGATGAGTTTCTCACACAAAAGCACCAAAATCATACATTTTTATGTTTTTACGGTTTAGGGATCTCCCAAAACCGTAAACACCCCAAATATGTGTAAAAGTCCCATAAATGTCCCACGGTTGTTCCTTATGTCTAAATCTAACCTAGACTATTGCCATGTTTGAGCTAAGGACTTGAAAACCGCCAAATACCAAACTTAGGAGTTTAAGGTAGTAAACTCATGAGTTTAAGGTAGTAAACTCATGGAGAAATGGTCCTTAGACCGTAAACTCCATTTAGGAGTGTTTTGATGCCACACAACACTTCCTAAGGCTAAATCATGAAGTAGGAATGCTTGGAATAGCTTAGAAGACTTCAAAACAACAAATGGTCAAAAGGTTAGGAGTTTACGACTGTAAACTCAAGGGGTATTGGTCCTTAGGGAGTAAACTCATTTTAAGAGTATTCCTTAAACCCCAATCATACTAGCCTTTCCCTACAACACTTAGACGCGCTCCTTAACACTTATAACACTTATACAAAGTGTTTGTCATGTCCTAGAGTGTCTTGACTTGTTTATTAGTTGTTTAAATACTAATTTTTTATATACATATGTCCTCATATGTAATTAGGATCTTTGTGCGTGTCTAAGTCTTCACTTGACACCAAGCACTTATCTGACACTTCCTTCCGATCCACTCACAACAGGTGAGTTGATACCCCTTAATCAATGTTTTAAATGTTTTTAAATGATTTATGGGGGGATACTAGTAGAATCATGCTACTTATTATGTCAATCACATGTGATTAATAAGCAGCGTTCAAATGATTTACTATTTATTAGCCGTTTTACCAAACAGTTTCCTTCAAATGATTTTCATAAACACTTTATATGTTTAAAACTCCTTATTAAACTGTACATTTTACTCTGTATGTTTCATTTCAAACTCATTTACAATTGTGTTTCAAACAAATGTTTCTTTATACTTAAACTGTTTTATCAAACCCATGCTTTCAAACCATTTTATAGATTGACATCTAGTCGATCTTTTCTTAGATAATAATTATGTTGAAAGGTTTTACAAAACTTATTTTATGCTTTTATATTATCAATTGCATGCCTATATATGTATAGTTATATAAGAAATGTTTAAAAGACTTAGGAAGGCTATCCACCCTATTTCCTTTTTCGCTTGAGATGTGGTCTGGTGGGATATCGGGTACCCATCCGAAGGTCGTTTCAATATTAGTTATATATCCTGTGTACATATATAGTCATAAAGGTTCTTCCAGTTCATTCAATACCCTTGGGTAGCAAGGGTATACATCCATGTTAATACGTACCAGTTACATTACTAGTAAGCTACCATATGGGTAGTTTAGGAAGATACTAGAACTATTACTAGAACGCGATATCATACAATGAGTTAGTTCATTCATGAGTCAATGCTTGCTAGATAGATAGAGAACACACATTATAGCTAGTGCACACAGTACATTACTATACTATTACATAGATACATCTACATGAGTACATTTACATGATTACAGTTACATGAATACATTTACATGATTACCTTTACAATGATTACACTTACATGAGTACTTATACATAGATACATCTACATGAGTACATCTACGTAGGTACACCTACATGAGTACATCTACATAGATACATCTACATGAGTACCGTACACTTACATAAGTACGTCTACATAGATAACATATGATGAATTAATAGTACATTTTATATGTATAGATTCTGTTATATAATCCTCATTCTTATCTTCACTTTGTGATACAATCACATAATCGGCGAGATAGATTGGATTTAATAACCTAGTACCAAAGGATACTTGTGGAATTAACCATCCCTAGAATCTCTGTTAGCTACAGAGGTAAAAGCACATCTACGGATGTCAACGGTTGATACCATTACAACTATACTTTAAGGGACTGACTATTCCTATACCCAGCTGTTAGCAACATCTACGGATGTCTTCAGTTGGCACTGTTAATTATCCTAGTACAAAAGGATAACACTTAGGTTATTTATATTATTACCTCCATCTTGTGACTCATTCACATAACTGATGAGGTGAATTATTTGAGTATTCTAGTACCAAAGGATACAAATTCTTATAATAATAATAATAGTAGCATAGTTAAGTCTTGGTAGAAGACTACATTAGAACAGTTAAGTCTCGGTAGAAGACTACATTAGAACAGTTAGGTCTTGGTAAAAGACTGCCTTTTATACTAGTAGGAATCATAGGGATTCTAGGGTTTTTCAAACGTTTACAGTTGTTTTACAAACATTTTCATACTTACACGAACTTCCTTTCAAAACATTTTCAAGTCTTTCATTACATGTTTTTCAAATACTTACATACAAATTAAGACACTAAAATACTTATGATCTCACCAGCTTTAAAGTTGATACTCTCTTTCAAAATAACTTGTATCCTCAGGTCAACAGCAGACAGGTACCGATGCAAGGTTTAGAGAAGATGGAGCTCGTTCAAGACTCATCTTTTATTTTGTTTATACTTTAGTGTCTATTATAATTTGACAGAGCACTTGTATTAAAATTATATTATTAATGCAATGAATGATGTTGTTGCTTGTTTACTACTTTTCATTTTTGTGATACTGTGCATGACGTCCTCCGCCCCAGAACGTTTCTGCCGTTCTTGGTTTTGGAATGTGACAAGAACTTCCTGAACACTACACCAGCTGCTACCCTCATTTCAATCTAGTTTCCTTCCACCTACATATGTCGAATTTAGGGGTGTTTGGCTTAGCTTTTTAGAGGCCAAAAGATCTTTTTGGAAAAGTTACAAAAAGTCAGGTTTTCCTGACTTTTCCAAGAAGTTGATTTTCCTTCTTTGTAAAATCCAAAAGTAGCTTTTGAAGTCTTTTGCCAAACATCTTTTGCCTAAGTTTTTTTCTAAAAGGACTTTTGGCCATTCAAAAGCTAAGCCTAACACCCCCTTAACAAACCCAAATCACCTATCTGAACATGTTGATCAAGCTCCATTGGTTTATAGTCAAAATAAAAAGAGAAAGAAAAAGAAACCTATAAAGCTGTCGGCCATGGCGCCCTCCTCCTCCTTCTATGTCTTTCACCGTCGTCTAGCACCACCTAAACACCCCAGTTAATGATTTCCAATCGGCAGCAACCTAATCACCAAACATCACTCCACCATTGACGGTTGTTGCTGTTGTTCCGTTGACTTCTGTGGTCGGCGACGAGAATGGAGCACGAGGACTCATCGGAGACTAATCGTTGCTACGATTCATCGTCGGAGAAACCCACACCCTTCCTCCTTCGTTCTTCCTGTTGATCAAACAACTCAAAAAAACAAAACCCCCACCAAATGTTGTTCCAGTTCCGATCCACACCTCCATCTTCCCTTTGTGTTACCTGCCAAAATCAGAAGAGAAAAGGCGACGAGTAACAGTCGGAGCCGCCTCTCGCCACCATTATTGTCGACCATAGCCTCTCCCATCGACCTTGCTGCCGTTTTCTTGGCTCACTGTCGGCGGAGATTAAAGCAATCCAAATGAGGCTCTCTGGAGTTCGATTCCTCCTCCCAACCTACCAGCCATTGCCGGAGATTGGACCCTTCTTGTGGTTCCGTTGGTTCGTCGCTCCTTCTGTTCCTATACTCGATTTGACGAACCAATGAAGACGATGAGGCGTCAAATCCCTTGTACCCCAAACCTTGTATCAGATTGACAGAAACAGTCCCTTTAATTAAAACTTTAAATCGGGAAATCATCCCCTGACATAAATCTTTTCAAAGCAGGTCCCAAATGATTTAAACATTTTAAAAACAACCCTTTTGGATATAATTCATTACAAATTAGTCCCTTGTGTAAAATAAATTGCAAAACAGCCTTTTCCTTCAAATATAAAATATTTGAAAACGAGCCCCTTTAGTTTAAAACATTACCAAATAAACCCTGAACCGTTTAAAAGTCCGAGAACGAACCATTCACGAAGAGCTTCACCAAAAGAACCGGGATCGGGATCACGCTTCGAATGTGAGTTTCTACGGCCCCTCTTTTACTATTTTAATATTTTGGGGGAGAATATATATGTGTCTATTAAAGTTTGATGATTTTCAAGTTTTATATACAAAATAGTATCATACTTTATTATTGGTCAAAAGTTTATGATATAGCAATCTAAAAATGTGATAAATCACCAATAAATCTATTAGGTTAAAATAGATTGTTAAAAGATGATATATTTATACTATACGTAAGATATAAATATAGATATTGAGAAAATTCTTAAGATTATAAGTAGATTGCTATAATAACACATGTTGATATTATAAGTCACACGAATGATGATTGTGTATGTATAAGTTAAAGTATTTCATGGCAGCACGAAAAGGTATCAAAATGACCAAAACTTATTATTCATGTATATAGCGAAAGTACATTGTCATAATTGATGGAATGATTAAATTTATGAAATTATATGATTATTAGTTAAAATTATAAGATTTAACTTTTAATACATATATAAGCTTATGTATAAATGAAGTGAGAATTTATTAATATATTTTTGTATTAATTATAACAACATAACTTTGTTATACTAAGTTATTTATTCTTATCACAATAAATAACATGATCGACTTCACAACTTAAGAGTCACTATTTACGAAATAAATACTTGTCAAGTATTGTATTTAAAGACTTTATCTTTATCCCAAATTAAATGTATTAAAATTATTCTCGCATAATTCATATAAAATATGGGGAATATAGAACTACGGTCGATCCAAACTTGGATAAATTCAAAAATTAGCTATTATGCTAATACAACATTGAAACCGTATCTAATATGATAAATTCTTGAAGTTAAGAGAATTTCAGTTATCGTTTTCCTAAACGGTGAATAATGTTACATATCCAGTGAATTTAGAATGGAATATATAGGTTCATTATACCTATTGTATGTAGGTTCATCATACCTACCCCATGTATTCCGTATAGGTTCATCATACCTATTCCATGTAGGTTCATCATTACCTACTCCATGTATTTTGTATAGGTTCATCATACCTATTTCATGCAGGTTCATCATACCTATTTCATATATTCCATATAGGTTCATCATACCTATTCTGAATACCATATCCAATACGTTTGAGTTTCCATTATAAACTATTCCGGGTTTCGCGAAAGCTAAGATCTCAATACTTAGTAGAAACTCTCCAATATATAACTGTTAATCCTCGAGGGAACGACTAACGTCGGGTGTAAGTGTCATATTATTGATTTTATACGGTACGACCGCCCGCCTAGAGTTGCTAGCTACAACTACATCTGACGAGATGAATTTTGGCGCTGACGTTAGCATTATCGAAACATTACCACATGTTACAACGAGGTGAATGACTTTAGCATGCGCGCCTTATTATGGTGTCGGTGCATTAATAAAGTACAGTGTGACGAGTTCGGTTGTGATTTCATTATAAAATCCCAGTTTTGTTTCGTTATCGTATAGAATCGATATTGGATTTATACGAGGTTTATGTTCACTCATTCCAGTTGTAAGAAACTGTATTTAGTGGGATAGCTTGTGACTCAAAGCAATAAGTGTCAGTACCAAGAATTAAGTCAGATAACAATTAATTAATATCATGACACGGCTCTGACAAGATTTATTAAATTACATAAAATAAGTTATTTATATAAACCATTTGTTTTTATAAGAAAACACAATATTTATGTGGGAGGAGTTTACCCCACCGGCTAAGTGTCGGTTTTCAAATTAAGTCAGATAATACTTAATTACTGTCACGACGCGATTTTACAAAGTTCATAAATTCAATACTTATGATTTTTTTTATAAATGATACAAATTCTTTTATAAGGTTTCAAGAGTAAAGTTGGTTATTTTATGTTCTCACAAAGGGTAACATTTCTTATTTTTATATAATTTGATATTCAAAATCTTTATATAAAAATGCATTTTGATATAAGTCTGAATTACTTATATGTATTTTCCAACATTTGTACATTTGGATTTGAACAAAGGGTATTTATGAATGAGTCATAACACAATGTTATAACCCAATTATTTTATACTTTTAATAGAAAAGTATGTATTTATAAAAGCTGGTCAACCAGGTAAATTTTATTAAACACTTTTGGGTATAAAAATACTCTGTTTCAAAACTTGTAGAACTCACCAACAATTTTATTGACATATTTTAATGCATGTATTCTCAGGTTATTTAGCAGGTCGGAAGTGTTCGCTCAGAAGACTCTCCGTTAGTTATATTATATCTTTGTAAACGCCGGATTGTCAGACGTGTGTCATGATTTAGCAATAGTCATTGTTAATGTAATTTCTATTTCAGTAATAATAGAAGATTATATTTGTACTGTTCAATGTATGTTTAATAACTGTGATTACTGATTTACGTCGCGCACCTCGGCGTTTCCGCCGGCGGCCGAGGGTGTGACACAAAGCTTTGATGAGCATTGTTTAATTCTTGAGTTCCACAATAGAAGACTATGCAATTTAAGCAAATCTTTGATGAGCATTTTGTGATTCTTGAGTTCCACAATAGAACTCTATGCAATTTAAGCTATGCTTTGATGAGCATTGTTTCATTGTTGTGTTCCACAATAGAAGTCTACACAATTTAGCAAAGCTTTGATGAGCATTTTTTCATTCTTGAGGTTCCCCTTAGAAGTTTATGTCATTTAGCAAAGCTTTAATGAGCATCTTTTAATTCTTGAGTTCCACAATAAAAGTCTATGCAATTTAAGCAAAGCTTTGATGAGCATTGTTTCATTCTTGCGTTCCACATTAGAAGTCTATGCAATTTAGCAAAGCTATAATGAGCATTGTTGAATTCTTGAGTTCCACCATAGAAGTGTACGTAATTTAAGCAAATCTTTGATGAGCATTATTTCATTCTTGAGTTCCACATTAGAAGTCTATGCAATTTAGCAAAGTTTTGATGAGCATTGTTTAATTCTTGAGTTCCATAATAGAAGTAGTCTTCGTAATATAGCAAAGGTTTGATGAGCATTGTCTAATTCTTGAGTTTCACAATAAATGTCTATGAAATTTAAGCAAAGCTTTGATGAGCATTGTTTCATCCTTGAGTTCCACATTAAAAGTCTACGCAATTTAACAAAGATTTGATGAGCATTGTTTAATTATAGAGTTCCATAATAGAAGTAGTCTTCGCAATTTAGCAAAGGTTTGATGAGCATTGTTCTATTCTTGAGTTCCACAATCGAAGTCTATGCAAGTTAAGCAAAGCTTTGATGAGCATTTTTTTCATTCTTTTTTTTTTTTAAAGAGCCAAAGCTCAGCAAACTTTATTAAAAAGAATAAAAGAATACAACATCAAAAAGTTCAAACAAAATACAAAATTAACCACCCTATCCATAACCAACTACAAAACCACTTTCTAATAACTAGAAATAAACACCCACAAACCCAATAATCCCTAAAATCCTTAAAGGTAGCCCAAAGACTTATGGAAAGAGGGAAAAAAGGTAACTTCACCCCCTTGCACCACCCAAAACCCCAAAAAACATAATATCCAAAGCAAGGGGTAATGCCCTTAAAAAAACCCTCAGTCTATAAGCTAACCTTTAAGAAAAAACCCCGCAATCCCATAACCCACATAACACAATACACAAAGTAAGACCAATAAAAGATAACACAAATAAACATCTCAAAAGAGTAATAACAAATAAACCCCACGAAATAGCCCTTCCCTAATCTTCTGTCCCTTTCCATATTCTCCGTCCTCCTCATAGTCTTCAACAAGGAATCCTCCAACTTCTTGCAGCTATTGCCCAACACCATCCATTGCACCACCATTATGCACCATAAACACAAAACGAAACACAACAAAATAACACCAAACCACCAGCGAATCAGATTAAGTTTCATACTAGATATGGCATCAATCTCTTGTCTAGGATTCTCTCTTTGGGTAATCTCAATTAAGATCATATCCAAACAGAAAATCCCATAGGTACAAGTCACATGATTTGAGAGTAAACTCTCCAACCAGTAACATATTCTGTCAATTCCTTTGTTTAAACATTTATTCCATAAATACCCCCACCTAATTTCAGCAATAAGATCACCTCCATTAGACTTTCTCCACTGCCAATCCCAAAACCAAAACCCATCAATCAACATTTTAGCAAACCAGAAAATGACATCCATTACTTAAACTTTATCCATTCAAGAAATACCCCAGGTCATATAAATCTTATTATTAAACATTTTAGCCCTTTTCCTCAAACCCAACAGCTTTAACCGAATTTCATTTTCAATACAAGCAATCACCCCCTCAACCGAATTTCTTCTAAAACCAAAAAGTCTAGAGTTTCTCTCCCTCCAAATATGAGCAACACAGCTAGCAAACATACATTTAATAATCAAATTCTCAACAGACTTTAAATTAAGCAAGCTGCATAACTTTAAAATCAAATCATTCCAGTCATCCGCCAACAAATTAATACCCACCTTATTGCAGAAATACCTCCAAATTCTGATGGTATAATCACAATTAAAGAACAAATGATTATGAGAATCAGGCACAATTTCACAGAACGGACAAAGTAATTTACCATTCACTTCCCATCCTTTAACACGATCCTGAGTTTTTAATCTTTTCAAAATGGCCATCCACAAAATAAACGAGTTGCGAGGAATGCAATTAGAAAACCAAACAATATCATGCCAAACAACTTTATCTCCAAAATTATTAATATCACACCACACCTATTTACAAGAAATTTTTTTACACATACCCTTCTTATCCCTCCATCCTGCAACATCCCTTAAATTATGATCAATACAAAACATAGGAGCATCCTTCAATCCAGGGAACTTGTTAACCCATTCAACCGACCAAGAATAAGTATCATAGTCAAGAACATCACTGACCAAAGAAGAATCACTAAACCCATTACTAACCCATTCTCTTCTAGAAATAATTAAACCAAGAATACCTAATGGATGCCACCAATCATGCCATAGAGAAGAATTCCTCCCATTTCCCACACACGAAACAATATGGGGCCTGACAATTTTCCTCACCTCCAGAAACCTCTTCCAAGTCCAACTCATACTTTTTTTTCTGCAAAATATCCCAAAAATTTCTGTTACTCTCACCCATTGCACCCACAAAGAATTTTTGTTACTAATCACACTCCACACATGTTTAGCAAGCAAAGCATCATTCTATTTCCTTAAATTCTTAACTCCCAGACCCCCATACTCCTTAGGCTTGCAAATATCATTCCAATTGACTTTAGCTTTCCCTTAGATTATCTCACCATTCGCCCACAAGAAACTTCTGCACATCTTTTCAATCTCATTAATAGTAGCAATGGGAATTTTAAAGATCGAAGCCCAATAAACATGAATGGATGTTAAAACAGAGTTAATGAGCTGCAACCTACCAGCAAACGACAAAGTCTTACATTTCCAATTGAAAATTCTCAACTTAATTTTCACAATCAGCTTTTTACAATCTCTGTCAAACAGCTTAGTGACACACATAGGCACACCCAAATATTTAAACAGAAATCTCCCAACATCAAAAGGAAGGATACCCAAGATAATCCTTCTCATATTAGGCTTAACACAACTAAAATAAATCTGGCTTTTTTCCATACTCACCTTCAGCCCTAAAACATTTTTGAATTCAACAAGAGCATCTCTTATAATTCTAACCAAATTCCCATTACCATAAGAGAAAACCAACAGATTCATCAGCAAAGCATAGATGGGAAATATTGAGGGCCATACATTTACTATGAAACTTAAAATTCTGGCCATCTTCAATTTTCTTCAAAAAGATGATATTAAACACCTCTATAACTATAGTAAATAGGTAAGGAGATAAAGGATCACCCTGCCTAAGACCCCTCTTTCCTTCAAAATACCCATGATCTTCACCATTAAAATTAAGCATGAACCATGGCAAAGAAACACAAGCCATAATCCACTGAACCATAACTGGGTGAAACCCAAACCCCTGCAGAACTCGATTAAGAAAATTCCAATCCACCGTATCATAAGCCTTTTGAATATCAATTTTTATAGTGCATTTAGGAACTCCCCTCTTTTTTTATACCCCACCATCGACTCCTGAGCAAGGAGAATATTATCCAAAATAGATCTTCCTGGAATGAATGCTGATTGATTCTTGCTAACAATATCACCTAAACAATTTCTGATTCTGTTCACTATAATCTTACTGATACATTTATAAAAAGTATTACAGCAAGCTATAGGACGGAAATCAGAAACTTTCCTCGGAACCTCCACTTTAAGAACCAAAACAATTCTTGTAGCATTGATCCCCTTCAACAATTTACCAGTCCAAAAGAATTCCCTCACAGCCTTACACACCTCCGAACCAACTATGTTCCAAGAACTTTTAAAATTTTTTTGAGGAATACCTATCAGGACCAGGGGCACGATTGTCATCTATATCAAACATTGCAGCTTTGATCTCATCATCAGTAACCACTCTAATCATATTAACAGCCACCCTTCTATCCAATTTTTTATGAAAAAAAATCATCATTTAATCCCGACAACTCAGTAACATCTTTACAACCCACAAACTTATTAAAATGAGAAACAAACTTATCCTTCATAGCCTTCCCACTAACCCATCTTCCATCTTCATCAAGGACCATCTGAATACGATTGTTATTACCCCTACTCTTCACAATTCTATGAAAAAATTTAGAATTATTGTCCCCTTCCTGTAACCATTTAATCTTAGCACGCTGGGCAAGAAGCTTTTCTACATCATTACACACAACATTAAAATCACAGAGAATATTAGCATGCTCTTCCCTGATCTTGCAATCAAACGGATTAAGATCAATTTCATGTTGTTTACATTCCAACTCTCTTCTTAACTGTTGAATTCTCTTCCCAGCATCCCAATGCTTATTGCAAAGCTCCCTGCAATGTTTTTTTAATAATCTTCATCTTTTGACATACTTTGAACATAAAGAAACCATCAATATTAATATCCCAAACTTCCTTGACCAAAGGCAAAAACTCCTCCTTCTCAGCAATAAAATTAGCAAATCTAAAAGAAGGATTCCACTTCACTTTGCCACCAGGAATATTTAAGATAGAAGGACAATGATCCGAATTTCTATAAGGTTTAAAAACAGCATAAGCCAAAGGATGATCCGAGATAAATTTCAAATTGACCATAACTCTATCTAACTTCTTCAAAAGACCCTTATTCCCAGCAAGGGTTTTATTCCAAGTAAACTGAAACCCATAAGAATTCAGGTCCTCAACTTTAATAAAATTTAAACAATCAACAAAATCTTCAACTCCTTTGCGCGTTTTAGAACATCCTTCAGAATAATCCGATGGCTTTAAAGCAACATTAAAATCACCTAATAAACCCCAAGCTTCCTTCTTAATAACCAAGCTATGTTTCTTCAAATTATCCCATAGCAATCTTCTCTCCATATAATTCGAAGCAACATATATAAAAGACAAATACATGCAAAAATCAGAATCACAAGATTTAACATAACAGTGGATAACTTGCTTGGACTGAGAAATCACCATAACATCATAAAGTCTAGGGTTCCAACCCACTATAATTCTAGTTCCAACTTCACAACTATTATTATTAGAAACCCAATCCCACTGCCCAAAAGTCTTAGCACAAACATTTTTGAGATTTAAGACCTTGACATGAGATTCCACAACAGCACAAATACCAAGATTATTACTCCTAATAACATCAATAACCACCTTCTTCTTAACAACTTTATTCAAACCCCTAACATTCCAAGCACCTATGACATCATTGGGAATTAGTAGAGTTTTTGGCATTTACCTCCTTAAATGCCTGAGAAATCCCTATCTTGTTGTTATTGTTTTCCTGTTCCATCCTGCAATTCTTCATTTTATTACATTCTTTTTCTATTTTACCCCTTCACCCTTATTAGAAGGAAGCACCTTATTATTCATGATTTCATTAGCATCAACAGTAGAACCAACACATTCTACTTTCTGATGTATAACAACCGTCTCACCCTTGGCATCCTCTTCCATTTTATCCAACACTTCCTCTTTACTCTCTCCCAAAATTTCAAACCTGTTTTTATTACTTAAGCCATCACCAGTGTTAGTCTTACGTTCCAAACTTTTATTACCCTCCTCCTTTTTATTATCCTTTTTAATAATATACCCCTGCATTTTATTCTCCTTTAACCCCTGACTACCAACCAAATTCTGCCCATTAGCAAACTTCTCATAACTTCTATTCTTTTCTAAATTCCAATGACTTATCCCTTTATTGTTCCAATTCTGATTTTTCCCTTTACCATTACCACCTCTATACCCATTATTGCCTTTGGAATTATTACCCCTGTTCCAATTCCCATTCTTCCTATTATTTCTCTGATTATTCGATTGAGTATAACCCTCCAGAAACTTACTAGTGCCTTCACCATTATTGCTTCCTGTCACCTTCTTATAACTGACATCTGTAAATCCATCCCTATTAACCACTTCCTTCCCTTTATTGTTCTTTATGTTTCCATCATCCCCAATCTTAACCACTTTCTCTACATTCATAGCTGCAGCACATACTTTATCCATATGCCCATAGACTTTACAATGATTACATCTAGACGGAATTCAAGCATACTCAACATCAAAACTTTGAATCACAGCAGAATTAGAAACAAAATCCCATATAGAAACTTCTATTTTCTTTCTCCATTCCTTCTCAGCTGCCATTTCAACAAGAATTCGAGCATAAGCATTTCTACCTTTATGTTCCAAACACATATCCTCTGTAAAAGAGTCAAAAGCCAATGGAATCTCTATCTTGCTAGCAATGATACACAAATTTTCACCACTCCATACTTCCAAAGGTAAAAAAAATTTAATCCACACCGGAATTTTATCTTGCCTATTCTTAGTTAAAGTCAATCCTGGTCTCCACCTTTGAAGGAATAAAGGCATATTATTGAACAACAACCAAGGACTGCCCTCCAATATAGATAACATCCCCTGCTCATCATTAAATTTAAAAAAGAAAAACCCTTTGTTGTTCATGAATACCTCTTCTAGACCCACATTCTTCCATAACCTTCTAACCTCTTTCTGAATCACAGGAAACGCCAGCTTCTTATCAATCATATATCCATATAAAGTATTAGTATATGGAATACTTTTTTTTTTGAAAAGAGCCAAGGCTCAGCAAACTTTATTAAAAAGAATAAAAGAATACAAATACAAATAAAATAAAGAACAATCAAAAAACACTACTCAATCCAACCTATCCATAACCAACTTCCTAACCATTTTTTAACCCTCACAATAAACCTCCAAATACCCCAAAAAAACCTTAAAATTCAAGACACTGCACCAAAGACTTATTAAATGTGGGAAAAAAGGTAACTTCATCCCCTTGCAAATTTTATACCACTTAACAATATTATAACCAATGCAAGGAGAAAGGCCCTTAAAAAACCCACAGTCCAACAGTGAAAACTTAAAAACCAAATCCATAAAGGTCCAAACCCAAACAAACTAAAGCCAAATTTAGTGGACCAAAAAACATAAGACACATTAAACGAATTCCTCTGCAGAAACTTCACGAGCTTAATCCAGCAACTTCTTCTTCCTATCAGCTCTTGAATCCACCCTCTGTTGCTCCATCTAATATTCTTTAGCATCACAATATGAGTCCTCAAATTGAATCTCCTGCTGTGCGCAATCCCAACTTCAACAATCTTGACAAACATCAGCAAAAAGATCATCCTGCAGCCACAAAACAAGAAATAGAAGGAGCACCAAAACCACCATAAATTTAGAACCAGTTGCAGACTAGACATGGCATCAATCACATGTCTAGGATTTTCCATTTGAATAATCTCAAAAAAGATCTTATCCAAATACAAAATCCCAAAGGTACAAATCACATAAATCAAGAGCAAGCTCTTAATCCAGTGAAATAATCTGTCAATTCCTTGAATCCCGTCAATTCCTATAATTCTGGCTTTCCGAAAATACCCCCAATACAAATCTCCCATACAGCCAACCAAACTAACCATCAATCCCATATTAATCTAAATGTCTAAACTGAAAGAACCAACACCAAAAACCCATACAGAGTCCTTCATTTATAACAGAAATTGTTTCCAAATATACCCCAAGACTGTAACACTTCCTCACTGACCATAATATTCATTTTCCTCAACCCTATCAACTTCAATTTAATTTCATTCTCAATACAAGAAATCACTCCTCTATCCGAATTTCTCAAATTACAAAAAATCCTTAGATTTCTTTCTTTACAAATATGATAAACACAACTAGCCAACACCCATTTTTTTTATCAAATTCTCAACAGTTCTAGACTTTAACCCAGAACATATATTAAGAACTAAATCATTCCAATTGGAATAAGAAACAACAATTCAGTCTTGGAACAATAATGATTCCAAATAGTACTTGCGAACTCACATTGGAAGAAAAGGTGGTCATGCGAATCAGAAATTGTTAAACAGAAAGGACATAGCAAAGAACCAGACTTCTCCCAAAATTTAACTCGATCTTGAGTTTTCAATCTATTCAGCACAACAAGCCACAAAATAAAAGCATTCCTGGGAATACAATTCCTATACCAAACACAGTTCACCCAATTAACCTTGTCTCCAAAATTATTAATATCTCTCCAAACTTGTTTGCAAGAAAATTTCTTACTCAAGCCTTTCATATCCCTCCAAACAATCATATCCCTATTATTTCCAATATTGCAGAACATGGGCCCATCAATCAATCCAGGAAACTTATTCACCCAATCAACGGGCCAAGCATAAGAATCATTATTCATAACATCACTGACTAAAGAATTATCATTAAAACCATTTCTAATCCAATCCCTCCTAGCAATAATTGTACTTAAAATACCAATTGGATGCCACCAATCATGCCACAATGAAGTATTCCCCCCATTTCCAATACAAGAAACAACATGAGGTCTAATAATTTTCCTCAATTCCAAAAATCTCTTCCAAGTCCAATTCATACTTTTCTTTTTCCATATATCCCAAAAATTCCTTTTACCAATATAATTTTCTCTCATCCATTGAACCCACAGAGAGTTTTTGTTATTAATCAAATTCCAAACATGCTTGGATAACAAAGCATCATTCCATAATCTCAAGTTCTTAATTCCAAGACCTCCATTTATCTTTGGTTTACAAACATCACTCCATTTAACCTTGGCTTTCCCTTTGACCACTTCTCCTTTAGCCCACAAGAAACTCCTACAAATCGATTCAATCTCCTTAATAGTAGCAATAGGAATTTTGAATATAGAAGCCCAATAAACATGAGTTGAAGCCAACACAGAATTTATGAGCTGTAATCTTCCAGCAAAAGAAAGTATCTTATTTTTCCAATTATACACTTTCAATTTAATCTTATCGACAAGAGCTTACAGTCTTTTTTGAACAGCGTATTCACACACATTGGTTTTCCAAGATATTTAAAGGGTATTTTACCAATATCAAAAGGTAAAATACCCACAATAATCCTTCTCATGTTTGGCTTCACACAACTAAAGTAAATCTGACTCTCTCCATACTTGCTTTCAGCCCCGAAACAGTTTTAAAGTCATCAAGAGCAGACTTTATCACTCTCACAGAATTCCCATTGCCATAAGCAAACACAAGTAAGTCATCTGCAAAACATAAATGAGTAATTTTCTGATTTTCACATTTGCAATGATATTTGAATCTATTGCTATCATCAATTTTCTTCAGCAATAATAAATTGAAAACCTCCATAACCAAAGTGAACAAGTAAGGAGATAAAGGATCTCCTTGTCGCAGCCCCCTTTTTCCTTCAAAATATCCATGATCTTCTCCATTAAAATTCATCATAAACCATGTAGAAGAAGTACATGCCATAATCCAATTAACCATGATCGGATGAAATCCAAATTCCAACAGGATCCTCTTAAGAAATTTCCAATCCACAGTGTCATACGCCTTTTGTATATCAATCTTTAAGGTGCATTTTGGCCTTCCTTTCTTATTTTTATACCCCACCATCAATTCTTGAGCAAGCAGAATATTATCAAGAATTGATCTTCCTTGAATAAAGGCAGATTGATTCTTGCTAACAATATCACCTAAATTGTTCCTTATCCTGTTAACAATTATTTTGCTGATACACTTATAAAAAGTGTTGCAACAAGCAATAGACCTAAAATCAGTGACTTTTCTTGGACTATCCACTTTAGGAATCAGCACAATCCTAGTGGCATTAATACCCTTCAATAATTTCCCGGTCCAGAAGAATTCCCTCACTGCTTTGCATACCTCAGGCCCAACAATATTCCAAGCACACTTAAAGAATTTAGAAGAAAACCTATCAGGTCCAGGGGCATGGTTATCAGCAATATCGAACATAGCCACTTTAACTTCATCATCAGTAACTACCCTTATCATATTCATGGCCACATTTCTATCCAACTTATTATGAAAAGAAATTTCATTAAGAATAGATAAATCTGTGTCATCTTCACATCCCAAGAAATTCTTAAAATGATTAACAAATTTTTCCTTCATCGAATTCCCCTTAACCCATCTTCCATCCTCATCAAGCACCATCAAAATTCGATTCCTGTTATTCCTGCTTTTCAAACAATTGTGAAAATACTTCGTATTATTATCCCCCTCAACTAACCATTTGATCTTAGTTCTTTAAGAAAGCAACTTTTCTTCATCATTACAAGCAACATTATATTCAAAAAGAATATTAGCATGATCCTCCCTATATTTAGCATTATAAGGCTCTTGATCAATTTTCATTTGAATATTCCCCAACTCCTTCCTCAAATCTTTAATTTTCAATCCCGAACCTCTGAATTTGTTACACATCTGTCTACAACCCTTATTCAACATTTTCAGCTTTTGAGTGACTTTGAACATAAAAAAACCTTCAATATTTGTAGCCCAAATGTCCTTAACCATAGGCAAAAATTCATCTTTATCCGTAATAAATCTTGCAAATCTAAATGAAGATTTCCATCTCACTTTACAATTCGGGATTATTAAAACAGTTGGACAATGATCAGAAATTCTGTACGGTTTGAAAGTTGAATGCGTTAGAGGATGATCAGACATGAACTTCAAATTAGCCATAACCCTATCCAACTTTTTCAAAATACCGTTGTTACCAGCAGGGGATTTATTCCAAGTGAATTGAAACCCTGTACTATTCAAATCTTCAACTTCAATGAAATTGATACACTCAGCAAATTCATCAACACCCTTCAACATTTTAGAACACCCTTCAGAATAATCAGATTCTTTTAAAGTAACATTAAAATCACCCAATAAACACCAAGCTTCTTTTTTCACAGTTATACTAAATTTTTTCAAATCTTCCCATAAGTCTCTTCTTTCAATACATTTAGAAGCAGCATAGATAAATGAAAGAAACATATTATACCCAGAATCCATGAACTTAACAAAGCAATGAATCACTTGTTTAGATTGAGAAATGACCATAATTTCAAATAATTTTGGATCCCATCCAACAATTATTCTTGTACCAACATCACAGGAGTTGCTATTAGAAATCCAATCCCAGTTCCCAAAAGTTCTGCAACACACATTCTTTAAATTTAAACAATTAACATGTGTTTCGACCACAGCACAAATCCCCAGGTTATTATCCTTAATAACATCAATAACCTCTTTTTGCTTAACAGCTTTATTCAGCCCTCTGATATTCCAAACACCAATCGACATCATTGGGTAATAACATTATTTTTGGCATTTACTATCTCAAATGCCTGAGAAGACTCACTATTGCTGCTGCTTTTATCATTCCTTGTGTTATCGTTGATTTTCATTGTTAACCATTTCTAAATCTTCTTTTCTAATCCCCATAGAATGAATCTTATCATTATTCAATCTGCTATCATCAATAGCAGATTGAAAACAAGTCTGATTATCAGAAATAACACCAATCTTATCTCCTTTATCATCCTCTTCCATTCCAATTATAACATCCTCATCAATCAATCCCAAAACTTCAAAACTGTTTCTATTGCATTTATCAGTTTCCTTAACCATCTTATTATTCTCCTCTTTTTTGTTAACATTCTTTTCAATTTCCCCTTGTTTAATTTCTCCCTTATAGCTCCTATCATTATTATCATATTGCCCAGCTACCTTCTCATATCTTTTATTTTTCTCCATATTCCAGTGACTTACCCCTTTATTATTCAAATACCCATTTTGCCCCTGACCATTTCCACTTTTATTCCAATTTTGTCCCCTGAATTTGTTTCCCCTTCTTGAAAAATTACTCCTTCCATTGTATTTTTGATTAACAATATTAGCTGATTTCATCAATGTTTTACTAGTGCCTTCTCCATCTTTGACATTCTTATTTCTTTTATTAACAACTTCTATATACCCTTCATTATCAATCACAGATTTCCCTTTATCCTCCTTATTAATTCCATTATTCCCATTTTGCCCTGGATTACTACCCTTCATACTTGCCAAACATATCTTATCCATGTGTCCATAAACCTTACAATGGCTGCATCTAGAAGGCATCCAAGCATACTCCACTTCAAATCTTTGAATAACAGCCAAATTAGTTACAAAATCCCAAGTTGAAACATCAATACTTTTCTTCCATTCTTTTTCAGCCGACATTTCAATTAAAATTCTAGCATATGCATTCCTTCCCTTATGTTCCAAACACATCTCTTCAGTAAATGAATCAAAAGCAAGGGGAATTCCCAATTTACTAGCAATAATACACAGATTATCTCCACTCCATACTTCCAAAGGTAAATCATAGATTTTGACCCAGACAGGAATCTTATCATGACTATTCTTTGTTAAAGTCAACCCTGGTGTCCATCTTTGAAGAAAAAGAGGCATGTTATTGAACATTAGCCATGGACTTTCCTCCAAAACAGACAACATCCCCTGTTCATCACTAAATTTAAAAGAAAAAAATCCTTTATTATTCATAAACACCTCTTCAAGTCCCACATTCTTCCATAATCTTCTAACTTCTTTTTGTATCACTGGGAAAGCCAATTTCTTATCAATCATATACCCATATAGGGTATTCATGTAAGGAATACTAGCATTCATTAGATTTTCAATTGGGATAATAACATGATCATCTTCATTACCTGTTTCCCCAGGCATATATCTCACATCAATTTTACCTTTATGCCTATTGCCTTTTAAAACACTAGCATATGAATTCTCTATTTTCCCCTGCGTATCACTTTCCACCTTTTTGCCATTATTAGCAGCTCCCAAAATAGAAGGAAGAGTACTAATACTATTGATTACTGTACCAGATTCCAACTTCCCTTTAGCTTCAATATTACTCTTCTCATTAGTCTCCTCTTCCATCATTATTTCCTCATCTTCACTAGATTCCTCTTCACTTGATTCAACTTCCCCTTCCACATCAGTAGAGCTATCATCTTCATTAATACCTTCTTCCACATCATTCTGCTTAATCAATTTTGAAATATCCATATCCATACTCTGATCCAATCCATTATCAACTTCCTTCCCCACAACCATATCCTCCTTCAATTTACTAAGAAACTGAAACCCAACCCCTGGAATAAACTCTTCATTATTAATGACACACTTATCAACATCAGATCTAGATTCCCCAACTTTTTTGACATTCAGCATAGAACTAAACTGATTAGTATCATTACTAACAACAATTTTAGAATTAACTCTCAACATTTCATCCGTGACATTCTTTAAATCTGAAATAGGGTTCAATAATTCTTCATTCACTTTTGATCCATCCCAGTTTTTCATTAGGTTCGCAGTATTACCTGAAGGAATATTACCCATGATCGATCCAATTATCTTCATCTCTTTAGTACCTCCATTCTTCATTCCCTTTATAGAACTATCATTTCCCGTCAATGAGATCTTAGAATCCGCCTCCCACGCATTTGCAGGTTCCAATTCGTCTTCAGTTTCTTCTTCTGTAGCTTCCTCATCATAGTACTCCTCAGCATCCATCGGAGATATCCCATCCACAATTTTCCGAGCTCTATTCTTAACTCTGAAGGCTTTCCCCTCCATTTTCCACTCAGCTTTACCAATTCCTGACGCAACAGCTCCAGAGACACTAGGCTTACGACGAGCTTTATAGATCGTAGCTGAAGATTGCTCAATAATTCTAGGAGGAACAAGCTCCTTCACATCCACTTCAGTCTTAGTATACCGGACAACAACACTTTTATCCGGTGGTTTAACCTTCACTTCCTTCACTCGATCCACTTTGGATGATGCTCCCATTAGGAAGACGGAAATAGTAGAGAAATTGCTTCACCGATTAGGAATAATCACCGGAAAAGCAGCACCGATGTATCAAAAACTAGATCGCACCACCGTTAGAGAGAAACAGGGGAAGAGAGAGAAAGCGAAAAAGTTCCATGCTTGTCTGAGTATTCATGCTTTAGTATTGTTTCATTCTTGAGTTCCACATTAGAATTCTATGCAATTTAGCAATGCTTTAATGAGCATTGTTTAATTCTTTAGTTCCATAATAGAAGTAGTCTTTGCAATTTAGCAAGGTTTTGATGAGCATTGTCTATGAAATTTAAGCAAAGCTTTGATGAGCATTGTTTCATTCTTTAGTTCCACATTAGAAGTCTAGGCAATTTAGTAAAGCTTTGATGTGCATTGTTTAATTCTAAAGTTCCATAATCGAAGTAGTCTTCGCAATTTAGCAAAAGTTTGATGAGCATTGTTTTATTCTTGAGTTCCAGAATCCAATTTTATGTAATTTAAGCAAAGCTTTGATGAGCATTGTCTCATTCTTGAGTTCCACATTAGAAGTTTATGTGTCACAACCCAAAACCAAGAACGACGGAAACGTTCTGGGGGGGGGGGGGGAGGACGTCATAATAAGCAAACAACATCATCCATTGCATTAAATATATAATTTTAATACAAGTGTGTTCCGTATAACTATAGACACCAAAAAGTAAATCAAAATAATAAGACGAGTCTTGGATGCGCTCCATCTTCTCAAAAGCTGGCATCGGTACCAGTCTACTGACGACCTGAGAATACAAGTTATTTTGAAAGAGTTTATCAACATTAAGTTGGTGAGTTCATAAGTATTTTAGTGTCGGTGTTTGTATCAAAACGTTTGAACGTGGTTTTAAACATGAGTTTGTAAACATTGGTGATAAAGTATGTGAATGTTTGTAAGTGTTTGTAAAAGTTTGAATCTCTCATAAAAACCTATATTTTCTAGTAAAAGTAGCCTTCTACCAAGGCATAACTGTTTTGTATGTTCATTTATCATAAAAGTGTTTAATTTTCCCAAGTGTAACTATCATTAACAAGATATAGTTTGTACATTTATATTTAAGTGAAATGATCACTAAATGTATATAAAGGGTAAATTATTGTAGTATTGTAGTGTTGTATTATAGGAACTATTGCTATACTAACTACCTTAAACCGGATTTATATTAAGGTATCATGTGATTAAGTATACCATACTATCGACTAGGTAACAACGACAAATGTAGGTCGTAAAAAGGTATGACGTTCGGCACCCGCAGACCTGCAGGTCCAGATGTAGCTAGCAGTAAGCTATAGGATAGTCAATCCAATATAGATCTATACGCAAACTCATGCTCTCCCTCCAAGAGACTCTGGTTACAACTCGGGCCATGACATTTAAGGCATGCTCCGATACAGTGGATCACAATTTTGTTAACGTATTCATGTATATGTAATGTATTGTTACTCGTTCTTGTATCTTTCATATGTTCTCTTTCTAGTATAGTTGTTCTCATAGTAATGTAATGTATATGTTCTCATAGTAATAAGTACTGACTTATGAATGAACTGACTCATTGATCTAGCAATAGTATAAGTATGATCCCGTGCTACCCCGATGGTAACTTACTAATGATGTAACTAGTACGCATGAATATGGAAGAACTTTTATGACTATATATGTACACATGATATATAATTAATATTGAAACGACCTTCGGACGGCTACCCGATATCCCACCAGACCACATCTCAAGAGCTAAAAGGAAATAGGGCAGACGACCTTCCTAAGCCTTTTAAACATTGCTTATATAGCTGTACATATACAGGCATGTAATTTATAATAAGTATAACAAAGTTTAAGTAAAAGTATTTGAAAAGTAAAAGAGTTTGTAAAGCAGTTTGATAAACAGTAATAAAATCATTGGTTTTGTAGTTATTAATCACATGTGATTGATGTAATAACTATAAGTATTCAACTTGTATCCCCCCCCCATTAAAGAATTTAAAACATTTAAAATTATTTCAAAGGTTAGTTAAGGGGTATGAACTCACTTGTGGTGAGTGGATTGGATTGAAGTGTCGGGTACGGTGCTAGGTGACAAATGAAGACTTGTACACACGCACGAGCCTAGTTATCATATAATGAACATATATATAACTAATTAGCCAAATTATACTAATAAAATAAGTTGGGACACTCTAGAACATGAAAACACTTTGATTCAAGTGTTAAAGATCACAAGGATTGCATCCAAGTGTTGGTAGGGCAAAGCTAGGGTGTTTGGAGTTCAAGGGTAAACTCCCTTGGAGTTTACGGTTTTGATGGTCATAACTCAAGGAGTTTACGATAGTAAACTTTAGAGTTTACGGTCGTAAACTCTAGTCCTATTGACGATGTGTTGTTTTGTGGTTTAACAAGCCTTTTGAAGCATTTCTACTAGGTGGTTTGGCCTTTGGAAGGGACTAGGGCAACAAAAACACTCCTTAGAGGAGTTTACGGCCTCATGGTCATTTCCCTTTTGGTTTACTACCGTAAACCCTTATGGAAAAGGGTATTTCCATGTTTTCAAGTCCTTAACACAACTAGGTAATTGTCTAAGTTAGTTTTTAGGCCTAAGGAAGGAAAATGACTCATTTAAACACAATTTAGGGTGTTTACGGTTTTGGGAGATCCCCAAACCGTAAACACCTATAAATGTTGGTGTTTGGTGTTTTTCAAGGCTTAAACACATCAACGGAGGGTTTAAACATGTCAAGCTAAGTCTTAAACATCAAACTAGGGCTAAACAAGGGACTTAGGCACACTTTGGTGCCATTTATGGTGTTTACGGCCCAAGAACATTCTTGGATCATGAACACCTCTAACCTTGTGTTCTTGGCATAATTTCTTGATGTTTAAATGTAATACTTGCTTAATACCACTCAAGGATGGAAGTACTTATTAGGAGGCTTGATTTGAGCTAAAAGGCCAAGAACACTTAGTGTGTGTCCTTGGTGTTCTTGGCGTTTTGGAAATCTAGACAAAATACATAAATGAATGGCTGAATAGATGCACAAACACTAGATTAAGTGTTTTACTAACTTGAAATGGTTAGAACACTTACAACTTTGAAGATTTGGAAACAAATCTAGGATGATACTTGAAAGCCTTTTTGGAGTTTACTCTTTTGTGAAATTGGGGAGTAAACACAAATGGCTTAGACTTGGGGAGTAAACTCATACATAGGTATGCGTTCATGGTTTTTGGGTGGTTTTTCAACCCAAACATAAAAGTTTGGTCGGGAATTTGTAAGATGCGAAGTGTTTGCGGTTTTTAAAATTCAAAACCCGAGACGGCACTTTCTTTCACCCGTTCGTTTAAAAATAATATTAAAATAATCAAACGAGCCTTATATTTCTTAAAAATAAGAAATAATGACATTAACTTATGATACGCAGTGGTTGACTTTTAGGGTTTGACCGAATGAAAATTTCGGGTTGTCACATCATCCCCCTGTTAAAGGGAATTTCGTCCCGAAATTAAAGTCTAAACAATTAAAGTAGTTACAAATAACTAAGCAAAAAGATGAGGGTATTTTAGTTTCATCTGATCCAAACGCTCCCAAGTGAATTCCGGTCCTCACTTGGCGTTCCAGCGAACCTTCACAATCGGGATACGGCTTTGCTTCGTCTGCTTGACTTCTCGGTCCATGATTTCTACTGGTTCTTCCAGGAAGTTGAGGCTCTCGTTGATCTCACTCTCGTCGAGTGGGATTACAAGAGTCTCGTCGGACAAGCACTTTTTCAAGTTAGATACGTGGAATGTAGAATGTACGTTACGAAGTTCGTCGGGTAGGTTGAGTTTGTAAGCTACAGGGCCGATTCTTGCGAGAATCTCGAAGGGTCCTATATATCTCGGATTAAGCTTCCCACGCTTACCGAAGCGTATCAAGCCCTTCCAGGGTGAGACTTTAAGAAGGACTCGGTCTCCTACTTGGAATTCCAAAGGTTTCCTTCACTTATCAGCGTAGCTCTTCTGTCGGTCTCTAGAGGTTTTCAATCGTTCACGGATCTGAACGATCTTTTCTGTCGTTTCCTGAATGATTTCCGGGCCTGTGAGAGTACTGTCAGAAACTTGCCCCTAGCTAATTGGGTATCACCCACTTCAGCCCAGCACAGAGGGGATCTGTACTTTCGGCCATAGAGGGCTTCAAATGGAGCAGCCTTGATGCTCGTGTGATAACTGTTATTGTAGGAAAACTCGACAAGGGGTAAATGAGTATCCCATGCCTTTCCAAAGTCAATCACACAAGCTCTCAACATATCTTCCAGTGTTTGGATGGTCCTCTCACTTTGTCCGTCGGTATGTGGATGGTAAGCAGTGCTCATGTCCAACCTTGTTCCTAAGGAATGTTGTAGCGGTTGCCAGAATCTTGAGGTGAACCTACTATCTCTATCGGAGATAATGGATATAGGTACACCATGTAGTCGTATGATTTCCCTAATGTATGTTCTCGTAAGCTTCTCCATCTTGTCAGTTTCTTTGATAGGCAGGAAGTGTGTAGACTTGGTCAATCTATCGATGATGACCCATATGGTATCAAGTCCACAGGTGGTCTCGGGCAACTTGGTTATGAAATCCATTGTGATCCGCTCCCACTTCCATTCTGGA
Organism: Lactuca sativa; assembly: GCF_002870075.4. Taxonomy (NCBI): domain Eukaryota; kingdom Viridiplantae; phylum Streptophyta; class Magnoliopsida; order Asterales; family Asteraceae; genus Lactuca; species Lactuca sativa. The sequence continues at coordinate 116,651,932 of NC_056627.2, forward strand.
ATCTCCAGTTGTTGTAGTAAACCGGAGGGCTTATGGTACTCGACCTTAACCTTTGTGCAAGTTTACTTATGAAGGTAGCAATCTCTGCTTTCATATTAGGCCACCAGTATAACTTTTTAAGATCCAGATACATCTTATATGAACCTGGGTGGACGGAATACCGAGTGTTGTGCGCCTCGGTCATGACCTAGTCTCGGAAACCACCGTGCTTCGGTGTCCAGATCCGGTTCATGAAAGGCTTAGCCACACTTGGCTTCTAAATTTTTATCCATTCCTCTAAGGGATTGACTCGTCACATTTTCAGGTTTCATGGCTTCAAGCTGGACCGCCTGAATTTGCTTAGACAAGTGTGAATGGATAGTCATTGTCAACGACTTGACTCTTCGACCAGAATATTCCTTCCGACTTAGGGCGTCTGCTACTACATTGGCTTTACCCGGATGATAACGAATTTCGCATTCGTAGTCACTGAGTAGCTCGACCCACCGTCGTTGTCTCATGTTGAGCTCCTTCTGATCGAATATGTGTTGTAAACTCTTGTGGTCGGTAAAGATAGTGCTTTCGTTCCATACAAGTAATGTCTCCAGATCTTCAGAGCAAACATAACTGCTCCTAGCTCAAGATCGTGGGTTGTGTAGTTAACGTCTTCAGCTGTCTCGAGGCGTAGGCGATGACCTTACCTCGCTGCATCAGAACACACCCGAGCCCTTGATTCGATGCATCGCAATAGACTACGAAGTCTTCTATCCCTTCGGGGAGGGATAGTATTGGTGCGGTGCACAAGGCTCGCTTGAGCGTTTGGAATGCTCTTTCCTGCTTCTCTTCCCAGTCAAAGGCCACGCCCTTCTGGGTCAGCGTTGTAAGAGGTTTCGCAATTCGGGAGAAGTTCTGTATGAATCTACGGTTTTAGCCAGTGAGACCTAGAAATTGACGAATTTCTGTAGGCGTCTTCGGTGCTGACCAGTTCTCAATGGCCTTAATTTTGGATGGGTCCACGTGGATTCCTTCTTCGCTTACCACGTGTCCTAAGAATTAGACTCTTCGGATCCAAAATTTCATATTTAGAGAACTTCGCATAGAGCTTCTCCATTCGTAAAGTTCCTAGAACTTGTCGCAGGTGATCGCCATGCTCTTCCTTACTTCGGGAGTAGATCAGGATGTCATCGATGAAGACAATGACGAACTGAGTCATCATATCCATGAAAACTGCGGGCGCATTGGTCAATCTGAATGGCATCACCACGAACTCGTAGTGTCCGTAACGAGTTCGGAAGGCTGTCTTCGGAACATCCTCCTCTAGCACTCGTAACTGGTGATATCTGGATCTTAGATCAATTTTGGAAAAGTAGTTCGCCCCTTGCAGTTGGTCAAATAGATCGTCTATGCGAGGCAGAGGATATCGATTTTTGACCGTTAGTTTGTTGAGTTCTCTGTAGTCAATACACATACGGAATGATCCGTCTTTCTTCTTAACGAACAAGATCGGTGCTCCCCAAGGCGAGAAACTTGGTCTTATAAAGCCCTTGCTGAGCAGTTCGTTAAGTTGACCAGATAGTTCTTGCATCTCTGCTGGTGCTAATCGGTAGGACGACTTGGCTACTAGGGTAGCTCCTGAGACTAAGTCGATTCTGAACTCGACCTGTCGCTGCGGAGGTAATCCTGGTAGCTCTTCTGGGAAGATGTCGGGAAAGTCGCTCACTATTGGGATCTTCTTTAGTTCTTACATTTCTAGGCTCGTATCGACGACGTGAGCAAGGAATGAATGGTATTCTTTACGTAGATACTTCTGTGCTTGAATACTTGATATAATACGAAGACTCGCACCGGGTTTGTCGTCGTAGACGATAAGAGTTTCGTTAGACGGGAGGTTTAGACGGACTGTTGGTAGGGCAAAGCTAGGGTGTTTGGAGTTCAAGGGTAAACTCCCTTGGAGTTTACGGTTTTGATGGTCATAACTTAAGGAGTTTACGGCAGTAAACTCTAGAGTTTACGGTCGTAAACTCTAGTCCTATTGACCAAGTGTTGTTTTGTGGTTTAAAAAGCCTTTTGAAGCATTTCTACTAGGTGGTTTGGCCTTTGGAAGGGACTAGAGCAACAAAAACACTCCTTAGAGGAGTTTACGGCCTCATGGTCATTTCCCTTTGGGTTTACTACCGTAAACCCTTATGGAAAAGGGTATTGCCATGTTTTCAAGTCCTTAACACAACTAGGTAATTGTCTAAGTTAGTTTTTAGGCCTAAGGAAGGAAAATGACTCATTTAAACACACTTTAGGGTGTTTACGGTTTTGGGAGATCCCCAAACCGTAAACACCTATAAATGTTGGTAGTTGGTGTTTTTCAAGGCTTAAACACATCAATGGAAGGTTTAAACATGTCAAGGTAAGTCTTAAACATCAAACCAGGGCTAAACAACGGACTTAGGCACACTTTGGTGCCATTTATGGTGTTTACGGCCCAAGAGCATTCTTGGACCGTGAACACCTCTAACCTTGTGTGTAATACTAGCTTAATACCACTCAAGGATGGAAGTACTTACTATTAGGAGGCTTGATTTGAGCTAAAAGGCCAAGAACACTTAGTATGTGTTCTTGGTGTTTTGGAAATCTAGACAAAATACACAAATGACTGGATGAATAGATGCACAAACACTAGATTAAGTGTTTTACTAACTTGAAATGGTTAGAACACTTACAACTTTGAAGATTTGGAAACAAATCTAGGATGATACTTGAAAGCCTTTTTGGAGTTTACTCTTTTGTGAAATTATGGAGTAAACACAAATGGCTTAGACTTGGGGAGTAAACTCATACATAGGTATGAGTTCACGATTTTTGGGTGGTTTTTCAACCCAAACATAAAAGTTTGGTCGGGAATTTCTAAGACGCGAAGTGTTTGCGGTTTTTAAAATTCAAAACCCAAGACGACACTTTCTTTCACCCGTTCGTTTAAAAATAATATTAAAATAATCAAACGAACCTTATATTTCTTAAAAATAAGAAATAATGACATTAACTTATGATACGAAGTGGTTGACTTTTAGGGTTTGACCGAATGGAAATTTCGGGTTGTCACAATGTAATTTAGCAAAGCTTTGATGAGCATCGTTTAATTCTAGAGTTCCACAATATAAGTCTATGCAATTTAAGCAAAGCTTTGATGAGCATTGTTTGATTCTTGAGTTCCACAATAGAAGTCTATGAAATTTAAGCATAGCTTTAATGAGCATCGTTAGATTCTTGAGTTCCGCAATAGAAGTCTATGCAATTTAGCAAAGATTTGATGAGCATTGTTTTATTCTTGGTTTCCACATTGGAAGTCTATGCACTTTACCAAAGTATTGATAAGCATAGTTCAATTCTTGAGTTCCAAAACATATGTAGTCTTTACAATTTAGCAAAGCTTTGATGAGCATTGTTTGATTCCTGAGTTCCACAATAGAAGTGTATGCAATTTAAGCAAAGCTTTGATGAGCATTGTGTCATTCTTGAGCTCCACATTAGAAATCTATGCAATTTAGCAAAGCTTTGATCAGCATTGCTTAATTCTTGAGTTCCATAATAAAACTCTCTACAATTTTAGCAAAACTTTGATGAGCATTGTTTCATTCTAGAGTTCCACATTAGATGTCTATGCAATTTAGCAAAGTTTTGATGAGCATTGTTTAATTCTAGAGTTCCACAATAGAAGTAGTCTTAGCAATTTAGAAAAACTTTGATAAGATTTGTTTAATTCTTGAGTTTCACAATAGAAGTTTATGCAATTTAAGAAAAGCTTTGATCACCATTGTTACATTCTTGAGTTCCACATTACATGTTGATGCAATTTAGCAGAGCTTTGATGAGCATCGTTTCATTCTTGAGTTCCACAATAGAAGTATTTGCAATTTTAGCAAATCGATGATGAGCATCGTTTGATTCTTGAGATCCACAATAGAAGTCTACGCAATTTAAGTAAAGCATTGATGAGCATGGTTTGATTCTTGAGTTCCACAATAGAAGTCTATGTAATTTAGCAAAGCTTTAATGAGCATTGTTTCATTCTTGAGTTCCACATTAGAAGTTTATTTCATTTAGCAAAGCTTTGATGAGCATTGTTTATTTTTTGCGTTCCACAATAGAAGTCTATATTGTTAAGCAAAGCTTTGATGAGCATTGTGTCACACCCCGAAACCCAAGGCGGAAACGTTCCGGGGCGGAGGTGACTTCATGTTGAATATCATAACCAGTGTACATAGTAAGCAAAGTGAACAACCATTACATTACATATAAAAGTTCACATTTGTTTGAAAACCAAGTGTTACAAGTGTGATATATATATATATATATATATATATATATATATATATATATATATATATATGAACAAAAGTAGGACGTGTCTTCTACATACTCCGTCTTCGCCAAAAGAAATCACTGGGTACCTGTCTAATGCGGACCTGAGAATACAAGCAGATTGAAAATCAACATAAAGCTGGTGAGTTCATAAGCGGTTTTGTTTTCTGAAAATGTAATTGTTTCCTTTCTGTTTCTAAAAAGTTACACACCAAGAAAATCCCATATTTTCTTAAAAGTTGGTTACTAATCCGAAATGTAATGTAAAAGATGTACACTAAAAACTTGGTTACTGTTGTGAATTGTAAGGTTTAGTTATCTGGTTTGTTACACGAATCTGGTTATGTATAAATGTTACCCCAGGAAAATCCCGTATTTTCCTGAAAGTTGGTTACCAATCCGAAATGTGAAAGATGTATACTGAAAACCTGGTTATCCTTGTGAAATGTATTAGTTTTAACACGTAAATAAAACTAATATGTACAAGTAAACTAGATACTTTATTCATTATTACTATCAAGTAAATCTCTGTTATCCAAATTGCGAGGTCTATAACCATACGATAGACTAGATATGGCAATAAGTAGTCCACATCACCTTATGACTTTCGTCACCCTTGAACCTTTCGGTTCGGTTGTAGCTAGCAGCTAGGTGTGGGGTAGTCAGCCTCGTATAGATCTATATACTCAAGTCACGCTCCTTATCTAAGAGATTCTGGTTACGGGTGAGGTCCTCCACTCGCGTATCTCTGTGGAGTGTTCTCCGAGGACGTGACTCCAATTTATAGGAATAAAAAATTTACTAGTAATAATACAGAAAGATACTGTTACAAACAATGATCCTCCACTCGCGTATCTCTGTGGAGTGTTACCGAGGATAAAACAGTGTACTAAGTTTCATGTTCAAAGATTAAATGTTATGCTTTTAACTGATAAAGTGTGGAAAACCCATTTGTGAAAATATAAAGTACAACATTTTATAAAGTTTTTCACAAATACTACGGTAATGTATTCTGCAAGTTCAAACGGTTATCTGTTTACGATTGTCAACGTTAAAAGCATATGAATATGAAACACAACACATGTAAAACAAGTTTTTGAGTACAAGTATTCCTTGTACTTTGCTTGTATTCCCCCCTGAAAACAATGAAAAACATTAAAAAAAAGGTAGGGGTATGAACTCACCAGGCGAGAAAACGTGACAGATTGAATGCTAAGCGTCGGTTCGGGGCTTGATAACGCGCGAGGTTCCTATGTAATATGAAATGGTATACAAATGTATCTAATTAGACTTTAAATAACTAATTAGATATGATTATACACTCCAATACAAGAAAACACTTCAAATCAAGTGTTTGGAGTGACCCGGGTGACATCTACGGACGTATGGGGCTCGGATAATGTGTTTGCTCTTCAAGAGTAAACTCCTTAGGGAGTTTACGGCCCTAAGACCAACTCCACATGAGTTCATGGCCGTGAACTCATGGGTGAAGGGTTTTATGGTGCCAAAGGTCAAATAACACTTGGTTTTGTAGCCCTAGATCAATCACATGTGATTTAAACCAGTTTTACAAGCCTTAGAATGAATTTAGGGCATCATTTGACTTGCGTATGTGAGTTTACAGACCAGGAACCCATTCTTGGGGGGTTTACTGTCGTGAACTCTCAAAGGGATGGTTTTCATCATGTTTAAGGCCCTTAAATCGATTGTGGTTGGTTCTAGAATTTAATCCAAGGCTATTGGTGTGTTTAAGTGGCATTTAAACACTTGAATTTGAGTTTACTCCCCATGAATATGAGTTTACAGCCCAAGCATGTTCTTGGGCAGTAAACTCATGTTTACTCCTCAAAATTTGGATTCAAGGTGTTCTAAGTCCGTTCCCTTAAGTCATTTAGCCATATCTAAGCTCCAAAGGTGGATTGGAAGGGTTTTAAGGCTCAAAAACCCCCCTTTTATGTGTGTTTACGACCGAAGCATGTTCCAGGGCCGTAAACACATGAACATGGTCCTTTTTCATAGATTAAACACGAATTTAAAGACTAAGGATGCTAATCTATGAGTTAGGGAGGTTACCTTGATGAATTGGAGCCTTAATTTGATGATTTTGGACCTTAAGTTTGGATTGAGGAGAGAGGTTAGAGAGAGAGTAGTGAGAGAGTGCAAAAGCTTCAAATGGAAGCTTAATTCAATTTAAATATGTTCCAAGTTCGAGACACAGTGGAATTCTACCCGATACCGACATTAGACGTGACTTTTGGTCGCACCCGATTAAGTTGCCGTAATCCGATATGGTCGATTCTAAAAATATTTCAATTACTAGAATGGGGTGTTAATATGAGTTCTAAATGCATTTGGACACCCATTTAGTCATAATAGCAACCTCAAATTAAATGACTTAATTCAATAGCGTAAACGGAAATGAATTTGAAAACGACGAATTTATTAATGGAAAGGGTTACAATTAATGGAACAAACTTCGGGTTGTCACATCATCCCCCCGTTAGAGGGAATTTCGTCCCGAAATTCAGAATTTTAGATACAAATCATGGATCTGGGAAGAGATGCGGATACTTTTATTTCATCGAGTCTTCACGCTACCAAGTGAATTCTGGTCCTCGCTTGGCATTCCAGGGAACCTTCACTATTGGGATGCGACTTTGTTTCATGCGTTTGATCTCTCGATCCATGATTTCGATTGGTTCCTCCACGAAGTTTATGTTTTCGTTGATCTCGATCTCGTCTAAGGGAATCACTAGGGTTTCATCAGATAAGCACTTCTTGAGATTTGAGACATGTTAGACGGGATGAATGTTACTGAGCTCATGGGGTAATCGAAGTTTATAGGCTACAGGACCGATCCTGGCGAGGATCTCGAAGGGTCCAATGTACCTCGGATTAAGTTTCCCACGCTTTCCGAAGCGTACCATGCCTTTCCAGGGCGAAACCTTCAATAGGACACGGTCTCCTACCTGGAAATCCAGAGGTTTACGTTGGTTAACAGCGTAACTCTTTTGGCGATCTCGTGAAGCTTTCAATCGTTCTGGATTTGGATGATCTTTTCGGCTTGAACTCTCCTTTCGGCTAAGGGCATCTGCTACCACATTGGCCTTGCCGGGATGGTAACAGATTTCACACTCATAGTCGCTGAGTAGTTCTACCCATCGTCGTTGCCTCATGTTTAAGTCCTTCTGATTGAAGATGTGTTGTAGGCTCTTATGGTCAGTGAAGATCGTACACTTGGTCCCATAGAGATAATGTCTCCAAATCTTCAGTGCAAAGACTACGGCACCTAACTCCAATTCATGCGTGGTATAGTTGATCTCGTGTGCCTTTAGTTGTCTCGAGGCATATGCAATCACTTTTCCCCTTTGCATAAGCACACAGCCTAAGCCCTGGTTAGACGCATCATAATAAACAACGAAGTCCTCTGTTCCTTCGGGCAGAGACAGGACCGGTGCGCTACACAAGGCTCGCTTTAATGTTTGGAATGCGTTTTCTTGCTTTTCACTCCAACAAAAGGGTACACCTTTCTGTGTCAGAGTGGTTAACGGTTTGGCGATTCTGAAGAAATTCTGGATGAATCTCCGATAATAGCCGATGAGACCCAGGAATTGACGAATTTATGTGGGTGTCTTCGGTGACGTCCAATTCTATATCGCCTTAATCTTGGAAGGATCCACATGAATACCCTCCTCGCTTACCACGTGACCGAGGAAGGATCCACATGAATACCCTCCTCGCGTACAGCTTTTCGGATCTAAGGGTTTCCAACACTGTCCTCAAGAGTTTCTTGTGATCTTCTTCACTTCTGGAGTAGACAAGTATGTCGTCAATGAACACGATGACGAACTTGTCCAAAAAAGGGCGACACACCCGGTTCATCAGGTCCATGAACAATGCCGGTGTGTTGGTTAGACCGAAGGGCATCACTACAAACTTGTAGTGTCCATACCGAGTCCTGAATGTTGTTTTGGAGACATCACTCTCATGAACTCGTAGTTGATGGTACCCTGACCGAAGGTCTATCTTTGAGAAGTAGCTGGCTCCCTGGAGTTGATCGAAGAGGTCATCTATTCGCGGAAGAGGATATCTGTTCTTGACGGTCAACTTATTTAGCTCGCGATAATCGATGCACATTCGGAAGGATCCATCTTTCTTCTTTACAAACAGAACCAGAGCTCCCCAGGGTGAGGAACTCGGTCGGATGAACCCTTTGCTGAGTAACTCATTGAGTTGATTGGATAACTCCTACATTTCTGCTGGAGCTACGCGATATGGAGACTTGGCTACGGGGGTAGCTCTAGGAATTAGGTCGATGTGAAATTCAACTTGACGTTCAGGAGGAATTCCCGGAAGCTCTTCGGGAAAGACGTCAGGAAAATTATAGACTTCGGGGATGTTCGCGAGGTCTTTAACTTCCTATTTCTCGTTGATTACATGGGCTGGGAATGCTTGGCATTCCTTTCGCAAGAGTTTCTGAGCTTTGATGCAGGAAATGATGCGAAGATTAGAGCTGAGCATATCGCCATATATCATGAGAGTCTGACCAGAGGGGAGGTTGAAACGAATGGCTTTTTCGAAACAGAGGATATTAGCATGATTGGGGCTCAACCAATCCATGCCAACGATGACATCAAAGCTCTTTATGGAGACTGGCATAAGGTCAATGGGAAAAGAATGGTCGTTTAAGGTAAGAGTACAACCTATGAAGATATCTCTAGCGCTTTCTTTCTCACCGTTAGCCATCTTGACGGTAAACATTTCGGTTAATGGTTGGGGATTAGGTTTTAGATTATGTTTGAACGAAGTAGTCTTCGCTTTAGCAAAGGTTTGATGAACATTGTTTTATTCTTGAGTTCCAAAATCGAAGTCTATGCAATTTAAGCAAAGCTTTGATGAGCATTATTTCATTCTTGAGTTCCACATTAGAAGTTTTTGTAATTTAGCAAAGCTTTGATGAGCATCGTTTAATTCTTGGGTTCCACAATAGAAGTCTATGCAATTTAATCAAAGCTTTGATGAGCATTGTTTCATTCTTGAGTTTCAGATTAGAAGTCTATGCAATTTAGCAAAGCTTTGATGAACATTGTTTCATTCTTGAGTTCCACATTAGATGTCTATGCAATTTAGCAAAGCTTTGATGAACATTGTTTAATTCTAGAGTTCCACAATAGAGGTAGTCTTCGCAATTTAGCAAAGGTTTGATGAGCATGGTTTGATTCTTGAGTTCCACAATAGAAGTCTATGTAATTTAGCAAAGCTTTGATGAGCATTCTTTCATTCTTGAGTTCCACATTAGAAGTTTATGTAATTTAGCAAAGCTTTGATGAGCATTGTTTAATTCTTGAGTTCCACAATAGAAGTCTATGCAATTTAAGTAAAGCTTTAATGAGAATTATTTGATTCTTGAGTTCCACAATAGAAGTCTATATTATTTAAGCAAAGCTTTGATGAACATTGTTTGATTCTTGAGTTACACAATAGGAGTCTATGAAATTTAGCAAAGCTTTGATGAGCCTTCTTTTATTCTTGATTTCCACATTGGAAGTCTATGCAATTTAGCAAAGTAGTGATAAGCATATTTTAATTCTTGAGTTCCACACTATAAGTAGACTTCGAAATTTAGCAAATCTTTGATAAGCATTGTTTGATTCTTGAGTTCCACAATAGAAGTGTTTGCAATTTAAGCAAAGCTTTGATGAGCATTGTTTCATTCTCGTGTTCCACATAAGAAGCCTATGCAATTTAGCAAAGCTTTGATGAGCATTGATTAAATCTTGAGTTCCACAATATAAGTAATCTTTGAAGTTTAGCAAATCTTTGATGAGCATTGTTTAATTCTTAAGTTCCATAATAAAAGTCTCTGCAATTTTAGCAAAGCTTTGATGAGCTGTCACACCCCAAAACTGAAAATGGCGGAATACGTTCTGGGGTGGAGGACGTCATGTACAGTATCATAATGTAACATCCCGAAATATCAAAAGTATAGTTGAAGGGCTAAAAGAGTAAGTTGTGGAAGAGTGACTCGGCGAGTCCATGGATGGACTCGGCGAGTAGAGTCGCGACTGGGTCGCGTGTTAAGTAGCCGACTCGGCAAGTCGGTAAGGAGGACTCGGCGAGTAGGCGCTGAGTGGAGAAAATCCTAATTCCCGGGGTTGAGCCCTATATAAAGAACATTATGTTTTCCTCCCAGCCTCTTTATCACCCCTTGAGCCCCAGAAAACCCTAAATCGCGGAGAAGCACCATTGTTGAGTGGATTGGAGCTTGGAGAAGTAATTATTGAAGGAATTTTGAGAGATTGAAGGCTTGGAGCAAGGGGCTTTGCTTGGAATCGAATTGCATTGCAGATTGGGCGTCCATTGGAGGTAATATCTCGTTCTTGGGCTATTTTTATGTTATTTCTTCATTTTGGGGTTTGTGGGAACTTGTCTATGGGTGGAATTGGAAGTCTAGAGGTTAGATCTGAGGTTGCTACCTCAGATCTGGAATAGAGAAGAATCATAGAGCATGAAAGTTCCTGTGTTGGAGTGTTTAGTGAAGCTTACATGTCCCAAACCCTAAACCATTGTGCAAATAGCCTAGATCTCGTTGGATTCACGTAAAGTTTGCCACTTTACGTGATAAAGGGGTTGTAGGAAGCTAGATCTATGTTTTGGATCAATTGCATGGATTGGAGTGCTTCTGTATGGATTCAGTCCAGTGGTACTCGGCGAGTCACATGAGTGTACTCGACGAGTTGTTTGAAGATGAGCTGGGACTCGGCGAGTTGGATGAAGATGGCCTGGAACTCGGCGAGTTGTATGAACAACTCGGCGAGTAGGTTGAAGATAGCCATAGACTCGGCGAGTCTGTTCTTGGACTCGGCGAGTCTTGTCGAAGAGTTCCGATATTCTCTGTTTGAGTCGAGAATCGGTGAGTCAAGGGATGACTCGGTGAGTTGTGTGCGAGAGGACTCTAAAGTTGTGGGACTCGGCGAGTCTCGAGGTGACTCGGCGAGTTAGGTCGCGGATTCAGTGAAGTTCTGAGTATGGGAACTCGGTGAGTCATCGGGTTGACTCGGCGAGTAGGGTCAGTCAGGGGTTGACTTTGAACTTGTCTTTGAACAAGGGTTGACCAGTGGTTTCCAGGGGTATTTTGGTAATTGTTGATTATTGTTTGAGTTCAGTGCATTGGTGGCTGTCCAGAGGTGGAGATCGTATCAGTGATCGGAGCAGCTTGAGTTATCTGTTCAGTCGGCAGTTTCGAGGTGAGTTATCCTCACTATATCTATAGGGTCTACGGCACCAAGGCCGACCCCTTTATCGGATGGAAATCCGAGTAGTGTTTATTGTTATGATACTGCGGAATATGGGCCGGAAGGCATTACGTTATGGGCCGGAAGGCATTATATGTTGTGGGCCGGAAGGCATTACATGTTGTGGGCCGGAAGGCATTGCGATGTGGACCGGAAGATCATGGCCTGGAAAGGCGTATGTGTGTAATTAGTATGTTGACTGATTCTTATGGTGATGTTATGCTAGTGACCGGTTAGTCCGGTATCTTGGTTAGGGTAATGATATGTTATGTGATCTGTTGATCGATTCGCTGACTGTGATCTGTTGAATGATTATATGTTATGTGCACAGTTGTTTGGTCTGGGGATTTGACCCGATATGTAAGGTTGCTCTATGTTCTGTTATGTTATGTATGCTGTTATGTTATGGTCCGGAAGGCGATGTGTTATGGGCCGGAAGGCAATATGTTATGGGCCGGAAGGCGATATGTTTTGGACCGGAAGGTCGTGGCCTGGAAGGGCGTATTTGTGGTTGGTATTTTTGGGGGTATCTCACTAAGCTTTCGGGCTTACAGTTGTGGTTTTATGTTTTCAGGTTCTCAGGAGTCTGTGGCAAGGAAAAGGCGTGATCGTACCGTTCCCCGCGTTGGTGTTTTATGATTTGAACCTGGGAAAAATACTCTGTTAAATAATGCATTGAAAACCTTTTTGTAACAACGTTATTAAAATAAGTGGTTTTTGAAAAGTTTTAATTGTTTTGAAATTTTGGTCGTTACAAGTTGGTATCAGAGCCTTGGTTTGAGTGAATTGGAGGAACACTCGTGTAACTCCAGTCTCAAATCGAGGAAGGTTTTAAAAGAGAAATTAAAATGGTTTTCAAATTAAGTAAAAGGGGGACGCAGAGGTACGATCAGCCAGAGCCAGTAAGTAACCCCAAATTTACCATTCATGACACTTGTTTTATGGAGCTTTGATAGAACAGCATGCTAGAGTTAGGCTAGGGATCTTCAGGATTTCATGATAATGTTGCCTGATTTGTGATGCCTGTAGCCTAGGGTCCCTTATGGGAGATTCTCAGTGTTCCTCTGGTGGTGAGGGTGGATAGTTGTTATGCATGTTTCTCTAGGGTATTGTGGTAGTACTTCATACAAATATGGGTAGGTGTGGAAGGTAGTATGGGCCCGTACTACTGAAAGCACAGGACCCATACGCGTATCAGGGAAACCATGATCTCTAGGGTTGGGTTGCGAGAGTTGGATCCCAGGATTGTGGGAAGTGTCTGAGATTTGGTATGGTGTTTTTCAGTATGGAGATTCCGAGGCATGATGAAAGTGGATCCGGATCAGGATCGGGAGCTGGAGAGAGAGTTCCGGGTGGATCGGTGCCGTCTGAGGTTATCGATCAGATGAGCACGAGCGAGTTGGATGCGAGGATTCGCGAGATCCTGCATGATGAGGTTGCTGCATTGTTCCGGGCTGAGTTGTCGGAACTGTTTGGGTCGATCAAGACCGCCATGGTTGAGTATTTTGATGAGCGTTATGCGACTCTCGCGGAGACGGCTACCGCGGCGGCTATAGTAGCTGTAGCAACGGCAGGGGGAGGAGCTGATAGGGATTTTCAGTATCGGGACTTCGATAATACGGAGCCCCCCACCTTCGATGGAGTTCAGGACCCGATTGTTGCTATGAGGTGGTTATCGGACGTGGAGGGGTGTTTCTTCACGTGTTTATGCCCTGCTGATCAGAGGGTGAGGTGTGCTCTGAACCATGTTGAGGCTCGGGGCGAAGGATTGGTGGAGATTGACCACGGGGTCATATTCAGATGCGCAGAGGGCTGCGGTATCATGGGATCAGTTCCGAGAGATGTTCATCACTCGCTATGTTCCGCAGGATGAGAGGGAGAGATTGGCTCAGGAGTTTCTCGAGCTGAAGCAGGATTCGGAGTCGGTGACTGAGATCACTAGGATGTTCACTGAGAGGGCAATGTTTTGCCCTGAGTTCGCTTCGGAGCAGGCTCAAATGTCCCGATATCTGAGCACGCTCAAGGAGGATATCAGACAGTTCGTGTCCGCGCAGAGGTGCGAGATCTTGTTGGAGTTGCAGGAGGCCGCCATGCGGCGTGAGTTAGAGGTTGAGTTGCAGTTGTGTGAGCTGAGGCAGGCTCCGATGCAGTCGCAGCCGGCGCCGAAACGGTCCAGGACCGTTGATGTTAGAGTGGGGGATCGGAGCGGCCACACTTGTGGGAAGTGTGGGAGGGGTCACGCCGGAGTTTGTTGGTCCGGTGGTGCATGCCGCAAGTGCGGAAAGGAGGGGCACTATGCGCGGGATTGTCGGCAGTCAGTGCCGATTCGGGATTTGAGGATTTGCTATCATTGTCGTCAGGTTGGACATTTGAGGGTCAACTGTCCACAGCTTTCTGCAGGACCGGTGCAGGCTCCAGCGCCGGCCACTTTGAGGATTTCAGGTGGAGGTCAGGACGGAGCGGAGCCCCCAAGGGCTTAGAGTCGTGCTTTTCAGCTTGCAGCGGAGGAGGTCAGAGCAGTGTCGGGTGCAGCTGCGGGTATGTTTCTTTCTTGTCGCCTTGTGGAATTATGATTATTATGGAGTATCATTTATCTGTTAGTCCCGCTGGAGAGTTTTCTTTTTGGTATCCGTTGTTTCTTGAGGGCTTGGCATGATTATGGGTTTGTGTTTCGGGTTTTCGTTTTGGTATCCGTTGTTCCCTGAAGGTTTGGTATGGTTATAGTTTGGTGTTTTGTGCTGGTATCTTTGTGCAGTTTTAGAAAAAAAAATATTCGTCATTTTGCGGGTTGTGGTTTGGTTATGGGTTATTGTTTGGGGATTTCTTTGGTTATCGTTCGTGAGGGTTATTCGTGGAGATGCGGCATTGGGTTGAATGTCGGGTAGCATCTACATTCATGGAAGGGATAATTGGAGATCGGATTCTCGGTGAGCAGATTGATCAGTGAGGAGATGTGTTTTGCTGAGGGTTGCTTATGCTTGTGGGAAGCAGTCGGTGTGTAAGTGTTCTCTTTGTGCGGGGTTGTTCTGGAAGGTCGTTAATGGCGACCGGTGGTTGTTAGTCAGTGCTTTAAGTGGGAGAGAGTTGGAGAATTCTCCGGGAGATCGATGAGTATCTGAGGGTGCTTAGCTGTTGGGATTCAGCAGTGTTATGTCAGCCCTAAGTATAGGCTGATAGGAGCGAGTGTCGGGCATGCGGGGCGGGATACATACCTAGGGCATTTGATTGTGGAGGCCTGGAAGCAGGACGGGATCAAGTTTGAGTGGGTAACCGAGGTTATGTGCTCAGAGTATCTGTATGCTTTATGTACGTGATGTGTTGTACTGCATTAATTCTATGGGATTTATGTTGTGCATGTTTATAGAGTTGGAACCGGAAGGTTCCTAGAGTTAGAACCTGAGGGTTCACAGAGTTTGGGTGTACGGACCCACAGAGATATAGCCTCGAATGGCTAATATGTGTTATGTGAGTCGGTCCAGTCATGCTGGAGACTCTGTTGGTATTGTTGGATCAGTTTGAGATTTCGTATTGTGTATGTTGCAGTGTGATTGCATTGGAAGGTCTGGCCCCGGGTAGTGATCTTGTTTAAGTGAGGTAGTGCATGGGCTTGAGAGTCCATGCGAGGAGAGTCAGGGTAAGTGTGTTGGATGGTTAGCGGTCATGCTAAGGGTGGTGTAGCGTCGGGTGAGCGTCGTGGCATTTGTCGGAGTGACATTGTGACCGGGTGGATTCCTTGGTAAAGGAAGAGAGAGAGGTAAGAGGCGTGTAACTCCGAGAGGGAGTGCAAGTTCACGGAAGTGAAAGCGGCAGAGCAGAGTTATGATTAGAGCAATTCGAGTATGGTTATTGAGCAGCGTGTTTGCGGCAGTGGATTAGAAGCTCATCCGGTTTGGAATGTCTGCTGAGGTCGCGGAGGGAAATCCGCAAGTGTAGAGCCAAGAGGCTCGGAAGGGATGCAGGGAGAGAGAGAGAGTCTTGAACTCTTAGTGTGATTCTGATCAGGGTATGGGTTGTATATTAGTGGTTCATCCTGGGGGATGTTTGAGGGTATTATCAGTGTATCAGGTTTTCCCAACCTGAGGGTGTTAGAGCTAGTTCAGCATGTGTATGCGGTTGCAAGGGGAGAACTCGTGAGAGTTGCTCTGAGATTGAGAATGGGTCTCTCAGTCGTTCCGGAATGGATAGAGTGGGATTCGGATCGGGGATCCGATGGTCCTTGGTTTTCTAACCCTTATGGGTCGAGTGATTGTTGAGATTTAGAGCAGAGTTGCATCTTGGGTAATTCTCGGTTATTGAGAATGATAATCAGGGGTACAGTCGATGCCCGGTTTGAGACGGTGGTCAGGACACCGTGAAGGAGGGGAAAGTGTGTTCGAGTTTCGATAAGTATGCCTGGAGGGACCTGGTCCGGTTAAGGCCAGGTGGAGCGTTATGGGAGTATCCTTGGAGTTGAGTTGCTGTAGGCTTCGAGGGTGAAGCCTAATATAAGTGGGGGAGAATTGTAACATCCCGAAATATCAAGAGTAGAGTTGAAGGGCTAAAAGAGTAAGTTGTGGAAGAGTGACTCGGCGAGTCCATGGATGGACTCAGCGAGTAGAGTCGCGACTGGGTCGCGTGTTAAGTAGCCGACTCGGCGAGTCGGTAAGGAGGACTCGGCGAGTAGGCGCTGAGTAGAGAAAACCCTAATTCCCGGGGTTGAGCCCTATATAAAGAACATTATGTTTTCCTCCCAGCCTCTTTATCACCCCTTGAGCCCCAGAAAACCCTAAATCGCGGAGAAGCACCATTGTTGAGTGGATTGGAGCTTGGAGAAGTAATTATTGAAGGAATTTTGAGAGATTGAAGGCTTGGAGCAAGGGGCTTTGCTTGGAATCGAATTGCATTGCAGATTGGGCGTCCATTGGAGGTAATATCTCGTTCTTGGGCTATTGTTATGTTATTTCTTCATTTTGGGGTTTGTGGGAACTTGTCTATGGGTGGAATTGGAAGTCTAGAGGTTAGATCTGAGGTTGCTACCTTAGATCTGGAATAGAGAAGAATCAGAGAGCATGAAAGTTCCTGTGTTGGAGTGTTTAGTGAAGCTTACATGTCCCAAACCCTAAACCATTGTGCAAATAGCGTAGATCTCATTGGATTCACGTAAAGTTTGCCACTTTACGTGATAAAGGGGTTGTAGGAAGCTAGATCTATGTTTTGGATCAATTGCATGGCTTGGAGTGCTTCTGTATGGATTCAGACCAGTGGTACTCGGCGAGTCACATGAGTGTACTCGACGAGTTGTTTGAAGATGAGTTGGGACTCGGCGAGTTGGAAGAACAACTCGTTGAGTTGGATGAAGATGGCCTGGAACTCGGCGAGTTGTATGAACAACTCGGCGAGTAGGTTGAAGATAGCCATAGACTCGACGAGTCTGTTCTTGGACTCGGCGAGTCTTGTCGAAGAGTTCCGATATTCTCTGTTTGAGTCGAGAATCGGTGAGTCAAGGGATGACTCGGTGAGTTGTGTGCGAGAGGACTCTGAAGTTGTGGGACTCGGCGAGTCTCGGGGTGACTCGGCGAGTTAGGTCGCAGATTGAGTGAAGTTCTGAGTATGGGAACTCGGCGAGTCATCGGGTTGACTCGACGAGTAGGGTCAGTCAGGGGTTGACATTGACCTTATCTTTGAACAAAGGTTGACCAGTGGTTTCCAGGGGTATTTTGGTAATTGTTGATTATTGTTTGATTTCAGTGCATTGGTGGCTGTCCAGAGGTGGAGATCGTATCAGTGATCGGAGCAGCTTGAGTTATCTGTTCAGTCGGCAGTTTCGAGGTGCGTTATCCTCACTATATCTATAGGGTCTACGGCACCAAGGCCGACCCCTTTATCGGATGGAAATCCGAGTAGTGTTTGTTGTTATGATATTGCGGAATATGGGCCGGAAGGCATTACGTTATGGGCCGGAAGGCATTATATGTTGTGGGCCGGAAGGCATTACATGTTGTGGGCCGGAAGGCATTGCGATGTGGACCGGAAGGTCATGGCCTGGAAAGGCGTATGTGTGTAATTAGTATGTTGACTGATTCTTATGGTGATGCTATGCTAGTGACCGGTTAGTCCGGTATCTTGGTTAGGGTAATGATATGTTATGTGATCTGTTGATCGATTCGTTGACTGTGATCTGTTGAATGATTATATGTTATGTGCACAGTTGTTTGGTCTGGGGATTTGACCCGATATGTAAGGTTGCTCTATGTTCTGTTATGTTATGTATGCTGTTATGTTATGGGCCAGAAGGCGATGTGTTATGGGCCGGAAGGCAACATGTTATGGGCCGGAAGGCGATATGTTTTGGACCGGAAGGTCGTGGCCTGGAAGGGCGTATTTGTGGTTGGTATTTTTGGGGGTATCTCACTAAGCTTTTGGGCTTACAGTTGTGGTTTTATGTTTTCAGGTTCTCAGGAGTCTGTGGCAAGGAAAAGGCGTGATCGTACCGTTCCCCGCGTTGGTTTTTTATGATTTGAACCTGGGAAAAATACTCTGTTAAATAATGTATTGAAAACCTTTTTGTAACAACGTTATTAAAATGAGTGGTTTTTGAAAAGTTTTTAATTGTTTTGAAATTTTGGTCGTTACAAGTTGGTATCAGAGCCTTGGTTTGAGTGAATTGGAGGAACACTCGTGTAACTCCAGTCTCAAATCGAGGAAGGTTTTAAAAGAGAAATTAAAATGGTTTTCAAATTAAGTAAAAGGGGGACGCGGAGGTACGATCATAAGTCCTTCATTTCTTACTTATATAAATATATTAATGTAGATATATTTTAAAAGAAAGGAAAAATAGTTTAAACATAGTTTTGAAAATAGTTTAACAACAATTTAAATCTAAAAATGTATCTGATAGTCAACTAAAACAGTTTCATTGGTAAGCAGCTAAAAGTGTAAAAATCCATTTTTGATGATAATTGGTAAATCACATATGATTTGAAAATAAAAACTTGTAGAATTCTACTTGTATCCCCCCCCCCCCCTAAAACACGTATAAACATTTAAAAAGGTTCATTAAGGGGTATGAACTCACCGTTTATTGTAGGGTTCGAGTATGCGATTCGTATGAGTGTCGAGTGTCAACTGTAACAACCCGAAGTTATCTATCGCCGAAAACCCATTTCGTTCGTAAGACCCGTTTTAAACAATTCGTTCCGGTTTCCTTTTTGGGCTAAGTTATTCAAACTTATATGATTATTATAATCTAATGAGTGTCCAAACCCCTTAGGAACTCATGAAATTGGCCCAAATTATTGATTTGAAAATTTTTAGAGTCATTCCTGCCGGATTACGACAACTTAATTGGGTGCGACCAAAAGCCCCGTTTAACGTCGGTATCGGGTAGAAATCCTCCGTGTCCAAATCTTGGACACTATTTAAAGTGATCCAAGCTTCCATTTGAAGCTTTTGCCCTCTCTCACTACTCTCTCTCTAACCTCTCTCCTCAATCCAAATTCAAGGTCCAAAAACTTTGATTTAAGGCTTCAAATCCTTAAGGTAACTTCCCTAACTTTTTATACAACCCCTCTAGCTTCCAAATTCGAGTTTAAATCATGGATTAGGACCAATATGATGAGTTTACGGCCCTAGAATAGCCCTAGGCCGTAAACTCATATAAAAGGGGTTTTTGAGCAATAAAACTCTTCCAAACCTCATTTAGACCTTAGATATTGCTAGATGGCTTAATGGAATGGACTTAGAATGCTTTAAATATGGTTTTTGAAGAGTAAACATGAGTTTACTGCCCAAGAACATGCTTGGGCTGTAAACTCATGTTTACTCTTCAAAAACCATATTTAAAGCATTCTAACTTGGGCTGTAAACTCATCATTCATGGAGAGTAAACTCAAAATCAAGTGTTTAAAAGCCATTTAAACACACCATTAGCCTTGGAATAAATCCTAGAACCAACCACAATCAATTTAGGGGCCTTAAACATGATGAAATCCCTTCATTTGAGAGTTTACGGCCATAACTCCCCAAGAAATAGTTCCAATGCCGTAAACTCATAAAAACATGTTAAATGGTGCCGTAAATTCATCCCTTTGCTTGTAAAAATTGTTGGAATCACATGTGATTGTCCTAGCATCACCAAAAAAATTAAGGAATGGGTATGGGGGAGTTTACGGCCGTAAACTCCATGTTTACTGCCGTAAGCTCCAATAAATGGTCCTTAAGTGAGTTTAATCCATTCCAAGGCCCTAGATTAAATCCTAGCAAATTTTCCCAAGTGTTATCATGCCATTTAGCACCATAAAACCCCCAACCATGAGTTCACGGCCGTGAACTCATTTCCCAAGTCCCACACATCCGTAGATGTCACCCGGGTCACTCCAAACACTTATTTTGAAGTATTTTCGCATCTTGGAATATATAATCATATCTAATTAGTGATTTAAAATCAAATTAGATATATTTGTATATCATTTCATATTACATAGGAACCACGCGTGTTATCAAGCCCCGAACCGACACTTAGCATCCGAACCAACACGTTTTCTCGTCTGGTGAGTTCATACCCCTACCCTTTTTCAATGGTTTTCTAATGTTTTCAGGGGGGGGGGGGATACAAGCAAAAAGTACAAGAATATCTTGTACTTAAATTCATTATTTCATTTAAATGGTTTCATAATTCGCGCACTTTTAAGAATTGAAAACATATTAACAAACTGTTTTGACTTGCAGAGTTGTTGTTCAAACCGATTTCAATTCTTATTATATAGTATTATACTTTATACTTACTATTGATTGTTCACACTTTTACAGTTGAAATCATAAATCTTTTATATTGTCCTTAATAAAACACCCCTAGACGCGAGTGTGAAGGACAGGTATCATTAGAACTTTAGTTAGGTCCTTGATAGTACTTCCCCTAAACACGAGAGTAATGGCCTAATAAAAAAGGGTTTCCATATTAATAACTTTCAGTTTTAATTTCATTAATCTTAAGATTGGAGACACGTTCTCGGTGAACACTCCACAGAGATACGCGAGTGGATGACCGCACCCATAACCAGAGTCTCTTAGATAAGGAGCATGAATTGAGTGTATAGATCTATACGGGACTGACTATCCCGCACCTGGCCGCTAGCTACAGCTGAACCAAGAGGTTCAAGGGTGACGAAAGTCATAAAAAGATACTGACCCTGGCCCGAGTCATATCTAGTTTGTAGTATGGTTATGGAACTCGCAATCAAGATTAAGAACACTTTACACTTAATTATTAGTTTTATATATGTGTTAAAACTAATGTACATTTAAGGGTAATTAGACTTTCAGGAGACTTCACACACACACATTCAGGAAAATATGGGATTTTCCTGGGGATAACATTTGAACATAATCAGAAACGTGTAACAAATCGGATATCTAAACTATACAATACACAAGGGTAAACATGTTTTTCAGTATACATCTATCACATTACATTTCAGTTTTTGGTAAACAACTTTTAGGAAAATATAGGATTTTCCTGGTGTAACAACTGTTCATAACCAGACTTGTAATATAACAGATAACTAAAGATTACTTTTAAAAAATTTGGGATTTTCTTGGGTTCGCAACTTTTTCAGAGAACTGGAAGGAAACTTGATCATTTTCATAAAACAAACCGCTTATAAACTCACCAGCGTTATGCTGATTTTCAAACTGCTTGTATTCTCAGGTCCGCATTAGACAGGTACCCGATGATCCCTTTTGCTGAAGACGGAGTGCGATGAAGTCACGTCTTACTTTTGTTCATATATACTATGTATCACACTTGTACAACTTTACTTTTAAACAACTGTAAATTTCATATGTAATGTAATGGTTGTTTACTTTGCTTACTATGTGCATTAGATTTGATACTCAACGTGGAGTCCGCCCTGGAAATGTTTCCGCCTTTGGTTTTCGGGGTGTGACATCAACGGATGCTCTAAACGTACGTAGCCCCTATTAATTATATGGTGACACATATATAAGTTAGAGCTAAGGTGTTTTATGACTAAACATGATGGGAAATCCCTCCTTAGGGCCTGGGATCACTAAGACTAAGTGTCCCATGTTCTATACCCAATGGTCTATGCAAGTTTAAGGCCAAATATGAGTATTAGGGTGTGTGTGCGGCTGGGTATGCGGCCAGACTTGTGAATGAGGCTGCACACTATAGTGTGCGACCGTATAGGGTGTGTGTGCGGCCGTACACAGGGGTGTGCGGCCATACACTCCTTGCTTGAATCCCATGTTTTGATTTTGTGGCCTTACTCTCACTTTGGAGGGTATTATGAGTGTGTGCGGCCACCTGATGAAGGTGTGCGGCCGCACTCCTTCATAGGATGAAGAACATGAAGAACATTATGAGTTTGAGGCTTGGATTCAAGTGTTTTACCTCTATAACAAGCTAAATGATGGTGTTCTTCACGTTTTGGGAGCCTTCTAGGTGTTTTTGGGTGGTTTTCTAGAAAGAGAAAGTATAGAGAGAGAAAGGATGCAGCCAAAAGTGAATGGAAAGGGGTCCTCCACTTTATATAGGGTTGAGTGTGAGGCTGGAGGGGTTTGCTGCCAAGTGTGCGGCTGGCTTGGCCGCACACACCTCTCTTGGTGTGTGTGGCTGGATTTTGTGATGCAACACCCTTCCTAATCCTTCCTAAAGTCCATATCTATGATATAATAAGCCTAAAACACTTGTGCAGACTCAATATACTATTAAAACATGCTAAATTCAAGTGAAATATAGATATATGGATCAATTGCTTAGTGTAAAAGTGTCAAGTTGTCACATTAGCATTGTTTCATTCTTGAGTTCAACATTAGAAGTCTATGCAATATAGCAAAGCTTTGATGAGCATTGTTAAATTCTAGAGTTCCACAAAAGAAGTAGTCTACGCAATTTAGCAAAGCTTTGATAAGCATTTTTTAATTCTTGAGTTCCACAATAAAAGTCTATGAAATTTAAGCAAAACTTTGATGACCATTGTTTCAATCTTTTTTTTTTTGAAAGAGTTTAAATTTTTTTTTGAAAGAGACCATTGTTTCAATCTTGAGTTCCACATTAGAAGTTGATGCAATTTAGGAAAGCTTTGATGAGCATCATTTCATTCTTGAGTTCCACAATAAAAGTCCATGCACTTTAACAAAGTTTTGACGACCATTGTTTCATTATTGAGTTCCAAAATAGAAGTTTATATTACTTAAGCAAAGCTTTGATGATCATTGTTTGATTCTTGAGTTCCACAATAGATGCGTATGAAATTTAGCAAAAGCTTTGATGAGCATTGTTTTATTCTTGGTTTCCACATTGGAAGTCTATGCAATTAAGAAAAGCAGTGATAAGCATAGTTTAATTCTTGAGTTCCACACTATATGTAGTCTTCGCAACTTAGCAAATCTTTGAATAGCATTGTTTGATTCTTGAGTTCTGTGACAACCCGATATTTCAACTCTTTGTAACGACCAAAGTGGGTCAAGTATTGTAACCACTTCTGAGTAATAAAATTTACTTTCATAACAAAATGTACAAATAAGTTCTATTTAATTTCCTTCTATGATTAAATGTCTTTGAACCATGATCGTATGTGAAAAGAACGCCCAAATCCGACTTCATTTAGCGAAGTTATGATTTTTCCAAGTTCGGCTTAGCAACAGAAAGCTAAAAACTCGAATCGGAAATCGAGCGACTTTTGGCCGGAATGACCTAAGCGAGAACCGAAGGTCTCGACAATGGTATTCCAGCGGTAAAAATTCTGGCAAAAACCGACATCAGATAAAGAAGTTATGAATTTTCAAAGAAATTCCTTAAACACGATGGGTTTTTAATAAATAATAAAAAAATAATTTCGGAATTTACCGACGGAGTCTAAACAAAAGTTGTAGAGCGTAGTCTAACCTACGCGAGGATATAAAGACCATCGAAAACGGAGTTCGTATGAAGAAGATATGAATTTTTGAAGTTTATTAAATAAATTAATTATTTATTTTAATCAAAATTCGGATATTATCCGAAGGGGAGTCAGCGTCCTCATCCGAGGTACGCGCTGCGTACTCCTGTACGCCCTGCGTAACCGAGAGGATTGGCCTCTAATCGTCCACGTCGCACTATCCGAAGAATCCAACCCATCCGACCCGTCCGAAGCTCCGACCCGAGTACCCAGCAACCCGTCCCATCCGAAGCCGAGGCAGTCGAGGCTTCGGTCATGCATGACGTACACGTACGCGCTGCGTACGAGCGTATGCCCCGCGTACCGAGGCAGACCAGCCTTACTATAAATAGGATGCGAGGGCTTCCAAGAAAAGGGCTCATTTCTCTCCTCTCTCTCACAACCTTCCCTCGTTTTCCGTGTCCGTTCAAACCCGAAGCTCTGGTCTTTTTGGCTCAAGTCCCGAAGGTCAATTTTACTCCCGAGACTCCCGTGAATCCCGAGGAAAATCCGTTTCTCGAGACGAAACTTTGCCCGGTTTTCCATCTCGCTATCTTCAAACTTTCAAGTGAGTTTCATACCCCTTAATCAACCTTTTTAATTATTCTAAATGTTTTTATATGCTTTCAAGGGGGGGGGGATTACAAGTAAAACACACGAGTATTATCGTGTGTTACATAAAGAAACTCTTTTATATGCTGTTATATATTCAAATCACATGCGATTTATAAACCTTTAAGGAACTTTTATATATATATATATATATATATATATATATATATATATATATAACATATGTTACAATAGCATTCTATCTTTCAAAATATAAAGTTGTTGTAATGCATGTATAAACTAAACTGTTCTTAGATTATTCTTGTCTATCTTAGACTCTACACCAAAAATCTATGCTTTCATAAACAAGTGATTCTTTTTCTAGGTATTTCTAAACAAACAAGACACACTTTTTGAAAACTATAATAGGTAAAGTTTTACGAACAGATTTCTAACTCTTATGTACTAGAAACATATATTTCAAGAAGTTTACTTTCGTATACAAGAACAAACGTAACATTTTAACAAGTAGATCTGTTTTTATACCACGGTTTTGTGAGACACTAACTTCATGTACGTTCGAGTACACCTTTCAAGTCCTGTATTATATACCAGAATCCCTTAGAGGGGGAGCATGGTGTTTGTGTATAGATCTATACGGGCTTGACAACCCGCGCCCTGACTGTTAGCTGCAGGGACCGTTTGGGGTGACAAACGTCATAACATTCCAACGCCTGAAGAACGTTGTGTATAGGCATTCCGAGTCAATAGTATGGTTATAAAACTCACAAGGGGTATTAAAAATGCATTGATTTACAAGGTTTTCAAACTCATTGGTTATTTTACATTTACATACATTTTAGAAACAAACATTGGTCTTGAGTGAAGGCTACTTTTATACTAGTAGAAAATATAGGATTTTCTAAACACAAACAAACAAAGATAAAACATTTCATTTCATTCAAACATTGTCACTTAAATACTTATGAAATTCATCAGCTTAAATGCTGATCTACTCTTTCAAAATTACTTGTATGTCCCAGGAAATCAGTAATTCCAGGTATTCATTACGCTTTTGATGAAGGGATGCTGCGGCGCCAGTTTAATCTCGTATTTTTGACATCATATTTTAATTGAGTTTTGAACATGTAACTTTTGACAAATGTAAACTTTCAATTATATATATGATGGTTGTATTGCTTTCTTTACTATGTATTCAATTGTTACGTTACCACATGAAGTCATCCGCCCCCGAACGTTTCCGCCGTTCCGGTTTGGGGGTGTGACAGATTGGTATCAGAACAATGTTTATAGTGAACTAAGTATATCGAACCACATAAGATATACAAACTATAAATGCTTAAGGGACTAATACTCTCTGACAAAACAAATTTTCTTTTTACACTTAAGCAGCATTTCGTTCAACTTAAATTGATAGTTCATTTAAGTACAATTACATGCATACCACAAACTATTTTCATGTTATACAACTATACAAGTATTTAGACAAGTTGACACTACGATTGAGACTCGATATATGTAATCAGATTTTGGACAAATATAGCGTGATCAACTATATTTGCCCAAGATTGGACCAACGTATATCGAGGAATGATCGTAGTAAGCAACAAGTCAAACCTTACCAAACCATTACAAGAATCAAACACAAGAATTTAAATACTATAGGAGTATTTGCTATCTAAACTAGTTTAACTTACATGTTTTACATGTTCCGACTTTATTCAATTCTTATAACCCTATTTCTCGTACAGTCAAATGGCTGGATTTCACCACCCTGGCGACCCCTACTTTCCCAACCAAGGCAACGGAGGATGGATCGAAGATGATCCCGAAGAGGACGAGGAACCCATAGAAGTGGGTGATGACTCCGGTACCGACTCAGAGCCGGAAGTTATCGATCCACCACCCATTCAACCTCCCGTCTTCGTAAGGAACTTTCAAGGACCGACTCCCGTCTGGGGAAGTCACCTCCACCATTGGAGCCAACAGCAGAACCTACGCCCTCCCTACGGCATGTGCCGGGACTTCTATGATGTCCGCGGCGGAGGTTCGGCTGATCGAGCACTCCCGGTAATGGTGGGTAAGTTAGCCAATCAGTCCTATCAGTCTGGAGTTCAAGCTAGCCGACTCCAGGATATCAATGTGGAAGTGCAGGTTCACACTTCGGACATCCGTAGGCTGGACAAGATGCAAGACAACGCTCAATTCCAAACCAAAGCGTTTCAAGCGCAAATGATTGCAGCCCTCTCTGAACTTAGGGAACAACAAGCCGCTTTCGATAGGCGTCTAATGGAGTCAAAGCAATCAGATGCGGAGTCAAGCTCCAAGCGCAACCTTCGATGCAAGTAGTGCTTGTCAAGGACTCAAATTTTGTTATAGCTTAGGACCTCGGCTAAAAGTCTTTAAATTTCTCGAACTTTGTAATCGGAGACCCTTTTAGGGGTCAAATTTTCATGATCGTTGTAGCAACTTTTATATTAATATAAGTGGCACTATTACTACTATGTTAAGTATTTCGTTCGAACCTTGAATGGTCTTTGTGAACCCAAATACTTGTTTCATACCTTCAGTCTTACAAATAACTTTCATTCTTCTATTTTAAGACTCATACTATCATCTGTTGTTGAACTATAGCGATTTAGTTCATGAGACACACACATTTTCTATTCTATGAAATTCTTATCCGGGTACAGTATGTAAGAAAGCAGAGATTTGTCAAGAGCAGTTATAAGTGGAGTATAGAGATCTGCTGTAAGAAATCATGAGACCAGAGATGTCGGTGATCGAGGAAAGAGGTCAGAGTGAGTTAATGCGGGAAGTACTTGTTGAGAATGATGAATGTCTCCACGGCAGGTGTTTGGTGGTCAGTGTTGTTGCAAGTAGATAGAGAATGATTGGGCAGCCAACTCCCGGGTCAGTATGTGTATCCTTGTTTGGATTTTGAGCGGTAGAAAATGGGTTCGGAGAATTATCAGCGTATTTAGTAGCGTTAGCGTTTTCTTGTATTCCAATTGAGAAATTGGATACACCGAGGTTGCAATTTGGAAAAAAAAAATGCAGATCTAATTATGGGGTTCAGAGGAAATGTATTATTGTGTCTATATGATGCTTGGGGCAGGAGATCAGTGGTTGTGGCAGGATCTTGTGATGTTCTGTTGGGGTATTCCGAGATATCTGGGTATGATATCTTTATTTCGGAGTTACTCGTGAATCTTGAATTGAATCGACTTGTGGTATATCAGGTATCTATGGATCTAATGGGAGCCCTTCGAGTATGGGCATCCAGGGAGATTATTTGAGAGAGTGGATTTTCGCAAGGGTGGGCATTTGTTATGTTGATTGCCTCTAGAGTCTGTGATGGATATTCGAGTCGAGTATGGGTAGCCGTTGATGATAGTCTTCGGAGCACGAGCTAGTGGAGTCAGAGGGTGTTGTGATACTGCGGGGAGCCGTAGTACTCACTAGTCAGAGGGTGTTGTGATACTGCGGGGAGCCGTAGTACTCACTAGTCAGAGGGTGTTGTGATACTGCGGGGAGCCGTAGTACTCACTAGTCAGAGGGTGTTGTGATACTGCGGGGAGCCGTAGTACTCACTATTCTGAGGGTGTTGTGATATTGCGGGGGGGCCGCAGTACTCACTAGATGGCAAGAGAATGTGATGATGGAATGTTTTCCGAACAATGTATGATGTGGAAGAGTTTTGGGTTTGAGTAGCCCTAGTATTGACTTTTTGGAGCCTGAATGTTGAATCGGGGGCGAGACTGGGGTCTCCGTCTCTGTCGGGAGATGCGGTGAGATGCGCAAGGGATGCGCAGCAGAAACCAGAGATCAGAGTTGAGACGATCCTTGGTTGGACCGTATTTTCTCGCATGAGGAAAAGAGGATTTCGTGACTTGCGTGTCACTGGGCAGTGATAGTGGTCACGGGGAAAAGGTTAGTGAGATGTTTGGATCATGTTATGGGAGACCTTTGGAGGCTCAGCTGTGGAGTCAAAAGCTGACTTGGTGCTCAGTCTCGAAGAGGGATATGAGAAATGAGCTAGAGCTTATCAGGAGGTTGTCTGAGGACACTTCAGAGCGAGTGAGCGATTCAGACGCTCGAAGTCATGCTCCGGGCATGTGTATTAGATTTCGGAGGAAGCTGCGGCACGTAATTATCCTTGGTCGAGTTGTCCTATATTAACAGCCATCATTAGTGCATTGGTATGCCGCCCTTTGAGCTGTTGTATAGGAGGAGGTGTCGGACCCTCATTTGCTGAGGAGAGGTAACGCATGGACCCGAGAGTCCTTGCGAGCAAATCCAGAGCATGTGCGATACATGGAGTAGTGGCAAGGTTGTCAAGTGGATTTCCCTAGGTAAGGGCAGAGAAAGGTATGTAACCCCGGGGGGGAAGTGTTGGTTCACGGAAGTGAAGGTAGTAGTGCGAATGGATGATTTAGAGTATGAGGGTTGAATGCGGTGTCTGTTACAGTGGTATGGAATGACATCATGATGGGATGTCTGTTGAGGACGCGGGAGGGATTCCGCAGGTGTAGAGCCAGGAGGCTCGGAAGGGATCCAGGGAGAGAATCCTGGACTCTCAGTGTGATTCTGATCAGGGTATTGGGTATGTATCAGTGGTTCATCCTGGGGGGATGTTTGAGGATATCATCAGTGTATCGAGTTTTCCAACCTGAGGGTGTTGGAGCTAGTTTAGCATGTGTATGTGATTGCAAGAGGAGAACTCGTGAGAGTTGCTCTGAGAGTGAGAATGGGTCTCTCAGTCGTTCCGGAATGGATAAAGTGGGATTCGGATCGGGGATCCGATGGTTCATGGCTTTCTAGCCCTTATGGGTCGATCGGTTGTTGATATTTGGAGCAGTGATACATCTCGGGTAATTCTCGATTGTTGAGTGTGATTATCAGAGGGTACAGCCGGTGCCTGGTTTGAGACGGTGGTCAGGACACCGCAAGGAAAGAGGAAGTGAGTTCGAGTTCGATGGTTATGCTTTGATGAACCTGGTCCAGTTAGGGCCAGGTGGCGCGCCGTGGGAGTATTTTGGAGTTGAGTTGCCATAGGCTTCGAGGACGAAGCATAATTTAAGTGGGGGAGAATTGTAACATCCCGAAATATCAAGAGTAGAGTTGAAGGGCTAAAAGAGTAAGTTGTGAAAGAGTGACTCGGCGAGTCCATGGATGGACTCGGCGAGTAGAGTCGCGACTGGGTCGCGTGCTAAGTAGCCGACTCGGCGAGTCAGTGAGGAGGACTCGACGAGTAGGCGCTGATTGGAGAAAACCCTAATTCTCGGGGTTGAGCCCTATATAAAGAACATTATGTTTTCCTCCCAGCCTCCTTATCACCCCTTGAGCCCCAGAAAACCCTAAATCGCGGAGAAGCACCATTGTTGAGAGGATTGGAGCTTGGAGAAGTAATTGTTGAAGGAATTTTGGGAGATTGAAGGCTTGGAGCAAGGGGCTTTGCTTGGATTCGAATTACATTGCAGTTGGGGCATCTCTTGGAGGTAATATCTCGTTCTTGGGCTGTTATTATGTGTTTCTTCATTTTGGGGTTTGTGGGAACTTGTCTATGGATGTAATGGGAAGTCTAGAGGTTAGATCTGAGGTTGCTACCTCAGATCTAGAAGGGAGAAGAATCAGAGAGCATGAAAGTCCCTGTGTTGGAGTGTTTAGTGAAGCTTTCATGTCCCAAACCCTAGCCCAATGTGCAAATGGCCTAGATCTCTTTGGATTCACGTAAAGTTTGCCACTTTACGTGATGGATGAGTGGTAGGAGGCTAGATCTATGTTTTGGAGCAATTGCATGGCCTGGAATGCTTCCGAATGGATTCAGACCGGTGGTACTCGGCGAGTCACATGGGTGTACTCGACGAGTTGGATGAAGATGGCCTGGAACTCGGCGAGTTGTATGAACAACTCGACGAGTAGGTTGATGATAGTCTTGGACTCGGCGAGTCTGTTCTTGGACTCGACGAGTCTTGTCGAAGAGTCCCGATATTCCCTGGTTGAGTCGAGAATCGGTGAGTCAAGGGATGACTCGGTGAGTTGTGTGCGAGTGGACTCAGAGTTGTTGGACTCGGCGAGTCTCGGAGTGACTCGGCGAGTTAGGTCGCGGATTGAGTGAAGTTCTGATTATAGAAACTCGGCGAGTCATAGAGTTGACTCGGCGAGTAGGGTCAGTCAGGGTTGACTTTGACTGAGGACTTTGATTTTGACCAAGGGTTGACCGTTGACTTTTAGGGTTTGGTCAGCGATGTGGCCTTTGGGCCAAGAGAGGGGTAAAATAGTCTTTTACCCTTAAGAGGGTGCATTGAGAGGATTGATTCTAGTCTCGAGAGTTATAGTCATGAGAGTTTTGCCTTACGTGTTAGGCGGTGGCGAGTTCGAGATCCGAGTATGGAGATATCTGCTTTTTGCTTGCCAGGTGAGTCTTCTCACTATACTTTACCTTGAGTAGGTAACCAGAGTTATGTGACAGAGTATTTGTATGCTATGTATGTTATGTGTTGTACTGCATTATTTCTATGTGATTTATGCTGTGCATGGTTGCAGAGTTGGAACCGAAGGGTTCCTAGAGTTAGAACCGGAAGGTTCATAGAGTTAGAACCTGAGGGTTCACAGAGTTTGGGTGCACGGACCCATAGAGTTATAGCCTCGAGTGGCTTGTATGTGTTATGTGTGTGGTATTTTGGGGAACTCACTAAGCTTCGTGCTTACAGTGTTTTGTGTTTTGTTGTTTTCAGGTTTCTTTCAGTATCACGGTACGGCACCGGCTTGATTGTACACACCAGAGCAAGAGTCATATTTTGGAGGATCCTGGTTTTCTATGCAAGTGAAAATGGAGCTATGTTTTGTAATTTGATTATGAATGAGATTTTTAACAAGTGTTCTAAGAATAAAATGATTATTTAAAATGAAAGAATTGTTTTGGAATTTACGGTGTTACACCACCACCATGGACCTTGTTGAGATATGCAGTGCGCCAACTGCAGCAGGAAAGGACACACAGCCCGTTTCTGCAAGGAACCCGCAAAGCCGATCACTCAAGTTCCCAGTGCGGGTGTAGGGCAGGCTTGCTACGGTTGTGGCGAGGTAGGCCACTACAAGAGAAACTGTCCTAAGGCAGCAGGCACCGGAGGTGTGGGACGAGTTTTGGCAATAGGCCACGACGAAGCTGTAGCTGACCCAACTATAGTTGCTGGTACGTTCCTTCTCGATAATTTATACGCATGCATATTATTCGATAGTGGAGCGGAGAGAAGCATCGTGAGTCAAAACTTTATTCATTTACTTAAACCTAAACCTAGCAAGTTAGAAAAATATTCACTATAGAGATGGCCAATGGAAAAACCGAAAACACTAATTGCATATACATGGGCTGTACGTTAACATTAGACGGCCATTCTTTCCCAATCAACCTCATGCCGGTTCAAATTAAAAGTTTCGACGTCATAGTCGGCATGGATTGGTTGAGTCTTCTTCGCGCCGACATCATGTGCTTTGAGAAAGCAGTCCGTCTTAACCTCCCTAACAACGAAACATTAGTTATCTATGGCGACAAATCTAGTACAAACCTTCGCATCATTTCGTGCATCCAAGCTCGAAAGTGCTTGCGGAAGGATTGTCGAGCATTCCTAGCGCACATCGTCGATACAAGTCAAGAACTAAAGGACATCAAGAACATCTCGGTAGTACGCGACTTTCCCGATATCTTTCCAGAAGAACTACCAGGATTACCACCGCAACGCCAAGTCGAGTTCAGAATCGACTTAATTCCAGGAGCTACCCCAGTAGCGAAGTCGCCTTATCGTCTTGCACCAGAAGAGATGCAGGAACTTTCCAGTCAACTTAATGAACTCCTTCACAAAGGATTCATAAGACCAAGTTTCTCACCTTGGGGAGCACCGGTCTTGTTTGTAAAGAAGAAAGACGGATCGTTCCGTATGTGCATCGACTACAGAGAGCTGAACAAACTTACTGTCAAGAACCGCTATCCTCTACCCCGTATCGACGACCTATTCGATCAACTTCAAGGGGCAAACTACTTCTCCAAAATAGATCTAAGATCCGGATATCACCAATTACGAGTTCTAGAGGGGGACATTCCAAAGACAACTTTCCGAACTCGTTATGGACACTACGAATTTGTAGTGATGCCGTTCGGATTAACCAATGCACCAGCAGTATTTATGGACCTAATGAATAGGGTATGCCGCCCTTACTTGGATCAGTCCGTCATCGTCTTTATCGATGATATACTTATCTACTCTCGAAGTGAGGAAGAGCATAGTCGGCACCTACGAAAAGTCCTAGAAACACTGCGAACGGAGAAACTCTATGCGAAGTTCTCTAAATGCGAATTTTGGATTCGAAGAGTCGAATTTTTAGTTCACGTTGTTAGCGAGAAAGGTATACACGTGGACCCCTCCAAAATTAAGGCCATCGAGAATTGGTCGGCACCAAAGACACCTACAGAAATTCGTCAATTTCTAGGTCTAGCTGGCTACTATCGCAGATTCATAAAGAACTTTTCGAGCATTGCGAAACCTCTTACTACATTAACCCAGAAAGGTGTGGCCTTTGACTGGGAAGCAAAACAAGAGAAGGCATTCCAGACACTAAAGCAGGCCTTGTGCACCGCACCGATACTATCCCTCCCCGAAGGGATAGAAGACTTCGTAGTGTATTGCGGTGCATCAAATCAAGGACTTGGTTGTGTTCTTATGCAGAGAGGGAAGGTTATAGCTTATGCCTCCCGACAGCTTAAGACACACGAAGTGAACTATACGACACACGATCTTGAGTTAGGAGCAGTGGTATTTGCTCTGAAGATCTGGAGGCACTACTTATATGGAACAAAGAGTACTATTTTCACCGATCACAAGAGCCTTCAACACATTTTCGATCAGAAGGAACTCAACATGTGACAACGACGATGGGTTGAGTTACTGAATGACTACGAATACGAAATTTGTTATCATCCTGGCAAGGCCAACGTAGTAGCCGATGCCCTCAGTCGAAAGGAATACACTGGTCGGAGGGTCAAATCTCTGACCATGACTATCCATTCCCACTTATCCACACAAATTAAGGAAGCACAAATGGAAGCTTTGCAACCTGAAAATGTGGCAGGTGAATCCCTGCGAGGAATGGAGAAGAATCTAGAAGTCAAGGGTGGCGGAGCCTACTATCTCATGGACCGAATCTGGACCCCAAAACATGGTGGTTTCAGAAACGTAGTCATGACTGAGGCCCACAACTCAAGATATTCCGTTCACCCGGGTTCAGATAAAATGTATCTGGATCTTAAGAAACTGTACTGGTGGCCTAACATGAAAGTAGAAATTGCTACCTTCGTGAGTAAATGTCTTACTTGCGCTAAGGTTAAGGTCGAGTATCAGAAACCATCAGGATTACTACAACAACCAGAGATACCAGAATGGAAATGGGAGCGGATTACTATGGACTTCATAACCATGTTACCCAAGACGACAAGTGGACTCGATACCATATGGGTCATTGTCGACAGATTGACCAAATCCGCACATTTCCTACCCATCAAGGAGACTGACAAAATGGAGAAGCTTACAAGAACTTACTTAAGGGAAGTAGTGCGACTGCATGGTGTTCTGATATCCATTATCTCCGATCGAGATAGTAGATTCACTTCAAGATTCTGGCAGTCACTACAAAGTTCCCTGGGAACTAGGCTAGACATGAGTACAGCCTACCACCCACAGACAGACGGACAAAGTGAGAGAACAATACAAACTTTAGAAGACATGCTGAGAGCCTGCGTGATTGACTTTGGAAAGGCATGGGATATTCATTTACCCCTTGTCGAATTTTCATACAACAATAGTTATCATACAAGCATAAAGGCTGCTCCGTTTGAAGCCCTCTATGGTCGAAAGTGCAGATCCCCTCTGTGCTGGACTGAAGTTGGCGATACCCAGTTAGCTAGAGGAAGAGTTCCTGAAAGCACTCTCACCGGTCCGGAGATCATACGTGAAACAACAGAGAAGATCGTTCAGATTCGTGAACGATTGAAAGCCTCAAGAGACCGACAGAAAAGCTACGCTGACCAAAGGAGGAAACCTTTGGAATTCCAGGTAGGAGACCACGTCTTATTAAAGGTCTCACCGTGGAAGGGTTTAATACGATTTGGAAAGCGTGGGAAACTAAATCCAAGATACATAGGGCCTTTCGAGATTCTTGCCAGAATCGGCCCTGTGGCTTACAAGCTTAACCTACCGCGCGAACCTAGTAACATCCATCCAACCTTCCACGTCTCAAACTTGAAAAAGTGTCTGTCTGACGAGACTCTTGTTATTCCACTCGACGAGATCGAGATCAACGAGAGCCTCAACTTTGTGGAAGAACCAGTAGAAATCATGGACCGAGAGGTCAAACAAACAAAACAAAGTCGCATACCCATCGTGAAGGTTCGCTGGAACGCCAAGCGGGGACCCGAATTCACATGGGAACGCGAAGATCAGATGAAACAAAAGTACCCTCATCTCTTTCATGTTCACTAGTATCTTTACTACTTTAAATTTCGGGACGAAATTCTCTCTAACGGGGGGATGATGTGACAACCCGATATTTCAACTCTTTGTAACGACCAAAGTGGGTCAAGTATTGTAACCACTTCTGAGTAATAAAATTTACTTTCATAACAAAATGTACAAATAAGTTCTATTTAATTTCCTTCTATGATTAAATGTCTTTGAACCATGATCGTATGTGAAAAGAACGCCCAAATCCGACTTCATTTAGCGAAGTTATGATTTTTCCAAGTTCGGCTTAGCAACAGAAAGCTAAAAACTCGAATCGGAAATCGAGCGACTTTTGGCCGGAATGACCTAAGCGAGAACCGAAGGTCTCGACAATGGTATTCCAGCGGTAAAAATTCTGGCAAAAACCGACATCAGATAAAGAAGTTATGAATTTTCAAAGAAATTCCTTAAACACGATGGGTTTTTAATAAATAATAAAAAAATAATTTTGGAATTTGCCGACGGAGTCTAAACGAAAGTTGTAGAGCATAGTCTCACCTACGCGAGGATATAAAGACCATCGAAAACGGAGTTCGTATGAAGAAGATATGAATTTTTGAAGTTTATTAAATAAATTAATTATTTATTTTAATCAAAATTCGGATATTATCCGAAGGGGAGTCAGCGTCCTCATCCGAGGTACGCGCTGCGTACTCCTGTACACCCTGCGTAACCGAGAGGATTGGCCTCTGATCGTCCACGTCGCACTATCCGAAGAATCCGACCCGTCCGACCCGTCCGAAGCTCCGACCCGTCCGACCCGCCGTCCCATCCGACCCGCGTACCCAGCAACCCGTCCCATCCGAAGCCGAGGCAGTCGAGGCTTTCGGTCATGCATGACGTACGCGTACGCGCTGCGTACGAGCGTACGCCCCGCGTACCAAGGCAGACCAGCCTTACTATAAATAGGATGCGAGGGCTTCCAAGAAAAGGGCTCATTTCTCTCCTCTCTCTCACAACCTTGCCTCGTTCTCCGTGTCCGTTCAAACCCGAAGCTCTGGTCTTTTTGGATCAAGTCCCGAAGGTCGATTTTACTCCCGAGATTCCCGAGAATCCTGAGGAAAATCCGTTTCCCGAGACCAAACTCTGCCCGGTTTTCCATCTTGCTATCTTCAAACTTTCAAAGTGAGTTTCATACCCCTTAATCAACCTTTTTAATTATTCTAAATGTTTTTATATGCTTTCAAGGGGGGATTACAAGTAAAACACACGAGTATTATCGTGTGTTACATAAAGAAACTCTTTTATATGCTGTTATATATTCAAATCACATGCGATTTATAAACCTTTAAGGAACTTTTATATATATATATATATATATATATATATATATATATATATATATATATATATATATATATATATATATATAACATATGTTACAATAGCATTCTATCTTTTAAAATATAAAGTTGGTGTAATGCATGTATAAACTAAACTGTTCTTAGATTATTCTTGTCTATCTTAGACTCTACACCAAAAATCTATGCTTTCATAAACAAGTGATTCTTTTTCTAGGTATTTCTAAACAAACAAGACACACTTTTTGAAAACTATAATAGGTAAAGTATTACGAACAGATTTCTAACTCTTATGTACTAGAAACATATATTTCAAGAAGTTTACTTTCGTATACAAGAACAAACGTAACATTTTAACAAGTAGATCTGTTTTTATACCACGGTTTTGTGAGACACTAACTTCATGTACGTTCGAGTACACATTTCAAGTCCTGTATTATATACCAGAATCCCTTGGAGGGGGAGCATGGTGTTTGTGTATAGATCTATACGGGCTTGACAACCTGCGCCCTGACTGTTAGCTGCAGTCCACCGTTTGGGGTGACAAACGTCATAACATTCCAACGCCTGAAGAACGTTGTGTATAGGCATTCCGAGTCAATAGTATGGTTATAAAACTCACAAGGGGTATTAAAAATGCATTGATTTACAAGGTTTTCAAACTCATTGGTTATTTTACATTTACATACATTTTGGAAACAAACATTGGTCTTGAGTGAAGGCTACTTTTATACTAGTAGAAAATATAGGATTTTCTAAACACAAACAAACAAAGATAAAACATTTCATTTCATTCAAACATTGTCACTTAAATACTTATGAAATTCACCAGCTTAAATGCTGATCTACTCTTTCAAAATTACTTGTATGTCCCAGGAAATCAGTAATTTCAGGTATTCATTACGCTTTTGATGAAGGGATGCTGCGGCGCCGGTTTAATCTCGTATTTTTGACATCATATTGTAATTGAGTTTTGAACATGTAACTTTTGACAAATGTAAACTTTCAATTATATATATGATGGTTGTATTGCTTTCTTTACTATGTATTCATTTGTTACGTTACCACATGAAGTCATCCGCCCCCGAACGTTTCCGCTGTTCCGGTTTGGGGGTGTGATAGGTATGGACTCGGCGAGTCCGTGCTGTTTAATGAAACCCTAATTTCTTGGGTTTGGGACCTATTTAAAGGGCCTTATGGCCGTCATTTGTGCTCACCAGTCCTTTGAGTGAAACCCTAACGAGTGTGAGCGTTTGGAGCAAAATAGGAAGCCATTATTGATCTTGGAGGTGTCATCTTGCAAGGGAAAGGGAAGATCAGCTAAGGGAAAGCAAGAGGAGCCACTTTATGAGAGTTTGGAGTCCAGAACATCACATTTGAGGTACTATCTTCGAGCTATCCTCTGCTATGTTGATGTTTATATTGATTTAGGGTTTATAGGACCCTTTTGTGGCTAGATCTAGTGCCTCCTTGGTCCCTTAAGCGATTTAGATATATAGATCTGGACCCTTGGAGGTCCAGAGTGTCCCTTTGCCCAAGCTTTTTGTGAATCAATGGGGGTTTTGGATTGGAATCCTTATGCCTTAGGTCAAAATACCATTTATGAGCCATGGGGTGTGTTATGAACACCAAGATAAGGACTTTACGTGACGAATCAGTCTAGGAAGGCCAGATCTATGAATTGTTGGAGCAGATCTGACCTTAGAAGCAAGTTTGAGTGGTTGCATGGCATGGACTCGCCGATTCCGACGAACAGACTCAGCGAGTAGCTTGAAGATTGCCCTTAGATCGCTCAGTGAGTGGTCCTGTCGAGTTATAGGTTGACTCATTGAGTCAGGGCGAGTTAGAGAGGGTTGACAGGTGGACTGAGTCGAACTGGGACTCGCCGAGTTGTTCTTGAGACTCGGCGAGTTGAGTCGGGGTGGCCCCACGATTCTTCCAGGTGGAACTCGTCGAGTCAGGGGGAGTACTCGACGTGTCAAAAGGAAATCCTAGAGAGTTGGTGAAAACGTTTAGACTCGCCGAGTCGCCCTAGTGCACTCGCTGAGTCCGGTCAAAGTTGACCGTTGACCGTTAACCGTTAACCAAGAGTTGACTAGTGTTGACTTAAAAGGGTAGTCAACCTTAGTGGTAAAAGTGTTAATAAGAGACGTATGATGTATTAGGGGGATTGTAGCTCGGAGGATCGAGCACGAGTGATTCCGGGATTTGTTAGCTATCGACATTCACGAGGTGAGTCTTCTCACTATACTGTACCCGGAAGGGTTTTGACTGTGTGACCGGAAGGTCGGATATGGTATGAGACATATGTGCTATATGTGATAAGTTAATTGTTATATGTGCTATGTATGATATGCTTGATATGGGCCGAAAGGCGTTGTAATGTGGACCGTAAGGTTGGCGTGGGTAGGACCGGAAGGTTTACCCAGTAGGGACGGAAGTCCCCTGAGACACATGGACCGAAAGGTCAGGGCCTGGAAAGGCGTATGTGCGTAAGTTGTATTTTTGGGGAACTCACTAAGCATTTATGCTTACAGTTGTTGTGTATGTGTTTCAGGTACTAGCGAGGACCGTGGGAAGGCGTCGGCGTGATCCGTACACACTGATGGAGGACTTATGATCTTGGGATTTATATGATTTATATTATGACATGATACGTTGGATATTTATGCCTTGTTTTGGATGAATATACATTTTCTAGAAATGAAAATTTTGTTTTAAAATTTCCGTTGTTACAATTTGGTATCAGAGCCTTGGTTTTAGGGATTTGGGTACACCTTCGGGCATAACTGAACTCAAACCGAGGATTTGAGGAAAACTTTTAAAAACAAAGGCATAAAATTTTTATAAAGGATTTTGTGGTAAACAAGAATGAAGCAGTGTGTACGATCAGCCAGCGCCCGAACGGTAAAAATCCCCAAAATACCCTTACAATGTTGTGTTAAGAGATATGATATGATATGATATGAAATGTTATGCATGCTAGAAGACTAGGTATTCATGATAGGACTAGAGTGGCCTGATTTTTGATGCCTTAGTCTAGGGAAATCTGTTGCTATGAGATGCTTTGAGAGCGAGCGGGTAGTTAGTGCATGACAAGAGTAGAGTACTCAGGATCCGGGGTTTGGGGAGGAGGACTTGGGATGAATCTGATGCGGTGTAGTCGGTAGTATTGGGCCCGTACTACCGAAGACACCGGGTCAGTGGGCGACCCAAGTAAGAATCCCTGGGTATCGGAGACTGAGTAGGGTTGCGTTATCGAGTGCGATTATGCTCGATAGAGTCTCTGATAGTTCTATGTTGTATTTCAAAGGCATGATGGTTGGACCACGCCACAGACCTAGTACGAGCAGTATGAGTGAAGAGGAGATTCGTCAGATGATTCATGAGGAGGTGGCTGCAACAATCCGATCTGAGATTCCGGAGATGTTTGGGTCTATTAAGACCACTTTGATGGAGACCTTTGATGAGCGGTACGCCGCGTTGACTGAGGCTGCAGCTACCGCAGCTGTGGCCACTGCCAGACCACAGGGAGGTGACTCGTTGCTGTTTCGGGAGTTCAGCAACACGAAGCCACCTGAGATTGACGGGACGCAGGATCCGATCGCTGCGATGAGATGGATTGCTGATATCCAGGGATGCTTCTACACTTGTTCATGTTCGGAGCATCTGAGAGTACGGTTCGCCTTGAACCAGCTCCGTCTGGGAGCGAAGGATTGGTGGAAGTTCGTGACGGCGAACTTCACTTTGGCAGAGATTTTAGCTGTGACGTGGGAGAGGTTTACCTTTATGTTCAGAGACGAGTACGTTCCCCCAGTGGAGAGGGAACGGTTGGTTCAGGAGTTCTTGACCCTCAAGCAGGGTAATGATTCAGTTACGGTGATCACGCGGAAGTTTCATGAGAGGGCGATGTTCTGCCCCGAGCAGGTGTCCACAGAGCAGGCTCGGATGAGCCGGTATTTGGGTGTGTTGAGGAGGGATATCCGGGAGTTCGTGTCGAACTCAACGGGTGGATTGGCGGCCGGCTCAATCTCAGCCGGCAGCCAAGCGGACTAAGTCTGCCGATTCGAGGACGGGAGGTCCGAAGGGCCGCACTTGCGGAAAGTGCGGCAAGGGTCACGAGGGGACATGTCGATCAGGAGCTTGCTACAAGTGTGGCAAGGAGGGGCACATTGCAAGGGATTGCCCCAAGGGGTTTATGGTTTGCTTTCATTGCAACCAGACCGGCCATCGGAAGGCTGAGTGCCCTCAGCTTCATCAGGGATCTGCACCTGCTGCCAGGGCTACTGAGACTCGACCAGTGAAGGCCGAGGCCCCGAGGGCTCGTGGGAGAGCTTTCCAGTTGACTGCGGAGGAGGTCCGCGCTGCGCCCGATGTTGTGGCGGGTATGTTTCTTTCATGTATTTATTTTAATGTTGAGATATTATCGGAGATTTATCAAGGCTTTCTCCAAGATCGCAGTGCCACTCACCAGATTGACCCGGAAGGGTGTTGCTTTTTCATGGGGTCCCGAGCAGCAGGCCTCCTTTGAGACACTTCGCCAAAGGTTGTGCGAAGCCCCGGTATTAGCTCTCCCGGAAGGGATGGAGGATTTTGTAGTATATAGTGATGCATCGATTTTGGGGCTGGGAGCGGTGCTGATGCAGAGGGGGCATGTGATAGCATATGCATCGAGGCAGCTGAAGCCTCATGAGACGAGATATCCCACCCATGATCTAGAGTTGGAGGCAGTAGTGTTTGCCCTCAAGATTTGGCGTCACTACTTGTATGGGGTTCAGTGTACGATTTACACGGACCATAAGAGTTTAAGGTATTTGATGGATCAACCCAACCTAAACATGCGGCAGAGAAGATGGTTGGATGTGGTCAAGGATTATGATTGTGAGATCCTGTACCACCCAGGCAAGGCTAATGTGGTAGCCGATGCGTTGAGCCGCAGGGCGGAGAGCACTCCACTGCGGGATGTATGTTTGATATTGACCGTGATGACTCCGGTATTGGATGCCATTCGTGGGGCACAGACCGAGGCTGTGCAACCAGAGATGCAGAAGAAGGAACGGGTCGTTGGTTTGGTATCAGGATTCGTTACGGATGGTAGAGGGCTGATGACTTTTCAGGGTAGGATTTGGGTACCGTTTGTGGGCGGTACACGTACTATTTTGATGGAGGAAGCGCATCGATCGAAGTTCTCGATTCATCCCGGGGCTACGAAGATGTATTTGGATTTGAGAAAGGAGTATTGGTGGCCCTGTATGAAAAGAGACGTCGCATGGTTTGTTGAGAGGTGCTTGACCTGCCGTAGGGTTAAGGCCGAGCACCAGAGGCCGCATGGCAAGTTGCAGCCATTGGAGGTTCCCGAGTGGAAGTGGGAACAGATCACTATGGATTTCATCACCAAATTGCCGAGGACTGCCAGAGGAGTTGATGCAATTTGGGTGATTGTGGACAGGTTGACGAAGAGCGCTCACTTCCTTGCCATCAGTGAGAGTTCTTCAGCGGAGAAATTGGCGGAGGTGTATGTGAGAGAAGTGGTATCTCGGCATGAGGTGCCGATCTCGATTGTTTCGGACCGTGATGTGCATTTCACTTCCAGATTCTTGAAGAAATTTCATGAGGAGTTGGGTACTAAGTTGCATTTTAGTACCGCATATCATCCCCAGACGGACGGTCAGAGTGAGCGCACGATTCAGACGCTTGAGGACATGCTCCACGCATGTGTGTTGGACTTCGGGGGTAGTTGGGATGCGTATTTACCCTTGGCAGCATTTTCCTACAACAACAGCCATCATTCGAGCATTGGTATGCCACCCTTTGAGCTGTTGTATGGGAGGAGGTGTCGGACCCCCATTTGCTGGGGAGAGGTTGGGCTGAGAGTGATGGGCAGTACAGAGATCGTGCTTCAGACGACAGAGCAGATTCAGCAGGTCAGACAGAGGTTGTTGACCGCCTAGAGCCGACAGAAGAGTTATGCAGACAGACGCCGGTCCGAGCTTGAGTTTCAGGTCGGCGATCTCGTTCTCCTGAAGATCTCTCCTTGGAAAGGAGTGATTCGGTTCAGAAAGAGGGGCAAGCTAGGGCCCCGCTATATTGGTCCATTCTGTGTGATCGCGAGGGTAGGCCGGGTAGCCTATCATTTAGATTTGCCGACAGAGTTGGGGCAGATTCACGACACTTTTCATGTGTCGCAGCTGAGGAAGTGTATAGCCGATGAGTCGGCCGTGGTTCCATTAGAGGATATTCAGGTTGATGTGATGTAACATCCCGAAATAGCAAGAGTAGAGTTGAAGGGCTAAAAGTGCTAATTGGGAAAGAGTGACTCGGCGAGTCCATGGATGGACTCGGCGAGTAAAGTTGCGACTTGGTCGCGTGCTAAGCAGCTGACTCGGCGAGTCAATGAGATGGACTTGGCGAGTAGGCGCTGTGTGGAGAAAACCCTAATCCTCGGGGTTGAGCCCTATATAAAGAACATTATGTTTCCTCCCCAGCACCTTTATCACCCCCTTTGAGTCCCAGAAACCCTAAATCGCGAAGAAGCACCATTGTTGAGTGGATTGGAGCTTAGAGAAGTAATTGTTGAAGAAAGTTTGGGTGTTTGAAGGTGTGGAACAAAGGGCTTTGCTTGGATTCGAGTTTCCTTGCAGTTGGGGCGTTATTTTGAGGTAATATCTCGTTCTTAGGCTATTGCTATCTTGTTTCTTCATTTTGGGGTTTGAGGGAAGCTTATCTTAGGCTATATGGGAGTCTAGAGGTTAGATCTGAGGTTGCTACCTCAGATCTGAGATGGAGAAGGATCAGAGAGCATGAAAGTCCCTATGTTGGAGTATTTAGTGAAGCCTTCATGTCCCAAACCCTAGCCCAACGTGCAAATGGCCTAGATCTCTTTGGATTCACGTAAAGTTTGCCACTTTATGTGATGGATGAGTGGTAGGAGGCTAGTCACATGGGTGTACTCGACGAGTTGGTTGAAGATGAACTGGGACTCGACGAGTTGGAAGAACAACTCAGCGAGTCGGATGAAGATGGCCTGGAACTCGGCGAGACGTATGAACAACTCGGCGAGTAGGTTGAAGATAGCCTTAGACTCGGCGAGTCTGTTCTTGAACTCGGTGAGTCTTGTCGAAGGGTCCCGATGTTCTTTGGTTGAGTCGGGAATCGGTGAGTCAAGGGATGACTCGGTGAGTTGTGTGCGAGTGGACTCAGAGTCGTTGGACTCGGCGAGTCTCGGGGTGACTCGGCGAGTTAGGTCGCGGATTGAGTGAAGTTCTAGGTATGGAAACTCGGCGAGTCATCGGGTTGACTCGGCGAGTAGAGTCAGTCAGGGGTTGACTTTGACCTTGTGTTTGACCAAGGGTTGACCAGTGGTTTCCAGGGGCATTTTGGTAATTGTTGACTATTGTTTTGAGTTCAGTGCATTGGTGGTTGTTTAGTGGTGGAGATCGTATCTGTGATCGGAGCAGCTTGGGTTATCGGTTCAGTCGGCAGTTTCGAGGTGAGTTATCCTCACTATATCAACAGGGTCTACGGCACCAAGGCCAGCCCTTATCGGATTGAGATTCTGGTTGTTGTTATGTTATTATTATGATATGTTTGCATCCTGAGAGCTAGGGTGGTATATGTTAGAGACCTGATTGAGATCGGTATCCTGAGAGATAGGGAGATGTTATGCTAGTGACCGGTTAGGTCGGTATCCTGGTTAGGATGATGATATGCTACGTGATCTGTTTGATCTGCTTGTTGACTGTGAATTGCTATATGATTGTATGTATATGTGCACATGGTTGTTTGGACTGGAGTTGGGTTGAGGCGGGTCCAGCTGTGTGCTGTAGGCCAAGATACCCAGGGTGGACCGGTTGTCCCGAAGGCCCAACGAGCGGTCCGGATAGGCTGTAGGCCCCAAGAGGGCGGACCAGACTTGCCGAGGCTCGGAGAGTGGACCAGATAGACTGAAGGCCCGGTGCGGGCGGAGCAGTCACACTGTAGACTCAGAGAGTGGACCAGGTGGATTGAAGGCCCGGTGCGGGCGGACCAATCACACTGCAGACTCGATGTACACGGCTAGACGCGGACGGTGGACTGAAGGCCGATACGGCGGGCCAGTCACGCAATAGACCCGATAAGCATGGTTGTTCTATGTTTCGTTATGTTACGTGTGTTATTCATGTTATGGGCCGGAAGGCATTATGTTCTGGACCGGAAAGTCGTAGCCTGGAAGGGCATATAGGTGGTTGGTATATTGGGGGTATCTCACTAAGCTTTCGGGCTTACAGTTGTGGTTTCATGTTTTTCAGGTTCTTCAGGAGACCATGGCAAGGCGAAGGCGTGATCGTACCGCTCCTCATGTTTGGGTCGTGATGTGATTCTGGGAATACTTTAAATAATTTGTATTGAAAACCTTTTTCTAGTGGTTTTAATGAAATTGGTTTGTTTTTGAAAAATTTAAAATTGGTTGTATTTTTCGGTCGTTACAAGTTGGTATCAGAGCCTTGGTTTGAGTGAATTGGAGGAACATTCGCGTGACTCCAGTCTCAAATCGACGAGAGTTTCCAAAAGAGAATTTAAAATGGTTTTCAAAAATGAGTAAGGGAGGACGCGGGGGTACGATCAGCCGGAGCCAGTTAGTAACCCCAATTTACCATACATGCTATTTGTTTTGAGCTTTGATAGAACAGCATGCTAGAGTTAGGCTAGGGATCTTCAGGAATTCATGATAATGTTGCCTGATTTGTGATGCCTGTAGCCTAGGGTTCCTTATGGGAGATTCTTAATGTTCCTCTAGTGGTGAGGGTTGAGCGTTGTTATGCATGTTTCTCTAGGGAGTTGTGGTAGTACTTCATACAAATA
Source organism: Lactuca sativa (assembly GCF_002870075.4). Classification (NCBI taxonomy): domain Eukaryota; kingdom Viridiplantae; phylum Streptophyta; class Magnoliopsida; order Asterales; family Asteraceae; genus Lactuca; species Lactuca sativa. The sequence continues at coordinate 116,696,748 of NC_056627.2, forward strand.
TGGGTAGGTGTGGAAGGTAGTATGGGCCCATACTACTGAAAGCACAGGACCCATACGCGTATCAGGGAAACCATGATCTCTAGGGTTGGGTTGAGAGAGTTGGATCCCAGGTTTGCGGGATGAGTCTGAGATTTTTTTTGTATGGTGTTTTTTAGTATGGAGATTCCGAGGCATGATGAGAGTGGATCCGGGTCAGGATCGGGAGCTGGAGAGAGAGTTCCGGGCGAATCATTGCCGCCCGAGGTTATCGGTCAGATGAGCACGAGCGAGTTGGATGCGAGGATTCGTGAGATCCTGCGTGATGAGATTGCTGAGTTGTTTCGGGCTGAGTTGCTAGAGCTATTTGGGTCGATCAAGACCGCCATGGTGGAGTATTTTGAAGAGCGCTATGCAGCTCTCACTGAGACGGCTGCCGCGGCGGCTACATCGGTTGTAGCAGCGGCAGGGGGAGGAGCTGGTCGGGGCTTTCAGTATCGGGACTTCGCTAATACGAAGCCTCCCACTTTCGATGGAGTTCAGGACCCGATCGTCACTATGAGGTGGTTATCAGACGTGGAGGGGTGTTTCTTCACGTGTTCATGCCCTGCTGATCAAAAGGTGAGGTGCGCTCTGAACCTGTTGAGGCTCGGGGCGAAGGATTGGTGGAGATTGACCACGGGTCATATTTGGATACACAGAGGGCTGCGGTTTCATGGGATCAGTTTAGGGAAATGTTCATCACTCGTTATGTTCCGCAGGTTGAGAGGGAGAGATTGGCTCAGGAGTTCCTTGAGCTGAAGCAGGATTCGGAGTCGGTGACTGAGATCACCAGGATATTCACTGAGAGGGCGATGTTTTGCCCTGAGTTCGCTTCGGAGCAGGCTCAGATGTCCCGATATCTGAGTATGCTCAACATGGACATCAGGCAGTTTGTGTCTGCATAGAGGTGCGGGACATTGTTGGAGTTGCAGGAGGCCGCTAGGCGGCGTGAGTTAGAGATTGAGTTGCAGATGCGTGAGTTGAGGCAGGCTCCGGTACAGTCGCAGCCGGCGCCGAAACTATCCAAGACCGTTGATGTTAGAGTGGGGGATCTGAGCAGCCACACTTGTGGAAAGTGTGGGAGGAGTCACGCCGGAGTTTGTATGTCCGGTGGTGCATGCCGCAAGTGTGGAAAGGAGGGGCATTATGGGATTGCCGGCAGTCAGCACCAGTTCAGGATTTGAGGATCTGATATCATTGTCATCAGGTTGGACATTTGAGGGTCAACTGTCCACAGCTTGCTGCAGGATCGGTACAGGCTCCAGCACCGGCCACTTTGAGGATCACAGGTGGAGGTCAGGGTGGAGCGGAGCCCCCAAGGGCTCAGGGTCGTGCTTATCAGCTGGTGGCAGAGGAGGTCAGAGCAGTGGCGGATGCAGCTGCGGGTATGTTTCCTTCTCGATGTCTTGTTATCTTGTGATTATTGTGGTGTATTGTTTATATGTGCCGGTATATTCGTGTGGTTTTCGATGCGGTATTCGTCGTTTTGCGGGTTGTGGTTTTGGTTATGGGTTATTGTTTTGGGAATTCGTCGATTGTCTTCCATGAGAGTCTTATTGGGAACCTGGCATGGGTTTGAAGGTTGAGTAACATCGGCTTTCCGAGGAATGGTTAGATGCAGTCTGAGTTTTCTTTCGAGCAGGTTGATCGGTGTTAATGTGAGATCTCGATGAGGTTGTTTATGATTGTGGGAAGCAGTCCGCGTGTAAGTGTTTTCCTGGTGCAGGGTTGTTCTGGAAGGTCGATGATGGCGACCGGTGACTGTTAATCAGTGCTATAAGTGGGGGAGAATTGGAGAGTTCTCTATGAGATCGATGAGTATTTAAGGGTGCTTAGCTGTTGGGATTCAGTAGAGTTCTGTCAGCTCAGAGTATAGGCTGATAGGAGCGTGTGTCGGGCATGCGGGGCGGGATACAGACCTAGGGCATTAGATTGTGGAGGCCTGGGAGCAGGCCGAGATCGAGCATGTGAGTTTGAGGCAGAGTTCGGAACCCTTAAAGGGCTAGAACAGTACGCATGGGAGGATTTCCGGGATTGTTAACTCGGAATGATGAATGCTAGTTGAGCGGTCCGGATAGACTGAAGGCCGGTAGGCGTACCAGTCATGCCGAAGGCTCGGGGAGCGGTCCAGATTGGCTGAAGGTTCTGAGAGTGGTCCAGATGGGCTGAAGGCCTGATGAGGCGGTCCAGTCATACTAAAGACTCTGCGGGTAATGATGGATCAGTTGAGGATATGGATTGTGTATGTTCAGTATGATTGCATTTAGAAGGTCTGGCCCCGGGTAGTGATCTTGATTAGTGGAGATAGTGCAGGGGCTTGAGAATCCCTGCGATGAGAGTCAGAGTATGCGTGTTACATGGATAGCGGATACGCTAAAAAGGTGGTGTAGCTTTGGGCGAGCACCGTGGCACATGTTGAAGTGGCAATGTGGCCAAGTGGATTCCTTGGAAAAGGAAAAGAGAAAGGTGTGTAACTCCGTGAGGGAGTGCAAGTTCACGGAAGTAAAAGCGGCAGAGCAGAGTTATGGTTAGAGTAATTCGAGTATGGTTTCTGAGCATCGTGGCTGCGGCAGTAGATAAGAAGCTCATCCGGTTTGGGATGTCTGTTGAGGTCGGGGAAGAAATTCTGCAAGTGTAGAGCCAATAGGCTCGGAAAAGGATGCAAGGAGAGAGTCTTGGACTCTCAGTGTGATTCTGATCAGGGTATTGGGCATGTTTTAGTGGTTCATCCTGGGAGTGCTAGAGCTAGTGCAGCATGTGTATAAAATTGCAAGAGGAGAATCCGTGGGAGTTGCTCTGAGATAGAGAATAGGTCTTTCCATCGGCATGGAATCGATAGAGTGGGATTCGGATCGAGGATCCGATGGTTCGTAGTTTCTTAACCCATATGAGTCGAGTGATGGTTGTGATTTGGAGCAGTGTCACATCATGAGTAGTACTCAGTTGTTAAGATGAGTTATCAGAGGGTGAGACCGGTGCCCGGTTTGAGACGATGGTCAGGACACCGTAAGGAAAGAGAAAGTGTGTTTGAGTTTCGATGGGTATGCCTTGAGGGACTTGGCCCGGGTAAGGCTAGGTGGCGCGCTGTGGGAGTATCTTTGGGATTGAATTGTTGTAGGCTTTGAGGACGAAGCCTAATTTAAGTGGGGGAGAATTGTAACATCCCGAAATAGCAAGAGTAGAGTTGAAGGGCTAAAAGTGCTAATTGGGAAAGAGGACTCGGCGAGTAGAGTCGCGACTTGGTCGCGTGCTAAGCAGCCGACTCGGCGAGTCAATGAGATGGACTCGGCGAGTAGGCGCTGTGTGGAGAAAACCCTAATCCTCGGGGTTGAGCCCTATATAAAGAACATTATGTTTCCTCCCCAGCCCCTTTATCACCCCCTTTGAGTCCCAGAAACCCTAAATCGCGAAGAAGCACCATTGTTGAGTGGATTGGAGCTTGGAGAAGTAATTGTTGAAGAAAGTTTGGGTGTTTGAAGGTGTGGAACAAAGGGCTTTGCTTGGATTCGAGTTTCCTTGCATTTGGGGCGTTATTTTGAGGTAATATCTCGTTCTTAGGCTATTGCTATCTTGTTTCTTCATTTTGGGGTTTGAGGGAAGCTTATCTTGGGCTATATGGGAATCTAGAGGTTAGATCTAAGGTTTCTACCTCAGATCTGAGATGGAGAAGGATAAGAGAGCATGAAAGTCCCTATGTTGGAGTATTTAGTGAAGCCTTCATGTCCCAAACCCTAGCCCAATGTGCAAATGGCCTAGATCTCTTTGGATTCACGTAAAGTTTGCCACTTTATGTGATGGATGAGTGGTAGGAGGCTAGATCTAGGTTTTGGAGCAATTGCATGGCCTGGAATGGTTCTGTATGGATTCAGACCGGTGGTACTCGGTGAGTCACATGGGTGTACTCGACGAGTTGGTTGAAGATGAACTGGGACTCGACGAGTTGGAAGAACAACTCGGCGAGTCGGATGAAGATGGCCTGGAACTCGGCGAGTCGTATGAACAACTCGGCGAGTAGGTTGAAGATAGCCTTAGACTCGGCGAGTCTTGTCGAAGAGTCCCGATATTCTCTGGTTGAGTCGGGAATCGGTGAGTCAAGGGATGACTCGGTGAGTTGTGTGCGAGTGGACTCAGAGTCGTTGGACTCGGCGAGTCTCGGGGTGACTCGGCGAGTTAGGTCGCGGATTGAGTGAAGTTCTAGGTATGGAAACTCGGCGAGTCATCGGGTTGACTCGGCGAGTAGAGTCAGTCAGGGGTTGACTTTGACCTTGTCTTTGACCAAGGGTTGACCAGTGGTTTCCAGGGGCATTTTGGTAATTGTTGACTATTGTTTTGAGTTCAGTGCATTGGTGGTTGTTTAGTGGTGGAGATCGTATCTGTGATCGGAGCAGCTTGGGTTATCGGTTCAGTCAGCAGTTTCGAGGTGAGTTATCCTCACTATATCAACAGGGTCTACGGCACCAAGGCCGGCCCTTATCGGATTGAGATCCGGGTTGTTGTTATGTTATTATTATGATATGTTTGCATCCTGAGAGCTAGGGTGGTATATGTTAGAGACCTGATTGAGATCGTTATCCTGAGAGATAGGGAGATGCTATGCTAGTGACCGGTTAGGTCGGTATCCTGGTTAGGATGATGATATGCTACGTGATCTGTTTGATCTGCTTGTTGTATGATTGTATGTATATGTGCACATGGTTGTTTGGACTGGAGTTGGGTTGAGGCGGGTCCAGCTGTGTGCTGTAGGCCCAGATACCCAAGGCGGACCGATTGTCCCGAAGGCCCAGCGAGCGGTCCGGATAGGCTGTAGGCCCCAAGAGGGCGGACCAGACATGCCGAGGCTCGGAGAGTGGACCAGATAGACTGAAGGCCCGGTGCGGGCGGACCAGTCACACTATAGACTCAGAGAGTGGACCAGGTGGATTGAAGGCCCGGTGCGGGCGGACCAATCACACTGCAGACTCGATGTACACGGCTAGACACGGAGGGTGGACTGAAGGCCGATACGGCGGGCCAGTCACACAATAGACCCGATATGCATGGCTGTTCTATGTTTCGTTATGTTACGTGTGTTATTCATGTTATGGGCCGGAAGGCATTATGTTCTGGACCGGAAGGTCGTAGCCTGGAAGGGCGTATAGGTGGTTGGTATATTGGGGGTATCCCACTAAGCTTTCGGGCTTACAGTTGTGGTTTCATGTTTTTCAGGTTCTTCAGGAGACCGTGGCAAGGCGAAGGCGTGATCGTACCGCTCCTCATGTTTGGGTCGTGATGTGATTTTGGGAATACTTTAAATAATTTATATTGAAAACCTTTTTGTAGTGGTTTTAATGAAATTGGTTTGTTTTTGAAAAATTTAAAATTGGTTGTATTTTTCGGTCGTTACATGTGAGCCTGAATTATGCCGAAAGGCCAGTGGCCATCAGAGATCGGATGATCAAGGTTCTGAGGAACAAGGAAGTACCCTTGGCGTTGGTTCAGTGGCAACATCGGAAGGGATCAGAGATGACCTGGGAGCCGGAGCGTGAGATGCGTGAGCAGCATCCGAAGCTATTTTCAGAGCGAGACTTCGAGGGCGAAGTCTAGTTCCAGTGGGGGAGAGTTGTAACAGCCCGGATTTCCAGGTATCTTTTATGTTTCCAATTTTGATGTTTTGTGAGTGGACTCGGCGAGTTGGAGCTTAGACTCGCCGAGTAGGATCGCGATTCTGGACGCGGGTTCGCGCCTAGACTCGGCGAGTCCAAGGTATGGACTCGGCGAGTCCGCGCTGTTTAATGAAACCCTAATTTCTTGGGTTTGGGACCTATTTAAAGGGCCTTATGGCCATCATTTGTGCTCACCAGTCCTTTGAGTGAAACCCTAACGAGTGTGAGCGTTTGGAGCAAAGTAGGAAGCCATTATTGATCTTGGAGGTGTCATCTTGCAAGGGAAAGGGAGGATCAGCTAAGGGAAAGCAAGAGGAGCCACTTTCTGAGAGTTTGGAGTCCAGAACATCACATTTGAGGTACTATCTTCGAGCTATCCTCTGCTATGTTGATGTTTATATTGATTTAGGGTTTATAGGACCCTTTTGTGGCTAGATCTAGTGCCTCCTTGGTCCCTTAAGCGATTTAGATTATAGAGATGCTCATGAAATTGAAAGAGATGCTCATGAAAGAATACTGTCCATCAGCTGGGAGAAATTGAAAGAGATGCTCATGAAAGAATACTATCCTCGAGGCGAAGTACAAAAGCTCGAGCAGGAATTCTGGGGTCTACAAATGGTTGGATCCGACATCACTACCTACACAAATAGGTTTTGTGATTTGGCAAACTTATGCCCCGACATGGTTGCTCTCCAGAGCAAAAAGATCGAGAGGTATATCTGGGGACTGTCGCCCAGATCCAGTCAAGTGTGATCGCTTCCAGGCCTATTACTTTTGATAGAGCCAAGGAACTGGCACAATCTCTTATCGATCACCGGAAACCTCAGAACATAACAATCCCTACCCCTGTACCACAAAAGTCCATCCCCGACCACGACAAGAAGGGGTGGAATAAGAGGAAAAGAGGGGCCTCACAAGGGTCCTCCAAGAAACAACAATTTGTGGCAATCAATGCTGCCACAGTTACTCCTGTTGCCCCTGCCAACCTCTTACCAGCAAGAGCATATGCTGGAACCCTCCCGAAGTGCACCAAGTGCAATTTCCATCACAACGGACCTTGCAGGGAGATGCAGTGCTCTAACTGCAACAAGAAGGGACACACCGTCCGTTTCTGCAAAACTCCAACAGCTCAAGCTGCTCAAGTTCCTAACGCCGGTATGGGCCAAGCTTGCTACGGATGTGGCGAAGTGGGCCATTACAAGAGGAACTGCCCTAAAGCAGGGATGGGTGGAGGAGTGGGAAGAGTTATGGCTCTAGGCCACGAGGAAGCAGTAGCTGATCCAACGATAGTTACTGGTATGTTCCTCCTCGATAACTCTTATGCTTGCATACTTTTCGATAGTGGAGCCGAGAAAAGTTTTGTAAGTCACAAATTTGCACACCTGCTTAAACAAAAACCATGTGCATTAGATAGTTCATTCACGATAGAAATGGCTAACGGGAAAACAGTGAGTACAAACTGCATATACGTAGGTTGTACCTTAACTTTAGATAGCCATACTTTGAAGATAGATCTTATGCCAGTTACCATTAAATGTTTCGACATTATCATCGGTATGGATTGGTTGAGTCTTCTGCGTGCCGACATTATGTGCTTCGAAAAAGCAGTTCTTCTTAACCTTCCTAACAACGAAACTTTAACTATCTACGACGACAAACCTAGTACGAGCCTTCGCATCATTTCGTGCATTCAAGCCCAGAAGTGCTTGCGGAAGGAGTACCATGCATTTCTCGCACACGTCGTCGATACCAGTCAAGAACTAAAGGACATCCAGAAAATTCCAGAAGTACGCGACTTTCCCGACATAATCCCAGAAGAACTTCCCGGTTTACCACCACAACGCCAAGTCGAGTTCAGAATCGACTTAGTGCCAGGGGCTACCCCCGTAGCCAAATCTCCTTATCGTCTTGCACCGACTGAAATGCAGGAACTTTCCAGTCAACTTAACGAACTTCTCAAGAAGGGATTCATTCGACCAAGCTTCTCACCATGGGGAGCACCGGTCCTGTTCGTCAAGAAGAAAGATGGATCGTTTCGCATGTGCATCGACTATAGAGAACTCAACAAACTTACCATTAAAAATCGTTATCCCTTGCCCCGCATTGACGATTTATTTGATCAACTTCAAGGAGCCAACTACTTCTCGAAGATTGATCTGCGATCCGGATACCACCAACTACGAGTGTTAGAGGAAGATGTTCCCAAGACAGCCTTCCAAACTTGTTATGGGCACTACGAGTTTGTAGTGATGCCATTTGGATTAACTAACGCACCCGCAATATTCATGGATATGATGAATAGGGTGTGTCATCCTTACTTGGATCAGTTCGTCATCGTCTTCATTGATGACATACTCATCTACTCTCGAAGTAAGGAGGAGCATGGTCAACATCTCCGTAAAATCTTAGAAACATTGCGAGCGGAGAAGCTCTACGCAAAGTTCTCGAAGTGCGAATTTTGGATTCGGCGAGTCGAATTTTTGGGCCATATGGTTAGCGAAGAAGGTATACACGTGGACCCTTCCAAAATTAAGGCCATCGAGAACTGGTCAGCACCAAAGACACCTACTGAAATTCGTCAATTTCTAGGTCTAGCTGGCTATTATCGCAGGTTCATTTAGAACTTATCCAGCATAGCGAAACCTCTTACAACCCTGACCCAGAAAGGCGTGGCCTTTGACTGGGCAGAGAGACAGGAAAGAGCGTTCCAAACGCTCAAACGAGCCTTGTGCACCGCCCCGATACTATCCCTTCCCGAAGGAATAGAAGACTTCATTGTCTATTGCGATGCGTCCAATCAAGGACTCGGATGTGTTCTGATGCAGCGAGGTAAAGTCATCGCCTATGCCTCGAGACAGCTGAAGACACATGAGGTTAACTACACAACCCACGATCTTGAACTAGGAGCAGTTGTGTTTGCTCTGAAGATCTGGCGACATTACCTATACGGTACCAAAAGCACGATCTTTACAGACCATAAGAGTCTACAGCACATTTTCGACCAGAAAGAGCTCAACATGAGACAACGACGGTGGGTCGAGCTACTTAGTGATTACGAATGCGAAATTCGTTATCATCCGGGTAAAGCCAATGTAGTAGCCGACGCCCTAAGTCGGAAAGAATATACTGGTCGTAGGGTCAAATCTTTGACTCTAACCATCCATTCGCACTTGTCCACACAAATAAAGGAGGCTCAGCTCGACGCTTTGAAACCTGAAAACGTGGTGGGTGAATCCCTTAGAGGGATGGATAAGAACTTGGAAGTCAAGGGTGGCGGAGCCTTATACCTCATGGATCGGATCTGGACACCGAAACACGGTGGCTTCAGAGACTTGGTCATGACCGAAGCTCACAACACTCGTTATTCTGTCCACCCGGGTTCAGATAAGATGTATCTGGATCTTAAAAAGCTATACTGGTGGCCTAAGATGAAAGCAGATATTGCTACCTTCGTGAGTAAATGCCTTACTTGCGCAAAGGTTAAGGTCGAATACCAGAAACCCTCCGGTCTTCTACAACAACCGGAGATACCGGAATGGAAGTGGGAGCGGATCACTATGGACTTCATAACCAAGTTGCCCAAGACGACGGGTGGACTTGATTCCATATGGGTCATCGTCGATAGACTAACCAAGTCTGCACATTTCCTACCGATCAAGGAAACAGACAAGATGGAGAAACTTACCAGAACTTACATTAGGGAGATTGTAAGACTGCACGGTGTTCCTTTATCTATCATCTCAGACCGAGATAGTAGATTCACTTCAAGGTTCTGGCAGTCATTACAAAATTCCCTGGGAACTAGGCTGGACATGAGTACAGCCTACCATCCACAGACCGACGGGCAAAGTGAGAGAACTATCCAAACCTTAGAAGATATGTTGCACGCCTGTGTGATAGACTTTGGAAAAGCTTGGGATACTCATTTACCCCTTGTTGAATTTTCCTACAACAACAGTTATCACACAAGCATAAAGACAGCTCCATTCGAGGCCCTCTATGGTCGAAAGTGCAGATCCCCTCTGTGCTGGGCTGAAGTGGGTGATACCCAGTTAGCTAAGGGACGAGTTCCCGAAAGCACTCTCACGGGTCCGGAGATCATTCGGGAAACGACAGAGAAGATCGTTCAAATTCATGAACGATTAAAAGCCTCTAGAGACCGACAGAAAAGTTACGCCGACAAGCGTAGGAAACCATTGGAGTTCCAGGTGGGCGATCGAGTCCTACTGAAAGTCTCACCCTGGAAAGGCTTAATACACTTTGGAAAGCGTGGGAAGCTCAATCCAAGATACATAGGGCCTTTCGAGATTCTCGCAAGAATCGGCCCTGTGGCTTACAAGCTCAATCTACCGAAAGAACTCAGTCATGTACATTCTACCTTCCACGTGTCAAACTTGAAAAAGTGCCTATCCGACGAGACTCTTGTTATTCCACTCGACGAGATCGAGATCAACGAGAGCCTCAACTTCGTGGAGGAACCAGTAGAGATCATGGACCGAGAAGTCAAGCAAACAAAGCAGAGCCGTATCCCGATAGTGAATGTAACAGCTCAAATTTTCAAATAATTTTTCGTTAAAAATAAAACATCATTATTCGACAAAAGGGTTTATTCCAAGTTTATTTCAAAATAAAAATAATAAATCTCCAGGATCTCCAACAGTGGCAGTGTGTACGTGTCACGCCGGCGCCTTCCCACGGTCATCACTAGTACCTGAAAAACATAAACACAACTAGTAAGCATAAATGCTTAGTGAGTTCCCCAGTATACGACTTACCCACATACGCCTTCCGGCCCGGACCTTTCGGTCCACATAATATTGCCTTCCGGCCCGGACCTTTCGGTCCACATAACATTGCCTTCCGGCCCGGATCTTTCGATCCACATAACATTGCCTTCCGGCCCGGATCTTTCGATCCACAAGATAATTGCCTTCCGGCCCATACACATATATAACACATAATACAAATACTCTAACACATAAAGCACATATATCATACCGTTCTTTCTAACACATAAAGTCTCGCCTTCCGGCCCATATAATCATACATCACATATAAGCACACATCGCATATAAAGCATCTATCTCTCTAGACATAGCATGAATATAACACACGCGACCTTCCGGTCTAACAGTCAAACCCTTCCGGGTGAAGTATAGTGAGAAGACTCACCTCGTAGTATGCAGGCTATAACCTCCTCGAGCTACTCGCACACAATCCGCTAGTCCGCAGGTTCCCTATAATACCACAGCCCTAGTTAATGATCTTATCAAACAAGACAACTGACCCCTCTAAGATATATACAGGTCAACGGTCAATCTTGACCGGACTCGTCGAGTACAAAGGGTAACTCGACGAGTATAGACATCCTGACACCACTCGCCGAGTCCGAAGAACGACTCGACGAGTTCCAGTAAGTCTTCAAGCTACTCGCCGAGTCTGAAGAACAACTCGGCGAGTCCTAGTGAATCTTCAAGCTACTCGCCGAGTCTGATCATTGGACTCGGCGAGTCCTCGCCATGCAGTCAACCAACTGCCTCCTGTAATTCGCATGATTCCGTAATATATAGATATGGGACTTCCTGGACCTTTACACATACTATTACTGGGATTTAAACACTTGTAACAACTCTATAATCTATCAAATCCTTAAATGGGTTTCCTAAACCCTAGATTCGTGTACAACACCAAACTACAGAAATGATCCGAGGATTACCTGGAAAACGTGATCCCTGCGTCCCCAACCTTCAGAGCTCAACCCCTTGATCCTCCTTTGATCACCACCTTGCCTCTCCTTGCCTAACAACCTCTTTAAGCTTCTACTAGCCTTCACCCTTGCTCCAGATGCCCACAGCCGTTTAGGTTATCTTCAATCGGCCAAAAGACGAGACATGACGGCCCTAAAGACATTATATACGATCCAGAATCGAAACGGCTAGGGTTTCAGCCTGAACAGCGTCGACTCGCCGAGTCCCTAATGGACTCGTCGAGTCCAGTCGCGAATCTGTGACCAAGACCGTGGTCCTACTCGGCGAGTCAGGCATCAACTCGCCGAGTCCCCCCTAAATATTCCCCAAATTAATTTAAAGTAATACCTGAAATTCCGGGCTGTTACAACTCTCCCCCACTAGAACTAGACTTCGCCCTCGAAGTCTCTCATTCTGCGAATAACTCCGGATGTTGTTCCCGCATTTCTCTTTCCGGCTCCCAAGTCATCTCCGATCCCTTCCGATGTTGCCACTGAACTAACACCAGAGGTATTTCCTTGTTCCGAAGAACCTTGATCTTCCGATCTCTGATAGCTACTGGTCTCTCGGCGTAATTCAGACTCGCATCTACCTGGATATCTTCTAACGGAACCACTGCTGCCTCATCGGCTATACATTTCCTCAGCTGCGATACGTGGAAGGTATTGTGAATCTGATTCAGCTCCGCTGGCAACTCCAACCGATAAGCTACCCGACCTACCCTTGCAATTACCCGAAATGGACCTATGAACCGGGGCCCCAATTTGCCCCTCTTCCTGAACCGTATCACCCCTTTCCAAGGAGAAACCTTTAGGAGAACGAAGTCGCCGACCTGGAATTCGAGCTCGGACCGGCGTCTGTCCGCATAACTCTTCTGTCGGCTCTGGGCGGTCAATAACCTCTGCCTCACCCGTTGGATCTGTTCAGTCGTTTGAAGTACGATCTCTGTACTGCCCATCACTCTCTGACCCACTTCTCCCCAGCAAATGGGAGTCCGACACCTCCTACCATACAACAACTCAAAAGGTGGCATACCAATGCTCGAATGATGGCTGTTGTTGTAGGAAAACTCAGCCAGCGGCAGATGCGCATCCCAGCTACCCCCGAAGTCTAACACACACGCTCTAAGCATATCTTCCAATGTCTGGATCGTCCGCTCGCTTTGACCGTCGGTCTGGGGATGGTATGCGGTACTAAAATGCAGTTTAGTACCCAACTCCTCATGGAATTTCTTCCAGAACCTGGAAGTGAAACGTACATCGCGGTCCGAAACAATCGAGGTCGGCACTCCATGCCGAGATACTATCTCTCTCACGTACAACTCCGCCAACTTCTCTGCTGATGAACTTTCACTAATGGCAAGGAAATGTGCACTCTTTGTTAGTCTATCCACAATCACCCAAATCGCATCGACTCCCCTGGCAGTTTTCGGCAATTTGGTGATGAAATCCATCGTGATCTGATCCCACTTCCACTCAGGGATCTCCAAGGGTTGCAACTTACCGTGCGGTCTCTGGTGCTCGGCCTTAACTTTACGGCAGGTCAAACACCTCTCCACGAACCACGCAACGTCTCTCTTCATGCAAGGCCACCAGTACTCCTTTTTCAAATCCAGATACATTTTCGTAGCACCGGGATGGATCGAGAATTTCGATCTATGTGCCTCCTCCATCAAAATGACACGCGTACCGCCCACGAATGGCACCCAGATCCGACCCTGAAATGTCAGAAGTCCCCGCCCATCCGTAACGAACTCTGAAATTAACCCGACGACCCGCTCCTGTTTCTGCATCCCAGACTTCACAACCTCGGCCTGTGCCCCACGAATAGTATCTAATACCGGAGTCACCACCGTCAATCTCAAACATACGTCCCGCAACGGAGTACCCTCCGCCCTACGACTCAATGCATCGGCTACCACATTAGCCTTGCCTGGGTGGTATAGGATCTCACAGTCATAATCCTTAACCACGTCTAACCATCTCCTCTGGCGCATGTTTAGGTTGGGTTGATCCATCAAATACTTCAAACTCTTATGGTCCGTGTATATGGTACAACGAACCCCGTACAGGTAGTGACGCCAAATTTTGAGGGCGAACACTACTGCCCCCAACTCTAAGTCATGCGTGGGATATCTCGCTTCGTGAGGCTTCAGCTGCCTCGATGCATAGGCTATCACATGGCCCCTCTGCATCAACACTGCACCCAGTCCTGAAATCGATGCGTCGCAATATACGACGAAATCCTCCATCCCTTCAGGAAGGGCTAATACTGGTGCTTCGCACAGTCTCTGACGAAGTGTCTCGAAGGAAGTCTGCTGCTCGGGTCCCCATGAGAATGTAACACCCTTTCGGGTCAATTTGGTAAGTGGCACTGCGATCTTGGAGAAGTCCCTAATGAACCTTCGATAGTACCCTGCCAACCCAAGAAAACTCCTGATCTCCGAAGGTGACTTTGGTGCCTCCCATCTCATCACCGCCTCCACCTTGGCCGGATCGACCAATATCCCTGCCTGATTTACAACGTGCCCCAGAAATTGAACCTCCCGTAACCAGAAGTCACATTTGGAGAATTTTGCATATAGCTTCTCCGACCTCAGTACCTCAAGGACCTCCCTCAAATGTCCCTCATGCTGCTCCCTAGACCGCGAATACACCAGAATGTCGTCGATGAATACAATCACAGACCGATCCAGCATCGGCCTGCATACCCTGTTCATGAGATCCATGAACACTGCTGGGGCATTGGTGAGCCCAAAAGGCATCACCACGAACTCGTAATGCCCATACCGCGTCCTAAAGGCTGTCTTCTGGACGTCCTCATCCCGCACCCTTACCTGATGGTACCCTGATCTCAAATCAATCTTGGAAAACCAAGATGCCCCTTGCAACTGATCGAATAGATCATCGATCCTTGGTAACGGATAGCGGTTCTTAACTGTCACCTTGTTCAGTTCCCGGTAATCGATACACATCCGGTGTGAACCATCCTTCTTCTTGACGAACAAAATCGGTGCTCCCCACGGCGAGCTACTCGGCCGAATAAATCCCTTCCCCAACAACTCTTGAAGTTGCGAGGACAATTCTTGCATCTCCGGAGGTGCAAGACGATAAGGCACCTTCGCAATAGGCGCCGCCCCTGGAACTAGGTCGATACCAAACTCCACTTGCCTCGCAGGAGGTATTCTCGGCAAATCCTCGGGGAAAACATCTGGAAACTCGCGCACCACTGGAACCTCCTGCAATGTCTTCGGTCTCTCGGAACTCTCCCGCGTATCCATTACATACGCCACGAAACCGTTACATCCCCGCTGTAGGCATTGCCTCGCCCTAGCAGCCGAACAAAAAGCTGATCTCGAACGGGTACCCTCGCCGTACACCGTAAGAACTCCCCCACTAGGGTCTCGTATAGTCATCATCTGACGCTCGTAGTCGATGACAGCGCTGAATCGGCTCAACCAGTCCATGCCTACAATGACACAGACATCACCCATCGCAATAGGAATTAGGTCAATCGGAAATGCGACCCCGAAGATCTCTAGCACACATCCCCGAAAAACCTCCGTAGCACAAATCACCCTCTCTGCCGCAATGGAAACGCGCAAAGGCCGACTTAACGGCTCACGACTAATGCCGATGTGCTGACTAAAAGCTAACGATACAAACGATCTACTCGCACCCGAATCAAATAATACTAGAGCAGGCATAGAGTTCACAAGGAAAGTACCTACACATACATTAACATAAGCATAACATTTCGACCTTTAATTAAATACATGAAAGATAACATATCTGCCACAACATCGGGTGCAGCGCGGACCTCCTCCGCAGTCAGCTGAAAGGCTCTCCCGCGAGCCCTCGGGGCCTCGACCTTCACCGGTCGGGTCTCAGTAGTCCGGGTAGTAGGTGTAGCTCCCTGACGAAGTTGCGGGCACTCGGCCTTCCGATGGCCTGTCTGGTTGCAGTGAAAACAAACCATAAACCCCTTAGGGCAATCCCTGGCAATATGTCCGTCCTTGCCACACTTGTAGCAACCACCAGTTCGACACGCCCCCTCGTGACTTTTGCCGCACTTCGCGCAAGTGCGACCCTTCGAACCTCCCATCCTCGAATCAGCGAACTTAATCCGCTTGGCTGCCGGCTGAGACTGGGCCGGCCGTCGATCCACCTGCCGAGACTCAGCCTCCTCCCTCGCTTGAGTCTCCAACTCAATCTCGCGCTTCCTGGCGTTCGCCTGAAGCTCAGTGAAAGTGCGATAGGTGGAGTTTGACACAAACTCCCGAATCTCCCTCTTCAAAACACCCAAATAGCGGCTCATCCGCGACTGCTCCGTAGATACCAGCTCGGGGCAGAACATTGCCCTCTCATGAAACTTCCGTGTGATCACTGCCACGGAATCAGTACCTTGCTTAAGGGTCAAGAACTCCTGAATCAACCGCTCCCTCTCTACCGGGGGAACGTACTCATCCCTGAACATCTCCGTAAACCTCTCCCATGTCACTGCCGTAATCTCTGCCTGAGTGAAGTTCACCGTCACGAACTTCCACCAATCTTTCGCTCCCAGACGGAGCTGGTTCAAGGCGAACCGTACCCTCAAGTGTTCCGGGCATGAGCAAGTATAGAAGCACCCCTCGATGTCGGCGATCCACCTCATGGCTGCAATCGGATCCTGCGTCCCATCAAATTCAGGGGGTTTCGTGTTGCTGAATTCCCTGAATGGTAATGAATCACCCCCTTGCGGCCTGGCAGCAGCCACTGCTGCGGTAGCGGCAGCAACTGCAGCTTCAGAAATTGCGGCGCACCGCTCCTCAAACTCCTCCATCAACGTGGTCTTAATAGACCCAAACATCTCCGGGATCTCAGCCCGGACCGCCGCAGCTACCTCTTCCTGAATAATCTGACGAATCTCCTCGTCACTCGCACCGCTCGAACTCGCCCCATTGCGTGTGACAACCATGATGTCTCTGAAATACAACATAAAATCATCAGAGACTCCACCAAGTACAATTGTACTCAATACGCGCCCTACCCAGTCTCCGATTTCCAGGGATTCTTATTTGAGTCTTCCACTGATCCAGTGCCTTCGGTAGTACGGGCCCAATACTACCGACCACACCGTATCAGTATTCGTCCCAAATCTTCCTCCCCAAATCCCGAATAACGGGTACTCTACTTCTAGTATGTACTATTTACTTGCACGCTACCAAATATCTCATATAAGCAATCTCCCTAGACTAAGGCATCACAAAACAGGCAATTCTATTCCTATCATGTATACCTAGTCTTCTAGCATGCATAACAATTCATAATTCAGTGCATAACATAACATCGTAAGGTATTCTGGGGATCTTTACCGTTCGGCCGCTGGCTGCTCGTACACACTGTTCCACCCTTGTTTTTACCGCCTTGCCCTTTATAAAATGTTATGTCCTTATTATTTTTAAGAAAAAGTTTTTCCTTAAATCCCCGGTCTGAGTTCAGCTGCACCCAAAAGTACACCCGAATCCCTCAAACCTAGGCTCTGATACCAATTGTAACAGCTCAAATTTTCAAATAATTTTTCGTTAAAAATAAAACATCATTATTCGACAAAAGGGTTTATTCCAAGTTTATTTCAAAATAAAAATAATAAATCTCCAGGATCTCCAACAGTGGCAGTGTGTACGTGTCACGCCGGCGCCTTCCCACGGTCATCACTAGTACCTGAAAAACATAAACACAACTAGTAAGCATAAATGCTTAGTGAGTTCCCCAGTATACGACTTACCCACATACGCCTTCCGGCCCGGACCTTTCGGTCCACATAATATTGCCTTCCGGCCCGGACCTTTCGGTCCACATAACATTGCCTTCCGGCCCGGATCTTTCGATCCACATAACATTGCCTTCCGGCCCGGATCTTTCGATCCACAAGATAATTGCCTTCCGGCCCATACACATATATAACACATAATACAAATACTCTAACACATAAAGCACATATATCATACCGTTCTTTCTAACACATAAAGTCTCGCCTTCCGGCCCGTATAATCATACATCACATATAAGCACACATCGCATATAAAGCATCTATCTCTCTAGACATAGCATGAATATAACACTCGCGACCTTCCGGTCTAACAGTCAAACCCTTCCGGGTGAAGTATAGTGAGAAGACTCACCTCGTAGTACGCAGGCTATAACCTCCTCGAGCTACTCGCACACAATCCGCTAGTCCGCAGGTTCCCTATAATACCACAGCCCTAGTTAATGATTTTATCAAACAAGACAACTGACCCCTCTAAGATATATACAGGTCAACGGTCAATCTTGACCGGACTCGTCGAGTACAAAGGGTAACTCGACGAGTATAGACATCCTGACACCACTCGCCGAGTCCGAAGAACGACTCGACGAGTTCCAGTAAGTCTTCAAGCTACTCGCCGAGTCTGAAGAACAACTCGGCGAGTCCTAGTGAATCTTCAAGCTACTCGCCGAGTCTGATCATTGGACTCGGCGAGTCCTCGCCATGCAGTCAACCAACTGCCTCCTGTAATTCGCATGATTCCGTAATATATAGATATGGGACTTCCTGGACCTTTACACATACTATTACTGGGATTTAAACACTTGTAACAACTCTATAATCTATCAAATCCTTAAATGGGTTTCCTAAACCCTAGATTCGTGTACAACACCAAACTACAGAAATGATCCGAGGATTACCTGGAAAACGTGATCCCTGCGTCCCCAACCTCCAGAGCTCAACCCCTTGATCCTCCTTTGATCACCACCTTGCCTCTCCTTGCCTAACAACCTCTTTAAGCTTCTACTAGCCTTCACCCTTGCTCCAGATGCCCACAGCCGTTTAGGTTATCTTCAATCGGCCAAAAGACGAGACATGACGGCCCTAAAGACATTATATACGATCCAGAATCGAAACGGCTAGGGTTTCAGCCTGAACAGCGTCGACTCGCCGAGTCCCTAATGGACTCGTCGAGTCCAGTCGCGAATCTGTGACCAAGACCGTGGTCCTACTCGGCGAGTCAGGCATCAACTCGCCGAGTCCCCCCTAAATATTCCCCAAATTAATTTAAAGTAATACCTGAAATTCCGGGCTGTTACAGTGAAGGTGCGCTGGAACGCAAAGCGTGGACCGGAATTCACTTGGGAATGAGAGGATCAGATGAAATTGAAATACCCTCATCTTTTCGCTTAATTATGTGTAATTTCTTACTTGCTTAAAGTCTAATTTCGGGACGAAATTCCTTCTAACGGGGGGATGATGTGACAACCCGAAATTTCCATTTGTACGAACAATATCTATTCAATAGAAGTCAGTCCAATTTCAGTGATTTTCAGACTTTTCCGAACAAGGTAGTGTACATTAGGGTTTACACTTTAGGAGATATCAGGAGAGTGGATGCTCCTGGGTTTGTGAAATTTGAACATTTCAAGTTTCATAATGTTACAGTCCAAGTTCGAGAATAAAAATATTTTCTGTCAAAATATTACAGGACTATAAATAGTTTTCTGAATTAAATTAATTCATTATTCACAATTCCAGCTAGAGAAAAGCCATTTTCTCTCTGACAGATCTTCGGGTTTTTATCCCAGATTGTGAGTAACTCTTTCTAGTAGTGTTAGAATACATATTAGATGCTTAAAACATGATTTAGATGGCTAAATCATTAGATCTAGGAGTTTACTCCCCAAGGTGTTCTTGGGCAGTAAACTCCCGAAACAAAGCCAAAACTGACATTGGTACTAGGATAAGGCCTTAGAACATTAGGTATACATGTTAGGGACATGAAAACACACACAAAACCACCCAAGATTGGGAGTTTACGGCCCAGAACTCTCTTAAGGACTTTAAGGCTTGCATCTAGGTTATTTTCCCAAGTAGCTTAAGGTCTTAAACACATCAAAGGACACAAATGAAAGTGAGTTTACGGCCCGGAACTCTCCTAGGCCGTAAACTCCATATAAATGATCACAAAGGGTGTTTTCATGACACCTAAGGCCCTAGACCTTTACAAGAAATTGTACCCACTAAATGGAAGGACCAAACCACACCAAAATCATTTAAACAAGTGAGTTTACGGCCAAGACATGGTTCTTGGACGTAAACTCCTAAAAAGGGCACTAAGTGGTGCCTAATGCCTTCATATGCTAGGATTAAAAGTCTAGAACACATCCCACTAGTACAAGAGGCTTGAAAGTAACCAAGGAATTACCCCAAGGGAGTTTACGGCCGTGAACTCCAAGGGGAAATGTCCTTGAGGCCGTAAACTCCTATTTGGAGTACTTCTAGACCTTAAACCCTTCCAAGAACATAGCCACTAGGTTAGAATAATTCTAGAAAGCATATGGGACTTCAAAACACACCAAACACACATGTTTGGGAGTTTACGGCCGTAAACTCAAGAGTTTACAACCGTAAACTCCATGTGTGATGGTTTAAGGAGAGTAAACTCTCTTGTAGGGTCCTTTGGGAACTCTAAACTCAAGTTCCCTGTCCCACAATAGCTTAGATGAAGTCCTTACGGCTTAAAACACTTATATAAAGTGTTATCTATGTCTAGGATGTCTTAAACATTATCAATTAGTCTTTTGTGTCTAATTGAGTGCATATATGTGTGATTATATGTTCATTAGGATCGTAGTGTGTGCACAAGTCCTCGCTTGACACCTAGCAATCCGATACCGTTCAGTTCATTCCAATCACCAACTACAGGTGAGTTCATACCCCTTAATCAATGTTTTAAAGGATTTTAAATGCTTTAATGGGGGGGGGGGGGGGGGGGAATACAAGTAGAAAACAATAAGTTATTAAATCAATTTTATGTATTTTATAACTGTGTTTTCACTCAGTAGATTTCACATATTTCAAAAGGAGTCACATGAAATGGTTTTCTATCTTAAAATACTTGGACAACAGAAGTATTAGTTTTGAAATGTATAATGACTTCAAGTCACTTTAAATTATTGTTCAAAACCCCTAGATATCTTGCAAAACCAGTATATTTTACCTTTTTGAATCAAACTATACTTATACGTATATGTTCATTTATATGTTAGAGATTATAGTTTTCATCCTTCGTTCAGTTTCCCGCACCCGGGCGTTGCGAGGGTACGTAAATCTACTTGAACAACCACATACTTTCCAGTTAGCTATCATAGGGATAGTCAGAAGATATCAAACAAGAGTCAGTTCATTCATGAGTCTATACTAATGCCTTACATGATACATGAGTACACACACTTAGGATTATATGATACATGAATATGTTTACATATACTTACCTGTTACATGAACACACTTACATGAATACCATACAGGGACACTTCTTCATAGGTGCATTATCCTATATCTACTTACCTTGGATACTTGAACTTAGATTTATTAGTATTTACTGTGTAAATTGTCTTTCCTATCCCCGTTCAATGGGATGTTTCGGCGAGACTTACCATTCCGAATCTCACTGATTAGCACTAGTGGTTGATGACGTCTACGGATGTCTAAGGTAGTCACTTGATTAGTAGTCAGTGACGGGACTAACTATCCCTCTGTCCACTGTTGCAACAGTGGATGAGATGTGAATCTTCGGAGGATCATTAGGTTGACGATCTGCATCAAGAGATCGATACAGGAACTAACCCTCCTTCCACCCTGCTGCTGCTACAGAGGATGAGGGGACACTCTCCGGATGTTCCTTAGGGTCTATCTTTCGCTTCAGCGATGTCGTGTTTGTCCTGGTAATCCAAGACAATAACACTTACATGATTATATTTTCCCTGTTTACTTTATTTTGTGATTACTTTCACATAAACGAGGAGTTAGACTAAGTGCTCTAGTACTAGTCAATAGAAAGTAAAAACTATCATTTTACATACAAAACATTCGAGTCTTGGTAGAAGACTACACTTCATTCATACAAAACATTCGAGTCTTGGTAGAAGACTACACTTCATTCATACAAAACATTTGAGTCTTGGTAGAAGACTACATTTCATACTTATAGAAAATAAGGGTTTTTCTAGGGATTTCATACTTACCTCAACATTTTCACTTAAAGGTTTTCATGGCATTCATAGCAGATTCTCACAAACAAAGCAATGACACTTATATACTTATGATACTCTCTTTCAAAATAACTTGTGTTCTCAGGTCGCCAGTAGACAGGTACGGAGGACAGGTTTTGAGAAGACGGAGGAGCAGTCCAGTCTCGTCTTTTATTTTGATTGTATATTTTTGGTGTCTTATTACAATGAAAGAACACACATGTATAAAACTTTACTTATAATGCAATGGATGATGTTGTTGCTTGTTTATTATATTACACTGTTGTGATACTGTACATGACGTCCTCCACCCCTGAACGTTTCTACCGTTCGTAGTTTTGGGGTGTGACAGATTGGTACCAGAGCATTGTTTATAGTGAATATAGTATATCAACCCATAAAAGATATACTAACTATAAATACATGGGATTAAACACACTCTGTCTCAGAGTTATACTTTTAAATAATAAAATATTTAAGTAAGTATACGTGCCTGCATTCATACTAAAATCAGTGTCACAACGACAAGAACAAAAGTATTACGATTGTTGAATATCACAAGTAAGCCTGGGGATATATAGTCAGTCTTGGGAATGGCATAGCCTGATCAACTATGCTGGTCCGAGGAGTGATTAAAAAATGCCCAAGAATGGTTGTGATATGGCAACAAGTCTAAAAACTTACCAACACAACCATAAAGGAATACCATATGGGTATTTGATCTTACTGTAATTATCTTAGTAGTTTGTCTATCTTAGTTATTTCTTATATCCCTTTTCTCGCGTAGATTAAGATGGCTGGATTTCACCATGGCGATCCGTACTTTCCGAACCAAGGCAATGCTGGTTGGCTAGAGGCAGAGCCAGAAGATGATCACCCAATCCCTTTGGATGATCACCATGCTGAGGGCTTTTCCGATAGTTCTGACTCGGAGCCAGAAGTCAACAACCTACCCCCCAGCTGCTCAAAACCCAAACCTGAACCCTCGCCCTGTGTTTCAAGGACCCACACCCTTGTGGGCAAATTAACTAGACTGAATGGAGTCAGGAACAAGGTCAGCCCATTCCTTACAATGGCGACCGAAGTTTCTACAACCTCACTGAAGGAGGTTCTGCTGATAGAGTCCTACCAATCATGGTGCGTAGGATTACAAACTTGGTGGTTACAAGCCAACCAACCAATTATTCATTAAAACTAGTAAATGAAATTGAAGGAAACTCTTGAAATAACACAAAAAAACGTCCAAGACACTTGAGGATGAAGAAAAAACGTCTATGCTTCATTAAGGAGCCATAAGAAGCATTAATGAACCATCAGAAGCATTAAAGTGTCCCTAATCCACCAAAGAGTGATAAAAATGTTGCCCTAGCCTTCATGCAACCCTAATTCAATTTGTGGGTTACCATGCACAACCCAACCATTGAGCCCAAACCACCTTCTAGCCCACTAGTAATCACTACTCCATCACATTTTGGGCTTTCATGATCCATGCATGGATCATCCCCTCCCCCTTTGAAAGGAATTGACCTCAATTCATCAAGTCCATCATCATCAAGATAAGGTGAAAGATCTCCCACATTAAAGGTAGCATGCATTCCATGGTCTCTTCCCAAATCCACCTTATAACCATTATCATTTTCAGAATTTGTCACTTCCACACATGTATCAGGTTTGATGAGCATTGTTTTCTTCTTGAGTTCCATAATTGAAGTTTATGCAATTTAGCAAAGGTTTTGTCACACCCCGAAACCGAAGGTGGAAACGTTTCGGGGCGGAGGACGTCATGAAGTATCGCAACCAATGTACATAGTAAGCATAGTAAACACAAAACATTACATTACATAGATTCATTACATTTGTTTGAAAGTAAGGGAATACATGTTTTATAGATACATT
Source organism: Lactuca sativa (assembly GCF_002870075.4). Classification (NCBI taxonomy): domain Eukaryota; kingdom Viridiplantae; phylum Streptophyta; class Magnoliopsida; order Asterales; family Asteraceae; genus Lactuca; species Lactuca sativa. The sequence continues at coordinate 116,720,097 of NC_056627.2, forward strand.
AGTTTAAACAAAAGTAAGACGAGACTTCCATACGCTCCGTCTTCTGCAAAAGAACGCGGAATACTTGTCTAAGGAGAATCTGAGAATACAAGCCAGCATAAAGCTGGTGAGTTCATAAGTTGTTTGTTTTAGGTAAAAAGTTCATATTTCCTTTGGTTTTCTAAAAAGTTGTTATCCATGAAAATCCCATATTTTCTTATAAAGACAGTTTAGTTAAACTTCTGAATTCCGTTCGGTACAATAGTAGATAGTTTAATACGTAAAACAATATATTGAAAAACCCTAGATTGAAAACCCCTGGGAACACCATCCAGTACAACAGTAGGTAGTTTTTAATTCAGAAAACTATAGATTGAAAACCCTGGAATATCATCCAATACAACAGTAGGTAGTTTTTAATTCATAAAACTATAGATTGAAAACCCCTGGGAACACCATCCAGTACAACAGTAGGTAGTTTTAATATATAAAACTTTAGATTAAAGGAAGATATAAAATCCGTGAACAAATCTTATATTAATACGTATTGTGAGTCGGATAACCATGCTAATACGACACGAGACCTCCTTGACGTTCTTCAGGCGTCGGACGATATCCAAAATTTGTCACCCCAGGCATGCCCGCCTAACTGTAGCTAGCAGTTAAGGTGTGGGATTGTCAGTCCCAAATAGATCTATTCACAAATTCCACGTTCTCCCTCCAGGAGACTTTGGTTATACTTCCGGGGAGGATTTACTGATAACCCGAAGGGTTTAATGAAGACAAATCTCACAAGCTAGTATTAAATTATTCAAGGTGTACTCTGTAACAACCCGAAACTTTGCTTCCTCGCCGTAATCATTCCGTCAAAACTCGTCTTAAGCGAATTGTTCCGATTTCGTCCTAAATTAGGTTAATTAAGTCAAAACCTTTATTTTGACTTGGTAAGTATCCAAACATGTTGGAAACATGTAAAAACGTCCCGAACTAGTAATTTGAAAAATTATAGTTTCGATAATATCGGGTAACGACAACTTAATCGGGTGCGACCCAAAGCATCAATTAACGTCGGTATCAGGTAAAATTCCACCGTGTATCCGAGTCAAACCATATTTAAAATAGATTAAGCCTCATTTGAAGCTTTTTCATTCTCTCTCTAACCTCTCTCCTAAAATCCATCTTGTTAAGCCAAAATCATCCATTTCAAGCCTTAAAACACCAAGGTAAGCATCCTAGCTCCTAGTATAACATCCTTAGGCTTCATTTTCGTGTTTAAATCATGGGATAAGACCATAAACGTGTGTTTACGGCCCTGGATCAGCCTTAGGCCGTGAACACATGTAATTGGGGTTTTTGAGCCATAAAACCCTTCCAAATCATCATAGGAGCTTAGATATGGCCAAAGGAATTATTGGAATGGACTTAAAACACCTTGAATGTCAATTTTATGGAGTAAACATGAGTTTACTGCCCAAGATCATGCTTGGGCCGTAAACTCATTTAAATGGGTGGTAAACTCCTCTTTTGGGTGTTAAAATGCAACTTACACACCCTTAGGCTTTGGAATAAATTATGGAACCAACCAAAAATCATTTAGGGGCCTTAAACATAACATAAACTCTCTAATTGAGAGTTTACGGCCAGAGCATATGCTCCAGGGCCGTAAACTCCTAGATATATTCCATTTGAAGCCCTAAACTCACCCTAAGCAATGTAAAAATTAGTTGAATCACTTGTGATTAATCCTTGGCCTTCAAATTAATTTAGTTGGATGTGGGTGAGAGTTTACGGCCGTAAACTCATAGTTTACTACCATAAACTCTTCTATTAATCCAGATAATGATTTATTCCCTTTCAAATGTCCAAAAGCCAAACCTAGCAACACCCATTATTTGATTTAAGGCCATTTAGCTCATAAAAACACCCACCATGAGTTTATGGCCGTAAACTCATGGGGATGTGGTGTTTAGGCCGTAAACACTTCCTAAGAGTTTACCATTGGAGAGTAAACTCTAAATCCTAGTCATTCATGTCCTGAAAAGCCACCCGGGTCACTTCAAACGCTCATTTTGGAGTGTTTTCGCGTCTTAGAATGTTCAAGTGTATCTAATTAGTTATTTAAATCTAATTAGATATATATTATGTATTATTTAATATTACATAGGAACCTCGCTCGTATTCAAGCCTCAGTTCGACGTTTAGCATCCCATCCGACACAACTTCGCATCCGGTGAGTTCATACCCCTATCTTTTTTCAATGGTTTTTCAATGTTTTCAAGGGGGGGGGGGGGAATACAAGAAAGAGTACAAGAATATCTTGTACTTAAACTTATGATTTTAGTTAAATGATTTCATACTTGTACATTTTTAAGGATTGAAAACCCTTTTAGTAAACTGTTTTAACTTGCAGAGTTATTTGTTTAAAAACCGATTTTCAATTCTTATTATATACTGTCATATTGTATACTTCATATTTGATTGTTCATACTTATATTGATAGAAAACATAAAACATTGTAAAGTATGTAATAAAATACCATAGGCACGAGTATAAAAGACAGACACCCTAAAGAATACATAAAACTTCGGTATGTCATTAATAATACACCTAGGCTCGAGTGTAAAGGACATCAGTCATTTGATAACATAGAACATTTGTAATGTCTTTAATAATGCACCTCAGATCGAGTGTAAATGGAAAGTCGTCGTCAGAAAACATAGAATATCTGTAATGTCCTTAATTATACACCTAGGATCGAGTGTAAAGGACAGTAATCATTAGATAACACCTAGACTCGAGTGTAATGTCCTTAATAATGACACCTAGGCTCGAGTGTAAAGGACAGGTATGTTAGAATAAGATAGTCGTAGATACTACTTTCCTAGTCGAAGAGTAAAGAGTGATCTTAAGGATTGGAGACACGTCCTTGTAACACTTCCATGGCTCGAGATAGTGGAGGACTAACCCTATAACCAGAATCTCTGATCGTAGGAGAGCGTGACTTGAGTGTCTAGATCTATACGGGACTGACAATCCCGCACCTGGCTGCTAGATACAGTCGAACCGAATGGTTCAAGGGTGACAAAAGTCATAAAAAGGATATTGGCCATGGTCCGAGTCATATCCAGTCTGAGTATGGTTAAGGACTCGCAATCTAGATTATTAACGCTTTAGAATCATTTTCTAGCTTTATGTACGGAGTAAAGCTAATGTACGTTCAAGGGTGACAGGCACACACATACACACATTCAGGAAAACATGGGGTTTTCCTATGGATAATAATGAACATAATCAAAATCGGTAACAGTTAGCATACACATAATTGGTAATAGCACATACACACATTCAGGAAAACATGGGGTTTTCCTATGGATAATAATGAACATAATCGAAATTAGTATCAGTTAGCTCACACGGAATCAGTAATTGTTCACACATTCACACATAGGAAAATATAGGATTTTCCTGAGTAATAGTAGTTTGTAACCAAAAAAGTGTAATAAGTAAATAACTATACTTTACAAAATCATTTGAACAATCATGTTTTTATGGTACATCTTTTACATTACAATTTGGAATTGGTATCTAACTCTTAAGAAAATATGGGATTTTCTTGGTTAACCACTTTTTCAGGAAACAAAAAGAACTCGTTCTTTTCATAAAACAAAACGCTTATGAACTCACCAGCTTTATGCTGATTTTCAAACCGCTTGTATTCTCAGGTTCGCTTTAGACAGGTACCGACGATCTCTTTTGGTGAAGAAGGAATGCGTAGAAGATTCGTCTTTCTTTTGTTTAAACTATGTATCTATGAAACTTGTACTACTTTACTTTTCAACTGATGTAATGAAATCTATGTAATGTAATGTTTTGTGTTTTACTTCGCTTACTATGTACATTGGTTATGATTCACATGAAGTCACCTCCGCCCCGAGACGTTTCCGCCTTCGGTTTCGGGGTGTGACATACTCGGTCGTTATCAAACATCCTAATCATTTTGAAACATAATACCGTAAAAACAATTGAATACAAAGAAACTATATGGCATGATACTCTAAATTAAACAGAGATAAACTGAATCAGGCATAGTTTTTCTATTAACCTTGCATGAAATTTGTACTCGTAAAACAAGAACTGAAGATTCCAAATTATTCCCATAATAATTTGATTGTTTTGATTGTTTCCTACACTGTAATTGAAATCTACGTAGTTATATTTAGAAAAACATCCCTTATGCTCCGCATGATACAAAAGGGGTAAAGATATCTAAAAACATTTATAGTTTGCTTGTATTCCCCCCCTCCCCCCCCCCCCCCCCCGAAAACCTTGAAAAACACTGAAAAAGGCGTCGGGGTATGAACTCACCGGTCGAGAAATGTGTCGGCTAGGAAGCTAAGTGTCAGTTCGAGGCTTGAAAACACGCGAGGTTCCTATGTAATATGAAGAGATACATAATTTGTATCTAATTAGACCTTGATCTATTAATTAAATAAGAATAAACACTTCTAGACGCAAAAACACTTCAATTCAAGTGTTTGGAGTGACTCGGGTGGCATCTACGAGGGTATAAGGCCTAGATATGGAGTTTGCTCTTCAAGAGTAAACTCCTAAAGGAGGTTACCGCCCATAGACCATATCCCCATGAGTTTACGACCGTAAACTCATGGGTAGGGTGTTCTTGGGGGCCCAATGGTCTTATAACACTTGTGGGGTGATGCTAGGATCAAATCTAGGGCATAGGAAGTGGTTTAACTATCAAAGGGACCATTTAATGGAGTTTATGGTTGTAAACTAGGAGTTTGCGGCCGTAAACTCTCTCATACCCAATCCTTATGTGTTTTAGTAGTCCAAGATTAATCACATGTGATTCTAACTCATTTTACAAGTCATAGGATGAATTTAACGCACAATTTGACCCATTTATAGGAGTTTACGGCCTAGGAACCTTTCCTTGGGGGAATTTATAGTCGTGAACTCCTAAAGGAGTGGTTTTATCAAGTTTCAGGTCCCTAACACATTTGTGGTTGCTTCTAGACATTATTCCAAGGCTTAGGAGGTTTTTAAGGGGCATTTTAACACCTAAAAAGGGGTTTACGGCCTATGAAAGGGTGTTTACGGTCCAATCATGCCCTTGGGCCGTAAACTCATGTTTACTCCTTAAATGATGAGTTTTTGGTGTTCCAAGTCCGATCTTGAAAGCCCCTAAGTCATATCTAAGCTCTAAAGGTGGTTTGGAAGGGTTTTGAGGCTCAAAAACCCCATTTATATGTGTTTGCAGCCTAAGGCTGTTCCAGGGACGTAAACACGTGTTTATGGTCCTTTTTCATAATTTAAACACGAATTTGAAGGCTATAGGTGTTATACTATGAGTTAGGATGGATTACATACCTAATTCGAGCTTGAAAGGGAGTGATTTTTGGATCAAAAGCTTAGATATGTAGAGAGAGAGTAGAGAGAGGTTGAAAAAGCTTCAAATGAAGTTATTTGAACTTTATATATGCGTCAAGTTTGAGACACAGTGGAATTCTACCCGATATTGACGTTTACCGAGGCTTTTGGTCGTACCCGATTAAGTGTTTGTAACCCGACGTGGTCGTAGCTAAAAATTATCCAATTAAATATCGAAAGTGTTTTCACGTGTTTCTAACGTGTTTGGATACTTACGAGGTCATAATAAAAGTCTTAAATTAAATGACCTAATCCAAAATGTTAACGGGAAAATTGAAAGACAAACAGGTTTTACCGACGGGAATGAGTTACAACGACGAAACAATTTACGGGTTGTCACAGGTTTGATGAGCATTGTTTCATTCTTGTGCTCCACATTAGAAGTTAATGTAATTTATCAAAGCTTTGATGAGCATCGTTTAATTCTTGATTTCCACAAAAGAAGTACATGTAATTTAAGCAAAGCTTTGATGAGCATTGTTTGTTTCTTGAGTTCCGCAATAGAAGTCTATGCAATTTAAACAAAGCTATGATGAACATTGTTCGATTCTTGAGTTCCACAATAGAAGTCTGCGCAATTTAGCAAAACTTTGATGAGCATTGTTTTATTCTTGGTTTCCACATTGGAAGTTTATGCAATTTAACAAAGCATTGATGACCGTAGTTTAATTTTTGAGTTCGATAATATAAGTAGTCTTCGCAATTTAGCAAAGCTTTGATGAGCATTGTTTGATTCTTGAGTTCCTCAATAGAAGTGTATGCAATTTAAGCAAAGCTTTGATGAGCATTGTTTCATTTTTTAGTTCCACATTAAAAGTCTAAGCAATTTAGCAAAGCTTTGATGTGCATTGTTTACTTTTTGAGCTCCACAATATAAGTAGTCTTCGCAATTTAGCAAAGCTTTAATGATCATTGTTTAATTCTTGAGTTCCACAATAAAAGTCTGCAATTTTAGCAAAGCTTTGATGAGCATTGGTTCATTCTTCAGTTCCACATTAGAAGTCTATGCAATTTAGCAAAGCTTTGATGAGCATTGTTTAATTCTAGAGTTCCACAATAGAAGTAGTCTTCGCAATTTAGCAAATCTTTGACGAGCATTGTTTAATACTTGAGTTCCACAGTAGAATACTATGCAATTTAAGCAAATCTTTGATGAGCGTTGTTTGATTCATGAGTTCCACAATAGAACTCTATGCAATTTAAGCAATGCATTGATGAGCATTGTTTCATTCTTGTGTTCCACAATAGAAGTCTACACAATTTAGCAAAGCTTTGATGAGCTTTGTTTCATTCTTGAGTTTCACATTAGAAGTTTATGTCATTTAGCAAAGCTTTGATGAGCATCTTTTAATTCTTGAGTTGCACAATAGAAGTCTATGCAATTTAAGCAAAGCTTTGATGAGCATTGTTTCATTCTTGCGTTCCACATTAGAAGTCTATGTAATTTAGCATAGCTATGATGAGCATTGTTTAATTCCTGAGTTCCACAATAGAAGTGTATGCAATTTAAGCAAAGCTTTGATGATCACTGTTTCATTCTTGAGTTCCACATTAGAAGTCTATACAATTTAGCAAAGCTTTGATGAGCATTGTTCAATTCTTGAGTTCCATAATAGAAGTAGTCTTCGCAATTTAGCGAAGCTTTGATGAGCATTGTTTAATTCTTGATTTTCACAATAAAAGTCTACGCAATTTAAGCAAAGCTTTGATGAGCATTGTTTCATTCTTGAGTTCCACATTAGAAGTCTATGCAATTTAACAAAGCTTTGATGAGCATTGTTTAATTCTAGACTTCCACAATAGAAGTAGTCTTTGCAATTTAGCAAAGGTTTGATGAGCATTGTTTTATTCTTGAGTTCCATAATCGAAGTCTACGCAATTTAAGCTAAGCTTTGATGAGCATTGTTTCATTCTTAAGTTCCACATTAGAAGTATATGTAATTTGGCACAGCTTTGATGAGCATCGTTTAATTCATGAGTTCCACAATAGAAGTCTATGCAATTTAAGCAAAGCTTTAATGAGCATTGTTTGATTCTTGAGTTCCACAATAGAAGTCTATGCAATTTAAGCAAAGCTTTGATGAGCATTGTTCGATTCTTGAGTTCCACAATAGAAGTTTGTGCACTTTAGCAATGATTTGATGACCATTGTTTTATTCTTGGTTTCCACATTGGAAGTCTATGCAATTTATGAAGGCATTGATGAGCATCGTTTAATTCTTGAGTTCCACAATATAAGTAGTGTTCGCAATTTAGTAAAGCTTTGATGAGCATTGTTTGATTCTTGAGTTCTAAAATAGATGTTTAAGCACTTTAAGCAAAGCTTTGATGAGAATTATTTCATTCTTGAGTTCCACATTAGAAGTCTATGCAATTTAGCAAAGCTTTGATGAGCATTTTTTAATTTTTGAGCTCGACAATATAAGTTGTCTTCGTGATATGTGTATGGGGACTATTTTCAGATGGTAGGGAGAGAGAGAGGGGTAGAAAACGAGATTATGAGGGTAGAGAAGAGGATAGGGTTAGTTCTTACCTCAAGACCTATTGCAGCAAGAACTAGGTTGAATGCCAAGACCTATTGACACACAACAAAAGCACATAAAGAGACCTATCTTATGTGAATAAGAGAGCAAAGTGCAACTAGCTTGAAAGTCATTTTTATTCATGGAAAATCAGCCATATATATAGTTGATAGGAATGATGAGTTACAAAAGTGAAAAGGCTCATAATTAAGAGCTTTTATTTAACTAGTTCATTAATTACTAGCCAATAACTACTAGTAACTCCCAAGAACTCTTCAATTTTCGTCCATGCTGCACACAAGTTTAGTAAATGGTTCAAATTTGTTCCATGATCACCAACAAGTTCAAAAAAACGTTTTCATAACATCCATGTAGCCAAAACAAATCAACCCGCCCCATTTCAAGCCCAAATCCACGAAATCAAGCACACTCCAAAGCCCAAATTAGTAAAGCCCACCACCTTGGCAAGTAAGCCATTTTTAATTGGACTATCTAAGTCCAAACATATATCATCTCTACCCCCCTTTGAAATGAATTGACCTCAATTCTGCAAGGCCATCATCATCAAGATAAGGGGAGAGATCTCCGACGTTGAAAGTTGCATGAACTCCGTATTCTCTTGGGAGTTCCACCTTGTAGGCATTGTCATTTGTAGAATTTGTCACTTGCATACATGTATCATTCCCTCCTTCTTCGAAAGGAATTGTAGAACTAACTTCGTTTATGAACCAGATTAGGACTACATAAATGCTTGGGACTTGGATCTTCACATTGATTAATCCCTTCTTCTTTGCTCTTAGAAAAATGCTTTTTAAACAGATGGATACCATCCTTCTTCTTTCTTTCACCACAAACTTCACACCATCGGGCTTCGTGTTTTTGAGCAAGGAATGAAGAATTAATAAAAATATGTTTTATTTGTGGACAACATAGAAAATTGGCATATGAATTGCCACGCGATGCCTCTTTTGTGACTGATTACTACCACCATGAACACATTTTTTTTTGGAAATCATCATATTGTCTTTTAGAGGGTATGAAATTCTACCATCATCCAAAAATAATTGGTCTTGCTGCTTTTGAGTCACGCATAAAAAGTCTCCATCTCTAATTGCATAAAACATGTTATCAAATGATGCATGTTTTTTTTCTGATTTTGATCAACGAATAAATACAAAATAGAAACACCATTGGAATGAAATTTGTTGTTTAAAAAAAAATCACCATATCTTCAACAATTTTGTCCATATCAGTAAAATTAATTTCTTCCAAAATTGCTTCAACAGTTTCGTCTCTAACCACAAAATTAATTTCTTCTTCGATTTCTTCAATAAATTCCTCTTCAACCAAGAAATTTATTCTTTCACAAAATTCCTCTTCCCTATAGGTGTCATAGATGGGACCAGAATCTTCTTCCTCCTCTTCTTTAAATCTCTCTTCCTCTAATTCTTCTTCTATATATAAATTGTGCAACATTTTCGGAAAAATTTCTAAACTGGAACTGAAATCGAACAAACTTAGCAGGATTTTTTTGAACAAGAACTCAACAAAACCCAATCGAAACTGGGCTCTAATACCACTTATGATATGTGTATGGGGACTATTTTCGGATGGAAAGGAGAGAGAGAGAGAGAGGGGTAGAAAACGAGATTGTGAGGGTAGAGAAGAGGATAGGGTTAGTTCTTACCTGAAGACCTATTGAAGCAAGAACTAGGTTGAATGCCAAGACCTATTGACACACAACAAAAGCACATAAAGAGACCTATCTTATGTGAATAAGAGATCAAAGTGCAACTAGCTTCAAAATCATTTTTATTCATGGAAAATCAGCCCTATATATAGTTGATAGGAACGATGAGTTACAAAAGTGAAAGTGCTCATAATTAATAGCTTTTATTTAACTAATTCATTAATTACTAGCCAATAACTACTAGTAACTCCCAAGAACTCTTCATTTTTCGTCCATGCTACACACAAGATTGGGAAATGGTTCAAATTTCTTCCATGATCACCAACAAGTCCAAAAAAACGTGGTCATAACATCTATGTAGCCAAACACAAATCGACCCACCCTATTCCAAGCCCAAATCCACGAAATTAAGCACACTCCAAAGCCCAAATTAGTAAAGCCCACTTCCTTGGCAAGTAACCCATTTTTAATTGGACTACCTAGGTCCAAACACGTATCATCTCCTCCCCCCTTTGAAATGAATTGACCTCAATTCTGCAAGGCCATCATCATCAAGATAAGGGGAGAGATCTCCGACGTTGAAAGTTGAGTGAACTCCGTATTCTACTGGGAGTTCCATCTTCTAGGCATTGTCATTTGTAGAATTTGTCACTTCCACACATGTATCACTTCGCAATTTAGCAAAGCTGTGATGAGAATTGTTCTTGAGTTCCATAATAAAAGTCTCTACAATTTTAGTAAGCCTTTGATGAGCATTGTTTCATTCTTGAGTTCCACATTAGAAGTCTATGAAATTTAGCAAAGCTTTGATGAGCATTGTTTAATTCTTGAGTTCCACAATAGAAGTCTATGCAATTTAAGCAAAGCTTTGATGAGTATTGTTTGATTCTTGAGTTCCATAATAGAAGTCTATGCAATTTAAGCAAAGCTTTGATGAGCATTGTTTGATTATTGATATCCACAATAGAATTCAATGCAATTTAGCAAAGCTTTGATGAGCATTGTTTTATTCTCAAGTTCCATAGTAAAAGTATCTGCAATTTTAGCAAAGCTTTAACGAGCATTGTTTTATTCTTGAGTTCCGCATTAGAAGTCCATGCAATTTAGCAAAGCTTTGATAAGAATTGCTTTATTCTATAGAGTTCCACAATAGAAGTAGTCTTCGCAATTTAGCAAAGCTTTGATGAGCATTCTTTAATTCTTGAGTTCCACAATAGAAGTCCATGCAATTTAAGAAAAGCTTTGATGACCACTGTTTCGTTCGAGTTCCACATTAGAAGTTGATGCAATTTAGCAAAGCTTTGATAAGCATCGTTTAATTCTTGAGTTCCATAATAGAAGTCTATGCAATTTAAGCAAGTCTTTGATGAGCATTGTTTGATTCTTGCGTTCCACAATAGAAGTATATGCAATTTAAGCAAAGCTTTGATGAGCAATGTTTGATTCTTGAGTTCCACCATAGAAGTCTATGCAATTTAGCCAAGCTTTGATGAGCATTGTTCCATTATTGAGTTCCACATTAGAAGTTTATGTCATTTAGCAAAGCTTTGATGAGCATCGTTTAATTCTTGAGTTCCACAATAGAAGTCTGTGCAATTTAAGCAAAGTTTTAATGAGCATTGTTTCATTCTTGAATTCCACATTAGAATTCTATGCAGTTTAGCAAAGCTTTAATGAGGATTCTTTAATTCTTGAGTTCCACAATAAAAGTGTATGCAATTTAAGCAAAGCTTTGATGAGCATTGTTTCATTCTTGAGTTCCACATTAGAAGTCTATGCAATTTAAGCAAGGCTTTGATGAGTATTATTTAATTCTAGAGTTCCACAATAGAAGTAGTCTTCGTAGTTTAGCAAAGGTTTGATGAGCATTGTTTTATTCTTGAGTTCCACAATAGAAGTCTATGCGATTTAAGCAAAGCATTGATTGATGCTTGACTTCCACAATAGAAGTCTATGCAATTTAGAAAAGCTTTGATGAGCAATGTTTTATCCTTGGTTTCCACATTAGAAGTCTATGCAATTTAGCAAAGCATTGATGAGCTTAGTTTAATTCTTAAGTTCCACAATATAAGTAATCTTTGCAATTTAGCAAAGCTTTGATGAGCATTGTTTGATTCTTGAGTTCCACAATAGAAGTGTATGCAATATAAGCAAAGCTTTGATGAGCATTGTTTCAATCTTAAGTTCCACATTAAATTCTATGCAATTTAGCAAAGCTTTGATGATCATTTTTTTTAATTCTTGAGTTCCACAATATAAGTAGTCTTCGGAATTTAGCAAAGCTTTGATTCGCATTGTTAAATTTTTGAGTTCCATAATAAAAGTCTCTGCAATTTTAGCAAAGTTTTGTTGAGCATTGTTTCATTCTTGATTTCCACATTAGAAGTCTATGCAATTTTGCAAAGCTTTTATGAACATTGTTTAATTCTAGAGTTCCACAATAGAAGTAGTCTTCGCAATTTAGCAAAGCTTTGATTAGCATTGTTTTATTCTTGAGTGCCACAATAGAAGTCTATTCAATTTAAGCAAAGCTTTGATGACCATAAACCCTTCTTGAGTTCCACATTAGAAGTTGATGCAATTTAGCAAAGCTTTGATGAGCATCGTTTAATTCTTGAGTTCCACAATAGAAGTCTATGCAGTTTAAGCAAAGCTTTGATGAACATTGATTGATTCTTGAATTCCACAATAGAAGTCTATGCAATTTTAGAAAAGCTTTGATGAGCATTGTTTTATTCTTGAGTTCCATAATAAAATTCTATGCAATTTAGCAAAGCATTGATGAGCATTTTTTTAATTCTTGAGTTCTACAATAGAATTAGTCTTAGCAATTTATCAAAGATTTGATGGGCATTGTTTAGTTCTTAAGTTCCACAATAGATCTCTATGCAATTTAAAATATCTTTGATTAACATTGTTTAATACTTGGGTTCCACAATTGAAGTCTATGTAGTTTAAGCAATGCTTTGATGAGCATTGTTTAATTCTTGAGTTCCACAATAGATGTGGTGTTCTCACTTTAGCAAAACTTTGATGAGCATTGTTTAATTCATGTGTTCCACAATAGTAGTCTATACAATTTACCAAGGTTTCTATGAGCATTGTTTAATTCTTGAGTTCCACAATATAAGAAGTCTTTGCTATTTAGCAAATCTTTGATGAGCATTGTTTAATTCTTGAGTTCCACAATAAAAATCTACGCAATTTGCGCAAACCTTTGATGAGCATTATTTCATTATTGAGTTCCACATTAGAAGTCTATGCAATTTAGCAAAGCTTTGATGAGCATTGTTTAATTCTAGAGTTCCACAATAGAAGTAGTCTTCTTAATTTAGCAAAGCTTTGATGAGCATTGTTTAATTCTTGAGTTCCACAATTGAAGTCTATGCAATTTAAGCAAAGCATTGATGTGCATTGTTTCATTCTTGTGTTCCACATTAGAAGTTTATGTAATTTAGCAAAGCTTTGATGAGCAACGTTTAATTCTTGAGTTCCATAATAGAAGTCTATGTAATTTAAGCAAAGCTTTGTTGAGCATTGTTTGATTCTTAAGTTCCACAATAGAACTCTATGCAATTTAGCAAAGCTTTGATGAGCATTGTTTCATTCTTGGGTTCCACAACAAGTGGATAACATCTTTGACCACTTACAAAGTCAACAGGAGCAATACCTATATACAAGGTAAATTTTGTTAGCAACAAACATGGAAGTAATAGTGACGTCAATCTAGATCCCTCTACGACATTGAATGGATTGTAGGAATGAATCCCTGGAGCAAAAATATGGAATCAGTATTTCATGTCAGCAACTGTGTAGAAAACTAACGTGATTAGTTGTCACTGACACTTTTAAAGGCACAAATTTTACTGAGTAGAACTATTATGTGTCAATCGTGGGCATTAACTATGCTTATGCCACGACTTGAGAAGCACCATAGGTGATGCACATGGAAGTTAGGTATAGAAGTTAGAACAAGCACTAGCTAAGTAAAGCTTGTTATGAAGATGGTGACACTACCCAAAGCTGAAGAACCAGGAGGTAACCACTCAAGATAGAGTAATCGTGATCTGAACAAGGAATAAAAACCAAGAACCATTAGTAATAAATGGTGCGTTTCTCCTTAGCCACTCGTATATTGAAGTACTGGTAATCCACATATGTAAAGAAATCCTTGCAAACACTCAACTTAAACATATTCTCAGTCATGAACCTAGTAGTTTGGAGAAAACCTGTAGAGCATAGACAACTGGTGAACTGTCGAAAATCCACTCGTGAAATTTTAATAAATTTCATCCTAGCACTTACCAAATCAAGTTTGTCATGTCAATCTCGTGTGCATGTCACCTAAAGTCTGATATCATTGTTTATATGACACGGTTTTGTTTGTGTCACATCAAGTGGTTATACGACCCCCTTTAAATGATAAAGTAACCATGAACGATCAATCTTTATTTATAGACGTTATACTGATTCCGACCAGAAGCTTGGACATTATCTTAGGTGTAAATCGATTACCTCCCTATTGTGTTTAGATTTGTACTACAAGAACGTTGTACGCCCAAATCTACCACGAGAAAACCATGGTCAATTATGATGGCAAGTCGAAGAAAAAAACTAAAGTTTCCTTCCTACCTTAAATCAAAAGATGGACTGTTGTGAACTTCTCGACACACCGTGATTTAAGCAACCATGTGAAGGTTTTGATAAAATGTGAAGGATTTGATAAAATGTGAAGGATTTGATCAAAGGTGGAAGTTTAAGTGGAGAATTCTTCCTAAGAAATGAACATTGGAATCTTAACAACAAAAGAATTATATTGTCTGTCAGACAATGATGTAGCTATGCCAAGACCCATCAGATAGGAAGGCAACGATCATCTACTAAGCCATGGCCAGAACCATGAGAAACTCACTTAATCATGCTCTGATTACATGGTCGTGGTTCATAAACCAGACATGGGTTTCTATCTACTACCAATGATCCATCAGGAACTTCTCTATAATAGCCCAACCATCAACTATATTAACACCAAAAGGAAACAAAGTCTAACTGGAAAGATACGCAAAAAATTGTATTCAAGAAGTTGGAAAAACTATGGTGTAATGCACCAATCCTACCTTTCTGAAAGAATGGAGAACTTATTCGTATTCGACAACATGAACATAAAGGATTGAGGTGCAGATAGATGAATTGAGACAAGGTTTTGCCTATGCATTTTGGTTGAATGACAGAAATGAGAAATTTGTTGTCATCATGACATATGAGATTCACTAACATTTAAATGAGATTTACATGGTAGCAGATGTCTTGAGCCGAATAGAATGTACCAACCCCTATTGGGTACAAGTATTATCTATGAATATCCATTCATAGCCTACAGCTCAAATTCGAGAAGATTTACTCAAGACCCTGAGAAAGAAAAGCTTCGCAAGAGAATCTCTATGAAAAGTGGATAAAGAGGTTGAGCTCATGGATAATGGGACGCAATACATTATGAACCAAATTTGTACTCCTAAGTACAGTAAACACGTGAGCATAGTTTTGAATGAAGCTTACAGACTGAGGTGCCCTGTCCATATAGACTTCTGACCTAATGTGTTTATTTCTAAGAAACGAAAATGGTGGACATGCATGAAAGCAGAGATCTCCACTTGAGTGGGCCAGTATCAAGCCTACACCGAACACAAAATGTTAGGAATACTCGGGTTTAGTGTAACAATGAGAAATATTCGAGCAGAAGGGGGGACCAACATCAATGGATCTCATACCAAAGATATCCAAAGAAACATAATGGTATCGATTTTGTTCAGATAGTGGTCCACATATTGACTAAGTCTGCCCACTGTCCGTTAATCTAAGAATCATGCGAAATGGAAAAGCTTATCAGTACATGACAAAGAGATCATCAGACTGCATGCGACGCCGATCTTTATCATCTGTCACTAAGATAATAGATTTATCTAGTAATATTGACAATCATTTGAAATCATTGAGTGCGCTCTTAGACATAAGCATATTTATTCATCCCTCATGGTCAGGACAAATGAACCATCTCGACATGTTGAAGATTAATACGAGATACGAAATTGAACAAAAAGATTGTAGGCGATACGTTGCACTTTGATCAAAGAGTCACTCAAGTGATCACATAAAATATAGTGTGAAGCTGAGAAGGATTATAGACTATACATGAACATTAATAGAATTATATAGAAAAAAGTTGTAACTCTCGACTTCCAAGTCGGAGACGGTGTAATTTTAAACACCTGCTGTTACAAATGAATAATTCGGCTTAGAGAACGAGACAACTTAAATCGTGACTCAAAGGACCTTCGGAAATTTTAACCTAATTTGGTCTAGTTATGTATATCAAATTATCTTGAGAACTAAACGACAAGCACACACTTTTTCATGTGCCACATCTCAAGGAATGTCTGTCTGATGACACAATTGTTATATCATTCAAATAAAGTAAGCTAGGAAATTGTACTAATGTTTCATATGTGAAAGTACACGCGGTAGAATCATATGTGAGACTCGACAACCTTTAAAATATTTGATTCGATCTTATTCCAAATTCTCCATTTAGTTGTTACTTGTGGTAAAGTCACTTATTGAACTAGTTGTCTAATCTAGAGCCATCGAACTTTAATCAACTTTAGAAAGATCATGAATGGATCAAGTGAAATGAAAACATCACTAATTGTTTAACAATATTTTATCTACACGTTGAATTTCGGGACAAAATTCTTTTCAACGGGGGGATAATGTAACAATTGGTGAAAATCGGTCAGTGTTCGGCGGTCAAGCCAGAGCGAACCGCTAAGTATTAATGACCAATCGTGTGAAATTTTATGTTTATAATGTATATTAAAATATATTGCATTTGTAATTACTTGTAGAACAATTGAAACTGCTTCATTTGGAATAGCTACGAGTCTCGTAAACTGTTTTGAACACGTTTTTGAATTTAGCTTATAGTTTATTATTTTATTATATTTTTATAATATTTTTAACGCTGACCAAAAAACAGATCCGAAAAATCTATGGCATCCGACCCTATTAACCGCGAAACTTTAAACGTATAGTCACGGAGTTTGGTATACCGAAATGGAATTCCGTTTGCGTTTTTGGAATCACCACGACCGAGACTACAAGCAGGAAAATTCATAAAAATATTATAGAGTCGGGGTCAATGACATGAGAATCAAGAATTGGATATTTTCATCATGAAATTACAATGTGTTTGATTATGCGCCTTCTTAATAGTTTCCTATAACCTATAAAACTACTTGAAGACAATACTTTAAATATGGTGTGTTATGGATAATACTCATTAATGTACAAAATTTTACTAACCCTTCAAATACATACATGTACATGTATATTTTACAATGTAATAAGGATATGGTTTGTACAATCTAAATCTATGTAAAATCTATTGAAATCTATGGAGATCGGATCATGTGCCATTCCAGATGGATGGTACACTCTCAAAGCTTTCCTAATACTCATCACCCATTTCTTCTCTATTCCATTTCTTCTTTGGTACCTGTCAAACAAACCACACAAACACCCTATGAATGGTTGAAGAAGCACAACCCCCAAACACTTCCACTAACTAGTAATCTGTATTGCTTCTTCAATCAAACCATCCTTTAAGTTTGCTGCCGGACAGAAGAAGGAAAGCCAAGAACCACCGAAACACCCCACCACCTGCTACCCTCATTTCAATCTAGTTTCCTTCCACCTACATATGTCGAATTTAGGGGGTGTTTGGCTTAGCTTTTTAGAGGCCAAAAGATCTTTTTGGAAATGTTACAAAAAGTCAGGTTTTCCTGACTTTTCCAAAAAGTTGATTTTCCTTCTTTGTGAAAATCCAAAAGTAGCTTTTTGAAGTCTTTTGCCAAACATCTTTTGCCTATGATCTTTTTCTAAAAGGACTTTTGGCCATTCAAAAGCTAAGCCAAACACCCCCTTAACAAACCCAATCACCTACCTGAACATGTTGATCAAGCTCCATTGGTTTATAGTCAAAATAAAAAGAGAAAGAAGAAGAAACCTATAAAGCTGTCGGCCATGGCGCCCTCCTCCTCCTTCTATGTCTTCCACCGTCGTCTAGCACCACCTAAACACCCCAGTTAATTATTTCCAATCGGCAGCAAGCTAATCACCAAACACCACTCCACCATTGACAGTTGTTGCTGTTATTCCGTTGACTTCTGCGGTCGGCGACGAGAATGGAGCACGAGGACTCGCCGGAGACTGATCGTTGCTACGATTCGTCGTCGGAGAAACCCACACCCTTCCTCCTTTGTTCTTTCTGTCGACCAAACAACTTAAAAAAACAAAACCCCCACCAAATGTTGTTCCAGTTCCGGTCCACACCTCCATCTTCCCTTTCTGTTACCTGCCAAAATCAGAAGAAAAAAGGCGACGAGTAACAGCCAGAGCCGCCTCTCGCCACCATTGTTGTCGACCACAGCCTCTCCCGTCGACCTTGCTGTCGTTTTCTTGGCTCACTGCCGGCGGAGATTAAAGCAATCCAAATGAGGCTCTGCGGAGTTCGATTCCTCCTCCCAACCTACCAACCATTGTCGGAGATTGGACCCTTCTCGTGGTTCCGTTTGTTCGTCGCTCCCTCTGTTCCTATACTCGATTTGACGAACCAATGAAGAAGATGAGGCGTCAAATCCCTTGTATCAGATTGACAGAAACAGTCCCTTCAATTATAACTTTAAATCAGGAAATCATCCCCTGACATAAATCTTTTCATAGCAGGTCCCAAATGATTTAAACGTTTTAAAAACCTGTAGAACCCACCAACAATTTTGTTGACGTATTTTAATGCATGTATTGTCAGGTTATTTAGCAGGTCGGAAGTGTTCGCTCAGAAGACTCTCCGTTAGTTATATTATATCTTTGTAAACGCCGGATTGTCAGACGTGTGTCACGATTTAGCAATAGTCATTGTTAATGTAATTTCTATTTCGGTAATAATAGAAGATTATATTTGTACTGTTCAATGTATGTTAAATAACTGTGATTACTGATTTACGTCGTGCACCTCGGCATTTCCGCCGGCGGCCGAGGGTGTGACACAAAGCTTTGATGAGCATTGTTTAATTCTGGAGTTCCACAATAGATGACTATTCAATTTAAGCAAATCTTTGATCAGCATTTTGTGATTCTTGAGTTCCACAATAGGACTCTATGCAATTTAAGCTATGCTTTGATGAGCATTGTTTCATTGTTGTGTTCCACAATAGAAGTCTATGCAATTTAGCAAAGCTTTGATGAACATTTTTTCATTCTTGAGGTTCCCCTTAGAAGTTTATGTCATTTAGCAAAGCTTTGATGAGCATCTTTTAATTCTTGAGTTCCACAATAAAAGTCTATGCAATTTAACCAAAGCTTTGATGAGCATTGTTTCATTCTTGCGTTCCACATTAGAAGTCTATGTAATTTAGCAAAGCTATACTGACCATTGTTGAATTCTTGAGTTCCACCATAGAAGTGTATGTAATTTAATCAAATCTTTGATGAGCATTATTTCATTCTTGAGTTCCACATTTGAAGTGTATGCAATTTAGCAATGTTTTGATGAGCATTGTATAATTCTTGAGTTCCATAATAGAAGTAGTCTTCACAATATAGCAAAGGTTTGACGAGCATTGTTTAAGTCTTGAGTTTCACAATAAATGTCTATGCAATTTAAGCAAAGCTTCGATGAGCATTGTTTCATTCTTGAGTTCCACATTAGAAGTCTATGCAATTTAACAAAGATTTGATGAGCATTGTTTAATTATTGAGTTCCACAATAGAAGTAGTCTTCGCAATTTAGCAAAGGTTTGATGAGCATTGTTCTATTCTTGAGTTCCACAATCGAAGTCTATGCAATTTAAGCAAAGCTTTGATGAGCATTATTTCATTCTTGAGTTCCACATTAGAAGTTTATGTAATTTAGCAAAGCTTTTGTCACACCCCAAAACCGAGAACGGCGGAAACGTTCTGGGGTGGAGGACGTCATGTACAGTATCATAACAATGCACAATAGTAAAGACAAGCAACAACGTCCATTGCATTAATATAATAATTGTAATACAAGCATGTTCAATACAGTTTGCTAGACACCAAAAGTATAATCAAAATAAAAGATGAGTCTTGTATGTGCTCCATGTTCTCAAAAGTTGCATATGTACCTGTCTACTGATGACCTGAGAATACAAGTTATTTTGAAAGTGAGTATCAACATAAAGCTGGTGAGTTCATAAGTATTTAGTGTCATTGCTTGTATAAAAATGTTTACAACTATGTAGAAAAATGGTTGATATCAATGTTTGAAAATAGTATGATCCCTAGAAAATCCTATTTTTTCCAGTAGAAGTCTTCTTCTACCAAGACCCGGTTGTTTGTATGTTTGATGTTTTCCCAGTGAAACTATCAGTCTGAAAATATAGTTTTAGACTTCATTCATGTAATGTAATTAGGAAAATAATGTTTTACGCAAACAGTGTCACGACCGACTGAATGTAAAAAAAAATGCAGACTCCGTGTAGTATTAAATGTACAATACACCTCGGGGAGTTTGTTTTGCCTTTAATTCTTAATGTATTAATTAAAGGTCTAAATGTGAACTCGTATGTAACCATGTTGATTGACGATCGAATAACAGATGACCCTCCAGGTCACACGTAGTATGGTCACATTTTGTCACCCTTGGGCCTAGTTGGCTCGGACTTATAGCTAGCAGTTGGGATGTGGGAGTCTCTATAGATCAATACACATAATGTCCGCTCTCCCTCCAGGAGACTCTGGTCACACGGTGATAGCATAGTGAAGTGTTGTATCGAGAAGTAGTATGCCACATTCTGTTTTAGTATATTCTCCTGTATTAGAGTATAATGTACTTTTTGGTATAATGAATAGAGTGTTCTCTTGTATAGTATATAGTATTCTCTTTGCATAGTATTTAGCTTGTATTGACTCATAAATGTACTAACTATAGTAAGTCTCATGGTAATAGTAGTAATGAGCGGTAATTCTTAACTATACCTATTATAGTTAAATAGAAATGTTGGTTGTATGCCTTTGATACACAAAGGTATTGAACTGAAGTGAGGACTTTTATATCCAACACAAATATATATATATATATAATATATAACTAAGAATTCAACGACAGTCGGACAGATAACAATATACCCTAAGTCCACAATCAAACAAGAACAGGAAGTAAGGTGAGCTATCAGTCCTAGGTCCTTCAAGTCTTATATAAATATATTGGTGTAGATATGGTTTGGGAACAAAAAGAACTTTTAAAAGAGTTTGGAAATAGTTTTATAGCAATTAAACATGAAAATGAGTTTGATAAACATTTAAAGCAGTTTTGTTGACAAAGCAATTAAAAATATAGAAAATCCTTTTGGTTGTATGTTATAAATCACATGTGATTGACACTATAACTTGTTTGTTTCAGCTTGTATCCCCCCTAAAAGTATTTGAAAACAATTAAAAGGTTGATTCAGGGGTATGAACTCACCTGCAGTGAGTGGAGTGGATGGAAATGCTGGGTAGGATGCTAGGTGTCAAGTGAGGACTTGAACACACACACAGATCCTATGTAACATGTAGTGATGCATAAATGTATCTAATTAGTTATTTAATCACTCATTAAGTAAGTAAAGACACTCTAATGCATGAAAACAATTTGTTTCTAGTGCTAGGAGTGTTGAGGGTCGTATCTAAGGAGAGTATGGCCTCACTTTAGAGTTTACTCCTCAAATGGTGGCCCTTTAGGGTGTTTACGGTTTCTGGACCATTTCCCCCATGAGTTTACGGCCGTAAACTCATGGGAACGGTGCATTTGTGTGTTTCAAGGTCTCATGTTTCCCAAAGAAGTGCTCTAGGGTTGAATGAAAGGCTTAGGAGGTGGTTAGGGCTCGAAATGGCACTCCTTTGGAGTTTGCGACCTTTAGACCACTCCATGGGAGTTTACGGTCGTAAACCCTTGGGTTGAAGGCCGTAAACTCTTGGCCACTTCATCCTTTTCGTGTTTTGTGGTTGTTAGATCATGCATGCAAGTTTCTAGCCTCTTGTCCAAGCATTAGAAGGTGTTATGGGCATAAAAACACCCTTTTAGGGGTGTTTACAGTTTTGGGAGATTCCCAAACCGTAAACACATGTTCTTGGGGATTTTTTTTGTTCAATCCATGGATTTATAAGCACACTAAGCAAATAACTAGTTAGGAAGAGTATACTTACTTATAGGAAGCTTGTAAGAGTGTTTAGGACGCAAGAACACTAGTGTGTGTTCTTGGTGTTTTGAAGATCTATGTAAAAACCAAGCATCCATGGATGAAATGATGTATAAACACTAGATTAAGTGTTGTATGAAAGAATCTAGGAAGGAAAACACTTGATAGAAAAGAGGTGGGTGTTCTTGAGCTTGAAGGAGTGAAGTGAGGACATGAGGGAATAAGGGTAAACTAATGCTTTAAGCATGAGTTCATGATCAAGAGGGAGTTTACGGACCAAACTCCCCAAGTTTGGCCGTAAACACCTTGTTAAGGTGTTAAAATGTTAATTTGTTACACCTCACTCATAACGATACTTCCTTTTATTTAACCGTTTGACGGAAATAAAATAAAATAAAACACCCAAACGGACTTAAATCCGGCTAAAAATGTACTGAAATGTTTTTGACTAATATTTGAAGTGTTTGACTGAAGAAATTATACAAATGAAAATTTCAGGTTGTCACATCATCCCCCCATTAAAGGGAATTTCGTCCCGAAATTAGGGTTCAAACAACTAAGTTATTACACAATAACTAAGCAAAAAGATGAGGATATTTAAGTTTCATTTGGTCTTCGCGCTCCCAAGTGAACTCCGGTCCTCGCTTGGCGTTCCAGCGAACCTTCACAATTGGGATGCGGCTTTGTTTTGTTCGTTTGACCTCTCGGTCCATAATCTCCACAGGCTCTTCCATGAAGTTGAGGCTCTCGTTGATCTCGATCTGGTCGAGTGGGATTACAAGAGTCTCGTCGGGTAGGCACTTTTTCAAGTTCGAGACGTGGAAGGTAGGATGTATGTTACTGAGCTCGCGGGGTAGATTGAGTTTGTAAGCTACGGGGCCGATTCTAGCAAGAATCTCGAAAGGCGCTATGTATCTTGGATTCAACTTTCCATGCTTTCCAAAGCGTATCAAGCCTTTCCAGGGTGAGATTTTCAAAAGGACTCAGTCTCCCACCTTGAACTCCAAGGGTTTTCTTCGTTTGTCTGCATAGCTTTTCTATCGGTCTCTACAGGCTTTCAATCGTTCACGAATCTGTACGATCTTCTCTGTCGTTTCCCGAATGGTCTCCGGAACCGTGAGAGTGCTGTTAGGAACTCGTCCTTTAGCTAACTGAGTGTCACCCACCTCAGCCCAACATAGAGGGGACCTGCACTTTTGGCCGTAGAGGGCTTCGAATGGAGCAGCCTTGATGCTCGTGTGACAACTGTTGTTGTAGGAAAACTCGACAAGGGGTAAGTGGGTATCTTACCAAAGTCGATCACATAGGCTCGCAACATATCTTCCAGAGTTTGGATAGTTTTCTCACTTTGTCCGTCGGTTTGTGGACGGTAGGTCGTACTCATGTCCAGCCTCATTCCTAAGGAGCTTTGTAGTGACTACCAGAATCTCGAAGTGAATCTGCTATCCCTATCAGAGATAATAGATATAGGAACACCATGCAGTCGTACGATCTCCCTAATGTATGTTCTTGTGAGTTTCACCATCTTGTCTGTTTCCTTGATGGGCAGGAAGTGTGCGGACTTGGTCAATCTGTCGACGATGACCCATATGGTATCAAGTCCATCCGTTGTCTTGGGTTGCTTGGTTATGAAATCCATAGCGATCCGCTCCCACTTCCATTCAGGTATCTCCGGTTGCTGGATTAGACCTGATGGTTTCTGGTATCCGACATTGACCTTGGCGCAAGTAAGGCATTTACTCATGAAGGTAGCGATTTCCGCTTTCATGTTAGGCCACCAATATGATTTCTTGAGATCCAGATACATCTTATATGAACCTGGGTGAACGGAATATCGAGTGTTGTGTGCTTCCTTCTTGACCAAGTCTCCGAAGCCACCGTGTTTCAGTGTCCAGATCCGGTCCATGAGATACAAGGCTCCGTCACCCTTAACTTCTAGGTTCTTATCCATTCCTCGCAGGGATTCTCCCGGTACATTTTCAGGTTTCAAAGCTTCGAGCTGAGCCTCCTTAATCTGTGTGGATAGTCATTGTTAATGACTTGACCCTTCGACCAGAATATTCTTTCTGACTTAGGGTGTCTGCTACTACATTGGTTTTACCCATATAATAACGAATTTCGCATTCGTAGTCATTGAGTAGCTCAACCCACCGTCGTTGTCTCATATTGAGCTCCTTCTGGTTGAGTATGCGTTGTAGGCTTTTGTGGTTCTGTAAAGATAGTGCTCTTCGTACCATACAGGTAGTGTCTTGAGATCTTTAGGGCGAACACAACCGCTCCTAATTCAAGGTCATGTGTGGTGTAGTTAACCTCGTGTGTCTTCAGCTGTCTTGAGGCGTAGGCGATGACCTTACCTCATTGCATTAGAACACAACCGAGCCCCATTGGATGCATCACCGTATACCACGAAATCTTTTGTCCCTTCGGGAGGGATAGTATCGGTGCGGTGCATAAGGCTCGTTTCAGGGTTTGGAATGCCTTCTCTTGTTTCTCTCCCCAGTCAAAGGCCACACCTTTCTGGGTCAATGTTGTAAGGGGTTTCGCGATTCGAGAGAAGTTTTGTATGAACCTGCGATAGTAGCCAGCGAGGCCTAGAAATTGGCAAATTTTTCTAGGCGTCTTCGGTGCTGACCAGTTTTCAATAGCTTTAATCTTGGATGGGTCCACGTGGATTCCTTCTTTGCTAACCACGTGTCCTAAAAATTCGACTCTTCGGATCCAGAATTCACACTTAGAGAACTTTGCGTATAGCTTCTCCGATCGTAGGGTTTCCAGGACTTGTCGTAGATGATCGCTATGCTCCTCCTTACTTCGAGAATAGATAAGTATGTCAATCAATGAAGACGATGACGAACTGATCCAAGTAAGGACGGCACACCCTATTCATTAAGTCCACGAATACTACAGGCGCGTTGGTCAGTCCGAACGTCATCACTACGAACTCGTAGTGTCTGTAACGAGTTCAGAAGGCTGTTTTCGGGACATCCTCCTCAAGCACTCGTAACTGGTGATACCCGAACCTCAGATCAATCTTGGAAAAGTAACTCGCCCCTTGCAGTTGGTCGAATAAATCGTCTATACGAGGAAGAAAGTAACGATTTTTTACCGTCAGCTTGTTGAGTTCTCTGTAATCGATGCACATACGGAACGATCCATCTTTCTTCTTTACGAACAAGACGGGGTAGCTCCTGGAATTAAGTCGATCCTGAACTCGACCTGACGTTGGAGAGGTAAACCTGGTAGCTCTTCTAGAAAGACGTCGGGGAAGTCGCGTACTACGAGGAAGTCTTTTAGGTCTTTTGTTTTCTGGCTCGTGTCGAAAATGTGTGTAAGGAATGCACGATATTCCTTACGTAAGTACTTCTGGGCTTGAATACTTGAGATGATATGAAGGCTCGAACTGGGTTTGTCCCCGTATATCATGAAGGTTTCATTATTCGGTAGGTTTAGACGGATGGCTTTGTCGAAGCACATGATATCGGCACGATGGAGACTCAACCAATCCATGCCCACAATGACATCGAAACTCTTGATCGATACTGGTATGAGGTCGATTGGAAATGAGTGATAATCTAGCGTGAGGGTACAACCTATGTAGATCTCGTTAGAACTCTCTATCTTTCCATTAGCCATTTCTACGAAGAAGGTTTCTTTTAATGGTTGCGGGTATTGTTTAAGTAAGTGTTTAAAGTTTTGGTTTACGAAGCTTCTTTCTGCCCCACTATCGAAGAGGATACAAGCATAAGAGTTATCAAGAAGGAACGTACTCGTGACTACTGTGGGGTCTACTACTGCTTCATTATGGCCAATGGCAAGTAGTCTTCCTGTTCCTCCTATATTCCCAACTTTCGGACAGTTTCTTTTGAAGTGCCCTGTCTCACCGCACCCGTAGCAGGCTTGACTCACTCCGGTACTGGGAACCTGAGTGATGGGCTTGGGTTGAGATCTACAAAACCGGGCGGTATGGCCCTTCCGGTCGTAGTTAGTGTAGTGCATTTCACGGCAGGGGCCGTTATGATGGAAGGAGAACTTGTGCACTTGGGTAGGTTTCTAGCATATGTTTTGGCTGGTATAGGGGCAGCAGGAGTAGTGGCAACATGGACAGCCACTGTTTGTTGGTTCTTTGAAGAGGATTGGGTTTATTTGCCCTTCTTTCGGTCCCACCGCTTCCTCTTGTTGTCGGATGTCTTGGTCGGTGCAGTGGCAACTGTTGTGGTTGTTGATGGAGTGTAAGGAACTTCATGATCAATCAACCTTTGGGCTAATTCCTTGGCACTGTCAAAGCTCGTAGGGTGTGATGCTAAAACGTTCCCTCGATACGGGGGCACTAAACGCCAGATGTATCGTTCAATTTTCTTGCCCTCGGTGGGGACCATGTTAGGACATAGAGTTACCAGGTCATAGAACCTGGCTATGTAAGCCACTATGTCGGTCCCCTTCATCTTGAGGTTCCAGAGTTCCTCCCCGAGTTTCTGAATTTCACCCCTAGGGCAGTACTCCCTTGTCAGAAGGTCTTTCAGTGTGTCCCAGCCTATGGCGTTGGCTGTTACCAAGGAGAGTGATTTGACATGGCCATTCCACCACGTCAAGGCCCTTTCGGTGAAGGTGCAAGCTGCGAACTTTATCTCGCTCTCTTCGGGGCACGAGCACATCTCGAAGATGGCTTCAGTCCTTTCGATCCATTGGGACAGTGCAATGATCCCTCCGGTCCCATTGAAGTATGTGGGTTTGCAGCTCATGAAATCCTTATAGGTACACCCCTATGTACGTGGGTGGATTTCACCATGCCTAGAGTTGGTGCCCATTCCGGCTCCACTTGCATCACCAGAATTTATTTGGGTCATAGTTGCGGTTACAGTTGCCTGAAACATCACCGCATCGAACTGCGGAGGAGGAGGTGGAGTTTGATTCACAAGCGGGTTACTGGTTGGACGCTTGTGAGGAGGCAGCTTTTACTGAAAATTTATAAAGATGATGAAAATAGTGAGAAACAATTGTAAGCATGATGGGGCGTTTCATGGACTAAGTCGCCATAATCCAGCCATTAGTTAGAAATATACTAATAGATTCATGAAACACAAGAGTACAAACTTTCTCGTAGATTAGATAGCTACCAAAATTACTGGTATTACTGATGTAATATAAGTTCAGAAAAGTTGACCTAACAGTAGGTCTTACATCAAACCATAATGAAAATGTTGACAACTTAGAAGTCTAGTTAGAGTACTTTCAAGGCTAGGAATGTTTACAGACAAGTGCTTTACTAAGCATAGAAAATAAAAGGCTATTCCTTAAACAAAAGAGAAAGATGAGTTGACATCTTCTACTGGCGACGGGTATCCCTTGGGCGAACCCTAAGATCAGTCAGTTGGCGTACAACTTCCTGAAGATGTCGTTCATGAGCCCTCTGACGCACTCGGAGTTCCATGACTTCAGCTCGGGATGCAGCTAGTTGTTGCTACAGAGCCTCATTGGTCCTCGTAGTCCTATCCATGGCTTCTTCCAGTAGGCGGATACGGATAGTGTTAAGGTTAGAGTTGGCATCAATTTCCACAACTTTGCCGATGGCTACATGACTTTGTTCGACGTTCCTAGCAATCCTACGGACCATGATGGGCAAGACTCGGTCAGCTGAACCTCCCTCGCTTATGTTGTAAAAGTTTCGGTCTTCGTTGAAAGGTACAGGCTGACCTTGTTCATCACTCCATCGATTTAAGGTTGTTGCCCACATGGAAGTGGGACCTTGAAATGTTGGATGGGGGTTGGGTTTGGAGCTACTGGGGGTAGGTTGTTGACTTCTGGTTCGGATTCGAAGCTATCCGAAAAGCCTTATGCACGGTGATCATCCAAAGTGATCGGGTGATCATCTTCTGGCTCCTCATCGAGCCATCCTCCAATGCCTTGGTTCGGATAGTACGGATCACCAGGAAGGTGGAAGCCAGCCATGCTATCCACACGAGAATAGGGAAAGAATAGTTAATAGACGTTCCAATCTAAGATACTTATAAGATGATATTTACCAGTTACCTCGATACTTGCATAGTGCATACTAATTACATGTAACCAAGACAAGATAGACTTTCGAATAAGTGACCCTAACTCTAAATCCACAACCAAACAAGGAACAAGAAGTAAAGCAAAGGTCACATATTCTGAGTCTATAGCACCTTAGTTGCATGTAACCTTAGTGTATCCACGTAGCAACTATCGCCCTACTAGTAAAGACCTTTTTCGTTCTCACATATGTAAATTACAGAAATACAGAATACTCCTATAGTATTCATGTTCTAATGTTCTTGTGGTAGTGTTGGTAAGTTTTTAGACTTGTTGCAACACCACAATCATTCTTAGGCACATGGTAGTCACTCCTCAGAAAATATACTTGATCAGGCTATATCCCCTTAGGTTTGACCATATGTCCCTAAGCCTAATTGTTTTGTTCAACAATCGTAATACTTTTGTTCTGTTCTAGTATAATATTGACACTGGTATGGATAAATGTATATATATATATACTTAGTTAAATATTTTATTATTTAAAAGTATATATTTTTTGTCAGGGTGTTTTAATCCCGTTGTGTTTATAGTCTGTATATCTTTTATGGGTTCATACTTGATTCACTATAAACAATGCTCTGATACCAATCTGTCACACCCCAAAACCGAGAACGGCAGAAACGTTCTGGGGTGGAGGACGTCATGTATAGTATCATAACAATGCATAATAGTAAAGACAAGCAACAACATCCATTGCATTAATATAATAATTGTAATACAAGCGTGTTCTATACAGTTTGCCAGACACCAAAAGTATAATCAAAATAAAAGATGAGTCTTGTATGTGCTCCATCTTCTCAAAAGTTGCATCTGTACCTGTCTACTAATGACCTGAGAATACAAGTTATTTTGAAAGCGAGTATCATCATAAAGCTGGTGAGTTCATAAGTATTTAGTGTCATTGCTTGTATAAAAATGTTTACAACTATGTAGAAGAATGGTTGATATCAATGTTTAAAAATAGTATGATCCCTAGAAAATCCTATATTTTCCAGTAAAAGTCGTCTTCTACCAAGACCCGGTTGTTTGTATGTTGGATCCTTTGAAAATGTAAAAGTTTTCCTAGTGAAACTGTTAGTATGAAAATATAGTTTTAGACTTCATTCATGTAAAGTAATTGGGAAAATAATGTTTTACCCTAGAAGTGTCACTGCCGGCTAAATGTAAAAAAAAATGCAGACTCCAGGTAGTATTAAATGTACAATACACCTCGAGGAGTTTGCTTTGCCTTTAATTCTTAATGTGTTAATTAAAGGTCTGAATGTGAACTCGTATGTAACCATGCTGATTGACGATTGAATAACAGATGACCCTCCAGGTCACACGTAGTATGGTCACATTTTGTCACCCCTGGGCCTAGTCGGCTCGAACTGTAGCTAGCAGTCGGGATGTGGGAGTGTCTGTCCCGTATAGATCTATACACATAATGCCCGCTCTCCCTCTAGGAGACTCTGGTTACACGGTGATAGCATAGTGAAGTGTCGTACAGATAAGTAGTATGTCACATTCTGTTTTAGTATATTCTCTCGTATTAGAGTATAATGTACTTTTTGGTATAATGAATAGAGTGTTCTCTTGTATAGTATATAGTATTCTCTTTGCATAGTATTTAGCATGTATTGACTCATAACTATACTAACTATAGTAAGTGTCATGGTAATAGTAGTAATGAGCGGTAATTCTTAACTATACCTATTATAGTTAAATAGAAATGTTGGTTGTATGCCTTTGATACACAAATGTATTGAACTGAAGTGAGGACTTTTATATCCAACACAAATATATATAATATATAACTAAGAATTCAACGATAGTCGGATAGATAACAATATACCCTAAGTCCACAATCAAACAAGAACATGAAGTAAGGTGAGCTATCAGTCCTAAGTCCTTCAAGTCTTACTTATATAAATATGTTGGTGTATGGTTTGGGAACAAACGAAGTTTTAAAAGAGTGTTGAAATAGTTTTATAACAATTAAACATGAAAATGAGTTTGATAAACATTTAAAGCAGTTTTGTTGACAAAGTAGTTAAAAATATAGAAAATCGTTTTGGTTGCAATTTATAAATCACATGTGATTGATACTATAACTTGTTTGTTTCAACTTGTATCGCCCCTAAAAGTATTTGAAAACAATTAAAAGGTTGATTCAGGGGTATGAACTCACCTGCAGTGAGTGGAGTGGATGGAAATGCCGGGTAGGATGCTAGGTGTTAAGTGAGGACTTGAACACACACACGGATCCTATGTAACATGTAGTGATGCATAAATGTATCTAATTAGTTATTTAATCACTCATTAAGTAATTAAAGACACTCTAATGCTTGAAAACAATTTGTTTCAAGTGCTAGGAGTGCTAAGGGTCAAATCTACGGAGAGTATGGCCTCACTTTAGAGTTTACTCCTCAAATGGTGGCCCTTTAGGGTGTTTACGGTTTCTGGACCATTTCCCCCATGAGTTTATGGCCGTAAACTCATGGTAATGGTGCATTTGTGTGTTTCAAGGTCTCATGTTTCCGAAAGAAGTGCTCTAGGGTTGAATGAAAGGCTTAGGAGGTGGTTAGGGCTCGAAATGGCACTCCTTTGGACCACTCCATGGGAGTTTACGGTCGTAAATCCTTGGGTTGACGACCGTAAACTCTTGTCCACTTCATCCTTTTCGTGTTTTGTGGTTCTTAGTACATGCATGCAAGTTTCTAGCCTCTTGTCCAAGCATTAGAAGGTGTTAGCGGCATAAAAACACCCTTTTGGGGGGTTTTACGGTTATAGGAGATCCCCAAACCGTAAACACATGTTCTTGGGGATTTTTGGTGTTCTATCCATGGATTTATAAGCACACTAAGCAAATAACTAGTTAGGAAGAGTATACTTACTTATAGGAAACTTTTAAGAGTGTTTAGGACCCAAGAACACTAGTGTGTGCTCTTGGTGTTCTTGGTGTTTTGAAGATCACTCTAAGATCTAATGTAAAAACCAAGAATCCATGGATGAAATGATGCATAAACACTAGATTAAGTGTTGTATGAAAGAATCTAGGAAGGAAAACACTTACATTTTGGCGGATTTGAAGATGTGTGTGATGATACTGGAGAGAAAATGTAACATCCCAAAATTCAAGGCCAAAAATTTCATTTTTAAACAAATTATTAC
This sequence comes from Lactuca sativa, assembly GCF_002870075.4. NCBI lineage: Eukaryota > Viridiplantae > Streptophyta > Magnoliopsida > Asterales > Asteraceae > Lactuca > Lactuca sativa. The sequence continues at coordinate 116,751,203 of NC_056627.2, forward strand.
ATAAAACCATCCTTCTAAAAACATTCATTATAATATCTCGTGACAAACCGAAGTGTCGGTAATCAAAACATATTATCATAAAACCATATCAGAGTGTAATCCCAAAGATCTCATGTGCGGAAAACATAGTGTGATGCGCCGTGATCGAGCCGGCTCCTTTCCTTGAAAACAAAGTACCCGAAACCAAAACTGAAAACCGTAGGCATGAAACTTAGTGAGTTCCCTAGATACCACATACCATACAAACCAACTGATCCATACATGCCGTACATAGCTAAGAGCCATACATAACCAACATATCCATAATCAAGTAAGGTGCTATGTGCCAAACATAGTCTTGCTAAGGTGCTATATGCCAAACATAGCCTTGCTAAGGTGCTATGTGCCAAACATAGTCTTGTAGTTATGCCACGGGCCGCACGTGGTCTTCCTGGTCAATCCTGGGCCACTCCCTGGGTCTTACAGACAAGTGCCAAGGGCCACCCCCTGGTCTTTCATGCAAGTATCAAAAAGACAACTATGCATACTACTCTACTAGGCTACTTCGTATATAGTGTGCCAGGAGCCAACTCCTGGTCTTTCATACACAATGGCATACAGTGCGCCAGGAGCCATCTCCTGGTCTTTCATACATATTGCCTAGGGCTAACCCCCAGGTCTTCCTATCATACATAATAACATACTGTGTGCCAGGAGCCACCTCCTGGTCTTTCATGCATAATGCCTAGGGCTAACCCCAGGGTCTTCCTATCATACATAATAACATACTGTGTGCCAAGAGCTGCCTCCTGGTCCTTCATGCATAATGCCTAGGGCTAACCCCCGGGTCTTCCTATCATACATAATTAATGGGCCGACATTGTGGCCGTAGACCCATACAAACAGTGAGGAGACTCACCTCGCACTGCTGAACTTTGCTGATAAACCTCTGGCTGCTGTCCAAAAACTCTCTGAACCGCTACTCCACTAGCTCCTCAAGCTACTAATATCAATATAACACTTAGTTTCAAACTGAACTCTAGAAGTCAAACTAAGTCAACTCTAGTTACAATCAAAGTCTTGGTCAAAGTCAACCTTCCAGTTGACTCGACTCGCCGAGTCAACCTGTAGACTCACCGAGTCCTTAAACTCAGAAGCTATCAAAATAGGACCCAACTCGCCGAGTCACCTTAGGACTCGTCGAGTTCAACGATCTCTGAGTCTCATCCTGTCCAACTCACTGAGTCACCACTCAACTCATTGATCTGCGTCTTAACCAGAAGAGGTTGGGGGTTCTGCGACATGACTCGTCGAGTCCAAGAACAGACTCGCTGAGTCCAAGGCAATCTCCAACAGACTCGCCGAGTTGTTCTTCCAACTCGTCGAGTCCATCCACACACTCATACAACTCGTCGAGTACACCCATGTGACTCGCCGAGTCTCTCCAGTTCTCAAACCATACGGTGGCTTTTCAAGCCATGCAGAGGCTCCAATCCATAGATCCACTCTTCTACAGTCTAACCCCCACAAAAAGTTGCAAACTTTACGTGAAACCAAGGAGATATAAGCCCAAAACACTCTAGGGCTAGGTTTTAAGACAAAGGGGCTTTCCTTTCTTTTCTTGGTCTTTCTGACTCTGGGTGTTACAGAAAAGAGGTGGGTGTTCTTGAGCTTGAAGGAGTGAAGTGACCAAGTGAGGGAATAAGGGTAAACTCATGCTTTAAGCATGAGTTCATGATCAAGAGGGAGTTTACGGCCCAAACTCCCCAAGTTTGGCCATAAACACCTTGTTAAGGTGTTAAAATGTTAATTTGTTACACCTCACTCATAACGATACTTCCTTTTATTTATCCGTTTGACGGAAATAAAATAAAATAAAACACCCAAACGGACTTAAATCCAGCCGAAAATATACTGAAATGTTTTTTACTAATATTTGAAGTGTTTGACTGAAGAAATTATACAAATGAAAATTTCGGGTTGTCACAGCTTTGATGAGCATCGTTTAATTCTTGAGTTCCACAATAGAAGTCTATGCAATTTAAGCAAAGCTTTTATGAGCATTGTTTGATTCTTGAGTTCCACAATAGAAGTCTATGCAATTTAAGAAAAGTTTTGATGAGCATTGTTCGATTCTTGAGTTCCACAATATAAGTAGTCTTGGAAATTTAGCAAAGATTTGATGAGCATTGTTTAATTCTTGAGTTCCACAATAGAAGTCTATGCAATTTAAGCAAAGCTTTGATGACCATTGTTTCCTTCTTGAGTTCCACATTAGAAGTTGATGCAATTTAGTTACGCTTTGATGAGCATCGTTTAATTGTTGAGTTCCACAATAGAAGTCTATGCAATTTAAGCAAAGCATTGATGAGCATTGTTTGATTCTTGAGTTCCACAATAGAAGTCTATGTAATTTAAGCAAAGCATTCATGAGCATAGTTTAATTCTTGAGTTCCACAATATAATAAATCTATGCAATTTAGCAAAGCTTTGATGAGCATTTTTTATTCTTGGTTTCCACATTGGAAATCTATGCAACTTAGCAAAGCATTAATAAGCATAGTTTAATTCTTGAGTTCCACAATATAAGTAGTCTTCGCAATTTAACAAAGCTTTGATGAGCATTGTTTGATTCTTGAGTTCCACAATAGAAATGTATGTAATTTAAGCAAATCTTTGATGCACATTGTTTCATTCTTGAGTTCCACATTAGAAGTCTATGCAATTTAGCAAAGCTTTGATGATCATTGTTTAATTCTTGAGTTCCATAATATAAGTAGTCTTCGCAATTTTGCAAAGCTTTGATGAGCATTGTTTAATTCTTTAGTTCCGTAATAAAAGTCTCTGCAATTTTGTCACACCCCAAAACCGAGAACGGCGGAAACGTTCTGGGGCGGAGGACGTCATGTAAAGTATCACAACACAGTATAACAGTAACAAGCAAACAACATCATCCATTGCATTAAATATATAATTTTAATACAAGCATGTTCTGAACAGTTATAGACACCAAAAATGTAAATCAAAATAATAAGATGAGTCTTGAATGCGCTCCATCTTCTCAAAAGCTGGCCTCGGTACCTGTCTACCGATGACCTGAGAATACAAGTTATTTTGAAGGAGTTTATCAGCATTAAGCTGGTAAGTTCATAAGTATTTTAGTGTCGGTGTTTGTATCAAAACGTTTGAACATGGTTTAAAGTATGAGTTTGTAAACCTTGGTGATAAAAGTATGTGAATGTTTGTAAGTGTTTGTAAAAGTTTGAATCTCTTAGAAAAACCTATATTTTCTATTAAAAGTAGCCTTCTACCAAGGCGTAACTGTTTTGTATGCTCGTTTATTGTAAAAGTGTGTAATTTTCCCAAGTGTAACTATCATTGACAAAATATAGTTTGTACATTAATGTTTAAGTGAAATGATCACTAAATATATGTAAAGGGTAAATTAATGTAGTACTGTAGTGTTGTATTATAGGAACTACTGTTGTACTAACTACCTTAAACCGAATTTATATTAAGGTATTATGTGATTAATTGTACCGTACTATCGACTATGTAACACGACAATGTAGGTCGTAAAAAGGTAGCAGCAAGGTGTAGGATAGTCAATCTGGTATAGATCTATACGCAAACTCACGCTCTCCCTCCAAGAGACTCTAGCTACAACTCGGGCCATGACATTGAAGGCATGCTCCGATACAGTGGATCACAATAATGTTAACGTATTCATGTATATGTAATGTATTTTTACTCGTTCTAGTATCGTTGTATATGTTCTCTTTCTAGTATAGTTGTAAACGTTCTCTTTCTAGTATAGTTGTATATGTTCTCTTTCTAGTATAGTTGTATATGTTCTTCTTCTAGTATAGTTGTATATGTTCTTCTTCTAGTATAGTTGTATATGTTCTCATAGTAATAAGTACTGGCTCATGAATGAACTGACTCATTGAACATCTCATTGATCTAGCAATAGTATAAGTATTATCCTGTGCTACCCATATGGTAACTTACTAATGATGTAACTGGTATATATGAATATGGAAGAACGTTTATGACTATATATGTACACATGATATATAATTAATATTGAAACGACCTTCAGACGGATACCCGATACCCCACCAGACCACATCTCAAGCGCGAAAAGGAAATAGGGCGGACGTCCTTCCTAAACTTTTTAAACATTGCTTATATAACTATACATATATGGGCTTGCAATTTATAATAAGTATAACAGTATTTGATAAGTAAAAGAATTTGTAAACCAGTTTGAAGTAAAACAGTTTGAACAGTAATAAAATCATTGGTATGAACTCACTTGTAGTCAGTGGATTGGATTGAAGTGTCGGATACGGTGCTAGGTGACAAATGGAGACTTGTACACACGCACGAGCCTAGTTATCATATAATGAACATATATACAAATAATTAGCCAATTTATAACTAATAAATTAAGTTGGGACACTCTAGAACATGAAAACACTTTGTTTCAAGTGTTAAAGATCACAAGGGTTGCATCCAAGTGTTTGCAGGGCAAAGCTAGAGTGTTTGGAGTTCAAGGGTAAACTCCTTTGGAGTTTACGGTTTTAATGACCATTACCCAAGGAGTTTACGGCAGTAAACTCAAGGGTTTACGGTCGTAAACTCTTCTCCTTATAACCATATGTTGTTTTGAGGTTTTACAAGTCTTTTGAAGCATTTCTACTTGGTGGTTTGGCCTTTGGAAGGGACTAGGGCAACAAAAACACTCCTTGGAGGAGTTTACGGCCTCATGGTCATTTCCCTTTGGGTTTACTACCATAAACCCTTATGGAAAAGGGTATTGCCATGTTTTCAAGTCCTTCTTTTGGTAAATGGGGAGTAAACACAAGAATGACTAGTTGGGGAGTAAACTCATGTATAAGCATGAGTTAACGGTTTTTGGGTGACTTTTCGACCCAAACATAATAGTTAGGCCGGGAACTTCTAAGACACAAGGTGTTTGCGGTTTTTAAAATTCAAAACCCGAGACGGCTCTTCCTTTCACCCGTTTGTTTAAAAATAATATTAAAATAATCAAACGAACTTTAAATTTGTTAAAAATACGAAATAATGTCATTAACTTATAGTAAGAAGTGGTTGACTTTTAGGGTTTGACCGAATGGAAATTTCGGGTTGTCACATCATCCCCCTGTTAAAGGGAATTTCGTCCCGAAATTAAAGTCTAAACAAATAAAGTAGTTACAAATAACTAAGCAAAAAGATGAGGATATTTCAGTTTCATATGGTCCTCACGCTCCCAAGTGAATTCCGGTCCTCGCTTGGCGTTCTAGCAAACCTTCACAATCGGGATACGGCTTTGCTTCGTTTGCTTGACCTCACGGTCCATGATCTCTACTGGTTCTTCCACGAAGTTGAGGCTCTCGTTGATCTCGATCTCGTTGAGTGGGATTACAAGAGTCTCGTCGGACATACACTTTTTCAAGTTAGAAACGTGGAATGTAGAATGTACGTTACGAAGTTCATCGGGTAGATTGAGTTTGTAAGCTACAGGGCCAATTCTTGCGAGAATCTCGAAAGGCCCTATGTATCTTGGATTAAGCATCCCATGCTTACCGAAGCGTATTAAGCCCTTCCAGGGTGAGACTTTAAGAAGGACTCGGTCTCCCACCTGGAATTCCAAAGGTTTCCTTCATTTATCAGCGTAGCTTTTCTGTCGATCTCTAGAGGCTTTCAATCGTTCACGGATCTGAACGATCTTCTATGTCGTTTCCCGAATGATTTCCAGGCCTGTGAGAGTACTGTTAGAAACTTTCCCCTAGCTAATTGGGTATCACCCACTTCAGCCCAGCATAGAGGGGATCTGCACTTTCGGCCATAGAGGGCTTCATATGGAGAAGCCTTGATGCTCGTGTGATAATTGTTATTGTACGAAAATTCGACAAGGGGTAAATGAGTATCTCATGCCTTTCCAAAGTCCATCACACGTGCTCTCAACATATCTTCTAGTGTTTGGATGGTCCTCTCACTTTGTCCGTCGGTCTATGGATGGTAGGTCGTGCTCATGTCCAACCTTGTTCCCAGGGAATGTTGTAGCGATTGTCACAATCTTGTGGTGAACCTACTATCTCTATCGGAGATAATGGATATAGGTACACCACGCAGTCGTACGATTTCCCTAATGTATATTCTCGTAAGCTTCTCCATCTTGTCAGTTTCTTTGATAGGCAGGAAGTGTGCAGACTTGGTCAATCTATTGACGATGACCCATATGGTATCAAGTCCACCCGTTGTCTTGGGCAACTTGGTTATGAAATCCATAGTGATCCGCTCCCACTTCCATTCTGGAATCTCTGGTTGTTGTAGTAATCCGGAGGGCTTCTGGTATTCGACCTTAACCTTTATGCAAGTAAGGCATTTACTTACGAAGGTAGCAATCTCTGCTTTCATATTAGGCCACCAGTATAACTTTTTACGATCCAGATACGTCTTATCTGAACCTGGTTGGACAGAATACCAAGTGTTGTGCGCCTCGGTCATGACCAAGTCTCGGAAACCACCGTGCTTCGGGGTCCAGATCCGGTTCATGAAATATAAGGCTCCGCCACCCTTGGCTTCTAAATTTTTATCCATTCCTCTAAGGGATTCACTCGTCACGTTTTCAGGTTTCATGGCTTTAAGCTGGGCCTCCTGAATTTGCTTAGACAAGTGTGAATGGATAGACATCGTTAATGACTTGACTCTTCGACCAGAATATTCCTTCCAACTGAGGGTGTCTGCTACTATGTTGGCTTTACCCGGATGATAACAAATATCGCATTTGTAGTCATTGAGTAGTTCGACCCACCGTCGTTGTCGCATGTTGAGCTCCTTCTGATCGAATATGTGTTGTAAACTCTTGAGGTTGGTAAAAACTGTGCTTTTTATGCCATACAGGTAATGTCTCCAGATCTTCAGAGCAAACACATCTGCTCCTAGCTCAAGATCGTGGGTCGTGTAGTTAACTTCGTGTGTCTTCAGCTGTCTCGAGGCATAAGCGATGACCTTACCCAGTTGCATCAGAACACAACCGAGCCCTTGATTTGACATGTCGCAATAGACAACGAAGTCTTCTATCCCTTCGGGGAGGGATATAGTATTGGTGCGGTGCACAAGGCTCGCTTGAGCATTTGGAACGCTCTCTCCTGTTTCTCGTCCCAGTCAAAGGCCACGCCTTTCTGGGTCAGTGTTGTAAGAGGTTTCGCAATTCGGGAGAAGTTCTCTATGAACCTACGGTAGTAGCCAGCGAGACCTAGAAATTGACGAATTTCTATAGGCATCTTCGGTGCTGACCAGTTCTCAATGGCCTTAATTTTGGATGAGTCCACGTGGATTACTTCTTCGCTTACCACGTGTCCTAAGAATTCGACTCTTCGGATCCAAAATTCACATTTAGAGAACTTCACATAGAGCTTCTCCATTCGTAAACTTCTTAGAACTTGTCGCAGGTGATCGCCATGCTCTTCCTTACTTCGGGAGTAGATCAGGATGTCATCAATGAAGACAATGACGAAATGATCCAAGTAAGGTCGGCATACTCTATTCATCAGATCCATGAAAACTACGGGCGCATTGGTCAATCCGAATGGCATCACCACGAAGTCGTAGTGTCCGTAACGAGTTCAAAAGGATGTCTTTGGAACATCCTCCTCTAGCACTCGTAACTGGTGATATCCGTATCTTAGATCAATTTTGGAAAAGTAGTTCGCCCCATGCAGTTGGTCAAATAGATCGTCTATGCGAGGCAGAGGGTAACGATTCTTGACCGTCAGTTTGTTGAGTTCTCTGTTGTAACAACCCGAAATTCCGTATCATTGTTTGTAACTCTTTTCGTAATCCAATTCGATCAACCAATCGTCGTTTTCAAATTCGATTCCGATTTCGTCATTTAATTAAGTCATTAGATTGCATGTATCTAAAATGACTTAATGGGTGTCCTGATACATTTAGAAATCATTTTAACACCCCATATTAGTGATCGGAATAATTTTAGAATCAACCATATCGGATTATGGCAACTTGGCCGGGTGCGACCAAAAGCCCCGTCTAACGCCGGTATCGGGTAGAATTCCGCCGTGTCCAATTCCCGAACACTATTTAAAGTGTTCTAAGCTTCCATTTGAAGCTTTTGACTCTCTCACTACTCTCTCTCTAACATCTCTCCTCATCCTAGATCAAGGTCCAAAATCAAAGATTTAAGGCTCCAAATCATAGAGGTAACCTCCTTAGCTTGTTATTCAACCTCTTAGGACTTCAAATCCGTGTTTAAATTATGATTTAGGACCTGAAACATGTGTTTACGGCCAAGGAGCATGATTGGGCCGTAAACACATAAATGGGGGTTTTTGAGCAATTTAACCCTTCCAAATCATTGTTGGGACTTAGATACGACTTTATGGCTTACAAACCTGGACTTGGAACACCTTAAACTTGAATTTTGAGGGATTAACATGAGTTTACGCCCAAGGCATGTGCTTGGGCCGTAAACTCCTCAAACATGGGGAGTAAACTCACTTTTACATGTTAGAATGCCTTGTAACTTAACCAATAGCCTTGTGGTAAATCCTAGAACCATCTAAAAATAGTTTGGAGACCTTAAACATAACAAAACCTTACATATGAGAGTTTACGGCCATAGAACATGCTCCAGCGTCGTAAACTCCTAATTATATGTTGTTTGATGCCCTAAATTCACCCCAAGCCTTGGAAAATTAACTAGAATCACATGTGATTGCTCTAAGTGCCACAAAATGAATATAGTTTGAGCATGGGAGAGTTTACGGCCGTAAACTCCAATTTTACAGCCGTGAACTCCCATATGTAATGTTTATGTTGATTCAATTCAAGCCATGGCATTAGAAAAATCCATTCTAGCATTCCCCATGTCCATATAAGCCATTTAACACTCAAAATCACCCAAACATGAGTTTACGGCCGTGAACTCATGTATGTAGGGTATATATGGCCGCAAACTCCATTAGGGAGTTTACTCTTGAGGAGTAAACTCAAATCCCAAGTCCCTCGCTTCATTTCAAGTCCGTAGATGTCACCCGGGTCACTCCAAACACTCGTTTTGAGGTGTTTTAGCTCATTGGAGTGTAATGTTCCATCTAATTAGTAATTGTAAATCTAATTAGATATATTTGGATATTATTTCATAATACATAGGAACCTCGCGAGTAATCAAGCCCCGAACCAACGTTTAGCATCCGAAATCGTCACGTTTCCTCGTCTGGTGAGTTCATACCCCTACCCTTTTCACTGTTTTTCACTGTTTTCAGGGGGGAAACACAAGCAAAGTACAAGTGATTACTTGCACTCAAAACCTGTTTTCATGTGTGTGTTTCACATTTTATATGCTTTTAACACTGATTGATACAACTGATAATCGTTTGAACATGCAAATCAAGTAAACATATTATTCGTGAAATGGGCTTATGAACTGTTATATTTTATATATTTCACAAATGGTTTCCACATTTTATCAGTTAAAAGCATGACATTAGAACTTTTGAAACATAAAAATTGTACACTGTATATCCTCAGTAACACTCCACAGAGATACGCGAGTGGATGATTATCATATTATTACTAGTAAATTTGTTAGTCCTGTATGATTGGAGACACGTCCTCGGTGAACACTCCACAGAGATACGCGAGTGGAGGACTGCACCCGTAACCAGAATCTCTGGGATTAGAGAGCGTGACTTGAGTGTATATACGGGGCTGACTACCCCACACCTGGCTGCTAGCTACAGCCGAACCGAAATGGTTCAAGGGTGAAGAAAGTCATAAGGTGATGTGGACTACTTATTGCCACTCTAGTCTATTGTATGGTTATGGAACTCGCAATTAGGATAACAGAGATTTACTTAACTGTAATAATGAATAACTTAACACATTTCACAAGATAATCAGGTTTCAGTATACATCTTTCGTTTTGGTAATCAACAATTCAGGAAAGTATGGGACTTTCCTGGGGAAACATTGTACATAACCATGTTTTACAGAATACATCTTTTACATCTTTTACATTTGATAACCAACAATCAGGAAGGTATGGGACTTTCCTGGGAAAACATTGTACATAACTGGAAAAGTGTAACAAACCGGATAACTTTACATCTTTCACAAGTGGTAATCAACAATTCAGGAAGGTATGGGACTTTCCTGAGAATACATTTGTATATAACCAGAACAGTATAACAAACCAGATAACCTAACTGTACATTTCACAAGAGTAAATGTGTTTTCAGTGTACAACCTTACTTTACTTTACATGTTGAGAAACAATAACCAATATTTTTAAGAAAATATGGGATTTTCTTGGTGTGTGTAACGTTTTCAGAAACAGGAAGGAAACATGAGCATTTTCACAAAACAAAAACCGCTTATGAACTCACCAGCGTTATGCTGATTTTCAAACCACTTGTGTTCTCAGGTCAGCGTTAGAACAGGTACCCGAAGATCATTTTGTTCCAGGTTGGAGTGCGCAGAAGACCAGTTTGTTTTGTTATTATATACTATGTATCAGAACTGTATAACTTTATTTTTGAAACAAATGTAAAACTTTTCTATATGTAATGTAATGGTTGTTTTACTTTAATTACTATGTGCATCGGATTTGATACTCAACGTGGAGTCAACCCCGAAAATGTTTCCGCCTTCGGTTTTTGGGGTGTGACATCTGTAGTCGATACACATACGGAATGATCCGTCTTTCTTTTTAACGAACAAGACCGGTGCTCCCCAAGGCGAGAAACTTGGTCTTATAAAGCCCTTGCTGAGGAGTTCGTTAAGTTGACCAGATAGTTCCTACATCTCTGCTGGTGCTAATCGATAGGGCGACTTGGCTACTGGGGTAGCTCCTGGGACTAAGTCGATTCTGAACTCAACCTGTCGTTGTTGAGGTAATCCTGGTAGCTCTTCTAGGAAGATGTCGGGAAAGTCGCTCACTACTAGAATGTTCTTTAGTTCTTTCGTTTCGAGGCTCGTATCGACAATGTGAGCAAGGAATGGATGGTATTCTTTACGTAGATACTTCTGTGCTTGAATACTTGATATAATACGAAGACTCGCACCGGGTTTGTCGCCTTAGACGACAAGAGTTTCGTTAGACGGGAGGTTTAGATGGATTGCTTTCTCGTAGCACATGATGTCGGCGCGATGAAGACTCAACCAATCCATGTCGATGATAACATCGAAGCTTTTAATCGAGACCGGCATAAGGTCGATTGGAAATGGATGGTTATCTAGGGTTATGGTACATCCTAAGTATATGCTATTTGTGCTTTCAGTTTTTCTATTAGCCATTTCTACTGTGAATAGTTCTTTAAGTGTTTGTGGTTGTTGTTTAAGTATGCGAGCAAATTTATGGTTCACGAAGCTTCACTCAGCTCCACTATCGAACAGAATGCATGCATAGGAGTTATCAAGGAGGAACGTACCAGTCACCACCGTCGGGTCAGCAACTGCTTCCCCATGGCCTATTGCTAGTACTCTCCCTGCTCCGCCAGAATTCTTTGCTTTGGGGCAGTCCCTCTTATAGTGGCCCGCCTCGCCACATCCATAGCAGGCCTGGCTCACGCTAGTGCCGGGGACTTGGGTGATCGGCCTCGCCGGAGATTTACAGAAACAGGTTGTGTGTCCTTTCTTGTTGCAGTTAGAGCACTGTATTTCACGGCAAGGGCCGTTGTAGTGGAAGTTGCATTTGTTGCACTAAGGCAAACTTTCAGCATACTTCCTCACCGGAGCAGCAGCAACAACAGGGGTTATTGCGGCATGCACAGCCACAATTTGCTACTTTTTGGCAGCTCGTTGTTTCTTCTTGTCATCCCAGAACTTCCGCTTAGTGTCAGCGGGTTTGGAGGGGTCTGAGATGGCTTGGGTTGTTGTTGCTGATGGGGCTTTGACTCCATGGTCAATGAGTTGCTGTGCCAGTCGCTTGGCACTGTCGAAGGTAGTAGGGTTTGATGATAGGCCATTTCCCTGATACGGAGGCACTAGCCCCCATATGTACCTCTCGATCTTTTTCCCTTCAGTGGGAACCATATTGGAGCAGAGGGCCACCAGTTCGCTGAATCTGGCGGTGTATGCGACTACGTTGGAGCCCTTCATGGTTAGGCTCCACAGCTCCTGCTCCAATTTCTGGATCTCGCCCCTCGGGCAGTATTCCTCGATCATGAGGTCCTTCATGGTTTCCCAACCCATGTCATTGGCCACTACTAGAGTTAGTGCTTTAACATGGCCATTCCACCACGTCAGGGCTTTTTCTTCAAAGGTGCACGTAGCATATTTGACTTTGCTCGCAGCAGGGCACGAACAAATTTTGAAAGACTGGTTCAGTCTTCTCGAACCATTGCGAGAGGGCAATGACTCCGCCGGTTCCCTTGAAGGACTTTGACTTGCAGTTGGTGATATCCTTGTAGGAGCACTCTCTCGAGCGCACAGAGATTTCAGCAGGAATAGAGTCAACAGGGGTTCCACCTCTGCTGGCATCAGTAGAGTGGTACTGAGCCATGGCAGTTGCCACTGCCGCAGCTACTACAGCATTCAGGGTTGCAGTATCGATGACCTGAGGAGGAGGAGGTGGTGGAGGTAGAGGATTATGCCTGGGAGATTTGCGAGGAGGCATGTTTCAGCTATAAGTTTATAAAGATAAACACAATGGTAAGAATCAATTGTAAGCGGGGTGAGAGTGACACATGGACTAACTAACCATAGCCCAACAGTTGAATGAGTGTTTGAGATCACAACATAGAAGATTAGTAAGAAAACACAAGTGTACAGATTCTTCCCACAGATTAGGTAGTTGTCAATAATACTGGTATTACTGATATAATAAGTTCAGGGAAAATCGACCTAACAGTAGGTCTTACATTATACCATACGGAATGTTTGACAGTTTTTAGATTCCTAGTTAGAGTACTGAAAGTTAGGAATATTTTACATACAAGTGCTACTTAGAGCACAAATACTATAGGCTATTCCTTAACCAAAAGACAAAGATGTGCTAGACATCTTCTAATGGCGATGGGAATTCCTCGGGCGAAGCCTGAGGTCTGCCATTTGACGAACCACCTCTTGAAGGTGTCGTTCCTGAGCCCTCTGGTGAACTCGAAGTTCTATGACTTCGGCTCGGGAGACAGCCAGCTGTTGTTGCAGGGTCTCATTGGTTCTCCTGGTCCTTTCCATTTCTTCTTCAAGACGGCGGATGCGGACTATGTTGACACCAAAGTTGGCATCAATCTCCATGACCCGGTCGATGGCAGCTCGACCTTGTTCAACATTACAAGCTATTCTGTGGACAATGACGGGCAAAGCTCGATCCGCAGAGCCACCTTCACTGAGGTTGTAAAAGCTTCGGTCCCCAAAGTAAGGTAAGGTTTGACCCTGCTCGTCACTCCAACGATTCAAGTTAGTTGCCCACAAGGGTGTGGGACCTGGGAAAGCTGGTCGGGGATTGTTGTTTGGGGCTTGACCTACTGGCGGTAGGTCGTTGACTTCAGGCTCAGAGTCAGATCCATCCGAAAAGCCTTCTGCGAGGTGATCATCCAAAGGGATTGGATACTCATCTTCGGGCTCTTCTTCAAGCCATCCAACATTGCCTTCATTTGGGAAGTACGGGTCGCCATGATGGAATCCAGCCATTTAAATCTACGTGAGAAGAGAGGTATAAGAATCTAGTGTATAAGTAGCTTGTAGTACCACAAAATACCCCTATAGTATTTTAATTTTAGGTTGTACTGATCTCCTTGTGGTATTGTTGGTATGTTTTTAGACTTGTTAACATATCACAACCATTTTAGGGCATATGCTAATCACTCCTCGGACCAGCATAGTTGATCAGGCTATGCCATTCCCAGGACTGACCATGCATCCCCAAGCTCACTTGTGACATTTAACAATCGTAATACTTTTGTTCTTGTCATTGTGACACTGATTTTAGTATGAATGTAGACTTGTATACTTAATTTAATATTTTAGAATTTAAAGTATATCTTTTATGGATTGATATACTCAATGTCACACCCCGAAAACCAAAGGCGGAAACATTTCCGGGGTTGACTCCACGTTGAGTATCAAATCCAATGTACATAGTAAAGCAGTAATCACAAAACTTTACATTACATAATATTGTTTACATCTGTTTGAAAGTAAAGTTGTACAAGTGTTATACATATGTAATATAGACAAAAGTAAAGACGAGTCTTCAGGACGCTCCGTCTTCTCCAAAAGGTTATGGTGTACCTGTCTATCGCTGACCTGAGAATACAAGCAGTTTGAAAATCAGCATAAAGTTGGTGAGTTCATAAGCGGTTTAGTTTTGAAAAGATGAGTTCCTTTACGTTCTGGAAAAGTTATTGATCAAGAAAATCCCATATTTTCTTATGAAAACAGTTTAGTTATCTTTTGTTACAATTTCGAAAACAGTTGGTTATGTCGATCCAGGAAAATCCCATATTTTCCTTATAGTTTTAGTTATTCATTTGTTACTTTATCCGTTTATGTGCTATTGTGTTACCCAGGAAAATCCCATATTTTCCTATGTGTTGAGTTGTCTATTGGTATCTAGGTTCGTTATTGGTTGTTATGCTATCCCAGGAAAATCCCATATTTTCCTATGTGTGGTGGTTGGTTCTTAGGTCTGATTTCGAAGTACTAGTAATTACCATGTGAGTGGTATTAGTTATGTGTTCTACTTCCTTAGGTATTCTAGATTCGAATGACTATAATCTACTACCTTAATTGTAATTTCGAATATTTGGATTCACACAGAAGCGTACATTACAGTATTTTTGAAGTTCTGCTGAGTTCCAAAAGAGTATATTAGTTGTGTATTCGAAGCTCTATCGACATTCTAAGGCGGATATATTTGAAACTCAGTAGAGGTCCAGAGGCGTATTTTTGTAATAAATTCGAAACTCTGGTGACACTCAAGTCGTACACTAACTATATATTCGAAGTCTTAGTGTCAACCAAAGGCATCATTTCGTATTCGTAGTCGTATTTGCATTCGTGGTCGTATTCGTAATCGTATTCATATTCGTTATTTGTATGCGTATTCGTACTCGTAGTAGGTATTATTCGTATTCGTATTCATACTAGGTTATATTCGTATTCGTATTCGTACTCAGATTTGTATTCGTATGATTCATATTCGTATTCGTATTCGTACTCAGATTCGTATTCGTATGATTCATATTCGTATTCGTATTCGTATTTGTACTAGGTTATATTCGTATTCGTATTCGTACTCATATTCGTATTCGTATGATTCATATTCGTATTCGTACTCAGATTCGTATTCGTATGATTCATATTCGTATTTGTACTAGGTTATATTCGTATTCGTATTCGTACTCAGATTCGTGTTCGTATGATTCATGTTCGTATCCGTACTCATATTTGTATTCGTAGCAGGTTATATTCGTATTGACCTTAGATATGATTAGTATGATTTCTTATAGTTACAACACTTTTTAAAAGAAATCTATATTTAACCTGCATTTTGAAACGTCAGTTATCACAAACTTTGGAAATCAAGGCATTTAGTAAGTAAAATCATTGAGTTGTAAATCAGCTTAAGTACAAAATACATTTGTACTTTTTGCTTGTATTCCCCCCCCCCCCCCCTGAAAACATTGAAAACCATTGAAAACACGTAAAAGGGTAGGGGTATGAACTCACCGGACGAGAAACGTGACGATTTCGGATGCTAAACGTTGGTCCGGGGCTTGCAACTGCACGAGGTTCCTAAGTATAATTTAAAGATACACATTTGTATCTAATTAGGACTTAGATTAATTATTTGTTAGGGACAAATACTTGTAGTCGCGGAAACACCCCATTACGAGTGTTTGGAGGGACCCGGGTGGCGTTTAAGGACGTGTAATGGCACTAGGGACTTGGAATTTGAGTTTACTCCCCATGAATAAACTCATACAAGAGTTTTCAGACCCACTCCCCATGAGTTTAGGGCCGTAAACTCATGGTGGGGTCAATTATGGATAAAAATGACTTCAAACACTTAGGGGAATTTTTCTAGGTTTGATTCAAAGGCTTGGAATGGATTTTAAACACCAAAATGACTTATTTATGGGAGTTTACGGCCTAGCATGGATTCCTGGCCGTAAACTCCTTAATACCCATGAAAATCGTGTTAAATGATGCTAAAACAAATCACATGTGATTGGTAAATTTATCCCAAGGCCTTACATGCAATTCCTTGATATTTTGGAGGGGTTTTTGGAGTTTACGGCCTATGAGACCCCCCTCATGGCCGTAAACTCTCTTAGAGAGTTACTCCATATGTTTTAAGGCCAAAAACTTGTTTGTAAGGACTTCTAAAATTCATTCCAAGGTTTTAGGGGTGTTATAGGGGCTTTTTGACACTTTTTGATGAGTTTACACCCCCATTATGAAGGGTTTACAGCCCAAGCATGAGGCTTGGCCGTAAACTCTCTTTTGTCCCTCAAATGATATGTTTAAGGTGTCCGAATGCTAAAACCAATATTCTATAATTCATACCTAAGCCTTATTAGTGATTTGGAAGGGTTTAAGGTCATGAAAACCTCAATTATATGATTTTATGGCCCAAGCATGAGGCTTGGCCATAAACTCCTTCAAATCCTTCAAAATTCATGTTTAAATTGTTATAAGTCCAATTCATGAAGTCATTTAGTCATATCTAGGTCCCAAAATTGTCTAGGAGGGGTTTAAGGGCTCAAAACCCTTCAAACTTAGTGTTTACGGCCTAGGCATCTTCCTGGGCCGTAAACTCTCATACAAGGACAAATTTTATGATTCAATCCCGAATTTGAAGGTCTAATATGCTATACAATGAAGTTAGAAAGGTACCTTAGGGATTTGAGGCCTTAAAATTGAGTTTTGGACCCTTGAACTTAGATTTAGGAGAGAGGTTAGAGAGAGGGTAGAGAGAGGAAGCAAAAGCTTCAAATGGAAGCTGAAACATGTTTATATAGGTCGAGAAATTTGGACACGGTGGAATTCTACCTGATACCGGCACTAAACGGGGCTTTTGGTCGCACCCGATTAAGTTTCCGTAACTCGGCGGGATTGTTTCTAAAATTTTTGGAATAAGCACTTTGGGTTCATTTCGTGAGTTCCTAACAGGTTTGGACATTCATTAGTATCAATTAAACATATAAGTTTAATTTATTCGACCCAAAATGACATCGAAACAAACCGATATACGGCAAGCCATACAGTTAGGATAGGTTTTCGGCGATGAACAACTTCGGGTTGTTACATTATCCCCCCGTTAGAGGGAATTTCGTCCTGAAATTCAATGATTACGATACAATTCGAGAAATTAAACGAGATACGGATGGATTTTTTGCTTCAGGTTTTCACGCTCCCTAATGACATCGGGTCTCTGCTTGACGTTCCAGCGAACCCTCGCTATCGGGACGCATCCTGGTTTTGTTGGGTAGATACTTCTCAAAGACCAAGACGTGAAGTATCAGATGGGTGATACTAAGTTCCGAGAGCAATCGAAGTTTTGAAGGTTACAAAGTCAATTCCACAGGGGTCGCGAAGGGTCTACTGTATCACGAGGGAAGTAGTTCGCTTTTCCAAAACATTCCATGTTTTCCCCTGGGATAAGGTTTTCAATGGAATACGACTTCCAACAAGAAGGTACATCTTCCTGTGGCAGAGTAGTTATGGGTTTGATGATCCTGAGAGAGAATTCTGGGACCTATGGGTTATGGGCCCACGGGTATGACTGCTTCGATCATTACAAGGTCAAGGAAAACAGTTTGATCGAAGAGTACCACTACGAACTCGTGGTAATCATATCAGATTCGGGTCATGGTATTGGATACGTCATCTTCTTGGAGGTTCGGCTTCGAGGTAGTTTCAGGAACTAGATTAATACAAGACTTGACTAGGCATTCGGAAAAGAATTCTCGAGGATTCTTGGAAAAGCATCAAGGAAAGAGTTACAGACTTCCCACTTTCCCCAACATCATACAAACGGGGAAAGGATGGAAAAACTTTCTGAACTTTGATGCACGAATGAATATGAGAGTTGGGTCGAAGGAAAGATACAAACAGAAGGCCTTTTCGAAGACAAGAATAACCGCATGAATGAGACTAAGTCATTCCATGCCAAGTCTGCATCAAAGCTTTCCGTGAAAGGTTTACCTTTAGATCGAATGGAAAGGGATAATCATCCATATTGAGGATACGATCTAAGGGTATGACGTTAACGCTTTCTCTCCCACTAGATGGTTATCTTGACGGTGCACGTTTCGATTATTGACAAAGGATTTAGTTTAGATAGATATTTGAATGAACGATTAGCAAACTCTTTCATCATTAGAATCGAAAGGATTACGGGCACAAGATTTACCGAAAAGAAGTATACCTGTGGCAACGGTGGGATCGGCGGTTGTCCTTTCTTGTCCCATAGTTAAGACTCTCCCGGTGTTGCCAGATGTTACTGTCTTCGGACAGTTTCGCTTATAATGCCCGACCTCTCCACAGTTGTAGCATGTTTGACCGATACCTGCTCCGGAAGCTTGACTAGTTGATGGGGTTGGGGTTTTGCAGGTTCGTGCGAGATGACCTTCCTGGCCACAACTTCTACAGAACTTTACACGACAAGGGCCAGGGATGCGATGGTGGTAGCTACATCGGTCACACCACGGGAGGGTACCGACATATCCGGTAACAGGTGCTTAAGATGTGGAATTGACAACAGAAACAGCGGCAGGAACAGTGGCAGCGTGGACTGCCACTATTTGCTGTTTCTTAGAAGGTTCTGGGGAAGACTGACTCTTCTTCTTCTTTCTCCAAAACTTTCTTTTCTCGCCACTCTTTTCTGTTGGCTCGGGAGTGATGTCTGCTTCTTCTTGTTTATCGTTGTGATTGATCAAAATTTGTGCCAAACATTTTGCGCTGTCATAGGTATCTGGCTTTGCTGCTATAACATTCCCTTTGGTTGGCTGAGTTAATCCCCAGATGAACCTTTCTACCTTTTTGCTTTCCAGGGTAACCATTCCCGGACAAAGGAGTGCCAGGTCATCAAACCTTGAAGTGTAAGAGACGATATCGGAACCTCTCATCTTTAGGATCCATAATTCATGTTCGAGCTTCTGGATTTCACCCCGAGGGCAATACTCTGCACGTAGTAGCTCCTTCATAACTTCCCATCCCATAGCATTGGCTACAGGTAAGGTCAAGGATTTGACTCGACCGTTCCACCAAGTCAAAGCCTTATCGGTGAGCGTACAGGCAGCAAATTTCACCTTATCAGATTCCGAACAGGCGCAAATCTCGAAGATAGATTCGATTTTCTCTAACCACCGAGTTAGAGCAATGACACCCCCTGTGCCATCGAAGAATGTGGGTTTTGCATTCATAAAGTCTTTATAAGAACACTCCTTCCGGTGTCCTTAACTACCTTCCGGGTTTTGGGTACCACCCCCTAAACCACTAGGGTTTAGTTGAGGTAGGAGAGCAGATATGGTGGCAGAAATGGTTGCCTGAAGTGTTTCTAGATCGATTTGAAGAGGAGGTGGTGGCGGTGGAGGGTTGTTGGTCTTTGAGCTGGGTCTTTTCCTCGGAGGCATCTTGATCTAAAAAGATCATGAAAGAGAGGATCATAAGTCCTCTGAATTGAATCAAGAGATATAGATCAGGGGATATCTCATCAAGATAGATACAACATTATAGTAAGCGATAAAACAGGAGGGAGTGATCAAAGTAGAAAATTTTATCGCTAGAGGAATGATCAAGGAACAACATGTATACGAGGATTTCTACAAAGGATCGGCTCGAGAAATACTCCCATGGTATTTCATGGTTCGCTGCAGCGACGACTCGTTGTTTGGGATATTGGGTAAGTTTTAGGTATGCTGCGTACCACAGTCACTCCCAAGCACATGTTGGCCGTGTCTTGAATGAATATAGTTGGCCAGGCTATATTGATCCTAGACACGACTACATAACTAACTGCCCAGGTTTAACCGCAACATACAACACTATATAGTTGCACGACTATATAGTTGCCCAGGTTTAACTGCCCAGGTTTAACCGCAGCATACAACACTCATTTACTTATATTTTGTTCTACTTGTAATTACGGATCTCGACGGTCGGTATACTTGTATACTTTAGAAAATACTTATATTCATAGTACTTTTAGTTCAGAGCACTTAGGCCCTTTAATGTTTATAGTCTTATACCATGTAAGCTTTGGTATACTAGTTCACTATAAACAAGGGCTCTGATACCAATCTGTCACACCCCGAAAACCAAAGGCGGAAACATTTCCGGGGTTGACTCCACGTTGAGTATAAAATCCAATGTACATAGTAAAGCAGTAATCACAAAACTTTACATTACATAATATTGTTTACATTTGTTTGAAAGTAAAGTTGTACAAGTGTTATACATATGTAATATAGACAAAACTAAAGACGAGTCTTCAGGACACTCCGTCTTCTTTAAACATTTCTTATATAACTATACATATAGAGGCATGCAATTTATAATATCAAAGCATAAATAAGTTTAGTAAAACATTTGAAACATAAATATTAGTCTAAGGAAAGATCGACTTGATGTCAATCTATAAAACAATTTGAAGGCATAAGTTTGATAAAACAATATAAGTACAAGGAACATTTGTTTGAAAACACAGTTGTAAATAAGTTTGAAATATGATAAACAGAGTAAGAAGTACAGTGTAATAAGTAGTTTGAAAACATATAAAATGTTTATAAAAAGCATTTGAAAGAAACTGTTTGGTAAAACGGCTAATGAGTAGCCAAATCTTTTGAATGTTGTATATTAATCACATGTGATTGATGTAATAAGTAATATAATCCTACTTACTAATCACATGTGATTGACATAAAAAGTACCATGATTCTACTTGTATCCCCCCATAAAACATTTAAAATAGTTTAAAACATTAGTTAAGGGGTATGAACTCACCTGCAGTATGAGACTGGAATTGAACGGGCTGTTATCGTACGGAAGGATCGGACAAGTGCTTGGTGTCAAGTGGAGATTTAGACACACACAATGATCCTAATTACATATGAAACATATGTATATAAATAATTAGTGATTATAACACTAATTATACAAGTAATAACATTTAAGCGCGAGGACAACACTTTTGGTCAAGTGCTAGGAGGCTAATGGGTTGCAACAAAGAAGTGCAATGCCCCTAATGAAAGTTTAAGGTAAAAAGACCATATTCATTAGAGTTTACGGCCCAGGGGAGTAAGCTCCTGGCCGTAAACTCTCAAACAAGTCATGAAATGGAGTTTAGAAGTACTACAACCTTAGAGGGGAATTGTTTCAAGGCTATACAAGTGTTTGGGCACCACATTGACTCCTTTGGGGAGTTTACGGCCCAAAGACCCTTCTCCCTTGTAGTTTACGGCCGTAAACTCCCTTGGGAGGGTTCTTATTGTCCTTTCAAGTCTCTAACATTTCTAGGAACAAGTCTAGGCTTCAATACTTGGATCAAGGGAGGTTTATGGCATTAAATGGAACCATTTGATGGAGTTTACGGCCATAGAACTCTTTGGGCCGTAAACTCCCTCACACATGAGGTTCTAAGAATTTTAACTAGCCCAAAACTCATCTAGGTACTTGCCCTAAAAGTCTCTTGGCCTAAGGAAGTGTCTAGGGTGTCCTTTGACCCCTTTAAAGGAGTTTACGGCCCAAGAAATACTCTTGGCCGTAAACTCTTCAACACTTGAGCTTTTCATGATTTTTCTAGGACCTAAACACATTAAGGTACTAGCCAAAAATGAAGACTAAGCCTTAGGAAGAGTTTGAAGTGGTTTTGGCACTTAATCTTGGAGTTTACGGCCTAAGGAGCATCTCTAATGATCATACACTAAGTCCTTAGTTAGATGCCTAACACGGAAATGGGACTAGGTGGCCTTTAGGCTTGATTTTGGAGTTTACTCCCCAAGAACGTTCTTGGGCGGTAAACTCCCAGATCTTGTGTTTTGGACATGAAAACAATGTTATAAAGCATATAACAAGTATTAAAACACATTTAGGGAAGTAGACTCACAATCTCGGATGAAAACCCGAAGATCCGTGAGAGAGTATTTGGCTTTTCTCTAAATGGAAATCAAATAATGAACCAATTTGGTTCAGAATTCTATTTATAGTCCAGAGATTTTTGGCAGAAAATATTTCTATTCTCGGAATGGATTCTAATGACCTAGAGTAATGGAATTACAGTGTTGCACAAAATCCTAGTGCACCCACTCTCCTAATAACTCCTTAGGTGTATAACCCTAAAACTGCCAAACTTATTCCAAAAGTTTGAATTTTCACTGAAACTGCTCTACTTCCATTGGATTGATGTTGTTTGATTTGAATGGAAAATTTCGGGTTGTCACATCATCCCCCTGTTAAAGGGAATTTCATCCCGAAATTAGAATTTAGGCAAGGAAGTATGCACGAATGATCAAGACATGAGAAGGAAACTTCCTAATCGATTGGTTCTAGCGCACTTAAGTGAAATCGGGCTCTCGGTTGGTATCCCAACGAACCTTCACTAATTGGCGGCGGCGTTGCTTCGTCCGCTTGTCCTCTCGGTCGAGGGTCACTACGGTTCTGATACGAAGGCAAGGATCTCGACGAGTGGACTTGTAAGAGTCGTAACGGAAAGGTATGGTTTCACGATCGAGATTCGAAGAGTAGAAGTACGTTACTGTGTTCGCGGAGTAGGTCTAGTTTGTGCGACGCACAGGACCGATTCTGATAAGAATTTCGGAGGTCCTAACTATATTGGATTTAGATTTCCACGCTTTACGAAGCGTATCAAGCCATTCTCCGAGTGAGTTATCCTAAAGAACTTGGTCACTCACTCGGAATCTGAAAGGTTCCTTTTTCTTGCGTAACTTCCTAGTCAAAAGCCACCCCTCGCTGGGTCAAAGTCGCACGAGTTTCTGAAGCTTGCGAGGAGTTCTGAATGAACTAAGGCGGTAGGTCGGTAAGACCTAGAATTTGGCGAAAAACTGTCGGCGTGTCTGGTGTTGATAAATGCTCAATGGTTTTGGCAAATTGAAGAAGTGCTCAAAACTTCTCACATTACTAACAGTGTGTCATAGAAATTGACTCTTCAATTTCAAAACTCGTGCCTAGAGAACTTCAAGAGAAGTTCCTCTGAAGGAAAGTTCCCATGGGCTTTCTTCTTACTACGAGGGTAGATAAGTAAGTCATTTCATGGAGAAATGACGAATTGATCCAAGTAAGAAAGACGTAACCCTATTCATTTAGCTCATGAAAACCATGGGCGTACTGGTCCTATCCGAAAGGTATCACTACGGACTCGAGGCGTCCGCATCGAATTCGGAAGATAGTCTCCCAGACATCCTTCCCTAACACATCGAACTGGTGATATTCGGATCTCAGGTCTATTCCTGGAAGTAGTTTCTTTCCTTACGTTTGCTCAACCCTTTTGTCTATGCGAGGCAGAGATAACGATTTCTATGAAAATCTTTAACGGATTCCTCGATATCCGAGGCACATATGATGCGATCCATCGATCTCTGGAAGAATCTGACCGGGGTTCTCTAGGGTGAGAAACCTAGTCTTCTAATTCTATTTCTGTGTGGTTCGCCAAGTTGCTC
Organism: Lactuca sativa; assembly: GCF_002870075.4. Lineage (NCBI taxonomy): Eukaryota > Viridiplantae > Streptophyta > Magnoliopsida > Asterales > Asteraceae > Lactuca > Lactuca sativa. The sequence goes on from NC_056627.2 coordinate 116,774,842, forward strand.
GTGCTGTTCTTGTATCTCCGTGGGTGTTTAAACTATAGGGTGATCTGTTTTCGGGAGTTGTACTGGGTTCTAAGTTTGTTCGCATGACGATGTGATTACTCGTATACCTAGGCAGTTTCTCCGTCCTGAAGTCCATTTTAGAATTCATATTGGGCTTCACGATCACAATTTCGTGTATACGAGTCGTATATAATTAAGATTGAAAAGGTAGTCGAATAACTGATTCTTCCTTACCCTCACATCCCAAGGAGGAAAAGAGTTAAGGCGAAATCATTAATTCTAAACTTGTAGAACCTTGATTATATAACACTCTTATGTATACCTTCCTCAGTGATAGATCATCCGTATGAATTCCTGGATTGAACTTGACGTACTGCACGAGTGGTACTTCGGGGATTTCTTTGGAAAGAAAATAACTAAGAGGTACTCCTGGAATGAGCACTTCAGCGTTCTGATATGACGGCTTCGCTGGAAAAGTGATCTAGAAGATAGGGACGTACGTATGAAGCTGTCTTCGCGTCGATCAAATGGAACCTGATTGTATGATAATGTCGGAATCATACAGAAACTTTAAAGACATTAGAATTAAACATAAGACTTTTACAGACAAAACACAACCGTGCAACCATGAACAAGAGTTACAGTACTTTCAGATTTACCACAAGACTATTGCTGCGAATAAGATATACTACAAAAGACAAGCATACGCAGCACGAGACTCCCTATACAGATAGGATCTCGCAAAAGGTAAGACTCTATTTGCACTAGTTCTAGGTAGTTTATAAGTCTGTTACAACGAAACGCCTTAATTACATTAACGTGGTTCCTGAGCAGGCTCTCCTGCAGCTGTGATCCTGAGAATCTTCCCATCTGTGCCAGAATTCTGCGTTATCGGGCAATCTCTCTTGAAGTGCCCTGTCTCACCATATTGGTGGCATGACTGGCTAGTACTAGCTTTGGTGACGGAATTACGGTGCTTAGCCAATGTTATGTGGACACGAGTGCCTTCCTCGTTACTCCACCTTGAAAATTTCTTCTTAAATCGTTCTGCGCTATAACTCAACTTGTGCGCAGGGTTAGTCTCGATGAAAGGGACTTGAGTGATGGGTCGTTTCGGTGCTCCACAGTCATGAGCATGATGCCCTATGTTTAGGCAATTGCAACATTGCATCTCATGGCAAGTCCCATGATGATGGAAACTACATTCATCACACTTCGGGAGTTTTCCCTCATATGGCCTGCTCGGTACGGGAACGGCAGGGGTTTCCACTTGCTGATGTTGTATAGCCAGCTTTTGGACTCTCTTGCGTTCCTTCCGGGCTTGACGCTTTCGTTTCTTGTTCTCTGCTTTCTGGCTTTGCGAGCCTGTGACTGTTACTGTTTGGTGACTTCCTAGATGGATATCGCGATTGGGAACTTCATTCCCATCAGCAGTATCGACCGTGTTGATAGCGCTACGGTGCGCAATGACCGCGGTTACGGCAGCCACTACGGCAGCTGTAAATGTCATTTGAAAGGTAGCGGCGTCCATAGGAAAAGTAGAGGTCTCGTTGCTTGGCTGGTTGTTTCCGGATGACGACATGATTCTGTAATACGAAAGATAAGGATTTGTGAGCGATTTTGGTTGACTCTGATGTACTTAGATTGTTCATGAAAAAGTAAGAGTATGATCTCGAAAGTTTGACCTACATCCCTATGATGCAGTCCTGGTTAAAGAATGAAAGTATGTTCGTGAAGGTTTGACCTACATCCCTATGATGCAGTCCTAGTACGGAATGGAAGTATGTTCGTAGAATGGTCTCAAAACGTTTGTCGTTCGAACTGAGGTATCGTGGGTTGGTGAATAACAAGATCCAACCACTGAAAGAGACTTGGAAATGCCTCTGGAGATAAATCACCATAGTCCAATGACTTGACTAAAGTATGATTCAGATAGACTCCAATGAAAGTAAGATAAAAGTACTCGGATGATGAATGACACAGAAGTTAGCCGGCTGTCAATACCTTTAATATTCACGATGTAAAGATTCAGGAAAATGACCTTGTAAAGGTCTTACATCATATCCGCAGAAGATAGTTCCTGACAGCATAAAGACCTAACTAAAGTACTTACGGAACAAGATAATTTCATAGAAAATACCACATCGGGCATAGACAGAAAAACACGATTTCTTTTTATAAGGGAAATAAAGTAAAGCGTCTACTACGGGCGACGGTCATCCCTCTGGTGAACTCTTAGTTCAACCAATTGACGTTCCATGTCAAGTAGGTGTCTTTCGCACACCATATGGCGTACTCGGAGCCCTATGACTTCAGCTCGTGATTCCGCCAGTGCTTGCAACAGGGTTTCATGGTTTCTCTCCGATCTCTCGTGAGTATATGCTAGATGAATGGTGTAGAGGGTATGCATTCTAGCATAGGCGACTACTTCTGAAATCTGACGTAGAGCTGTCTTGCCTTGAATCTCATTCTGGGCCCTTCTGCGGACCAAGGTTGGCAAGACTCTATCTGCTGAGCCCCCATTACTTGAGTCGTAAAAGCTTCGGTCACCATCAAATAGCGTAAACTGATCTTGTCCTTGGCTCCCTGTTTCCAAGCATTCCACTCACTCAGGGTCGGGCCATGAAAAGCCGGAAGAGGGTTAGGAATTGGAAAGGAGCTGCTTGGGGTAGGTTCTCAACCTCTGGTTCGGGGTTAGCATCATACGAAAGGTCTTCGTCAGGGTGGTCATTCAAGGGGATAGGATGATCATTCTCTGGTTCTTCTCCAAACCAACCAGCTATGACTTCATTCGGAAACTACTGGTTGTCAAGGGGATGGAGTCCATTTATGATTTCTATGCGAGAATTTAGAGTAAAAGGATAATTATTAGACGAACTATCTAGATAATTATTTAGGAAACCTTCATTAGTTACATCGCTATTTGTGAAGTGCATACCAGCTATGTGTAATCTAAACATGATAGACCTTCGAATAAGTGACCTTAATTCCTTATTCACATAGAATAGGGGTAAGGCAAAATTATCACAGATTCTGAGTCTATAACATCCTAATTACATGTAGCCTCAGTGTATCCACTTAGCAACTATTCAACTTAATAATGAAGATCCCGTTTTAATTCTCAAGTATCAAAATACACCTATAGTATTTTAAATTTATTGTTATGTTCTATTGTTCTCCTTGTGGTGGGGTTGGTAAGATTTTAGCATTGTTGCAACCACACACTTAAACTTAGGCACATGCTAGTCAACCCTCGGATAATATAGGTGATCAGGCTATATCTTCCCAGTTTTGACCATATGTCTCTAAGCCCACTTGTGTTGCCCAACAATCGTAATTCTTTTGTATTGTCCTAATGACACTGATTTTAGTATGAATGCAGCACGTATACTTACTTAAATAATTTACTATTTAAAGTATAAACTCTTGGTCAGAGTATTTTTAATCCCTTATGTATTTATAGTTAGTATATCTTTTATGGGTTGATATACTTAATTCACTATAAACAATGCTCTGATACCAATCTGTCACACCCCAAAACCAAGAACGGCGGAAACGTTCTGGGGCGGAGGACGTCATGTATAATATCAACAACAGTGTAAAGTAGTAAACAAGCAACAACATCATCCATTGCATTAATAAAATAATTATTATACAATTGTATTCTGTCAAATTTTGATAAACACTAAAGCATAAATCAAAATGAAAGATAAGTCTTGAATAAGCTCCATCTTCCTTTCTCCTTGCATCGGTACCTGTCTATGATGACCTGAGGATACAAGTAATTTTGAAAGCGAGTATCAGCTATAAAGCTGGTGAGATCATAAGTATTAATGTGTCTTAATTTGTAAAAACTTATAATTACTAAGACTTGACATTGCTATGAAAGAAAGCTCGTATAAGTATGAAAATGTTTGTAGCTCAACTGTAAATGTTTGAAAATCCCTAGAAATCCCTATGATTCCTATTAGTAACAAAAGGAGTCTTCTACCAAGACTTAACTGTTCTGTGTGTGTGTCTCTTGTAAGAGTAAGTATTTTTCCAAAGTATAACTATCATTATCCAAAAATATAGTTTGTACATTTACGTTTAAGTGAGGTTATCACTAAAAATATGTACTGGAAAAATTAACGTAGTACTAAAACGTAGCTCTAAAAGGGCTACTACCGTACTAATTACCTCAGGCCGGGCGAAGGCACTATGTGATAAATTGCGCCATACTATCGACTAGTAACAACGACATAATGAATGGTCGTAATAAAGAAATGACGTTTGGCACCCGTAGATCTGCAGATCCCACTGTAGCTAGCAGTAAGGTGTAGGATAGTCAATCCAGTATAGATCTATACACAAACTTATACTATGGACTGGTTTCATCGACATAAGAATGGTCGAAATTAATGTATGACGTTTGGCACCCGCAGACCTGCAGGTCCCGCTGTAGCTAGCAGCAAGGCGTAGGATAGTCAATCCATTATAGAATCTATACGCAAACTCAACGCTCCCCCTTCAAGAGACTCTGGCCGCAACTCAAGTCATGAGGTTTTAAGTCATGCTCCGATTTAAATCACAGTAATTAAGGTATTCTCGTATATGCAATGTAATGTACTGTTCTAGCTGTAATGTAATGAACTGTTCTAGCAAGTATAGTAATGTAATGAACTGTTCTAGCAAGTATAGTAATGTAATGAACTGTTCTAACAAATATAGGATTGTAATGAACTGTAATGTTCTACGTGTGCTAGCTGTAATGTGTGTTCTCTCTATCTAGCAAGTATAGTAATGTAAACGTTCTAGTATAGATGTATATGTTCTCGTCCTAGTATAGATGTATATTTAATGTACAGTAATGTTCTAGAAAGTATTGACTCATGAATGAACTGACTCATTGTATGATATCGCGTTCTAGTAATGGTTCTAGTATCTTCCTGAACTACCCATATGGTAGCTTACTAGTAATCTACGTGGTACGTATGGACGTGGATGTATACCCTTGCTACCCAAGGGCATAGGATGAATTGGAAGGACCTTTTATGACTATATATATACACATCATATATAACAAATCTTTAAACGACTTTCGGACGAATACCCAATGTCCCACCAGACCACATCTCAAGCGCGAAAAGGAAATAGGGTGGATAGTCTTCCTAAGTCTTTTAAACATTTCTTATATAACTATACATATAGAGGCATGCAATTTATAATATCAAAGCATAAATAAGTTTAGTAAAACATTTGAAATATAAATATTAGTCTAAGGAAAGATCGACTTGATGTCAATCTATAAAACAATTTGAAGGCATAAGTTTGATAAAACAATATAAGTACAAGGAACATTTGTTTGAAAACACAGTTGTAAATAAGTTTGAAATATGATAAACAGAGTAAGAAGTACAGTGTAATAAGTAGTTTGAAAACATATAAAATGTTTATAAATATCATTTGAAGGAAACTGTTTGGTAAAACGGCTAATGAGTAGCCAAATCTTTTGAATGTTGTATATTAATCACATGTGATTGATGTAATAAGTAATATAATCCTACTTACTAATCACATGTGATTGACATAAAAAGTAGCATGATTCTACTTGTATCCCCCCCCATAAAACATTTAAAATAGTTTAAAACATTAGTTAAGGGGTATGAACTCACCTGCAGTATGAGACTGGAATTGAACAGGCTGTTATCGTACGGAAGGATCGGACAAGTGCTTGGTGTCAAGTGGAGATTTAGACACACACAATGATCCTAGTTACATATGAAACATATGTATATAAATAATTAGTGATTATAACACTAATTATACAAGTAATAACATTTAAGCGCGAGGACAACACTTTTGGTCAAGTGCTAGGAGGCTAATGGGTTGCAACAAAGAAGTGGAATGCCCCTAATGAAAGTTTAAGGTCAAAAGACCATATTCATTAGAGTTTACGGCCCAGGGGAGTAAGCTCCTGGCCGTAAACTCTCAAACAAGTCATGAAATGGAGTTTAGAAGTACTACAACCTTAGAGGGGAATTGTTTCAAGGCTATACAAGTGTTTGGGCACCACATTGACTCCTTTGGGGAGTTTACGGCCCAAAGACCCTTCTCCCTTGGAGTTTACGGCCGTAAACTCCCTTGGGAGGGTTCTTATTATCCTTTCAAGTCTCTAACATTTCTAGGAACAAGTCTAGGCTTCAATACTTGGATCAAGGGAGGTTTATGGCATTAAATGGAACCATTTGATGGAGTTTACGGCCATAGAACTCTTTGGGCCGTAAACTCCCTCACACATGAGGTTCTAAGAATTTTAACTAGCCCAAAACTCATCTAGGTACTTGCCCTAAAAGTCTCTTGGCCTAAGGAAGTGTCTAGGGTGTCCTTTGACCCCTTTAAAGGAGTTTACGGCCCAAGAAATACTCTTGGCCGTAAACTCTTCAACACTTGAGCTTTTCATGATTTTTCTAGGTCCTAAACACATTAAGGTACTAGCCAAAAATGAAGACTAAGCCTTAGGAAGAGTTTGAAGTGGTTTTGGCACTTAATCTTGGAGTTTACGGCCTAAGGAGCATCTTGGCCGTAAACTTCCTTCCAAAGTTGGTTTCTAATTGTTTTGTGGGTCTAAATCATGAGTTTAAGGCTTCTAGGTTCTTGTTCTAAGGCTAAAGCAACACTAGGCACTCATTTGTGCCCTTTACTTGGAGTTTACGGCCCAAGAGGTTGTTCCTTGGCCGTAAACTCCTCAAACTACTTGCTTTTGATTTGCTTCTAGCCTCTAATGATCATACACTACGTCCTTAGTTAGATGCCTAACACGGAAATGGGACTAGGTGGCCTTTAGGCTTGATTTTAGAGTTTACTCCCCAAGAACGTTCTTGGGCGGTAAACTCCCGGATCTTGTGTTTTGGACATGTAAACAATGTTATAAAGCATATAACAAGTATTAAAACACATTTAGGGAAGTAGACTCACAATCTGGGATGAAAACCCGAAGATCCGTGAGAGAGTATTTGGCTTTTCTCTAAATGGAAATCAAATAATGAACCAATTTGGTTCAGAATTCTATTTATAGTCCAGAGATTTTTGGCAGAAAATATTTCTATTCTCGGAATGGATTCTAATGACCTAGAGTAATGGAATTACAGTGTTGCACAAAATCCTAGTGCACCCACTCTCCTAATAACTCCTTAGGTGTAAAACCCTAAAACTGCCAAACTTATTCCAAAAGTTTGAATTTTCACTGAAACTGCTCTACTTCCATTGGATTGATGTGGTTTGATTTGAATGGAAAATTTCGGGTTGTCACAGTTAAGGGGTATGAACTCACCTGCAGTATGTGACTGGAATTGAACGGGCTGTTATCGTACGGAAGGATCAGACAAGTGCTTGGTGTCAAGTGAAGACTTAGACACACACAATGATCCTAATTACATATGAAACATATGTATATAAATAATTAGTGATTATAACACTAATTATACAAGTAATAACATTTAAGCGCGAGGACAACACTTTTGGTCAAGTGCTAGGAGGCTAATGGGTTGCAACAAAGAAGTGCAATGCCCCTAATGAAAGTTTAAGGTCAAAAGACCATATTCATTAGAGTTTACGGCCCAGGGGAGTAAGCTCCTGGCCGTAAACTCTCAAACAAGTCATGAAATGGAGTTTAGAAGTACTACAACCTTAGAGGGGAATTGTTTCAAGGCTATACAAGTGTTTGGGCACCACATTGACTCCTTTGGGGAGTTTACGGCCCAAAGACCCTTCTCCCTTGGAGTTTACGGCCGTAAACTCCCTTGGGAGGGTTCTTATTGTCCTTTCAAGTCTCTAACATTTCTAGGAACAAGTCTAGGCTTCAATACTTGGATCAAGGGAGGTTTATGGCATTAAATGGAACCATTTGATGGAGTTTACGGCCATAGAACTCTTTGGGCCGTAAACTCCCTCACACATGAGGTTCTAAGAATTTTAACTAGCCCAAAACTCATCTAGGTACTTGCCCTAAAAGTCTCTTGGCCTAAGGAAGTGTCTAGGGTGTCCTTTGACCCCTTTAAAGGAGTTTACGGCCCAAGAAATACTCTTGGCCGTAAACTCTTCAACACTTGAGCTTTTCATGATTTTTCTAGGTCCTAAACACATTAAGGTACTAGCCAAAAATGAAGACTAAGCCTTAGGAAGAGTTTGAAGTGGTTTTGGCACTTAATCTTGGAGTTTACGGCCTAAGGAGCATCTTGGCCGTAAACTCCCTTCCAAAGTTGGTTTCTAATTGTTTTGTGGGTCTAAATCATGAGTTTAAGGCTTCTAGGTTCTTGTTCTAAGGCTAAAGGAACACTAGGCACTCATTTGTGCCCTTTACTTGGAGTTTACGGCCCAAGAGGTTGTTCCTTGGCCGTAAACTCCTCAAACTACTTGCTTTTGATTTGCTTCTAGCCTCTAATGATCATACACTAAGTCCTTAGTTAGATGCCTAACACGGAAATGGGACTAGGTGGCCTTTAGGCTTGATTTTGGAGTTTACTCCCCAAGAACGTTCTTGGGCGGTAAACTCCCGGATCTTGTGTTTTGGACATGAAAACAATGTTATAAAGCATATAACAAGTATTAAAACACATTTAGGGAAGTAGACTCACAATCTGGGATGAAAACCCGAAGATCCGTGAGAGAGTATTTGGCTTTTCTCTAAATGGAAATCAAATAATGAACCAATTTGGTTCAGAATTCTATTTATAGTCCAGAGATTTTTGGCAGAAAATATTTCTATTCTTGGAATGGATTCTAATGACCTAGAGTAATGGAATTACAGTGTTGCACAAAATCCTAGTGCACCCGCTCTCCTAATAACTCCTTAGGTGTAAAACCCTAAAACTGCCAAACTTATTCCAAAAGTTTGAATTCTCACTGAAACTGCTCTACTTCCATTGGATTGATGTGGTTTGATTTGAATGGAAAATTTCGGATTGTCACAGTTAAGGGGTATGAACTCACCTGCAGTATGAGACTGGAATTGAACGGGCTGTTATCGTACGGAAGGATCAGACAAGTGCTTGGTGTCAAGTGAAGACTTAGACACACACAATGATCCTAATTACATATGAAACATATGTATATAAATAATTAGTGATTATAACACTAATTATACAAGTAATAACATTTAAGCGCGAGGACAACACTTTTGGTCAAGTGCTAGGAGGCTAATGGGTTGCAACAAAGAAGTGCAATGCCCCTAATGAAAGTTTAAGGTCAAAAGACCATATTCATTAGAGTTTACGGCCCAGGGGAGTAAGCTCCTGGCCGTAAACTCTCAAACAAGTCATGAAATGGAGTTTAGAAGTACTACAACCTTAGAGGGGAATTGTTTCAAGGCTATACAAGTGTTTGGGCACCACATTGACTCCTTTGGGGAGTTTACGGCCCAAAGACCCTTCTCCCTTGGAGTTTACGGCCGTAAACTCCCTTGGGAGGGTTCTTATTGTCCTTTCAAGTCTCTAACATTTCTAGGAACAAGTCTAGGCTTCAATACTTGGATCAAGGGAGGTTTATGGCATTAAATGGAACCATTTGATGGAGTTTACGGCCATAGAACTCTTTGGGCCATAAACTCCCTCACACATGAGGTTCTAAGAATTTTAACTAGCCCAAAACTCATCTAGGTACTTGCCCTAAAAGTCTCTTGGCCTAAGGAAGTGTCTAGGGTGTCCTTTGACCCCTTTAAAGGAGTTTACGGCCCAAGAAATACTCTTGGCCGTAAACTCTTCAACACTTGAGCTTTTCATGATTTTTCTAGGTCCTAAACACATTAAGGTACTAGCCAAAAATGAAGACTAAGCCTTAGGAAGAGTTTGAAGTGGTTTTGGCACTTAATCTTGGAGTTTACGGCCTAAGGAGCATCTTGGCCGTAAACTCCCTTCCAAAGTTGGTTTCTAATTGTTTTGTGGGTCTAAATCATGAGTTTAAGGCTTCTAGGTTCTTGTTCTAAGGCTAAAGGAACACTAGGCACTCATTTGTGCCCTTTACTTGGAGTTTACGGCCCAAGAGGTTGTTCCTTGGCCGTAAACTCCTCAAACTACTTGCTTTTGATTTGCTTCTAGCCTCTAATGATCATACACTAAGTCCTTAGTTAGATGCCTAACACAGAAATGGGACTAGGTGGCCTTTAGGCTTGATTTTGGAGTTTACTCGCCTAGAACGTTCTTGGGCGGTAAACTCCCGGATCTTGTGTTTTGGACATGAAAACAATGTTATAAAGCATATAACAAGTATTAAAACACATTTAGGGAAGTAGACTCACAATCTGGGATGAAAACCCGAAGATCCGTGAGAGAGTATTTGGCTTTTCTCTAAATGGAAATCAAATAATGAACCAATTTGGTTCAGAATTCTATTTATAGTCCAGAGATTTTTGGCAGAAAATATTTCTATTCTTGGAATGGATTCTAATGACCTAGAGTAATGGAATTACAGTGTTGCACAAAATCCTAGTGCACCCGCTCTCCTAATAACTCCTTAGGTGTAAAACCCTAAAACTGCCAAACTTATTCCAAAAGTTTGAATTCTCACTGAAACTGCTCTACTTCCATTGGATTGATGTGGTTTGATTTGAATGGAAAATTTCGGGTTGTCACAGTTAAGGGGTATGAACTCACCTGCAGTATGTGACTGGAATTGAACGGGCTGTTATCGTACGGAAGGATCAGACAAGTGCTTGGTGTCAAGTGAAGACTTAGACACACACAATGATCCTAATTACATATGAAACATATGTATATAAATAATTAGTGATTATAACACTAATTATACAAGTAATAACATTTAAGCGCGAGGACAACACTTTTGGTCAAGTGCTAGGAGGCTAATGGGTTGCAACAAAGAAGTGCAATGCCCCTAATGAAAGTTTAAGGTCAAAAGACCATATTCATTAGAGTTTACGGCCCAGGGGAGTAAGCTCCAGGCCGTAAACTCTCAAACAAGTCATGAAATGGAGTTTAGAAGTACTACAACCTTAGAGGGGAATTGTTTCAAGGCTATACAAGTGTTTGGGCACCACATTGACTCCTTTGGGGAGTTTACGGCCCAAAGACCCTTCTCCCTTGGAGTTTACGGCCGTAAACTCCCTTGGGAGGGTTCTTATTGTCCTTTCAAGTCTCTAACATTTCTAGGAACAAGTCTAGGCTTCAATACTTGGATCAAGGGAGGTTTATGGCATTAAATGGAACCATTTGATGGAGTTTACGGCCATAGAACTCTTTGGGCCGTAAACTCCCTCACACATGAGGTTCTAAGAATTTTAACTAGCCCAAAACTCATCTAGGTACTTGCCCTAAAAGTCTCTTGGCCTAAGGAAGTGTCTAGGGTGTCCTTTGACCCCTTTAAAGGAGTTTACGGCCCAAGAAATACTCTTGGCCGTAAACTCTTCAACACTTGAGCTTTTCATGATTTTTCTAGGTCCTAAACACATTAAGGTACTAGCCAAAAATGAAGACTAAGCCTTAGGAAGAGTTTGAAGTGGTTTTGGCACTTAATCTTGGAGTTTACGGCCTAAGGAGCATCTTGGCCGTAAACTCCCTTCCAAAGTTGGTTTCTAATTGTTTTGTGGGTCTAAATCATGAGTTTAAGGCTTCTAGGTTCTTGTTCTAAGGCTAAAGGAACACTAGGCACTCATTTGTGCCCTTTACTTGGAGTTTACGGCCCAAGAGGTTGTTCCTTGGCCGTAAACTCCTCAAACTACTTGCTTTTGATTTGCTTCTAGCCTCTAATGATCATACACTACGTCCTTAGTTAGATGCCTAACACGGAAATGGGACTAGGTGGCCTTTAGGCTTGATTTTGGAGTTTACTCCCCAAGAACGTTCTTGGGCGGTAAACTCCCAGATCTTGTGTTTTGGACATGAAAACAATGTTATAAAGCATATAACAAGTATTAAAACACATTTAGGGAAGTAGACTCACAATCTCGGATGAAAACCCGAAGATCCGTGAGAGAGTATTTGGCTTTTCTCTAAATGGAAATCAAATAATGAACCAATTTGGTTCAGAATTCTATTTATGGTCCAGAGATTTTTGGTAGAAAATATTTCTATTCTCGGAATGGATTCTAATGACCTAGAGTAATGGAATTACAGTGTTGCACAAAATCCTAGTGCACCCACTCTCCTAATAACTCCTTAGGTGTAAAACCCTAAAACTGCCAAACTTATTCCAAAAGTTTGAATTCTCACTGAAACTGCTCTACTTCCATTGGATTGATGTGGTTTGATTTGAATGGAAAATTTCGGGTTGTCACAGTTAAGGGGTATGAACTCACATGCAGTATGTGACTGGAATTGAACGGGTTGTTATCGTACGGAAGGATCAGACAAGTGCTTGGTGTCAAGTGAAGACTTAGACACACACAATGATCCTAATTACATATGAAACATATGTATATAAATAATTAGTGATTATAACACTAATTATACAAGTAATAACATTTAAGCGCGAGGACAACCATAGCGGATGCATCGGATGGACGTCAAGTGGTTGATATTATCCCGCCGGGGCCAGAACTTCTTGTTTCAGAAGGCGAATCTATCAAATTTGAGCAACCGTTGACAAGTAATCCTAATGTGGGCGGATTTGGTCAGGGAGATGCAGAAATAGTACTTCAAGATCCATTACGTGTACAAGGCCTTTTGTTCTTCTTAGCATCTGTTATTTTGGCACAAATATTTTTGGTTCTTAAAAAGAAACAGTTCGAGAAGGTTCAATTGTCCGAAATGAATTTCTAGACTCGCGGATTTATCGACCTGTCAAGTGCTAGGAGGCTAATGGGTTGCAACAAAGAAGTGCAATGCCCCTAATGAAAGTTTAAGGTCAAAAGACCATATTCATTAGAGTTTACGGCCCAGGGGAGTAAGCTCCTGGCCGTAAACTCTCAAACAAGTCATGAAATGGAGTTTAGAAGTACTACAACCTTAGAGGGGAATTGTTTCAAGGCTATACAAGTGTTTGGGCACCACATTTACTCCTTTGGGGAGTTTACGGCCCAAAGACCCTTCTCCCTTGGAGTTTACGGCCGTAAACTCCCTTGGGAGGGTTCTTATTGTCCTTTCAAGTCTCTAACATTTCTAGGAACAAGTCTAGGCTTCAATACTTGGATCAAGGGAGGTTTATGGCATTAAATGGAACCATTTGATGGAGTTTACGGCCATAGAACTCTTTGGGCCGTAAACTCCCTCACACATGAGGTTCTAAGAATTTTAACTAGCCCAAAACTCATCTAGGTACTTGCCCTAAAAGTCTCTTGGCCTAAGGAAGTGTCTAGGGTGTCCTTTGACCCCTTTAAAGGAGTTTACGGCCCAAGAAATACTCTTGGCCGTAAACTCTTCAACACTTGAGCTTTTCATGATTTTTCTAGGTCCTAAACACATTAAGGTACTAGCCAAAAATGAAGACTAAGCCTTAGGAAGAGTTTGAAGTGGTTTTGGCACTTAATCTTGGAGTTTACGGCCTAAGGAGCATCTTGGCCGTAAACTCCCTTCCAAAGTTGGTTTCTAATTGTTTTGTGGGTCTAAATCATGAGTTTAAGGCTTCTAGGTTCTTGTTCTAAGGCTAAAGGAACACTAGGCACTCATTTGTGCCCTTTACTTGGAGTTTACGGCCCAAGAGGTTGTTCCTTGGCCGTAAACTCCTCAAACTACTTGCTTTTGATTTGCTTCTAGCCTCTAATGATCATACACTACGTCCTTAGTTAGATGCCTAACACGGAAATGGGACTAGGTGGCCTTTAGGCTTGATTTTGGAGTTTACTCCCCAAGAACGTTCTTGGGCGGTAAACTCCCAGATCTTGTGTTTTGGACATGAAAACAATGTTATAAAGCATATAACAAGTATTAAAACACATTTAGGGAAGTAGACTCACAATCTGGGATGAAAACCCGAAGATCCGTGAGAGAGTATTTGGCTTTTCTCTAAATGGAAATCAAATAATGAACCAATTTGGTTCAGAATTCTATTTATGGTCCAGAGATTTTTGGTAGAAAATATTTCTATTCTCGGAATGGATTCTAATGACCTAGAGTAATGGAATTACAGTGTTGCACAAAATCCTAGTGCACCCACTCTCCTAATAACTCCTTAGGTGTAAAACCCTAAAACTGCCAAACTTATTCCAAAAGTTTGAATTCTCACTGAAACTGCTCTACTTCCATTGGATTGATGTGGTTTGATTTGAATGGAAAATTTCGGGTTGTCACAGTTAAGGGGTATGAACTCACATGCAGTATGTGACTGGAATTGAACGGGCTGTTATCGTACGGAAGGATCAGACAAGTGCTTGGTGTCAAGTGAAGACTTAGACACACACAATGATCCTAATTACATATGAAACATATGTATATAAATAATTAGTGATTATAACACTAATTATACAAGTAATAACATTTAAGCGCGAGGACAACCATAGCGGATGCATCGGATGGACGTCAAGTGGTTGATATTATCCCGCCGGGGCCAGAACTTCTTGTTTCAGAAGGCGAATCTATCAAATTTGAGCAACCGTTGACAAGTAATCCTAATGTGGGCGGATTTGGTCAGGGAGATGCAGAAATAGTACTTCAAGATCCATTACGTGTACAAGGCCTTTTGTTCTTCTTAGCATCTGTTATTTTGGCACAAATATTTTTGGTTCTTAAAAAGAAACAGTTCGAGAAGGTTCAATTGTCCGAAATGAATTTCTAGACTCGCGGATTTATCGACCTGTCAAGTGCTAGGAGGCTAATGGGTTGCAACAAAGAAGTGCAATGCCCCTAATGAAAGTTTAAGGTCAAAAGACCATATTCATTAGAGTTTACGGCCCAGGGGAGTAAGCTCCTGGCCGTAAACTCTCAAACAAGTCATGAAATGGAGTTTAGAAGTACTACAACCTTAGAGGGGAATTGTTTCAAGGCTATACAAGTGTTTGGGCACCACATTTACTCCTTTGGGGAGTTTACGGCCCAAAGACCCTTCTCCCTTGGAGTTTACGGCCGTAAACTCCCTTGGGAGGGTTCTTATTGTCCTTTCAAGTCTCTAACATTTCTAGGAACAAGTCTAGGCTTCAATACTTGGATCAAGGGAGGTTTATGGCATTAAATGGAACCATTTGATGGAGTTTACGGCCATAGAACTCTTTGGGCCGTAAACTCCCTCACACATGAGGTTCTAAGAATTTTAACTAGCCCAAAACTCATCTAGGTACTTGCCCTAAAAGTCTCTTGGCCTAAGGAAGTGTCTAGGGTGTCCTTTGACCCCTTTAAAGGAGTTTACGGCCCAAGAAATACTCTTGGCCGTAAACTCTTCAACACTTGAGCTTTTCATGATTTTTCTAGGTCCTAAACACATTAAGGTACTAGCCAAAAATGAAGACTAAGCCTTAGGAAGAGTTTGAAGTGGTTTTGGCACTTAATCTTGGAGTTTACGGCCTAAGGAGCATCTTGGCCGTAAACTCCCTTCCAAAGTTGGTTTCTAATTGTTTTGTGGGTCTAAATCATGAGTTTAAGGCTTCTAGGTTCTTGTTCTAAGGCTAAAGGAACACTAGGCACTCATTTGTGCCCTTTACTTGGAGTTTACGGCCCAAGAGGTTGTTCCTTGGCCGTAAACTCCTCAAACTACTTGCTTTTGATTTGCTTCTAGCCTCTAATGATCATACACTACGTCCTTAGTTAGATGCCTAACACGGAAATGGGACTAGGTGGCCTTTAGGCTTGATTTTGGAGTTTACTCCCCAAGAACGTTCTTGGGCGGTAAACTCCCAGATCTTGTGTTTTGGACATGAAAACAATGTTATAAAGCATATAACAAGTATTAAAACACATTTAGGGAAGTAGACTCACAATCTCGGATGAAAACCCGAAGATCCGTGAGAGAGTATTTGGCTTTTCTCTAAATGGAAATCAAATAATGAACCAATTTGGTTCAGAATTCTATTTATGGTCCAGAGATTTTTGGTAGAAAATATTTCTATTCTCGGAATGGATTCTAATGACCTAGAGTAATGGAATTACAGTGTTGCACAAAATCCTAGTGCACCCACTCTCCTAATAACTCCTTAGGTGTAAAACCCTAAAACTGCCAAACTTATTCCAAAAGTTTGAATTCTCACTGAAACTGCTCTACTTCCATTGGATTGATGTGGTTTGATTTGAATGGAAAATTTCGGGTTGTCATAGTTAAGGGGTATGAACTCACCTGCAGTATGTGACTGGAATTGAACGGGCTGTTATCGTACGGAAGGATCAGACATGTGCTTGGTGTCAAGTGAAGACTTAGACACACACAATGATCCTAATTACATATGAAACATATGTATATAAATAATTAGTGATTATAACACTAATTATACAAGTAATAACATTTAAGCGCGAGGACAACACTTTTGGTCAAGTGCTAGGAGGCTAATGGGTTGCAACAAAGAAGTGCAATGCCCCTCATGAAAGTTTAAGGTCAAAAGACCATATTCATTAGAGTTTACGGCCCAGGGGAGTAAGCTCCAGGCCGTAAACTCTCAAACAAGTCATGAAATGGAGTTTAGAAGTACTACAACCTTAGAGGGGAATTGTTTCAAGGCTATACAAGTGTTTGGGCACCACATTGACTCCTTTGGGGAGTTTACGGCCCAAAGATCCTTCTCCCTTGGAGTTTACGGCCGTAAACTCCCTTGGGAGGGTTCTTATTGTCCTTTCAAGTCTCTAACATTTCTAGGAACAAGTCTAGGCTTCAATACTTGGATCAAGGGAGGTTTATGGCATTAAATGGAACCATTTGATGGAGTTTACGGCCATAGAACTCTTTGGGCCGTAAACTCCCTCACACATGAGGTTCTAAGAATTTTAACTAGCCCAAAACTCATCTAGGTACTTGCCCTAAAAGTCTCTTGGCCTAAGGAAGTGTCTAGGGTGTCCTTTGACCCCTTTAAAGGAGTTTACGGCCCAAGAAATACTCTTGGCCGTAAACTCTTCAACACTTGAGCTTTTCATGATTTTTCTAGGTCCTAAACACATTAAGGTACTAGCCAAAAATGAAGACTAAGCCTTAGGAAGAGTTTGAAGTGGTTTTGGCACTTAATCTTGGAGTTTACGGCCTAAGGAGCATCTTGGCCGTAAACTCCCTTCCAAAGTTGGTTTCTAATTGTTTTGTGGGTCTAAATCATGAGTTTAAGGCTTCTAGGTTCTTGTTCTAAGGCTAAAGGAACACTAGGCACTCATTTGTGCCCTTTACTTGGAGTTTACGGCCCAAGAGGTTGTT
Source organism: Lactuca sativa (assembly GCF_002870075.4). NCBI lineage: Eukaryota > Viridiplantae > Streptophyta > Magnoliopsida > Asterales > Asteraceae > Lactuca > Lactuca sativa. The sequence goes on from NC_056627.2 coordinate 116,792,086, forward strand.
CCTTGGCCGTAAACTCCTCAAACTCCTTGCTTTTGATTTGCTTCTAGCCTCTAATGATCATACACTAAGTCCTTAGTTAGATGCCTAACACAGAACTGGGACTAGGTGGCCTTTAGGCTTGATTTTGGAGTTTACTCGCCAAGAACGTTCTTGGGCGGTAAACTCCCGGATCTTGTGTTTTGGACATGAAAACAATGTTATAAAGCATATAACAAGTATTAAAACACATTTAGGGAAGTAGACTCACAATCTGGGATGAAAACCCGAAGATCCGTGAGAGAGTATTTGGCTTTTCTCTAAATGGAAATCAAATAATGAACCAATTTGGTTCAGAATTCTATTTATAGTCCAGAGATTTTTGGCAGAAAATATTTCTATTCTCGGAATGGATTCTAATGACCTAGAGTAATGGAATTACGGTGTTGCACAAAATCCTAGTGCACCCACTCTCCTAATAACTCCTTAGGTGTAAAACCCTAAAACTGCCAAACTTATTCCAAAAGTTTGAATTCTCACTGAAACTGCTCTACTTCCATCTGATTGATGTGGTTTGATTTGAATGGAAAATTTCGGGTTGTCACAGTTAAGGGGTATGAACTCACCTGCAGTATGTGACTGGAATTGAACGGGCTGTTATCGTACGGAAGGATCAGACAAGTGCTTGGTGTCAAGTGAAGACTTAGACACACACAATGATCCTAATTACATATGAAACATATGTATATAAATAATTAGTGATTATAACACTAATTATACAAGTAATAACATTTAAGCGCGAGGACAACCATAGCGGATGCATCGGATGGACGTCAAGTGGTTGATATTATCCCGCCGGGGCCAGAACTTCTTGTTTCAGAAGGCGAATCTATCAAATTTGAGCAACCGTTGACAAGTAATCCTAATGTGGGCGGATTTGGTCAGGGAGATGCAGAAATAGTACTTCAAGATCCATTACGTGTACAAGGCCTTTTGTTCTTCTTAGCATCTGTTATTTTGGCACAAATATTTTTGGTTCTTAAAAAGAAACAGTTCGAGAAGGTTCAATTGTCCGAAATGAATTTCTAGACTCGCGGATTTATCGACCTGTCAAGTGCTAGGAGGCTAATGGGTTGCAACAAAGAAGTGCAATGCCCCTAATGAAAGTTTAAGGTCAAAAGACCATATTCATTAGAGTTTACGGCCCAGGGGAGTAAGCTCCTGGCCGTAAACTCTCAAACAAGTCATGAAATGGAGTTTAGAAGTACTACAACCTTAGAGGGGAATTGTTTCAAGGCTATACAAGTGTTTGGGCACCACATTTACTCCTTTGGGGAGTTTACGGCCCAAAGACCCTTCTCCCTTGGAGTTTACGGCCGTAAACTCCCTTGGGAGGGTTCTTATTGTCCTTTCAAGTCTCTAACATTTCTAGGAACAAGTCTAGGCTTCAATACTTGGATCAAGGGAGGTTTATGGCATTAAATGGAACCATTTGATGGAGTTTACGGCCATAGAACTCTTTGGGCCGTAAACTCCCTCACACATGAGGTTCTAAGAATTTTAACTAGCCCAAAACTCATCTAGGTACTTGCCCTAAAAGTCTCTTGGCCTAAGGAAGTGTCTAGGGTGTCCTTTGACCCCTTTAAAGGAGTTTACGGCCCAAGAAATACTCTTGGCCGTAAACTCTTCAACACTTGAGCTTTTCATGATTTTTCTAGGTCCTAAACACATTAAGGTACTAGCCAAAAATGAAGACTAAGCCTTAGGAAGAGTTTGAAGTGGTTTTGGCACTTAATCTTGGAGTTTACGGCCTAAGGAGCATCTTGGCCGTAAACTCCCTTCCAAAGTTGGTTTCTAATTGTTTTGTGGGTCTAAATCATGAGTTTAAGGCTTCTAGGTTCTTGTTCTAAGGCTAAAGGAACACTAGGCACTCATTTGTGCCCTTTACTTGGAGTTTACGGCCCAAGAGGTTGTTCCTTGGCCGTAAACTCCTCAAACTACTTGCTATTGATTTGCTTCTAGCCTCTAATGATCATACACTAAGTCCTTAGTTAGATGCCTAACACGGAAATGGGACTAGGTGGCCTTTAGGCTTGATTTTGGAGTTTACTCCCCAAGAACGTTCTTGGGCGGTAAACTCCCGGATCTTGTGTTTTGGACATGAAAACAATGTTATAAAGCATATAACAAGTATTAAAACACATTTAGGGAAGTAGACTCACAATCTGGGATGAAAACCCGAAGATCCGTGAGAGAGTATTTGGCTTTTCTCTAAATGGAAATCAAATAATGAACCAATTTGGTTCAGAATTCTATTTATGGTCCAGAGATTTTTGGTAGAAAATATTTCTATTCTCGGAATGGATTCTAATGACCTAGAGTAATGGAATTACAGTGTTGCACAAAATCCTAGTGCACCCACTCTCCTAATAACTCCTTAGGTGTAAAACCCTAAAACTGCCAAACTTATTCCAAAAGTTTGAATTCTCACTGAAACTGCTCTACTTCCATTGGATTGATGTGGTTTGATTTGAATGGAAAATTTCGGGTTGTCACAGTTAAGGGGTATGAACTCACCTGCAGTATGTGACTGGAATTGAACGGGCTGTTATCGTACGGAAGGATCAGACATGTGCTTGGTGTCAAGTGAAGACTTAGACACACACAATGATCCTAATTACATATGAAACATATGTATATAAATAATTAGTGATTATAACACTAATTATACAAGTAATAACATTTAAGCACGAGGACAACACTTTTGGTCAAGTGCTAGGAGGCTAATGGGTTGCAACAAAGAAGTGCAATGCCCCTAATGAAAGTTTAAGGTCAAAAGACCATATTCATTAGAGTTTACGGCCCAGGGGAGTAAGCTCCAGGCCGTAAACTCTCAAACAAGTCATGAAATGGAGTTTAGAAGTACTACAACCTTAGAGGGGAATTGTTTCAAGGCTATACAAGTGTTTGGGCACCACATTGACTCCTTTGGGGAGTTTACGGCCCAAAGATCCTTCTCCCTTGGAGTTTACGGCCGTAAACTCCCTTGGGAGGGTTCTTATTGTCCTTTCAAGTCTCTAACATTTCTAGGAACAAGTCTAGGCTTCAATACTTGGATCAAGGGAGGTTTATGGCATTAAATGGAACCATTTGATGGAGTTTACGGCCATAGAACTCTTTGGGCCGTAAACTCCCTCACACATGAGGTTCTAAGAATTTTAACTAGCCCAAAACTCATCTAGGTACTTGCCCTAAAAGTCTCTTGGCCTAAGGAAGTGTCTAGGGTGTCCTTTGACCCCTTTAAAGGAGTTTACGGCCCAAGAAATACTCTTGGCCGTAAACTCTTCAACACTTGAGCTTTTCATGATTTTTCTAGGTCCTAAACACATTAAGGTACTAGCCAAAAATGAAGACTAAGCCTTAGGAAGAGTTTGAAGTGGTTTTGGCACTTAATCTTGGAGTTTACGGCCTAAGGAGCATCTTGGCCGTAAACTCCCTTCCAAAGTTGGTTTCTAATTGTTTTGTGGGTCTAAATCATGAGTTTAAGGCTTCTAGGTTCTTGTTCTAAGGCTAAAGGAACACTAGGCACTCATTTGTGCCCTTTACTTGGAGTTTACGGCCCAAGAGGTTGTTCCTTGGCCGTAAACTCCTCAAACTCCTTGCTTTTGATTTGCTTCTAGCCTCTAATGATCATACACTAAGTCCTTAGTTAGATGCCTAACACAGAAATGGGACTAGGTGGCCTTTAGGCTTGATTTTGGAGTTTACTCGCCAAGAACGTTCTTGGGCGGTAAACTCCCGGATCTTGTGTTTTGGACATGAAAACAATGTTATAAAGCATATAACAAGTATTAAAACACATTTAGGGAAGTAGACTCACAATCTGGGATGAAAACCCGAAGATCCGTGAGAGAGTATTTGGCTTTTCTCTAAATGGAAATCAAATAATGAACCAATTTGGTTCAGAATTCTATTTATAGTCCAGAGATTTTTGGCAGAAAATATTTCTATTCTCGGAATGGATTCTAATGACCTAGAGTAATGGAATTACAGTGTTGCACAAAATCCTAGTGCACCCACTCTCCTAATAACTCCTTAGGTGTAAAACCCTAAAACTGCCAAACTTATTCCAAAAGTTTGAATTCTCACTGAAACTGCTCTACTTCCATTGGATTGATGTGGTTTGATTTGAATGGAAAATTTCGGGTTGTCACAGTTAAGGGGTATGAACTCACCTGCAGTATGTGACTGGAATTGAACGGGCTGTTATCGTACGGAAGGATCAGACAAGTGCTTGGTGTCAAGTGAAGACTTAGACACACACAATGATCCTAATTACATATGAAACATATGTATATAAATAATTAGTGATTATAACACTAATTATACAAGTAATAACATTTAAGCGCGAGGACAACACTTTTGGTCAAGTGCTAGGATGCTAATGGGTTGCAACAAAGAAGTGCAATGCCCCTAATGAAAGTTTAAGGTCAAAAGACCATATTCATTAGAGTTTACGGCCCAGGGGAGTAATCTCCTGGCCGTAAACTCTCAAACAAGTCATGAAATGGAGTTTAGAAGTACTACAACCTTAGAGGGGAATTGTTTCAAGGCTATACAAGTGTTTGGGCACCACATTGACTCCTTTGGGGAGTTTACGGCCCAAAGACCCTTCTCCCTTGGAGCTTACGGCCGTAAACTCCCTTGGGAGGGTTCTTATTGTCCTTTCAAGTCTCTAACATTTCTAGGAACAAGTCTAGGCTTCAATACTTGGATCAAGGGAGGTTTATGGCATTAAATGGAACCATTTGATGGAGTTTACGGCCATAGAACTCTTTGGGCCGTAAACTCCCTCATACATGAGGTTCTAAGAATTTTAACTAGCCCAAAACTCATCTAGGTACTTGCCCTAAAAGTCTCTTGGCCTAAGGAAGTGTCTAAGGTGTCCTTTGACCCCTTTAAAGGAGTTTACGGCCCAAGAAATACTCTTGGCCGTAAAGTCTTCAACACTTGAGCTTTTCATGATTTTTCTAGGTCCTAAACACATTAAGGTACTAGCCAAAAATGAAGACTAAGCCTTAGGAAGAGTTTGAAGTGGTTTTGGCACTTAATCTTGGAGTTTACGGCCTAAGGAGCATCTTGGCCGTAAACTCCCTTCCAAAGTTGGTTTCTAATTGTTTTGTGGGTCTAAATCATGAGTTTAAGGCTTCTAGGTTCTTGTTCTAAGGCTAAAGGAACACTAGGCACTCATTTGTGCCCTTTACTTGGAGTTTACGGCCCAAGAGGTTGTTCCTTGGCCGTAAACTCCTCAAACTACTTGCTTTTGATTTGCTTCTAGCCTCTAATGATCATACACTAAGTCCTTAGTTAGATGCCTAACACGGAAATGGGACTAGGTGGCCTTTAGGCTTGATTTTGGAGTTTACTCCCCAAGAACGTTCTTGGGCGGTAAACTCCCGGATCTTGTGTTTTGGACATGAAAACAATGTTATAAAGCATATAACAAGTATTAAAACACATTTAGGGAAGTAGACTCACAATCTGGGATGAAAACCCGAAGATCCGTGAGAGAGTATTTGGCTTTTCTCTAAATGGAAATCAAATAATGAACCAATTTGGTTCAGAATTCTATTTATGGTCCAGAGATTTTTGGTAGAAAATATTTCTATTCTCGGAATGGATTCTAATGACCTAGAGTAATGGAATTACAGTGTTGCACAAAATCCTAGTGCGCCCACTCTCCTAATAACTCCTTAGGTGTAAAACCCTAAAACTGCCAAACTTATTCCAAAAGTTTGAATTCTCACTGAAACTGCTCTACTTCCATTGGATTGATGTGGTTTGATTTGAATGGAAAATTTCGGGTTGTCACAGTTAAGGGGTATGAACTCACCTGCAGTATGTGACTGGAATTGAACGGGCTGTTATCGTACGGAAGGATCAGACATGTGCTTGGTGTCAAGTGAAGACTTAGACACACACAATGATCCTAATTACATATGAAACATATGTATATAAATAATTAGTGATTATAACACTAATTATACAAGTAATAACATTTAAGCGCGAGGACAACACTTTTGGTCAAGTGCTAGGAGGCTAATGGGTTGCAACAAAGAAGTGCAATGCCCCTCATGAAAGTTTAAGGTCAAAAGACCATATTCATTAGAGTTTACGGCCCAGGGGAGTAAGCTCCAGTCCGTAAACTCTCAAACAAGTCATGAAATGGAGTTTAGAAGTACTACAACCTTAGAGGGGAATTGTTTCAAGGCTATACAAGTGTTTGGGCACCACATTGACTCCTTTGGGGAGTTTACGGCCCAAAGATCCTTCTCCCTTGGAGTTTACGGCCGTAAACTCCCTTGGGAGGGTTCTTATTGTCCTTTCAAGTCTCTAACATTTCTAGGAACAAGTCTAGGCTTCAATACTTGGATCAAGGGAGGTTTATGGCATTAAATGGAACCATTTGATGGAGTTTACGGCCATAGAACTCTTTGGGCCGTAAACTCCCTCACACATGAGGTTCTAAGAATTTTAACTAGCCCAAAACTCATCTAGGTACTTGCCCTAAAAGTCTCTTGGCCTAAGGAAGTGTCTAGGGTGTCCTTTGACCCCTTTAAAGGAGTTTACGGCCCAAGAAATACTCTTGGCCGTAAACTCTTCAACACTTGAGCTTTTCATGATTTTTCTAGGTCCTAAACACATTAAGGTACTAGCCAAAAATGAAGACTAAGCCTTAGGAAGAGTTTGAAGTGGTTTTGGCACTTAATCTTGGAGTTTACGGCCTAAGGAGCATCTTGGCCGTAAACTCCCTTCCAAAGTTGGTTTCTAATTGTTTTGTGGGTCTAAATCATGAGTTTAAGGCTTCTAGGTTCTTGTTCTAAGGCTAAAGGAACACTAGGCACTCATTTGTGCCCTTTACTTGGAGTTTACGGCCCAAGAGGTTGTTCCTTGGCCGTAAACTCCTCAAACTCCTTGCTTTTGATTTGCTTCTAGCCTCTAATGATCATACACTAAGTCCTTAGTTAGATGCCTAACACAGAAATGGGACTAGGTGGCCTTTAGGCTTGATTTTGGAGTTTACTCGCCAAGAACGTTCTTGGGCGGTAAACTCCCGGATCTTGTGTTTTGGACATGAAAACAATGTTATAAAGCATATAACAAGTATTAAAACACATTTAGGGAAGTAGACTCACAATCTGGGATGAAAACCCGAAGATCCGTGAGAGAGTATTTGGCTTTTCTCTAAATGGAAATCAAATAATGAACCAATTTGGTTCAGAATTCTATTTATGGTCCAGAGATTTTTGGCAGAAAATATTTCTATTCTCGGAATGGATTCTAATGACCTAGAGTAATGGAATTACAGTGTTGCACAAAATCCTAGTGCACCCACTCTCCTAATAACTCCTTAGGTGTAAAACCCTAAAACTGCCAAACTTATTCCAAAAGTTTGAATTCTCACTGAAACTGCTCTACTTCCATTGGATTGATGTGGTTTGATTTGAATGGAAAATTTCGGGTTGTCACAGTTAAGGGGTATGAACTCACCTGCAGTATGTGACTGGAATTGAACGGGCTGTTATCGTACGGAAGGATCAGACAAGTGCTTGGTGTCAAGTGAAGACTTAGACACACACAATGATCCTAATTACATATGAAACATATGTATATAAATAATTAGTGATTATAACACTAATTATACAAGTAATAACATTTAAGCGCGAGGACAACACTTTTGGTCAAGTGCTAGGAGGCTAATGGGTTGCAACAAAGAAGTGCAATGCCCCTAATGAAAGTTTAAGGTCAAAAGACCATATTCATTAGAGTTTACGGCCCAGGGGAGTAAGCTCCAGGCCGTAAACTCTCAAACAAGTCATGAAATGGAGTTTAGAAGTACTACAACCTTAGAGGGGAATTGTTTCAAGGCTATACAAGTGTTTGGGCACCACATTTACTCCTTTGGGGAGTTTACGGCCCAAAGACCCTTCTCCCTTGGAGTTTACGGCCGTAAACTCCCTTGGGAGGGTTCTTATTGTCCTTTCAAGTCTCTAACATTTCTAGGAACAAGTCTAGGCTTCAATACTTGGATCAAGGGAGGTTTATGGCATTAAATGGAACCATTTGATGGAGTTTACGGCCATAGAACTCTTTGGGCCGTAAACTCCCTCACACATGAGGTTCTAAGAATTTTAACTAGCCCAAAACTCATCTAGGTACTTGCCCTAAAAGTCTCTTGGCCTAAGGAAGTGTCTAGGGTGTCCTTTGACCCCTTTAAAGGAGTTTACGGCCCAAGAAATACTCTTGGCCGTAAACTCTTCAACACTTGAGCTTTTCATGATTTTTCTAGGTCCTAAACACATTAAGGTACTAGCCAAAAATGAAGACTAAGCCTTAGGAAGAGTTTGAAGTGGTTTTGGCACTTAATCTTGGAGTTTACGGCCTAAGGAGCATCTTGGCCGTAAACTCCCTTCCAAAGTTGGTTTCTAATTGTTTTGTGTGTCTAAATCATGAGTTTAAGGCTTCTAGGTTCTTGTTCTAAGGCTAAAGGAACACTAGGCACTCATTTGTGCCCTTTACTTGGAGTTTACGGCCCAAGAGGTTGTTCCTTGGCCGTAAACTCCTCAAACTACTTGCTTTTGATTTGCTTCTAGCCTCTAATGATCATACACTAAGTCCTTAGTTAGATGCCTAACACGGAAATGGGACTAGGTGGCCTTTAGGCTTGATTTTGGAGTTTACTCCCCAAGAACGTTCTTGGGCGGTAAACTCCCGGATCTTGTGTTTTGGACATGAAAACAATGTTATAAAGCATATAACAAGTATTAAAACACATTTAGGGAAGTAGACTCACAATCTGGGATGAAAACCCGAAGATCCGTGAGAGAGTATTTGGCTTTTCTCTAAATGGAAATCAAATAATGAACCAATTTGGTTCAGAATTCTATTTATGGTCCAGAGATTTTTGGCAGAAAATATTTCTATTCTCGGAATGGATTCTAATGACCTAGAGTAATGGAATTACAGTGTTGCACAAAATCCTAGTGCACCCACTCTCCTAATAACTCCGTAGGTGTAAAACCCTAAAACTGCCAAACTTATTCCAAAAGTTTGAATTCTCACTGAAACTGCTCTACTTCCATTGGATTGATGTGGTTTGATTTGAATGGAAAATTTCGGGTTGTCACAGTTAAGGGGTATGAACTCACCTGCAGTATGTGACTGGAATTGAACGGGCTGTTATCGTACGGAAGGATCAGACAAGTGCTTGGTGTCAAGTGAAGACTTAGACACACACAATGATCCTAATTACATATGAAACATATGTATATAAATAATTAGTGATTATAACACTAATTATACAAGTAATAACATTTAAGCGCGAGGACAACACTTTTGGTCAAGTGCTAGGAGGCTAATGGGTTGCAACAAAGAAGTGCAATGCCCCTAATGAAAGTTTAAGGTCAAAAGACCATATTCATTAGAGTTTACGGCCCAGGGGAGTAAGCTCCTGGCCGTAAACTCTCAAACAAGTCATGAAATGGAGTTTAGAAGTACTACAACCTTAGAGGGGAATTGTTTCGAGGCTATACAAGTGTTTGGGCACCACATTGACTCCTTTGGGGAGTTTACGGCCCAAAGACCCTTCTCCCTTGGAGTTTACGGCCGTAAACTCCCTTGGGAGGGTTCTTATTGTCCTTTCAAGTCTCTAACATTTCTAGGAACAAGTCTAGGCTTCAATACTTGGATCAAGGGAGGTTTATGGCATCAAATGGAACCATTTGATGGAGTTTACGGCCATAGAACTCTTTGGGCCGTAAACTCCCTCACACATGAGGTTCTAAGAATTTTAACTAGCCCAAAACTCATCTAGGTACTTGCCATAAAAGTCTCTTGGCCTAAGGAAGTGTCTAGGGTGTCCTTTGACCCCTTTAAAGGAGTTTACGGCCCAAGAAATACTCTTGGCCGTAAACTCTTCAACACTTGAGCTTTTCATGATTTTTCTAGGTCCTAAACACATTAAGGTACTAGCCAAAAATGAAGACTAAGCCTTAGGAAGAGTTTGAAGTGGTTTTGGCACTTAATCTTGGAGTTTACGGCCTAAGGAGCATCTTGGCCGTAAACTCCCTTCCAAAGTTGGTTTCTAATTGTTTTGTGGGTCTAAATCATGAGTTTAAGGCTTCTAGGTTCTTGTTCTAAGGCTAAAGGAACACTAGGCACTCATTTGTGCCCTTTACTTGGAGTTTACGGCCCAAGAGGTTGTTCCTTGGCCGTAAACTCCTCAAACTACTTGCTTTTGATTTGCTTCTAGCCTCTAATGATCATACACTAAGTCCTTAGTTAGATGCCTAACACGGAAATGGGACTAGGTGGCCTTTAGGCTTGATTTTGGAGTTTACTCCCCAATAACGTTCTTGGGCGGTAAACTCCCGGATCTTGTGTTTTGGACATGAAAACAATGTTATAAAGCATATAACAAGTATTAAAACACATTTAGGGAAGTAGACTCACAATCTGGGATGAAAACCCGAAGATCCGTGAGAGAGTATTTGGCTTTTCTCTAAATGGAAATCAAATAATGAACCAATTTGGTTCAGAATTCTATTTATAGTCCAGAGATTTTTGGCAGAAAATATTTCTATTCTCGGAATGGATTCTAATGACCTAGAGTAATGGAATTACAGTGTTGCACAAAATCCTAGTGCACCCACTCTCCTAATAACTCCTTAGGTGTAAAACCCTAAAACTGCCAAACTTATTCCAAAAGTTTGAATTCTCACTGAAACTGCTCTACTTCCATTGGATTGATGTGGTTTGATTTGAATGGAAAATTTCGGGTTGTCACAGTTAAGGGGTATGAACTCACCTGCAGTATGTGACTGGAATTGAACGGGCTGTTATCGTACGGAAGGATCAGACAAGTGCTTGGTGTCAAGTGAAGACTTAGACACACACAATGATCCTAATTACATATGAAACATATGTATATAAATAATTAGTGATTATAACACTAATTATACAAGTAATAACATTTAAGCGCGAGGACAACACTTTTGGTCAAGTGCTAGGAGGCTAATGGGTTGCAACAAAGAAGTGCAATGCCCCTAATGAAAGTTTAAGGTCAAAAGACCATATTCATTAGAGTTTACGGCCCAGGGGAGTAAGCTCCTGGCCGTAAACTCTCAAACAAGTCATGAAATGGAGTTTAGAAGTACTACAACCTTAGAGGGGAATTGTTTCAAGGCTATACAAGTGTTTGGGCACCACATTGACTCCTTTGGGGAGTTTACGGCCCAAAGACCCTTCTCCCTTGGAGTTTACGGCCGTAAACTCCCTTGGGAGGGTTCTTATTGTCCTTTCAAGTCTCTAACATTTCTAGGAACAAGTCTAGGCTTCAATACTTGGATCAAGGGAGGTTTATGGCATTAAATGGAACCATTTGATGGAGTTTACGGCCATAGAACTCTTTGGGCCGTAAACTCCCTCACACATGAGGTTCTAAGAATTTTAACTAGCCCAAAACTCATCTAGGTACTTGCCCTAAAAGACTCTTGGCCTAAGGAAGTGTGTAGGGTGTCCTTTGACCCCTTTAAAGGAGTTTACGGCCCAAGAAATACTCTTGGCCGTAAACTCTTCAACACTTGAGCTTTTCATGATTTTTCTAGGTCCTAAACACATTAAGGTACTAGCCAAAAATGAAGACTAAGCCTTAGGAAGAGTTTGAAGTGGTTTTGGCACTTATTCTTGGAGTTTACGGCCTAAGGAGCATCTTGGCCGTAAACTCCCTTCCAAAGTTGGTTTCTAATTGTTTTGTGGGTCTAAATCATGAGTTTAAGGCTTCTAGGTTCTTGTTCTAAGGCTACAGGAACACTAGGCACTCATTTGTGCCCTTTACTTGGAGTTTACGGCCCAAGAGGTTGTTCCTTGGCCGTAAACTCCTCAAACTACTTGCTTTTGATTTGCTTATAGCCTCTAATGATCATACACTAAGTCCTTAGTTAGATGCCTAACACGGAAATGGGACTAGGTGGCCTTTAGGCTTGATTTTGGAGTTTACTCCCCAAGAACGTTCTTGGGCGGTAAACTCCCGGATCTTGTGTTTTGGACATGAAAACAATGTTATAAAGCATATAACAAGTATTAAAACACATTTAGGGAAGTAGACTCACAATCTGGGATGAAAACCCGAAGATCCGTGAGAGAGTATTTGGCTTTTCTCTAAATGGAAATCAAATAATGAACCAATTTGGTTCAGAATTCTATTTATAGTCCAGAGATTTTTGGCAGAAAATATTTCTATTCTCGGAATGGATTCTAATGACCTAGAGTAATGGAATTACAGTGTTGCACAAAATCCTAGTGCACCCACTCTCCTAATAACTCCTTAGGTGTAAAACCCTAAAACTGCCAAACTTATTCCAAAAGTTTGAATTCTCACTGAAACTGCTCTACTTCCATTGGATTGATGTGGTTTGATTTGAATGGAAAATTTCGGGTTGTCACAGTTAAGGGGTATGAACTCACCTGCAGTATGTGACTGGAATTGAACGGGCTGTTATCGTACGGAAGGATCAGACAAGTGCTTGGTGTCAAGTGAAGACTTAGACACACACAATGATCCTAATTACATATGAAACATATGTATATAAATAATTAGTGATTATAACACTAATTATACAAGTAATAACATTTAAGCGCGAGGACAACACTTTTGGTCAAGTGCTAGGAGGCTAATGGGTTGCAACAAAGAAGTGCAATGCCCCTAATGAAAGTTTAAGGTCAAAAGACCATATTCATTAGAGTTTACGGCCCAGGGGAGTAAGCTCCTGGCCGTAAACTCTCAAACAAGTCATGAAATGGAGTTTAGAAGTACTACAACCTTAGAGGGGAATTGTTTCGAGGCTATACAAGTGTTTGGGCACCACATTGACTCCTTTGGGGAGTTTACGGCCCAAAGATCCTTCTCCCTTGGAGTTTACGGCCGTAAACTCCCTTGGGAGGGTTCTTATTGTCCTTTCAAGTCTCTAACATTTCTAGGAACAAGTCTAGGCTTCAATACTTGGATCAAGGGAGGTTTATGGCATCAAATGGAACCATTTGATGGAGTTTACGGCCATAGAACTCTTTGGGCCGTAAACTCCCTCACACATGAGGTTCTAAGAATTTTAACTAGCCCAAAACTCATCTAGGTACTTGCCATAAAAGTCTCTTGGCCTAAGGAAGTGTCTAGGGTGTCCTTTGACCCCTTTAAAGGAGTTTACGGCCCAAGAAATACTCTTGGCCGTAAACTCTTCAACACTTGAGCTTTTCATGATTTTTCTAGGTCCTAAACACATTAAGGTACTAGCCAAAAATGAAGACTAAGCCTTAGGAAGAGTTTGAAGTGGTTTTGGCACTTAATCTTGGAGTTTACGGCCTAAGGAGCATCTTGGCCGTAAACTCCCTTCCAAAGTTGGTTTCTAATTGTTTTGTGGGTCTAAATCATGAGTTTAAGGCTTCTAGGTTCTTGTTCTAAGGCTAAAGGAACACTAGGCACTCATTTGTGCCCTTTACTTGGAGTTTACGGCCCAAGAGGTTGTTCCTTGGCCGTAAACTCCTCAAACTACTTGCTTTTGATTTGCTTCTAGCCTCTAATGATCATACACTAAGTCCTTAGTTAGATGCCTAACACGGAAATGGGACTAGGTGGCCTTTAGGCTTGATTTTGGAGTTTACTCCCCAAGAACGTTCTTGGGCGGTAAACTCCCGGATCTTGTGTTTTGGACATGAAAACAATGTTATAAAGCATATAACAAGTATTAAAACACATTTAGGGAAGTAGACTCACAATCTGGGATGAAAACCCGAAGATCCGTGAGAGAGTATTTGGCTTTTCTCTAAATGGAAATCAAATAATGAACCAATTTGGTTCAGAATTCTATTTATAGTCCAGAGATTTTTGGCAGAAAATATTTCTATTCTCGGAATGGATTCTAATGACCTAGAGTAATGGAATTACAGTGTTGCACAAAATCCTAGTGCACCCACTCTCCTAATAACTCCTTAGGTGTAAAACCCTAAAACTGCCAAACTTATTCCAAAAGTTTGAATTCTCACTGAAACTGCTCTACTTCCATTGGATTGATGTGGTTTGATTTGAATGGAAAATTTCGGGTTGTCACAGTTAAGGGGTATGAACTCACCTGCAGTATGTGACTGGAATTGAACGGGCTGTTATCGTACGGAAGGATCAGACAAGTGCTTGGTGTCAAGTGAAGACTTAGACACACACAATGATCCTAATTACATATGAAACATATGTATATAAATAATTAGTGATTATAACACTAATTATACAAGTAATAACATTTAAGCGCGAGGACAACACTTTTGGTCAAGTGCTAGGAGGCTAATGGGTTGCAACAAAGAAGTGCAATGCCCCTAATGAAAGTTTAAGGTCAAAAGACCATATTCATTAGAGTTTACGGCCCAGGGGAGTAAGCTCCAGGCCGTAAATTCTCAAACAAGTCATGAAATGGAGTTTAGAAGTACTACAACCTTAGAGGGGAATTGTTTCAAGGCTATACAAGTGTTTGGGCACCACATTGACTCCTTTGGGGAGTTTACGGCCCAAAGACCCTTCTCCCTTGGAGTTTACGGCCGTAAACTCCCTTGGGAGGGTTCTTATTGTCCTTTCAAGTCTCTAACATTTCTAGGAACAAGTCTAGGCTTCAATACTTGGATCAAGGGAGGTTTATGGCATCAAATGGAACCATTTGATGGAGTTTACGGCCATAGAACTCTTTGGGCCGTAAACTCCCTCACACATGAGGTTCTAAGAATTTTAACTAGCCCAAAACTCATCTAGGTACTTGCCCTAAAAGACTCTTGGCCTAAGGAAGTGTGTAGGGTGTCCTTTGACCCCTTTAAAGGAGTTTACGGCCCAAGAAATACTCTTGGCCGTAAACTCTTCAACACTTGAGCTTTTCATGATTTTTCTAGGTCCTAAACACATTAAGGTACTAGCCAAAAATGAAGACTAAGCCTTAGGAAGAGTTTGAAGTGGTTTTGGCACTTATTCTTGGAGTTTACGGCCTAAGGAGCATCTTGGCCGTAAACTCCCTTCCAAAGTTGGTTTCTAATTGTTTTGTGGGTCTAAATCATGAGTTTAAGGCTTCTAGGTTCTTGTTCTAAGGCTACAGGAACACTAGGCACTCATTTGTGCCCTTTACTTGGAGTTTACGGCCCAAGAGGTTGTTCCTTGGCCGTAAACTCCTCAAACTACTTGCTTTTGATTTGCTTATAGCCTCTAATGATCATACACTAAGTCCTTAGTTAGATGCCTAACACGGAAATGGGACTAGGTGGCCTTTAGGCTTGATTTTGGAGTTTACTCCCCAAGAACGTTCTTGGGCGGTAAACTCCCGGATCTTGTGTTTTGGACATGAAAACAATGTTATAAAGCATATAACAAGTATTAAAACACATTTAGGGAAGTAGACTCACAATCTGGGATGAAAACCCGAAGATCCGTGAGAGAGTATTTGGCTTTTCTCTAAATGGAAATCAAATAATGAACCAATTTGGTTCAGAATTCTATTTATAGTCCAGAGATTTTTGGCAGAAAATATTTCTATTCTCGGAATGGATTCTAATGACCTAGAGTAATGGAATTACAGTGTTGCACAAAATCCTAGTGCACCCACTCTCCTAATAACTCCTTAGGTGTAAAACCCTAAAACTGCCAAACTTATTCCAAAAGTTTGAATTCTCACTGAAACTGCTCTACTTCCATTGGATTGATGTGGTTTGATTTGAATGGAAAATTTCGGGTTGTCACAGTTAAGGGGTATGAACTCACCTGCAGTATGTGACTGGAATTGAACGGGCTGTTATCGTACGGAAGGATCAGACAAGTGCTTGGTGTCAAGTGAAGACTTAGACACACACAATGATCCTAATTACATATGAAACATATGTATATAAATAATTAGTGATTATAACACTAATTATACAAGTAATAACATTTAAGCGCGAGGACAACACTTTTGGTCAAGTGCTAGGAGGCTAATGGGTTGCAACAAAGAAGTGCAATGCCCCTAATGAAAGTTTAAGGTCAAAAGACCATATTCATTAGAGTTTACGGCCCAGGGGAGTAAGCTCCTGGCCGTAAACTCTCAAATAAGTCATGAAATGGAGTTTAGAAGTACTACAACCTTAGAGGGGAATTGTTTCAAGGCTATACAAGTGTTTGGGCACCACATTGACTCCTTTGGGGAGTTTACGGCCCAAAGACCCTTCTCCCTTGGATTTTACGGCCGTAAACTCCCTTGGGAGGGTTCTTATTGTCCTTTCAAGTCTCTAACATTTCTAGGAACAAGTCTAGGCTTCAATACTTGGATCAAGGGAGGTTTATGGCATTAAATGGAACCATTTGATGGAGTTTACGGCCATAGAACTCTTTGGGCCGTAAACTCCCTCACACATGAGGTTCTAAGAATTTTAACTAGCCCAAAACTCATCTAGGTACTTGCCCTAAAAGTCTCTTGGCCTAAGGAAGTGTCTAGGGTGTCCTTTGACCCCTTTAAAGGAGTTTACGGCCCAAGAAATACTCTTGGCCGTAAACTCTTCAACACTTGAGCTTTTCATGATTTTTCTAGGTCCTAAACACATTAAGGTACTAGCCAAAAATGAAGACTAAGCCTTAGGAAGAGTTTGAAGTGGTTTTGGCAATTAATCTTGGAGTTTACGGCCTAAGGAGCATCTTGGCCGTAAACTCCCTTCCAAAGTTGGTTTCTAATTGTTTTGTGGGTCTAAATCATGAGTTTAAGGCTTCTAGGTTCTTGTTCTAAGGCTACAGGAACACTAGGCACTCATTTGTGCCCTTTACTTGGAGTTTACGGCCAGAGAGGTTGTTCCTTGGCCGTAAACTCCTCAAACTACTTGCTTTTGATTTGCTTCTAGCCTCTAATGATCATACACTAATTCCTTAGTTAGATGCCTAACACGGAAATGGGACTAGGTGGCCTTTAGGCTTGATTTTGGAGTTTACTCCCCAAGAACGTTCTTGGGCGGTAAACTCCCGGATCTTGTGTTTTGGACATGAAAACAATGTTATAAAGCATATAACAAGTATTAAAACACATTTAGGGAAGTAGACTCACAATCTGGGATGAAAACCCGAAGATCCGTGAGAGAGTATTTGGCTTTTCTCTAAATGGAAATCAAATAATGAACCAATTTGGTTCAGAATTCTATTTATAGTCCAGAGATTTTTGGCAGAAAATATTTCTATTCTCGGAATGGATTCTAATGACCTAGAGTAATGGAATTACAGTGTTGCACAAAATCCTAGTGCACCCACTCTCCTAATAACTCCTTAGGTGTAAAACCCTAAAACTGCCAAACTTATTCCAAAAGTTTGAATTCTCACTGAAACTGCTCTACTTCCATTGGATTGATGTGGTTTGATTTGAATGGAAAATTTCGGGTTGTCACAGTTAAGGGGTATGAACTCACCTGCAGTATGTGACTGGAATTGAACGGGCTGTTATCGTACGGAAGGATCAGACAAGTGCTTGGTGTCAAGTGAAGACTTAGACACACACAATGATCCTAATTACATATGAAACATATGTATATAAATAATTAGTGATTATAACACTAATTATACAAGTAATAACATTTAAGCGCGAGGACAACACTTTTGGTCAAGTGCTAGGAGGCTAATGGGTTGCAACAAAGAAGTGCAATGCCCCTAATGAAAGTTTGAGGTCAAAAGACCATATTCATTAGAGTTTACGGCCCAGGGGAGTAAGCTCCAGGACGTTAACTCTCAAACAAGTCATGAAATGGAGTTTAGAAGTACTACAACCTTAGAGGGGAATTGTTTCAAGGCTATACAAGTGTTTGGGCACCACATTGACTCCTTTGGGGAGTTTACGGCCCAAAGACCCTTCTCCCTTGGAGTTTACGGCCGTAAACTCCCTTGGGAGGGTTCTTATTGTCCTTTCAAGTCTCTAACATTTCTAGGAACAAGTCTAGGCTTCAATACTTGGATCAAGGGAGGTTTATGGCATTAAATGGAACCATTTGATGGAGTTTACGGCCATAGAACTCTTTGGGCCGTAAACTCCCTCACACATGAGGTTCTAAGAATTTTAACTAGCCCAAAACTCATCTAGGTACTTGCCCTAAAAGTCTCTTGGCCTAAGGAAGTGTCTAGGGTGTCCTTTGACCCCTTTAAAGGAGTTTACGGCCCAAGAAATACTCTTGGCCGTAAACTCTTCAACACTTGAGCTTTTCATGATTTTTCTAGGTCCTAAACACATTAAGGTACTAGCCAAAAATGAAGACTAAGCCTTAGGAAGAGTTTGAAGTGGTTTTGGCACTTAATCTTGGAGTTTACGGCCTAAGGAGCATCTTGGCCGTAAACTCCCTTCCAAAGTTGGTTTCTAATTGTTTTGTGGGTCTAAATCATGAGTTTAAGGCTTCTAGGTTCTTGTTCTAAGGCTAAAGGAACACTAGGCACTCATTTGTGCCCTTTACTTGGAGTTTACGGCCCAAGAGGTTGTTCCTTGGCCGTAAACTCCTCAAACTACTTGCTTTTGATTTGCTTCTAGCCTCTAATGATCATACACTAAGTCCTTAGTTAGATGCCTAACACGGAAATGGGACTAGGTGGCCTTTAGGCTTGATTTTGGAGTTTACTCCCCAAGAACGTTCTTGGGCGGTAAACTCCCGGATCTTGTGTTTTGGACATGAAAACAATGTTATAAAGCATATAACAAGTATTAAAACACATTTAGGGAAGTAGACTCACAATCTGGGATGAAAACCCGAAGATCCGTGAGAGAGTATTTGGCTTTTCTCTAAATGGAAATCAAATAATGAACCAATTTGGTTCAGAATTCTATTTATAGTCCAGAGATTTTTGGCAGAAAATATTTCTATTCTCGGAATGGATTCTAATGACCTAGAGTAATGGAATTACAGTGTTGCACAAAATCCTAGTGCACCCACTCTCCTAATAACTCCTTAGGTGTAAAACCCTAAAACTGCCAAACTTATTCCAAAAGTTTGAATTCTCACTGAAACTGCTCTACTTCCATTGGATTGATGTGGTTTGATTTGAATGGAAAATTTCGGGTTGTCACAGTTAAGGGGTATGAACTCACCTGCAGTATGTGACTGGAATTGAACGGGCTGTTATCGTACGGAAGGATCAGACAAGTGCTTGGTGTCAAGTGAAGACTTAGACACACACAATGATCCTAATTACATATGAAACATATGTATATAAATAATTAGTGATTATAACACTAATTATACAAGTAATAACATTTAAGCGCGAGGACAACACTTTTGGTCAAGTGCTAGGAGGCTAATGGGTTGCAACAAAGAAGTGCAATGCCCCTAATGAAAGTTTGAGGTCAAAAGACCATATTCATTAGAGTTTACGGCCCAGGGGAGTAAGCTCCAGGACGTTAACTCTCAAACAAGTCATGAAATGGAGTTTAGAAGTACTACAACCTTAGAGGGGAATTGTTTCAAGGCTATACAAGTGTTTGGGCACCACATTGACTCCTTTGGGGAGTTTACGGCCTAAAGACCCTTCTCCCTTGGATTTTACGGCCGTAAACTCCCTTGGGAGGGTTCTTATTGTCCTTTCAAGTCTCTAACATTTCTAGGAACAAGTCTAGGCTTCAATACTTGGATCAAGGGAGGTTTATGGCATTAAATGGAACCATTTGATGGAGTTTACGGCCATAGAACTCTTTGGGCCGTAAACTCCCTCACACATGAGGTTCTAAGAATTTTAACCAGCCCAAAACTCATCTAGGTACTTGCCCTAAAAGTCTCTTGGCCTAAGGAAGTGTCTATGGTGTCCTTTGACCCCTTTAAAGGAGTTTACGGCCCAAGAAATACTCTTGGCCGTAAACTCTTCAACACTTGAGCTTTTCATGATTTTTCTAGGTCCTAAACACATTAAGGTACTAGCCAAAAATGAAGACTAAGCCTTAGGAAGAGTTTGAAGTGGTTTTGGCAATTAATCTTGGAGTTTACGGCCTAAGGAGCATCTTGGCCGTAAACTCCCTTCCAAAGTTGGTTTCTAATTGTTTTGTGGGTCTAAATCATGAGTTTAAGGCTTCTAGGTTCTTGTTCTAAGGCTACAGGAACACTAGGCACTCATTTGTGCCCTTTACTTGGAGTTTACGGCCAGAGAGGTTGTTCCTTGGCCGTAAACTCCTCAAACTACTTGCTTTTGATTTGCTTCTAGCCTCTAATGATCATACACTAATTCCTTAGT
Source organism: Lactuca sativa (assembly GCF_002870075.4). Taxonomy (NCBI): domain Eukaryota; kingdom Viridiplantae; phylum Streptophyta; class Magnoliopsida; order Asterales; family Asteraceae; genus Lactuca; species Lactuca sativa. The sequence continues at coordinate 116,812,352 of NC_056627.2, forward strand.
TAGATGCCTAACACGGAAATGGGACTAGGTGGCCTTTAGGCTTGATTTTGGAGTTTACTCCCCAAGAACGTTCTTGGGCGGTAAACTCCCGGATCTTGTGTTTTGGACATGAAAACAATGTTATAAAGCATATAACAAGTATTAAAACACATTTAGGGAAGTAGACTCACAATCTGGGATGAAAACCCGAAGATCCGTGAGAGAGTATTTGGCTTTTCTCTAAATGGAAATCAAATAATGAACCAATTTGGTTCAGAATTCTATTTATAGTCCAGAGATTTTTGGCAGAAAATATTTCTATTCTCGGAATGGATTCTAATGACCTAGAGTAATGGAATTACAGTGTTGCACAAAATCCTAGTGCACCCACTCTCCTAATAACTCCTTAGGTGTAATACCTAAAACTGCCAAACTTATTCCAAAAGTTTGAATTCTCACTGAAACTGCTCTACTTCCATTGGATTGATGTGGTTTGATTTGAATGGAAAATTTCGGGTTGTCACAGTTAAGGGGTATGAACTCACCTGCAGTATGTGACTGGAATTGAACGGGCTGTTATCGTACGGAAGGATCAGACAAGTGCTTGGTGTCAAGTGAAGACTTAGACACACACAATGATCCTAATTACATATGAAACATATGTATATAAATAATTAGTGATTATAACACTAATTATACAAGTAATAACATTTAAGCGCGAGGACAACACTTTTGGTCAAGTGCTAGGAGGCTAATGGGTTGCAACAAAGAAGTGCAATGCCCCTAATGAAAGTTTAAGGTCAAAAGACCATATTCATTAGAGTTTACGGCCCAGGGGAGTAAGCTCCTGGCCGTAAACTCTCAAATAAGTCATGAAATGGAGTTTAGAAGTACTACAACCTTAGAGGGGAATTGTTTCAAGGCTATACAAGTCTTTGGGCACCACATTGACTCCTTTGGGGAGTTTACGGCCCAAAGACCCTTCTCCCTTGGATTTTACGGCCGTAAACTCCCTTGGGAGGGTTCTTATTGTCCTTTCAAGTCTCTAACATTTCTAGGAACAAGTCTAGGCTTCAATACTTGGATCAAGGGAGGTTTATGGCATTAAATGGAACCATTTGATGGAGTTTACGGCCATATAACTCTTTGGGCCGTAAACTCCCTCACACATGAGGTTCTAAGAATTTTAACTAGCCCAAAACTCATCTAGGTACTTGCCCTAAAAGTCTCTTGGCCTAAGGAAGTGTCTAGGGTGTCCTTTGACCCCTTTAAAGGAGTTTACGGCCCAAGAAATACTCTTGGCCGTAAACTCTTCAACACTTGAGCTTTTCATGATTTTTCTAGGTCCTAAACACATTAAGGTACTAGCCAAAAATGAAGACTAAGCCTTAGGAAGAGTTTGAAGTGGTTTTGGCACTTAATCTTGGAGTTTACGGCCTAAGGAGCATGTTGGCCGTAAACTCCCTTCCAAAGTTGGTTTCTAATTGTTTTGTGGGTCTAAATCATGAGTTTAAGGCTTCTAGGTTCTTGTTCTAAGGCTAAAGGAACACTAGGCACTCATTTGTGCCCTTTACTTGGAGTTTACGGCCCAAGAGGTTGTTCCTTGGCCGTAAACTCCTCAAACTACTTGCTTTTGATTTGCTTCTAGCCTCTAATGATCATACACTAATTCCTTAGTTAGATGCCTAACACGGAAATGGGACTAGGTGGCCTTTAGGCTTGATTTTGGAGTTTACTGCCCAAGAACGTTCTTGGGCGGTAAACTCCCGGATCTTGTGTTTTGGACATGAAAACAATGTTATAAAGCATATAACAAGTATTAAAACACATTTAGGGAAGTAGACTCACAATCTGGGATGAAAACCCGAAGATCCGTGAGAGAGTATTTGGCTTTTCTCTAAATGGAAATCAAATAATGAACCAATTTGGTTCAGAATTCTATTTATAGTCCAGAGATTTTTGGCAGAAAATATTTCTATTCTCGGAATGGATTCTAATGACCTAGAGTAATGGAATTACAGTGTTGCACAAAATCCTAGTGCACCCACTCTCCTAATAACTCCTTAGGTGTAAAACCCTAAAACTGCCAAACTTATTCCAAAAGTTTGAATTCTCACTGAAACTGCTCTACTTCCATTGGATTGATGTGGTTTGATTTGAATGGAAAATTTCGGGTTGTCACAGTTAAGGGGTATGAACTCACCTGCAGTATGTGACTGGAATTGAACGGGCTGTTATCGTACGGAAGGATCAGACAAGTGCTTGGTGTCAAGTGAAGACTTAGACACACACAATGATCCTAATTACATATGAAACATATGTATATAAATAATTAGTGATTATAACACTAATTATACAAGTAATAACATTTAAGCGCGAGGACAACACTTTTGGTCAAGTGCTAGGAGGCTAATGGGTTGCAACAAAGAAGTGCAATGCCCCTAATGAAAGTTTAAGGTCAAAAGACCATATTCATTAGAGTTTACGGCCCAGGGGAGTAAGCTCCAGGCCGTAAACTCTCAAACAAGTCATGAAATGGAGTTTAGAAGTACTACAACCTTAGAGGGGAATTGTTTCAAGGCTATACAAGTGTTTGGGCACCACATTGACTCCTTTGGGGAGTTTACGGCCCAAAGACCCTTCTCCCTTGGAGTTTACGGCCGTAAACTCCCTTGGGAGGGTTCTTATTGTCCTTTCAAGTCTCTAACATTTCTAGGAACAAGTCTAGGCTTCAATACTTGGATCAAGGGAGGTTTATGGCATTAAATGGAACCATTTGATGGAGTTTACGGCCATAGAACTCTTTGGGCCGTAAACTCCCTCACACATGAGGTTCTAAGAATTTTAACTAGCCCAAAACTCATCTAGGTACTTGCCCTAAAAGTCTCTTGGCCTAAGGAAGTGTCTAGGGTGTCCTTTGACCCCTTTAAAGGAGTTTACGGCCCAAGAAATACTCTTGGCCGTAAACTCTTCAACACTTGAGCTTTTCATGATTTTTCTAGGTCCTAAACACATTAAGGTACTAGCCAAAAATGAAGACTAAGCCTTAGGAAGAGTTTGAAGTGGTTTTGGCACTTAATCTTGGAGTTTACGGCCTAAGGAGCATCTTGGCCGTAAACTCCCTTCCAAAGTTGGTTTCTAATTGTTTTGTGGGTCTAAATCATGAGTTTAAGGCTTCTAGGTTCTTGTTCTAAGGCTAAAGGAACACTAGGCACTCATTTGTGCCCTTTACTTGGAGTTTACGGCCCAAGAGGTTGTTCCTTGGCCGTAAACTCCTCAAACTACTTGCTTTAGATTTGCTTCTAGCCTCTAATGATCATACACTAAGTCCTTAGTTAGATGCCTAACACGGAAATGGGACTAGGTGGCCTTTAAGCTTGATTTTGGAGTTTACTCCCCAAGAACGTTCTTGGGCGGTAAACTCCCGGATCTTGTGTTTTGGACATGAAAACAATGTTATAAAGCATATAAAAAGTATTAAAACACATTTAGGGAAGTAGACTCACAATCTGGGATGAAAACCCGAAGATCCGTGAGAAAGTATTTGGCTTTTCTCTAAATGGAAATCAAATAATGAACCAATTTGGTTCAGAATTCTATTTATAGTCCAGAGATTTTTGGCAGAAAATATTTCTATTCTCGGAATGGATTCTAATGACCTAGAGTAATGGAATTACAGTGTTGCACAAAATCCTAGTGCACCCACTCTCCTAATAACTCCTTAGGTGTAAAACCCTAAAACTGCCAAACTTATTCTAAAAGTTTGAATTCTCACTGAAACTGCTCTACTTCCATTGGATTGATGTGGTTTGATTTGAATGGAAAATTTCGGGTTGTCACAGTTAAGGGGTATGAACTCACCTGCAGTATGTGACTGGAATTGAACGGGCTGTTATCGTACGGAAGGATCAGACAAGTGCTTGGTGTCAAGTGAAGACTTAGACACACACAATGATCCTAATTACATATGAAACATATGTATATAAATAATTAGTGATTATAACACTAATTATACAAGTAATAACATTTAAGCGCAAGGACAACACTTTTGGTCAAGTGCTAGGAGGCTAATGGGTTGCAACAAAGAAGTGCAATGCCCCTAATGAAAGTTTAAGGTCAAAAGACCATATTCATTAGAGTTTACGGCCCAGGGGAGTAAGCTCCAGGCCGTAAACTCTCAAACAAGTCATGAAATGGAGTTTAGAAGTACTACAACCTTAGAGGGGAATTGTTTCAAGGCTATACAAGTGTTTGGGCACCACATTGACTCCTTTGGGGAGTTTACGGCCCAAAGACCCTTCTCCCTTGGAGTTTACGGCCGTAAACTCCCTTGGGAGGGTTCTTATTGTCCTTTCAAGTCTCTAACATTTCTAGGAACAAGTCTAGGCTTCAATACTTGGATCAAGGGAGGTTTATGGCATTAAATGGAACCATTTGATGGAGTTTACGGCCATAGAACTCTTTGGGCCGTAAACTCCCTCACACATGAGGTTCTAAGAATTTTAACTAGCCCAAAACTCATCTAGGTACTTGCCCTAAAAGTCTCTTGGCCTAAGGAAGTGTCTAGGGTGTCCTTTGACCCCTTTAAAGGAGTTTACGACCCAAGAAATACTCTTGGCCGTAAACTCTTCAACACTTGAGCTTTTCATGATTTTTCTAGGTCCTAAACACATTAAGGTACTAGCCAAAAATGAAGACTAAGCCTTAGGAAGAGTTTGAAGTGGTTTTGGCACTTAATCTTGGAGTTTACGGCCTAAGGAGCATCTTGGCCGTAAACTCCCTTCCAAAGTTGGTTTCTAATTGTTTTGTGGGTCTAAATCATGAGTTTAAGGCTTCTAGGTTCTTGTTCTAAGGCTAAAGGAACACTAGGCACTCATTTGTGCCCTTTACTTGGAGTTTACGGCCCAAGAGGTTGTTCCTTGGCCGTAAACTCCTCAAACTACTTGCTTTTGATTTGCTTCTAGCCTCTAATGATCATACACTAAGTCCTTAGTTAGATGCCTAACACGGAAATGGGACTAGGTGGCCTTTAGGCTTGATTTTGGAGTTTACTCCCCAAGAACGTTCTTGGGCGGTAAACTCCCGGATCTTGTGTTTTGGACATGAAAACAATGTTATAAAGCATATAACAAGTATTAAAACACATTTAGGGAAGTAGACTCACAATCTGGGATGAAAACCCGAAGATCCGTGAGAGAGTATTTGGCTTTTCTCTAAATGGAAATCAAATAATGAACCAATTTGGTTCAGAATTCTATTTATAGTCCAGAGATTTTTGGTAGAAAATATTTCTATTCTCGGAATGGATTCTAATGACCTAGAGTAATGGAATTACAGTGTTGCACAAAATCCTAGTGCACCCACTCTCCTAATAACTCCTTAGGTGTAAAACCCTAAAACTGCCAAACTTATTCCAAAAGTTTGAATTCTCACTGAAACTGCTCTACTTCCATTGGATTGATGTGGTTTGATTTGAATGGAAAATTTCGGGTTGTCACAGTTAAGGGGTATGAACTCACCTGCAGTATGTGACTGGAAATTAACGGGCTGTTATCGTACGGAAGGATCAGACAAGTGCTTGGTGTCAAGTGAAGACTTAGACACACACAATGATCCTAATTACATATGAAACATATGTATATAAATAATTAGTGATTATAACACTAATTATACAAGTAATAACATTTAAGCGCGAGCACAACACTTTTGGTCAAGTGCTAGGAGGCTAATGGGTTGCAACAAAGAAGTGCAATGCCCCTAATGAAAGTTTAAGGTCAAAAGACCATATTCATTAGAGTTTACGGCCCACGGGAGTAAGCTCCTGGCCGTAAACTCTCAAACAAGTCATGAAATGGAGTTTAGAAGTACTACAACCTTAGAGGGGAATTGTTTCAAGGCTATACAAGTGTTTGGGCACCACATTGACTCCTTTGGGGAGTTTACGGCCCAAAGACCCTTCTCCCTTGGATTTTACGGCCGTAAACTCCCTTGGGAGGGTTCTTATTGTCCTTTCAAGTCTCTAACATTTCTAGGAACAAGTCTAGGCTTCAATACTTGGATCAAGGGAGGTTTATGGCATTAAATGGAACCATTTGATGGAGTTTAGGCCATAGAACTCTTTGGGCCGTAAACTCCCTCACACATGAGGTTCTAAGAATTTTAACTAGCCCAAAACTCATCTAGGTACTTGCCCTAAAAGTCTCTTGGCCTAAGGAAGTGTCTAGGGTGTCCTTTGACCCCTTTAAAGGAGTTTACGGCCCAAGAAATACTCTTGGCCGTAAACTCTTCAACACTTGAGCTTTTCATGATTTTTCTAGGTCCTAAACACATTAAGGTACTAGCCAAAAATGAAGACTAAGCCTTAGGAAGAGTTTGAAGTGGTTTTGGCACTTAATCTTGGAGTTTACGGCCTAAGGAGCATCTTGGCCGTAAACTCCCTTCCAAAGTTGGTTTCTAATTGTTTTGTGGGTCTAAATCATGAGTTTAAGGCTTCTAGGTTCTTGTTCTAAGGCTAAAGGAACACTAGGCACTCATTTGTGCCCTTTACTTGGAGTTTACGGCCCAAGAGGTTGTTCCTTGGCCGTAAACTCCTCAAACTACTTGCTTTTGATTTGCTTCTAGCCTCTAATGATCATACACTAAGTCCTTAGTTAGATGCCTAACACGGAAATGGGACTAGGTGGCCTTTAGGCTTGATTTTGGAGTTTACTCCCCAAGAACGTTCTTGGGCGGTAAACTCCCGGATCTTGTGTTTTGGACATGAAAACAATGTTATAAAGCATATAAAAAGTATTAAAACACATTTAGGGAAGTAGACTCACAATCTGGGATGAAAACCCGAAGATCCGTGAGAAAGTATTTGGCTTTTCTCTAAATGGAAATCAAATAATGAACCAATTTGGTTCAGAATTCTATTTATAGTCCAGAGATTTTTGGCAGAAAATATTTCTATTCTCGGAATGGATTCTAATGACCTAGAGTAATGGAATTACAGTGTTGCACAAAATCCTAGTGCACCCACTCTCCTAATAACTCCTTAGGTGTAAAACCCTAAAACTGCCAAACTTATTCCAAAAGTTTGAATTCTCACTGAAACTGCTCTACTTCCATTGGATTGATGTGGTTTGATTTGAATGGAAAATTTCGGGTTGTCACAGTTAAGGGGTATGAACTCACCTGCAGTATGTGACTGGAATTGAACGGGCTGTTATCGTACGGAAGGATCAGACAAGTGCTTGGTGTCAAGTGAAGACTTAGACACACACAATGATCCTAATTACATATGAAACATATGTATATAAATAATTAGTGATTATAACACTAATTATACGAGTAATAACATTTAAGCGCGAGGACAACAATTTTGGTCAAGTGCTAGGAGGCTAATGGGTTGCAACAAAGAAGTGCAATGCCCCTAATGAAAGTTTAAGGTCAAAAGACCATATTCATTAGAGTTTACGGCCCAGGGGAGTAAGCTCCTGGCCGTAAACTCTCAAACAAGTCATGAAATGGAGTTTAGAAGTACTACAACCTTAGAGGGGAATTGTTTCGAGGCTATACAAGTGTTTGGGCACCACATTGACTCCTTTGGGGAGTTTACGGCCCAAAGACCCTTCTCCCTTGGAGTTTACGGCCGTAAACTCCCTTGGGAGGGTTCTTATTGTCCTTTCAAGTCTCTAACATTTCTAGGAACAAGTCTAGGCTTCAATACTTGGATCAAGGGAGGTTTATGGCATTAAATGGAACCATTTGATGGAGTTTAGGCCATAGAACTCTTTGGGCCGTAAACTCCCTCACACATGAGGTTCTAAGAATTTTAACTAGCCCAAAACTCATCTAGGTACTTGCCCTAAAAGTCTCTTGGCCTAAGGAAGTGTCTAGGGTGTCCTTTGACCCCTTTAAAGGAGTTTACGGCCCAAGAAATACTCTTGGCCGTAAACTCTTCAACACTTGAGCTTTTCATGGTTTTTCTAGGTCCTAAACACATTAAGGTACTAGCCAAAAATGAAGACTAAGCCTTAGGAAGAGTTTGAAGTGGTTTTGGCACTTAATCTTGGAGTTTACGGCCTAAGGAGCATCTTGGCCGTAAACTCCCTTCCAAAGTTGGTTTCTAATTGTTTTGTGGGTCTAAATCATGAGTTTAAGGCTTCTAGGTTCTTGTTCTAAGGCTAAAGGAACACTAGGCACTCATTTGTGCCCTTTACTTGGAGTTTACGGCCCAAGAGGTTGTTCCTTGGCCGTAAACTCCTCAAACTACTTGCTTTTGATTTGCTTCTAGCCTCTAATGATCATACACTAAGTCCTTAGTTAGATGCCTAACACGGAAATGGGACTAGGTGGCCTTTAGGCTTGATTTTGGAGTTTACTCCCCAAGAACGTTCTTGGGCGGTAAACTCCCGGATCTTGTGTTTTGGACATGAAAACAATGTTATAAAGCATATAACAAGTATTAAAACACATTTAGGGAAGTAGACTCACAATCTGGGATGAAAACCCGAAGATCCGTGAGAGAGTATTTGGCTTTTCTCTAAATGGAAATCAAATAATGAACCAATTTGGTTCAGAATTCTATTTATGGTCCAGAGATTTTTGGCAGAAAATATTTCTATTCTCGGAATGGATTCTAATGACCTAGAGTAATGGAATTACAGTGTTGCACAAAATCCTAGTGCACCCACTCTCCTAATAACTCCTTAGGTGTAAAACCCTAAAACTGCCAAACTTATTCCAAAAGTTTGAATTCTCACTGAAACTGCTCTACTTCCATTGGATTGATGTGGTTTGATTTGAATGGAAAATTTCGGGTTGTCACAGTTAAGGGGTATGAACTCACCTGCAGTATGTGACTGGAATTGAACGGGCTGTTATCGTACGGAAGGATCAGACAAGTGCTTGGTGTCAAGTGAAGACTTAGACACACACAATGATCCTAATTACATATGAAACATATGTATATAAATAATTAGTGATTATAACACTAATTATACAAGTAATAACATTTAAGCGCGAGGACAACACTTTTGGTCAAGTGCTAGGAGGCTAATGGGTTGCAACAAAGAAGTGCAATGCCCCTAATGAAAGTTTAAGGTCAAAAGACCATATTCATTAGAGTTTACGGCCCAGGGGAGTAAGCTCCTGGCCGTAAACTCTGAAACAAGTCATGAAATGGAGTTTAGAAGTACTACAACCTTAGAGGGGAATTGTTTCAAGGCTATACAAGTGTTTGGGCACCACATTGACTCCTTTGGGGAGTTTACGGCCCAAAGACCCTTCTCCCTTGGAGTTTACGGCCGTAAACTCCCTTGGGAGGGTTCTTATTGTCCTTTCAAGTCTCTAACATTTCTAGGAACAAGTCTAGGCTTCAATACTTGGATCAAGGGAGGTTTATGGCATCAAATGGAACCATTTGATGGAGTTTACGACCATAGAACTCTTTGGGCCGTAAACTCCCTCACACATGAGGTTCTAAGAATTTTAACTAGCCCAAAACTCATCTAGGTACTTGCCCTAAAAGTCTCTTGGCCTAAGGAAGTGTCTAGGGTGTCCTTTGACCCCTTTAAAGGAGTTTACGGCCCAAGAAATACTCTTGGCCGTAAACTCTTCAACACTTGAGCTTTTCATGATTTTTCTAGGTCCTAAACACATTAAGGTACTAGCCAAAAATGAAGACTAAGCCTTAGGAAGAGTTTGAAGTGGTTTTGGCACTTAATCTTGGAGTTTACGGCCTAAGGAGCATCTTGGCCGTAAACTCCCTTCCAAAGTTGGTTTCTAATTGTTTTGTGGGTCTAAATCATGAGTTTAAGGCTTCTAGGTTCTTGTTCTAAGGCTAAAGGAACACTAGGCACTCATTTGTGCCCTTTACTTGGAGTTTACGGCCCAAGAGGTTGTTCCTTGGCCGTAAACTCCTCAAACTACTTGCTTTTGATTTGCTTCTAGCCTCTAATGATCATACACTAAGTCCTTAGTTAGATGCCTAACACGGAAATGGGACTAGGTGGCCTTTAGGCTTGATTTTGGAGTTTACTCCCCAAGAACGTTCTTGGGCGGTAAACTCCCGGATCTTGTGTTTTGGACATGAAAACAATGTTATAAAGCATATAACAAGTATTAAAACACATTTAGGGAAGTAGACTCACAATCTGGGATGAAAACCCGAAGATCCGTGAGAGAGTATTTGGCTTTTCTCTAAATGGAAATCAAATAATGAACCAATTTGGTTCAGAATTCTATTTATAGTCCAGAGATTTTTGGCAGAAAATATTTCTATTCTCGGAATGGATTCTAATGACCTAGAGTAATGGAATTACAGTGTTGCACAAAATCCTAGTGCACCCACTCTCCTAATAACTCCTTAGGTGTAAAACCCTAAAACTGCCAAACTTATTCCAAAAGTTTGAATTCTCACTGAAACTGCTCTACTTCCATTGGATTGATGTGGTTTGATTTGAATGGAAAATTTCGGGTTGTCACAGTTAAGGGGTATGAACTCACCTGCAGTATGTGACTGGAATTGAACGGGCTGTTATCGTACGGAAGGATCAGACAAGTGCTTGGTGTCAAGTGAAGACTTAGACACACACAATGATCCTAATTACATATGAAACATATGTATATAAATAATTAGTGATTATAACACTAATTATACAAGTAATAACATTTAAGCGCGAGGACAACACTTTTGGTCAAGTGCTAGCAGGCTAATGGGTTGCAACAAAGAAGTGCAATGCCCCTAATGAAAGTTTGAGGTCAAAAGACCATATTCATTAGAGTTTACGGCCCAGGGGAGTAAGCTCCTGGCCGTAAACTCTCAAACAAGTCATGAAATGGAGTTTAGAAGTACTACAACCTTAGAGGGGAATTGTTTCAAGGCTATACAAGTGTTTGGGCACCACATTGACTCCTTTGGGTAGTTTACGGCCCAAAGACCCTTCTCCCTTGGAGTTTACGGCCGTAAACTCCCTTGGGAGGGTTCTTATTGTCCTTTCAAGTCTCTAACATTTCTAGGAACAAGTCTAGGCTTCAATACTTGGATCAAGGGAGGTTTATGGCATCAAATGGAACCATTTGATGGAGTTTACGGCCATAGAACTCTTTGGGCCGTAAACTCCCTCACACATGAGGTTCTAAGAATTTTAACTAGCCCAAAACTCATCTAGGTACTTGCCCTAAAAGTCTCTTGGCCTAAGGAAGTGTCTAGGGTGTCCTTTGACCCCTTTAAAGGAGTTTACGGCCCAAGAAATACTCTTGGCCGTAAACTCTTCAACACTTGAGCTTTTCATGATTTTTCTAGGTCCTAAACACATTAAGGTACTAGCCAAAAATGAAGACTAAGCCTTAGGAAGAGTTTGAAGTGGTTTTGGCACTTAATCTTGGAGTTTACGGCCTAAGGAGCATCTTGGCCGTAAACTCTCTTCCAAAGTTGGTTTCTAATTGTTTTGTGGGTCTAAATCATGAGTTTAAGGCTTCTAGATTCTTGTTCTAAGGCTAAAGGAACACTAGGCACTCATTTGTGCCCTTTACTTGGAGTTTACGGCCCAAGAGGTTGTTCCTTGGCCGTAAACTCCTCAAACTACTTGCTTTTGATTTGCTTCTAGCCTCTAATGATCATACACTAAGTCCTTAGTTAGATGCCTAACACGGAAATGGGACTAGGTGGCCTTTAGGCTTGATTTTGGAGTTTACTCCCCAAGAACGTTCTTGGGCGGTAAACTCCCGGATCTTGTGTTTTGGACATGAAAACAATGTTATAAAGCATATAACAAGTATTAAAACACATTTAGGGAAGTAGACTCACAATCTGGGATGAAAACCCGAAGATCCGTGAGAGAGTATTTGGCTTTTCTCTAAATGGAAATCAAATAATGAACCAATTTGGTTCAGAATTCTATTTATAGTCCAGAGATTTTTGGCAGAAAATATTTCTATTCTCGGAATGGATTCTAATGACCTAGAGTAATGGAATCACAGTGTTGCACAAAATCCTAGTGCACCCACTCTCCTAATAACTCCTTAGGTGTAAAACCCTAAAACTGCCAAACTTATTCCAAAAGTTTGAATTCTCACTGAAACTGCTCTACTTCCATTGGATTGATGTGGTTTGATTTGAATGGAAAATTTCGGGTTGTCACAGTTAAGGGGTATGAACTCACCTGCAGTATGTGACTGCAATTGAACGGGCTGTTATCGTACGGAAGGATCAGACAAGTGCTTGGTGTCAAGTGAAGACTTAGACACACACAATGATCCTAATTACATATGAAACATATGTATATAAATAATTAGTGATTATAACACTAATTATACAAGTAATAACATTTAAGCGCGAGGACAACACTTTTGGTCAAGTGCTAGGAGGCTAATGGGTTGCAACAAAGAAGTGCAATGCCCCTAATGAAAGTTTAAGGTCAAAAGACCATATTCATTAGAGTTTACGGCCCAGGGGAGTAAGCTCCTGGCCGTAAACTCTCAAACAAGTCATGAAATGGAGTTTAGAAGTACTACAACCTTAGAGGGGAATTGTTTCAAGGCTATACAAGTGTTTGGGCACCACATTGACTCCTTTGGGGAGTTTACGGCCCAAAGACCCTTCTCCCTTGGAGTTTACAGCCGTAAACTCCCTTGGGAGGGTTCTTATTGTCCTTTCAAGTCTCTAACATTTCTAGGAACAAGTCTAGGCTTCAATACTTGGATCAAGGGAGGTTTATGGCATTAAATGGAACCATTTGATGGAGTTTACGGCCATAGAACTCTTTGGGCCGTAAAATCCCTCACACATGAGGTTCTAAGAATTTTAACTAGCCCAAAACTCATCTAGGTACTTGCCCTAAAAGTCTCTTGGCCTAAGGAAGTGTCTAGGGTGTCCTTTGACCCCTTTAAAGGAGTTTACGGCCCAAGAAATACTCTTGGCCGTAAACTCTTCAACACTTGAGCTTTTTATGATTTTTCTAGGTCCTAAACACATTAAGGTACTAGCCAAAAATGAAGACTAAGCCTTAGGAAGAGTTTGAAGTGGTTTTGGCACTTAATCTTGGAGTTTACGGCCTAAGGAGCATCTTGGCCGTAAACTCCCTTCCAATGTTGGTTTCTAATTGTTTTGTGGGTCTAAATCATGAGTTTAAGGCTTTTAGGTTCTTGTTCTAAGGCTAAAGGAACACTAGGCACTCATTTGTGCCCTTTACTTGGAGTTTACGGCCCAAGAGGTTGTTCCTTGGCCGTAAACTCCTCAAACTACTTGCTTTTGATTTGCTTCTAGCCTCTAATGATCATACACTAAGTCCTTAGTTAGATGCCTAACACGGAAATGGGACTAGGTGGCCTTTAGGCTTGATTTTGGAGTTTACTCCCCAAGAACGTTCTTGGGCGGTAAACTCCCGGATCTTGTGTTTTGGACATGAAAACAATGTTATAAAGCATATGACAAGTATTAAAACACATTTAGGGAAGTAGACTCACAATCTGGGATGAAGACCCGAAGATCCGTGAGAGAGTATTTGGCTTTTCTCTAAATGGAAATCAAATAATGAACCAATTTGGTTCAGAATTCTATTTATAGTCCAGAGATTTTTGGCAGAAAATATTTCTATTCTCGGAATGGATTCTAATGACCTAGAGTAATGGAATTACAGTGTTGCACAAAATCCTAGTGCACCCACTCTCCTAATAACTCCTTAGGTGTAAAACCCTAAAACTGCCAAACTTATTCCAAAAGTTTGAATTCTCACTGAAACTGCTCTACTTCCATTGGATTGATGTGGTTTGATTTGAATGGAAAATTTCGGGTTGTCACAGTTAAGGGGTATGAACTCACCTGCAGTATGTGACTGGAATTGAACGGGCTGTTATCGTACGGAAGGATCAGACAAGTGCTTGGTGTCAAGTGAAGACTTAGACACACACAATGATCCTAATTACATATGAAACATATGTATATAAATAATTAGTGATTATAACACTAATTATACAAGTAATAACATTTAAGCGCGAGGACAACACTTTTGGTCAAGTGCTAGGAGGCTAATGGGTTGCAACAAAGAAGTGCAATGCCCCTAATGAAAGTTTAAGGTCAAAAGACCATATTCATTAGAGTTTACGGCCCAGGGGAGTAAGCTCCTGGCCGTAAACTCTCAAACAAGTCATGAAATGGAGTTTAGAAGTACTACAACCTTAGAGGGGAATTGTTTCGAGGCTATACAAGTGTTTGGGCACCACATTGACTCCTTTGGGGAGTTTACGGCCCAAAGACCCTTCTCCCTTGGAGTTTACGGCCGTAAACTCCCTTGGGAGGGTTCTTATTGTCCTTTCAAGTCTCTAACATTTCTAGGAACAAGTCTAGGCTTCAATACTTGGATCAAGGGAGGTTTATGGCATCAAATGGAACCATTTGATGGAGTTTACGGCCATAGAACTCTTTGGGCCGTAAACTCCCTCACACATGAGGTTCTAAGAATTTTAACTAGCCCAAAACTCATCTAGGTACTTGCCCTAAAAGTCTCTTGGCCTAAGGAAGTGTCTAGGGTGTCCTTTGACCCCTTTAAAGGAGTTTACGGCCCAAGAAATACTCTTGGCCGTAAACTCTTCAACACTTGAGCTTTTCATGATTTTTCTAGGTCCTAAACACAATAAGGTACTAGCCAAAAATGAAGACTAAGCCTTAGGAAGAGTTTGAAGTGGTTTTGGCACTTAATCTTGGAGTTTACGGCCTAAGGAGCATCTTGGCCGTAAACTCCCTTCCAAAGTTGGTTTCTAATTGTTTTGTGGGTCTAAATCATGAGTTTAAGGCTTCTAGGTTCTTGTTCTAAGGCTAAAGGAACACTAGGCACTCATTTGTGCCCTTTACTTGGAGTTTACGGCCCAAGAGGTTGTTCCTTGGCCATAAACTCCTCAAACTACTTGCTTTTGATTTGCTTCTAGCCTCTAATGATCATACACTAAGTCCTTAGTTAGATGCCTAACACGGAAATGGGACTAGGTGGCCTTTAGGCTTGATTTTGGAGTTTACTCCCCAAGAACGTTCTTGGGCGGTAAACTCCCGGATCTTGTGTTTTGGACATGAAAACAATGTTATAAAGCATATAACAAGTATTAAAACACATTTAGGGAAGTAGACTCACAATCTGGGATGAAAACCCGAAGATCCGTGAGAGAGTATTTGGCTTTTCTCTAAATGGAAATCAAATAATGAACCAATTTGGTTCAGAATTCTATTTATAGTCCAGAGATTTTTGGCAGAAAATATTTCTATTCTCGGAATGGATTCTAATGACCTAGAGTAATGGAATTACAGTGTTGCACAAAATCCTAGTGCACCCACTCTCCTAATAACTCCTTAGGTGTAAAACCCTAAAACTGCCAAACTTATTCCAAAAGTTTGAATTCTCACTGAAACTGCTCTACTTCCATTGGATTGATGTGGTTTGATTTGAATGGAAAATTTCGGGTTGTCACAGTTAAGGGGTATGAACTCACCTGCAGTATGTGACTGGAATTGAACGGGCTGTTATCGTACGGAAGGATCAGACAAGTGCTTGGTGTCAAGTGAAGACTTAGACACACACAATGATCCTAATTACATATGAAACATATGTATATAAATAATTAGTGATTATAACACTAATTATACAAGTAATAACATTTAAGCGCGAGGACAACACTTTTGGTCAAGTGCTAGGAGGCTAATGGGTTGCAACAAAGAAGTGCAATGCCCCTAATGAAAGTTTAAGGTCAAAAGACCATATTCATTAGAGTTTACGGCCCAGGGGAGTAAGCTCCTGGCCGTAAACTCTCAAACAAGTCATGAAATGGAGTTTAGAAGTACTACAACCTTAGAGGGGAATTGTTTCGAGGCTATACAAGTGTTTGGGCACCACATTGACTCCTTTGGGGAGTTTACGGCCCAAAGACCCTTCTCCCTTGGAGTTTACGGCCGTAAACTCCCTTGGGAGGGTTCTTATTGTCCTTTCAAGTCTCTAACATTTCTAGGAACAAGTCTAGGCTTCAATACTTGGATCAAGGGAGGTTTATGGCATCAAATGGAACCATTTGATGGAGTTTACGGCCATAGAACTCTTTGGGCCGTAAACTCCCTCACACATGAGGTTCTAAGAATTTTAACTAGCCCAAAACTCATCTAGGTACTTGCCCTAAAAGTCTCTTGGCCTAAGGAAGTGTCTAGGGTGTCCTTTGACCCCTTTAAAGGAGTTTACGGCCCAAGAAATACTCTTGGCCGTAAACTCTTCAACACTTGAGCTTTTCATGATTTTTCTAGGTCCTAAACACAATAAGGTACTAGCCAAAAATGAAGACTAAGCCTTAGGAAGAGTTTGAAGTGGTTTTGGCACTTAATCTTGGAGTTTACGGCCTAAGGAGCATCTTGGCCGTAAACTCCCTTCCAAAGTTGGTTTCTAATTGTTTTGTGGGTCTAAATCATGAGTTTAAGGCTTCTAGGTTCTTGTTCTAAGGCTAAAGGAACACTAGGCACTCATTTGTGCCCTTTACTTGGAGTTTACGGCCCAAGAGGTTGTTCCTTGGCCATAAACTCCTCAAACTACTTGCTTTTGATTTGCTTCTAGCCTCTAATGATCATACACTAAGTCCTTAGTTAGATGCCTAACACGGAAATGGGACTAGGTGGCCTTTAGGCTTGATTTTGGAGTTTACTCCCCAAGAACGTTCTTGGGCGGTAAACTCCCGGATCTTGTGTTTTGGACATGAAAACAATGTTATAAAGCATATAACAAGTATTAAAACACATTTAGGGAAGTAGACTCACAATCTGGGATGAAAACCCGAAGATCCGTGAGAGAGTATTTGGCTTTTCTCTAAATGGAAATCAAATAATGAACCAATTTGGTTCAGAATTCTATTTATAGTCCAGAGATTTTTGGCAGAAAATATTTCTATTCTCGGAATGGATTCTAATGACCTAGAGTAATGGAATTACAGTGTTGCACAAAATCCTAGTGCACCCACTCTCCTAATAACTCCTTAGGTGTAAAACCCTAAAACTGCCAAACTTATTCCAAAAGTTTGAATTCTCACTGAAACTGCTCTACTTCCATTGGATTGATGTGGTTTGATTTGAATGGAAAATTTCGGGTTGTCACAGTTAAGGGGTATGAACTCACCTGCAGTATGTGACTGGAATTGAACGGGCTCTTATCGTACGGAAGGATCAGACAAGTGCTTGGTGTCAAGTGAAGACTTAGACACACACAATGATCCTAATTACATATGAAACATATGTATATAAATAATTAGTGATTATAACACTAATTATACAAGTAATAACATTTAAGCGCGAGGACAACACTTTTGGTCAAGTGCTAGGAGGCTAATGGGTTGCAACAAAGAAGTGCAATGCCCCTAATGAAAGTTTAAGGTCAAAAGACCATATTCATTAGAGTTTACGGCCCAGGGGAGTAAGCTCCTGGCCGTAAACTCTCAAACAAGTCATGAAATGGAGTTTAGAAGTACTACAACCTTACAGGGGAATTGTTTCGAGGCTATACAAGTGTTTGGGCACCACATTGACTCCTTTGGGGAGTTTACGGCCCAAAGACCCTTCTCCCTTGGAGTTTACGGCCGTAAACTCCCTTGGGAGGGTTCTTATTGTCCTTTCAAGTCTCTAACATTTCTAGGAACAAGTCTAGGCTTCAATACTTGGATCAAGGGAGGTTTATGGCATCAAATGGAACCATTTGATGGAGTTTACGGCCATAGAACTCTTTGGGCCGTAAACTCCCTCACACATGAGGTTCTAAGAATTTTAACTAGCCCAAAACTCATCTAGGTACTTGCCCTAAAAGTCTCTTGGCCTAAGGAAGTGTCTAGGGTGTCCTTTGACCCCTTTAAAGGAGTTTACGGCCCAAGAAATTCTCTTGGCCGTAAACTCTTCAACACTTGAGCTTTTCATGATTTTTCTAGGTCCTAAACACATTAAGGTACTAGCCAAAAATGAAGACTAAGCCTTAGGAAGAGTTTGAAGTGGTTTTGGCACTTAATCTTGGAGTTTACGGCCTAAGGAGCATCTTGGCCGTAAACTCCCTTCCAAAGTTGGTTTCTAATTGTTTTGTGGGTCTAAATCATGAGTTTAAGGCTTCTAGATTCTTGTTCTAAGGCTAAAGGAACACTAGGCACTCATTTGTGCCCTTTACTTGGAGTTTACGGCCCAAGAGGTTGTTCCTTGGCCGTAAACTCCTCAAACTACTTGCTTTTGATTTGCTTCTAGCCTCTAATGATCATACACTAAGTCCTTAGTTAGATGCCTAACACGGAAATGGGACTAGGTGGCCTTTAGGCTTGATTTTGGAGTTTACTCCCCAAGAACGTTCTTGGGCGGTAAACTCCCGGATCTTGTGTTTTGGACATGAAAACAATGTTATAAAGCATATAACAAGTATTAAAACACATTTAGGGAAGTAGACTCACAATCTGGGATGAAAACCCGAAGATCCGTGAGAGAGTATTTGGCTTTTCTCTAAATGGAAATCAAATAATGAACCAATTTGGTTCAGAATTCTATTTATAGTCCAGAGATTTTTGGCAGAAAATATTTCTATTCTCGGAATGGATTCTAATGACCTAGAGTAATGGAATCACAGTGTTGCACAAAATCCTAGTGCACCCACTCTCCTAATAACTCCTTAGGTGTAAAACCCTAAAACTGCCAAACTTATTCCAAAAGTTTGAATTCTCACTGAAACTGCTCTACTTCCATTGGATTGACGTGGTTTGATTTGAATGGAAAATTTCGGGTTGTCACAGTTAAGGGGTATGAACTCACCTGCAGTATGTGACTGGAATTGAACGGGCTGTTATCGTACGGAAGGATCAGACAAGTGCTTGGTGTCAAGTGAAGACTTAGACACACACAATGATCCTAATTACATATGAAACATATGTATATAAATAATTAGTGATTATAACACTAATTATACAAGTAATAACATTTAAGCGCGAGGACAACACTTTTGGTCAAGTGCTAGCAGGCTAATGGGTTGCAACAAAGAAGTGCAATGCCCCTAATGAAAGTTTAAGGTCAAAAGACCATATTCATTAGAGTTTACGGCCCAGGGGAGTAAGCTCCTGGCCGTAAACTCTCAAACAAGTCATGAAATGGAGTTTAGAAGTACTACAACCTTAGAGGGGAATTGTTTCAAGGCTATACAAGTGTTTGGGCACCACATTGACTCCTTTGGGGAGTTTACGGCCCAAAGACCCTTCTCCCTTGGAGTTTACGGCCGTAAACTCCCTTGGGAGGGTTCTTATTGTCCTTTCAAGTCTCTAACATTTCTAGGAACAAGTCTAGGCTTCAATACTTGGATCAAGGGAGGTTTATGGCATCAAATGGAACCATTTGATGGAGTTTACGGCCATAGAACTCTTTGGGCCGTAAACTCCCTCACACATGAGGTTCTAAGAATTTTAACTAGCCCAAAACTCATCTAGGTACTTGCCCTAAAAGTCTCTTGGCCTAAGGAAGTGTCTAGGGTGTCCTTTGACCCCTTTAAAGGAGTTTACGGCCCAAGAAATACTCTTGGCCGTAAACTCTTCAACACTTGAGCTTTTCATGATTTTTCTAGGTCCTAAACACATTAAGGTACTAGCCAAAAATGAAGACTAAGCCTTAGGAAGAGTTTGAAGTGGTTTTGGCACTTAATCTTGGAGTTTACGGCCTAAGGAGCATCTTGGCCGTAAACTCCCTTCCAAAGTTGGTTTCTAATTGTTTTGTGGGTCTAAATCATGAGTTTAAGGCTTGTAGATTCTTGTTCTAAGGCTAAAGGAAAACTAGGCACTCATTTGTGCCCTTTACTTGGAGTTTACGGCCCAAGAGGTTGTTCCTTGGCCGTAAACTCCTCAAACTACTTGCTTTTGATTTGCTTCTAGCCTCTAATGATCATACACTAAGTCCTTAGTTAGATGCCTAACACGGAAATGGGACTAGGTGGCCTTTAGGCTTGATTTTGGAGTTTACTCCCCAAGAACGTTCTCTGGCGGTAAACTCCCGGATCTTGTGTTTTGGACATGAAAACAATGTTATAAAGCATATAACAAGTATTAAAACACATTTAGGGAAGTAGACTCACAATCTGGGATGAAAACCCGAAGATCCGTGAGAGAGTATTTGGCTTTTCTCTAAATGGAAATCAAATAATGAACCAATTTGGTTCAGAATTCTATTTATAGTCCAGAGATTTTTGGCAGAAAATATTTCTATTCTCGGAATGGATTCTAATGACCTAGAGTAATGGAATCACAGTGTTGCACAAAATCCTAGTGCACCCACTCTCCTAATAACTCCTTAGGTGTAAAACCCTAAAACTGCCAAACTTATTCCAAAAGTTTGAATTCTCACTGAAACTGCTCTACTTCCATTGGATTGACGTGGTTTGATTTGAATGGAAAATTTCGGGTTGTCACAGTTAAGGGGTATGAACTCACCTGCAGTATGTGACTGGAATTGAACGGGCTGTTATCGTACGGAAGGATCAGACAAGTGCTTGGTGTCAAGTGAAGACTTAGACACACACAATGATCCTAATTACATATGAAACATATGTATATAAATAATTAGTGATTATAACACTAATTATACAAGTAATAACATTTAAGCGCGAGGACAACACTTTTGGTCAAGTGCTAGCAGGCTAATGGGTTGCAACAAAGAAGTGCAATGCCCCTAATGAAAGTTTAAGGTCAAAAGACCATATTCATTAGAGTTTACGGCCCAGGGGAGTAAGCTCCTGGCCGTAAACTCTCAAACAAGTCATGAAATGGAGTTTAGAAGTACTACAACCTTAGAGGGGAATTGTTTCAAGGCTATACAAGTGTTTGGGCACCACATTGACTCCTTTGGGGAGTTTACGACCCAAAGACCATTCTCCCTTGGAGTTTACGGCCGTAAACTCCCTTGGGAGGGTTCTTATTGTCCTTTCAAGTCTCTAACATTTCTAGGAACAAGTCTAGGCTTCAATACTTGGATCAAGGGAGGTTTATGGCATTAAATGGAACCATTTGATGGAGTTTACGGCCATAGAACTCTTTGGGCCGTAAACTCCCTCACACATGAGGTTCTAAGAATTTTAACTAGCCCAAAACTCATCTAGGTACTTGCCCTAAAAGTCTCTTGGCCTAAGGAAGTGTCTAGGGTGTCCTTTGACCCCTTTAAAGGAGTTTACGGCCCAAGAAATACTCTTGGCCGTAAACTCTTCAACACTTGAGCTTTTCATGATTTTTCTAGGTCCTAAACACATTAAGGTACTAGCCAAAAATGAAGACTAAGCCTTAGGAAGAGTTTGAAGTGGTTTTGGCACTTAATCTTGGAGTTTACGGCCTAAGGAGCATCTTGGCCGTAAACTCCCTTCCAATGTTGGTTTCTAATTGTTTTGTGGGTCTAAATCATGAGTTTAAGGCTTCTAGGTTCTTGTTCTAAGGCTAAAGGAACACTAGGCACTCATTTGTGCCCTTTACTTGGAGTTTACGGCCCAAGAGGTTGTTCCTTGGCCGTAAACTCCTCAAACTACTTGCTTTTGATTTGCTTCTAGCCTCTAATGATCATACACTAAGTCCTTAGTTAGATGCCTAACACGGAAATGGGACTAGGTGGCCTTTAGGCTTGATTTTGGAGTTTACTCCCCAAGAACGTTCTTGGGCGGTAAACTCCCGGATCTTGTGTTTTGGACATGAAAACAATGTTATAAAGCATATGACAAGTATTAAAACACATTTAGGGAAGTAGACTCACAATCTGGGATGAAAACCCGAAGATCCGTGAGAGAGTATTTGGCTTTTCTCTAAATGGAAATCAAATAATGAACCAATTTGGTTCAGAATTCTATTTATAGTCCAGAGATTTTTGGCAGAAAATATTTCTATTCTCGGAATGGATTCTAATGACCTAGAGTAATGGAATCACAGTGTTGCACAAAATCCTAGTGCACCCACTCTCCTAATAACTCCTTAGGTGTAAAACCCTAAAACTGCCAAACTTATTCCAAAAGTTTGAATTCTCACCGAAACTGCTCTACTTCCATTGGATTGATGTGGTTTGATTTGAATGGAAAATTTCGGGTTGTCACAGTTAAGGGGTATGAACTCACCTGCAGTATGTGACTGGAATTGAACGGGCTGTTATCGTACGAAAGGATCAGACAAGTGCTTGGTGTCAAGTGAAGACTTAGACACACACAATGATCCTAATTACATATGAAACATATGTATATAAATAATTAGTGATTATAACACTAATTATACAAGTAATAACATTTAAGCGCGAGGACAACACTTTTGGTCAAGTGCTAGGAGGCTAATGGGTTGCAACAAAGAAGTGCAATGCCCCTAATGAAAGTTTAAGGTCAAAAGACCATATTCATTAGAGTTTACGGCCCAGGGGAGTAAGCTCCTAGCCGTAAACTCTCAAACAAGTCATGAAATGGAGTTTAGAAGTACTACAACCTTAGAGGGGAATTGTTTCAAGGCTATACAAGTGTTTGGGCACCACATTGACTCCTTTGGGGAGTTTACGGCCCAAAGACCCTTCTCCCTTGGAGTTTACGACCGTAAACTCCCTTGGGAGGGTTCTTATTGTCCTTTCAAGTCTCTAACATTTCTAGGAACAAGTCTAGGCTTCAATACTTGGATCAAGGGAGGTTTATGGCATTAAATGGAACCATTTGATGGAGTTTACGGCCATAGAACTCTTTGGGCCGTAAACTCCCTCACACATGAGGTTCTAAGAATTTTAACTAGCCCAAAACTCATCTAGGTACTTGCCCTAAAAGTCTCT
Source organism: Lactuca sativa (assembly GCF_002870075.4). Taxonomy (NCBI): domain Eukaryota; kingdom Viridiplantae; phylum Streptophyta; class Magnoliopsida; order Asterales; family Asteraceae; genus Lactuca; species Lactuca sativa. Next base: position 116,835,114 of record NC_056627.2, read on the forward strand.
TGGCCTAAGGAAGTGTCTAGGGTGTCCTTTGACCCCTTTAAAGGAGTTTACGGCCCAAGAAATTCTCTTGGCCGTAAACTCTTCAACACTTGAGCTTTTCATGATTTTTCTAGGTCCTAAACACATTAAGGTACTAGCCAAAAATGAAGACTAAGCCTTAGGAAGAGTTTGAAGTGGTTTTGGCACTTAATCTTGGAGTTTACGGCCTAAGGAGCATCTTGGCCGTAAACTCCCTTCCAAAGTTGGTTTCTAATTGTTTTGTGGGTCTAAATCATGAGTTTAAGGCTTCTAGGTTCTTGTTCTAAGGCTAAAGGAACACTAGGCACTCATTTGTGCCCTTTACTTGGAGTTTACGGCCCAAGAGGTTGTTCCTTGGCCGTAAACTCCTCAAACTACTTGCTTTTGATTTGTTTCTAGCCTCTAATGATCATACACTAAGTCCTTAGTTAGATGCCTAACACGGAAATGGGACTAGGTGGCCTTTAGGCTTGATTTTGGAGTTTACTCCCCAAGAACGTTCTTGGGCGGTAAACTCCCGGATCTTGTGTTTTGGACATGAAAACAATGTTATAAAGCATATAACAAGTATTAAAACACATTTAGGGAAGTAGACTCACAATCTGGGATGAAAACCCGAAGATCCGTGAGAGAGTATTTGGCTTTTCTCTAAATGGAAATCAAATAATGAACCAATTTGGTTCAGAATTCTATTTATAGTCCAGAGATTTTTGGCAGAAAATATTTCTATTCTCGGAATGGATTCTAATGACCTAGAGTAATGGAATCACAGTGTTGCACAAAATCCTAGTGCGCCCACTCTCCTAATAACTCCTTAGGTGTAAAACCCTAAAACTGCCAAACTTATTCCAAAAGTTTGAATTCTCACTGAAACTGCTCTACTTCCATTGGATTGATGTGGTTTGATTTGAATGGAAAATTTTGGGTTGTCACAGTTAAGGGGTATGAACTCACCTGCAGTATGTGACTGGAATTGAACGGGCTGTTATCGTACGAAAGGATCAGACAAGTGCTTGGTGTCAAGTGAAGACTTAGACACACACAATGATCCTAATTACATATGAAACATATGTATATAAATAATTAGTGATTATAACACTAATTATACAAGTAATAACATTTAAGCGCGAGGACAACACTTTTGGTCAAGTGCTAGCAGGCTAATGGGTTGCAACAAAGAAGTGCAATGCCCCTAATGAAAGTTTAAGGTCAAAAGACCATATTCATTAGAGTTTACGGCCCAGGGGAGTAAGCTCCTGGCCGTAAACTCTCAAACAAGTCATGAAATGGAGTTTAGAAGTACTACAACCTTAGAGGGGAATTGTTTCAAGGCTATACAAGTGTTTGGGCACCACATTGACTCCTTTGGGGAGTTTACGACCCAAAGACCATTCTCCCTTGGAGTTTACGGCCGTAAACTCCCTTGGGAGGGTTCTTATTGTCCTTTCAAGTCTCTAACATTTCTAGGAACAAGTCTAGGCTTCAATACTTGGATCAAGGGAGGTTTATGGCATTAAATGGAACCATTTGATGGAGTTTACGGCCATAGAACTCTTTGGGCCGTAAACTCCCTCACACATGAGGTTCTAAGAATTTTAACTAGCCCAAAACTCATCTAGGTACTTGCCCTAAAAGTCTCTTGGCCTAAGGAAGTGTCTAGGGTGTCCTTTGACCCCTTTAAAGGAGTTTACGGCCCAAGAAATACTCTTGGCCGTAAACTCTTCAACACTTGAGCTTTTCATGATTTTTCTAGGTCCTAAACACATTAAGGTACTAGCCAAAAATGAAGACTAAGCCTTAGGAAGAGTTTGAAGTGGTTTTGGCACTTAATCTTGGAGTTTACGGCCTAAGGAGCATCTTGGCCGTAAACTCCCTTCCAATGTTGGTTTCTAATTGTTTTGTGGGTCTAAATCATGAGTTTAAGGCTTCTAGGTTCTTGTTCTAAGGCTAAAGGAACACTAGGCACTCATTTGTGCCCTTTACTTGGAGTTTACGGCCCAAGAGGTTGTTCCTTGGCCGTAAACTCTTCAAACTACTTGCTTTTGATTTGCTTCTAGCCTCTAATGATCATACACTAAGTCCTTAGTTAGATGCCTAACACGGAAATGGGACTAGGTGGCCTTTAGGCTTGATTTTGGAGTTTACTCCCCAAGAACGTTCTTGGGCGGTAAACTCCCGGATCTTGTGTTTTGGACATGAAAACAATGTTATAAAGCATATGACAAGTATTAAAACACATTTAGGGAAGTAGACTCACAATCTGGGATGAAAACCCGAAGATCCGTGAGAGAGTATTTGGCTATTCTCTAAATGGAAATCAAATAATGAACCAATTTGGTTCAGAATTCTATTTATAGTCCAGAGATTTTTGGCAGAAAATATTTCTATTCTCGGAATGGATTCTAATGACCTAGAGTAATGGAATCACAGTGTTGCACAAAATCCTAGTGCACCCACTCTCCTAATAACTCCTTAGGTGTAAAACCCTAAAACTGCCAAACTTATTCCAAAAGTTTGAATTCTCACTGAAACTGCTCTACTTCCATTGGATTGATGTGGTTTGATTTGAATGGAAAATTTCGGGTTGTCACAGTTAAGGGGTATGAACTCACCTGCAGTATGTGACTGGAATTGAACGGGCTGTTATCGTACGAAAGGATCAGACAAGTGCTTGGTGTCAAGTGAAGACTTAGACACACACAATGATCCTAATTACATATGAAACATATGTATATAAATAATTAGTGATTATAACACTAATTATACAAGTAATAACATTTAAGCGCGAGGACAACACTTTTGGTCAAGTGCTAGGAGGCTAATGGGTTGCAACAAAGAAGTGCAATGCCCCTAATGAAAGTTTAAGGTCAAAAGACCATATTCATTAGAGTTTACGGCCCAGGGGAGTAAGCTCCTGGCCGTAAACTCTCAAACAAGTCATGAAATGGAGTTTAGAAGTACTACAACCTTAGAGGGGAATTGTTTCAAGGCTATACAAGTGTTTGGGCACCACATTGACTCCTTTGGGGAGTTTACGGCCCAAAGACCCTTCTCCCTTGGAGTTTACGGCCGTAAACTCCCTTGGGAGGGTTCTTATTGTCCTTTCAAGTCTCTAACATTTCTAGGAACAAGTCTAGGCTTCAATACTTGGATCAAGGGAGGTTTATGGCATTAAATGGAACCATTTGATGGAGTTTACGGCCATAGAACTCTTTGGGCCGTAAACTCCCTCACACATGAGGTTCTAAGAATTTTAACTAGCCCAAAACTCATCTAGGTACTTGCCCTAAAAGTCTCTTGGCCTAAGGAAGTGTCTAGGGTGTCCTTTGACCCCTTTAAAGGAGTTTACGGCCCAAGAAATTCTCTTGGCCGTAAACTCTTCAACACTTGAGCTTTTCATGATTTTTCTAGGTCCTAAACACATTAAGGTACTAGCCAAAAATGAAGACTAAGCCTTAGGAAGAGTTTGAAGTGGTTTTGGCACTTAATCTTGGAGTTTACGGCCTAAGGAGCATCTTGGCCGTAAACTCCCTTCCAAAGTTGGTTTCTAATTGTTTTGTGGGTCTAAATCATGAGTTTAAGGCTTCTAGGTTCTTGTTCTAAGGCTAAAGGAACACTAGGCACTCATTTGTGCCCTTTACTTGGAGTTTACGGCCCAAGAGGTTGTTCCTTGGCCGTAAACTCCTCAAACTACTTGCTTTTGATTTGTTTCTAGCCTCTAATGATCATACACTAAGTCCTTAGTTAGATGCCTAACACGGAAATGGGACTAGGTGGCCTTTAGGCTTGATTTTGGAGTTTACTCCCCAAGAACGTTCTTGGGCGGTAAACTCCCGGATCTTGTGTTTTGGACATGTAAACAATGTTATAAAGCATATAACAAGTATTAAAACACATTTAGGGAAGTAGACTCACAATCTGGGATGAAAACCCGAAGATCCGTGAGAGAGTATTTGGCTTTTCTCTAAATGGAAATCAAATAATGAACCAATTTGGTTCAGAATTCTATTTATAGTCCAGAGATTTTTGGCAGAAAATATTTCTATTCTCGGAATGGATTCTAATGACCTAGAGTAATGGAATCACAGTGTTGCACAAAATCCTAGTGCACCCACTCTCCTAATAACTCCTTAGGTGTAAAACTCTAAAACTGCCAAACTTATTCCAAAAGTTTGAATTCTCACTGAAACTGCTCTACTTCCATTGGATTGATGTGGTTTGATTTGAATGGAAAATTTTGGGTTGTCACAGTTAAGGGGTATGAACTCACCTGCAGTATGTGACTGGAATTGAACGGGCTGTTATCGTACGAAAGGATCAGACAAGTGCTTGGTGTCAAGTGAAGACTTAGACACACACAATGATCCTAATTACATATGAAACATATGTATATAAATAATTAGTGATTATAACACTAATTATACAAGTAATAACATTTAAGCGCGAGGACAACACTTTTGGTCAAGTGCTAGCAGGCAAATGGGTTGCAACAAAGAAGTGTAATGCCCCTAATGAAAGTTTAAGGTCAAAAGACCATATTCATTAGAGTTTACGGCCCAGGGGAGTAAGCTCCTGGCCGTAAACTCTCAAACAAGTCATGAAATGGAGTTTAGAAGTACTACAACCTTAGAGGGGAATTGTTTCAAGGCTATACAAGTGTTTGGGCACCACATTGACTCCTTTGGGGAGTTTACGACCCAAAGACCATTCTCCCTTGGAGTTTACGGCCGTAAACTCCCTTGGGAGGGTTCTTATTGTCCTTTCAAGTCTCTAACATTTCTAGGAACAAGTCTAGGCTTCAATACTTGGATCAAGGGAGGTTTATGGCATTAAATGGAACCATTTGATGGAGTTTACGGCCATAGAACTCTTTGGGCCGTAAACTCCCTCACACATGAGGTTCTAAGAATTTTAACTAGCCCAAAACTCATCTAGGTACTTGCCCTAAAAGTCTCTTGGCCTAAGGAAGTGTCTAGGGTGTCCTTTGACCCCTTTAAAGGAGTTTACGGCCCAAGAAATACTCTTGGCCGTAAACTCTTCAACACTTGAGCTTTTCATGATTTTTCTAGGTCCTAAACACATTAAGGTACTAGCCAAAAATGAAGACTAAGCCTTAGGAAGAGTTTGAAGTGGTTTTGGCACTTAATCTTGGAGTTTACGGCCTAAGGAGCATCTTGGCCGTAAACTCCCTTCCAATGTTGGTTTCTAATTGTTTTGTGGGTCTAAATCATGAGTTTAAGGCTTCTAGGTTCTTGTTCTAAGGCTAAAGGAACACTAGGCACTCATTTGTGCCCTTTACTTGGAGTTTACGGCCCAAGAGGTTGTTCCTTGGCCGTAAACTCTTCAAACTACTTGCTTTTGATTTGCTTCTAGCCTCTAATGATCATACACTAAGTCCTTAGTTAGATGCCTAACACGGAAATGGGACTAGGTGGCCTTTAGGCTTGATTTTGGAGTTTACTCCCCAAGAACGTTCTTGGGCGGTAAACTCCCGGATCTTGTGTTTTGGACATGAAAACAATGTTATAAAGCATATAACAAGTATTAAAACACATTTAGGGAAGTAGACTCACAATCTGGGATGAAAACCCGAAGATCCGTGAGAGAGTATTTGGCTTTTCTCTAAATGGAAATCAAATAATGAACCAATTTGGTTCAGAATTCTATTTATAGTCCAGAGATTTTTGGCAGAAAATATTTCTATTCTCGGAATGGATTCTAATGACCTAGCGTAATGGAATCACAGTGTTGCACAAAATCCTAGTGCACCCACTCTCCTAATAACTCCTTAGGTGTAAAACCCTAAAACTGCCAAACTTATTCCAAAAGTTTGAATTCTCACTGAAACTGCTCTACTTCCATTGGATTGATGTGGTTTGATTTGAATGGAAAATTTCGGGTTGTCACAGTTAAGGGGTATGAACTCACCTGCAGTATGTGACTGGAATTGAACGGGCTGTTATCGTACGAAAGGATCAGACAAGTGGTTGGTGTCAAGTGAAGACTTAGACACACACAATGATCCTAATTACATATGAAACATATGTATATAAATAATTAGTGATTATAACACTAATTATACAAGTAATAACATTTAAGCGCGAGGACAACACTTTTGGTCAAGTGCTAGGAGGCTAATGGGTTGCAACAAAGAAGTGCAATGCCCCTAATGAAAGTTTAAGGTCAAAAGACCATATTCATTAGAGTTTACGGCCCAGGGGAGTAAGCTCCTGGCCGTAAACTCTCAAACAAGTCATGAAATGGAGTTTAGAAGTACTACAACCTTAGAGGGGAATTGTTTCAAGGCTATACAAGTGTTTGGGCACCACATTGACTCCTTTGGGGAGTTTACGGCCCAAAGACCCTTCTCCCTTGGAGTTTACGGCCGTAAACTCCCTTGGGAGGGTTCTTATTGTCCTTTCAAGTCTCTAACATTTCTAGGAACAAGTCTAGGCTTCAATACTTGGATCAAGGGAGGTTTATGGCATTAAATGGAACCATTTGATGGAGTTTACGGCCATAGAACTCTTTGGGCCGTAAACTCCCTCACACATGAGGTTCTAAGAATTTTAACTAGCCCAAAACTCATCTAGGTACTTGCCCTAAAAGTCTCTTGGCCTAAGGAAGTGTCTAGGGTGTCCTTTGACCCCTTTAAAGGAGTTTACGGCCCAAGAAATTCTCTTGGCCGTAAACTCTTCAACACTTGAGCTTTTCATGATTTTTCTAGGTCCTAAACACATTAAGGTACTAGCCAAAAATGAAGACTAAGCCTTAGGAAGAGTTTGAAGTGGTTTTGGCACTTAATCTTGGAGTTTACGGCCTAAGGAGCATCTTGGCCGTAAACTCCCTTCCAAAGTTGGTTTCTAATTGTTTTGTGGGTCTAAATCATGAGTTTAAGGCTTCTAGGTTCTTGTTCTAAGGCTAAAGGAACACTAGGCACTCATTTGTGCCCTTTACTTGGAGTTTACGGCCCAAGAGGTTGTTCCTTGGCCGTAAACTCCTCAAACTACTTGCTTTTGATTTGTTTCTAGCCTCTAATGATCATACACTAAGTCCTTAGTTAGATGCCTAACACGGAAATGGGACTAGGTGGCCTTTAGGCTTGATTTTGGAGTTTACTCCCCAAGAACGTTCTCTGGCGGTAAACTCCCGGATCTTGTGTTTTGGACATGAAAACAATGTTATAAAGCATATAACAAGTATTAAAACACATTTAGGGAAGTAGACTCACAATCTGGGATGAAAACCCGAAGATCCGTGAGAGAGTATTTGGCTTTTCTCTAAATGGAAATCAAATAATGAACCAATTTGGTTCAGAATTCTATTTATAGTCCAGAGATTTTTGGCAGAAAATATTTCTATTCTCGGAATGGATTCTAATGACCTAGAGTAATGGAATCACAGTGTTGCACAAAATCCTAGTGCACCCACTCTCCTAATAACTCCTTAGGTGTAAAACCCTAAAACTGCCAAACTTATTCCAAAAGTTTGAATTCTCACTGAAACTGCTCTACTTCCATTGGATTGACGTGGTTTGATTTGAATGGAAAATTTTGGGTTGTCACAGTTAAGGGGTATGAACTCACCTGCAGTATGTGACTGGAATTGAACGGGCCGTTATCGTACGAAAGGATCAGACAAGTGCTTGGTGTCAAGTGAAGACTTAGACACACACAATGATCCTAATTACATATGAAACATATGTATATAAATAATTAGTGATTATAACACTAATTATACAAGTAATAACATTTAAGCGCGAGGACAACACTTTTGGTCAAGTGCTAGGAGGCTAATGGGTTGCAACAAAGAAGTGCAATGCCCCTAATGAAAGTTTAAGGTCAAAAGACCATATTCATTAGAGTTTACGGCCCAGGGGAGTAAGCTCCTGGCCGTAAACTCTCAAACAAGTCATGAAATGGAGTTTAGAAGTACTACAACCTTAGAGGGGAATTGTTTCAAGGCTATACAAGTGTTTGGGCACCACATTGACTCCTTTGGGGAGTTTACGGCCCAAAGACCCTTCTCCCTTGGAGTTTACAGCCGTAAACTCCCTTGGGAGGGTTCTTATTGTCCTTTCAAGTCTCTAACATTTCTAGGAACAAGTCTAGGCTTCAATACTTGGATCAAGGGAGGTTTATGGCATTAAATGGAACCATTTGATGGAGTTTACGGCCATAGAACTCTTTGGGCCGTAAACTCCCTCACACATGAGGTTCTAAGAATTTTAACTAGCCCAAAACTCATCTAGGTACTTGCCCTAAAAGTCTCTTGGCCTAAGGAAGTGTCTAGGGTGTCCTTTGACCCCTTTAAAGGAGTTTACGGCCCAAGAAATTCTCTTGGCCGTAAACTCTTCAACACTTGAGCTTTTCATGATTTTTCTAGGTCCTAAACACATTAAGGTACTAGCCAAAAATGAAGACTAAGCCTTAGGAAGAGTTTGAAGTGGTTTTGGCACTTAATCTTGGAGTTTACGGCCTAAGGAGCATCTTGGCCGTAAACTCCCTTCCAAAGTTGGTTTCTAATTGTTTTGTGGGTCTAAATCATGAGTTTAAGGCTTCAAGGTTCTTGTTCTAAGGCTAAAGGAACACTAGGCACTCATTTGTGCCCTTTACTTGGAGTTTACGGCCCAAGAGGTTGTTCCTTGGCCGTAAACTCCTCAAACTACTTGCTTTTGATTTGTTTCTAGCCTCTAATGATCATACACTAAGTCCTTAGTTAGATGCCTAACACGGAAATGAGACTAGGTGGCCTTTAGGCTTGATTTTGGAGTTTACTCCCCAAGAACGTTCTTGGGCGGTAAACTCCCGGATCTTGTGTTTTGGACATGAAAACAATGTTATAAAGCATATAACAAGTATTAAAACACATTTAGGGAAGTAGACTCACAATCTGGGATGAAAACCCGAAGATCCGTGAGAGAGTATTTGGCTTTTCTCTAAATGGAAATCAAATAATGAACCAATTTGGTTCAGAATTCTATTTATAGTCCAGAGATTTTTGGCAGAAAATATTTCTATTCTCGGAATGGATTCTAATGACCTAGAGTAATGGAATTACAGTGTTGCACAAAATCCTAGTGCACCCACTCTCCTAATAACTCCTTAGGTGTAAAACCCTAAAACTGCCAAACTTATTCCAAAAGTTTGAATTCTCACTGAAACTGCTCTACTTCCATTGGATTGACGTGGTTTGATTTGAATGGAAAATTTCGGGTTGTCACAGTTAAGGGGTATGAACTCACCTGCAGTATGTGACTGGAATTGAACGGGCTGTTATCGTACGGAAGGATCAGACAAGTGCTTGGTGTCAAGTGAAGACTTAGACACACACAATGATCCTAATTACATATGAAACATATGTATATAAATAATTAGTGATTATAACACTAATTATACAAGTAATAACATTTAAGCGCGAGGACAACACTTTTGGTCAAGTGCTAGGAGGCTAATGGGTTGCAACAAAGAAGTGCAATGCCCCTAATGAAAGTTTAAGGTCAAAAGACCATATTCATTAGAGTTTACGGCCCAGGGGAGTAAGCTCCTGGCCGTAAACTCTCAAACAAGTCATGAAATGGAGTTTAGAAGTACTACAACCTTAGAGGGGAATTGTTTCAAGGCTATACAAGTGTTTGGGCACCACATTGACTCCTTTGGGGAGTTTACGGCCCAAAGACCCTTCTCCCTTGGAGTTTACAGCCGTAAACTCCCTTGGGAGGGTTCTTATTGTCCTTTCAAGTCTCTAACATTTCTAGGAACAAGTCTAGGCTTCAATACTTGGATCAAGGGAGGTTTATGGCATTAAATGGAACCATTTGATGGAGTTTACGGCCATAGAACTCTTTGGGCCGTAAACTCCCTCACACATGAGGTTCTAAGAATTTTAACTAGCCCAAAACTCATCTAGGTACTTGCCCTAAAAGTCTCTTGGCCTAAGGAAGTGTCTAGGGTGTCCTTTGACCCCTTTAAAGGAGTTTACGGCCCAAGAAATTCTCTTGGCCGTAAACTCTTCAACACTTGAGCTTTTCATGATTTTTCTAGGTCCTAAACACATTAAGGTACTAGCCAAAAATGAAGACTAAGCCTTAGGAAGAGTTTGAAGTGGTTTTGGCACTTAATCTTGGAGTTTACGGCCTAAGGAGCATCTTGGCCGTAAACTCCCTTCCAAAGTTGGTTTCTAATTGTTTTGTGGGTCTAAATCATGAGTTTAAGGCTTCTAGGTTCTTGTTCTAAGGCTAAAGGAACACTAGGCACTCATTTGTGCCCTTTACTTGGAGTTTACGGCCCAAGAGGTTGTTCCTTGGCCGTAAACTCCTCAAACTACTTGCTTTTGATTTGTTTCTAGCCTCTAATGATCATACACTAAGTCCTTAGTTAGATGCCTAACACGGAAATGGGACTAGGTGGCCTTTAGGCTTGATTTTGGAGTTTACTCCCCAAGAACGTTCTTGGGCGGTAAACTCCCGGATCTTGTGTTTTGGACATGAAAACAATGTTATAAAGCATATAACAAGTATTAAAACACATTTAGGGAAGTAGACTCACAATCTGGGATGAAAACCCGAAGATCCGTGAGAGAGTATTTGGCTTTTCTCTAAATGGAAATCAAATAATGAACCAATTTGGTTCAGAATTCTATTTATAGTCCAGAGATTTTTGGCAGAAAATATTTCTATTCTCGGAATGGATTCTAATGACCTAGAGTAATGGAATCACAGTGTTGCACAAAATCCTAGTGCACCCACTCTCCTAATAACTCCTTAGGTGTAAAACCCTAAAACTGCCAAACTTATTCCAAAAGTTTGAATTCTCACTGAAACTGCTCTACTTCCATTGGATTGATGTGGTTTGATTTGAATGGAAAATTTTGGGTTGTCACAGTTAAGGGGTATGAACTCACCTGCAGTATGTGACTGGAATTGAACGGGCTGTTATCGTACGAAAGGATCAGACAAGTGGTTGGTGTCAAGTGAAGACTTAGACACACACAATGATCCTAATTACATATGAAACATATGTATATAAATAATTAGTGATTATAACACTAATTATACAAGTAATAACATTTAAGCGCGAGGACAACACTTTTGGTCAAGTGCTAGGAGGCTAATGGGTTGCAACAAAGAAGTGCAATGCCCCTAATGAAAGTTTAAGGTCAAAAGACCATATTCATTAGAGTTTACGGCCCAGGGGAGTAAGCTCCTGGCCGTAAACTCTCAAACAAGTCATGAAATGGAGTTTAGAAGTACTACAACCTTAGAGGGGAATTGTTTCAAGGCTATACAAGTGTTTGGGCACCACATTGACTCCTTTGGGGAGTTTACGGCCCAAAGACCCTTCTCCCTTGGAGTTTACGGCCGTAAACTCCCTTGGGAGGGTTCTTATTGTCCTTTCAAGTCTCTAACATTTCTAGGAACAAGTCTAGGCTTCAATACTTGGATCAAGGGAGGTTTATGGCATTAAATGGAACCATTTGATGGAGTTTACGGCCATAGAACTCTTTGGGCCGTAAACTCCCTCACACATGAGGTTCTAAGAATTTTAACTAGCCCAAAACTCATCTAGGTACTTGCCCTAAAAGTCTCTTGGCCTAAGGAAGTGTCTAGGGTGTCCTTTGACCCCTTTAAAGGAGTTTACGGCCCAAGAAATTCTCTTGGCCGTAAACTCTTCAACACTTGAGCTTTTCATGATTTTTCTAGGTCCTAAACACATTAAGGTACTAGCCAAAAATGAAGACTAAGCCTTAGGAAGAGTTTGAAGTGGTTTTGGCACTTAATCTTGGAGTTTACGGCCTAAGGAGCATCTTGGCCGTAAACTCCCTTCCAAAGTTGGTTTCTAATTGTTTTGTGGGTCTAAATCATGAGTTTAAGGCTTCTAGGTTCTTGTTCTAAGGCTAAAGGAACACTAGGCACTCATTTGTGCCCTTTACTTGGAGTTTACGGCCCAAGAGGTTGTTCCTTGGCCGTAAACTCCTCAAACTACTTGCTTTTGATTTGTTTCTAGCCTCTAATGATCATACACTAAGTCCTTAGTTAGATGCCTAACACGGAAATGGGACTAGGTGGCCTTTAGGCTTGATTTTGGAGTTTACTCCCCAAGAACGTTCTTGGGCGGTAAACTCCCGGATCTTGTGTTTTGGACATGAAAACAATGTTATAAAGCATATAACAAGTATTAAAACACATTTAGGGAAGTAGACTCACAATCTGGGATGAAAACCCGAAGATCCGTGAGAGAGTATTTGGCTTTTCTCTAAATGGAAATCAAATAATGAACCAATTTGGTTCAGAATTCTATTTATAGTCCAGAGATTTTTGGCAGAAAATATTTCTATTCTCGGAATGGATTCTAATGACCTAGAGTAATGGAATCACAGTGTTGCACAAAATCCTAGTGCACCCACTCTCCTAATAACTCCTTAGGTGTAAAACCCTAAAACTGCCAAACTTATTCCAAAAGTTTGAATTCTCACTGAAACTGCTCTACTTCCATTGGATTGATGTGGTTTGATTTGAATGGAAAATTTTGGGTTGTCACAGTTAAGGGGTATGAACTCACCTGCAGTATGTGACTGGAATTGAACGGGCTGTTATCGTACGAAAGGATCAGACAAGTGCTTGGTGTCAAGTGAAGACTTAGACACACACAATGATCCTAATTACATATGAAACATATGTATATAAATAATTAGTGATTATAACACTAATTATACAAGTAATAACATTTAAGCGCGAGGACAACACTTTTGGTCAAGTGCTAGGAGGCTAATGGGTTGCAACAAAGAAGTGCAATGCCCCTAATGAAAGTTTAAGGTCAAAAGACCATATTCATTAGAGTTTACGGCCCAGGGGAGTAAGCTCCTGGCCGTAAACTCTCAAACAAGTCATGAAATGGAGTTTAGAAGTACTACAACCTTAGAGGGGAATTGTTTCAAGGCTATACAAGTGTTTGGGCACCACATTGACTCCTTTGGGGAGTTTACGGCCCAAAGACCCTTCTCCCTTGGAGTTTACAGCCGTAAACTCCCTTGGGAGGGTTCTTATTGTCCTTTCAAGTCTCTAACATTTCTAGGAACAAGTCTAGGCTTCAATACTTGGATCAAGGGAGGTTTATGGCATTAAATGGAACCATTTGATGGAGTTTACGGCCATAGAACTCTTTGGGCCGTAAACTCCCTCACACATGAGGTTCTAAGAATTTTAACTAGCCCAAAACTCATCTAGGTACTTGCCCTAAAAGTCTCTTGGCCTAAGGAAGTGTCTAGGGTGTCCTTTGACCCCTTTAAAGGAGTTTACGGCCCAAGAAATTCTCTTGGCCGTAAACTCTTCAACACTTGAGCTTTTCATGATTTTTCTAGGTCCTAAACACATTAAGGTACTAGCCAAAAATGAAGACTAAGCCTTAGGAAGAGTTTGAAGTGGTTTTGGCACTTAATCTTGGAGTTTACGGCCTAAGGAGCATCTTGGCCGTAAACTCCCTTCCAAAGTTGGTTTCTAATTGTTTTGTGGGTCTAAATCATGAGTTTAAGGCTTCTAGGTTCTTGTTCTAAGGCTAAAGGAACACTAGGCACTCATTTGTGCCCTTTACTTGGAGTTTACGGCCCAAGAGGTTGTTCCTTGGCCGTAAACTCCTCAAACTACTTGCTTTTGATTTGTTTCTAGCCTCTAATGATCATACACTAAGTCCTTAGTTAGATGCCTAACACGGAAATGGGACTAGGTGGCCTTTAGGCTTGATTTTGGAGTTTACTCCCCAAGAACGTTCTTGGGCGGTAAACTCCCGGATCTTGTGTTTTGGACATGAAAACAATGTTATAAAGCATATAACAAGTATTAAAACACATTTAGGGAAGTAGACTCACAATCTGGGATGAAAACCCGAAGATCCGTGAGAGAGTATTTGACTTTTCTCTAAATGGAAATCAAATAATGAACCAATTTGGTTCAGAATTCTATTTATAGTCCAGAGATTTTTGGCAGAAAATATTTCTATTCTCGGAATGGATTCTAATGACCTAGAGTAATGGAATCACAGTGTTGCACAAAATCCTAGTGCACCCACTCTCCTAATAACTCCTTAGGTGTAAAACCCTAAAACTGCCAAACTTATTCCAAAAGTTTGAATTCTCACTGAAACTGCTCTACTTCCATTGGATTGATGTGGTTTGATTTGAATGGAAAATTTTGGGTTGTCACAGTTAAGGGGTATGAACTCACCTGCAGTATGTGACTGGAATTGAACGGGCTGTTATCGTACGAAAGGATCAGACAAGTGCTTGGTGTCAAGTGAAGACTTAGACACACACAATGATCCTAATTACATATGAAACATATGTATATAAATAATTAGTGATTATAACACTAATTATACAAGTAATAACATTTAAGCGCGAGGACAACACTTTTGGTCAAGTGCTAGGAGGCTAATGGGTTGCAACAAAGAAGTGCAATGCCCCTAATGAAAGTTTAAGGTCAAAAGACCATATTCATTAGAGTTTACGGCCCAGGGGAGTAAGCTCCTGGCCGTAAACTCTGAAACAAGTCATGAAATGGAGTTTAGAAGTACTACAACCTTAGAGGGGAATTGTTTCAAGGCTATACAAGTGTTTGGGCACCACATTGACTCCTTTGGGGAGTTTACGGCCCAAAGACCCTTCTCCCTTGGAGTTTACAGCCGTAAACTCCCTTGGGAGGGTTCTTATTGTCCTTTCAAGTCTCTAACATTTCTAGGAACAAGTCTAGGCTTCAATACTTGGATCAAGGGAGGTTTATGGCATTAAATGGAACCATTTGATGGAGTTTACGGCCATAGAACTCTTTGGGCCGTAAACTCCCTCACACATGAGGTTCTAAGAATTTTAACTAGCCCAAAACTCATCTAGGTACTTGCCCTAAAAGTCTCTTGGCCTAAGGAAGTGTCTAGGGTGTCCTTTGACCCCTTTAAAGGAGTTTACGGCCCAAGAAATTCTCTTGGCCGTAAACTCTTCAACACTTGAGCTTTTCATGATTTTTCTAGGTCCTAAACACATTAAGGTACTAGCCAAAAATGAAGACTAAGCCTTAGGAAGAGTTTGAAGTGGTTTTGGCACTTAATCTTGGAGTTTACGGCCTAAGGAGCATCTTGGCCGTAAACTCCCTTCCAAAGTTGGTTTCTAATTGTTTTGTGGGTCTAAATCATGAGTTTAAGGCTTCTAGGTTCTTGTTCTAAGGCTAAAGGAACACTAGGCACTCATTTGTGCCCTTTACTTGGAGTTTACGGCCCAAGAGGTTGTTCCTTGGCCGTAAACTCCTCAAACTACTTGCTTTTGATTTGTTTCTAGCCTCTAATGATCATACACTAAGTCCTTAGTTAGATGCCTAACACGGAAATGGGACTAGGTGGCCTTTAGGCTTGATTTTGGAGTTTACTCCCCAAGAACGTTCTTGGGCGGTAAACTCCCGGATCTTGTGTTTTGGACATGAAAAAATTGTTATAAAGCATATAACAAGTATTAAAACACATTTAGGGAAGTAGACTCACAATCTGGGATGAAAACCCGAAGATCCGTGAGAGAGTATTTGGCTTTTCTCTAAATGGAAATCAAATAATGAACCAATTTGGTTCAGAATTCTATTTATAGTCCAGAGATTTTTGGCAGAAAATATTTCTATTCTCGGAATGGATTCTAATGACCTAGAGTAATGGAATCACAGTGTTGCACAAAATCCTAGTGCACCCACTCTCCTAATAACTCCTTAGGTGTAAAACCCTAAAACTGCCAAACTTATTCCAAAAGTTTGAATTCTCACTGAAACTGCTCTACTTCCATTGGATTGATGTGGTTTGATTTGAATGGAAAATTTCGGGTTGTCACAGTTAAGGGGTATGAACTCACCTGCAGTATGTGACTGGAATTGAACGGGCTGTTATCGTACGAAAGGATCAGACAAGTGCTTGGTGTCAAGTGAAGACTTAGACACACACAATGATCCTAATTACATATGAAACATATGTATATAAATAATTAGTGATTATAACACTAATTATACAAGTAATAACATTTAAGCGCGAGGACAACACTTTTGGTCAAGTGCTAGGAGGCTAATGGGTTGCAACAAAGAAGTGCAATGCCCCTAATGAAAGTTTAAGGTCAAAAGACCATATTCATTAGAGTTTACGGCCCAGGGGAGTAAGCTCCTGGCCGTAAACTCTCAAACAAGTCATGAAATGGAGTTTAGAAGTACTACAACCTTAGAGGGGAATTGTTTCAAGGCTATACAAGTGTTTGGGCACCACATTGACTCCTTTGGGGAGTTTACGGCCCAAAGACCCTTCTCCCTTGGAGTTTACAGCCGTAAACTCCCTTGGGAGGGTTCTTATTGTCCTTTCAAGTCTCTAACATTTCTAGGAACAAGTCTAGGCTTCAATACTTGGATCAAGGGAGGTTTATGGCATTAAATGGAACCATTTGATGGAGTTTACGGCCATAGAACTCTTTGGGCCGTAAACTCCCTCACACATGAGGTTCTAAGAATTTTAACTAGCCCAAAACTCATCTAGGTACTTGCCCTAAAAGTCTCTTGGCCTAAGGAAGTGTCTAGGGTGTCCTTTGACCCCTTTAAAGGAGTTTACGGCCCAAGAAATTCTCTTGGCCGTAAACTCTTCAACACTTGAGCTTTTCATGATTTTTCTAGGTCCTAAACACATTAAGGTACTAGCCAAAAATGAAGACTAAGCCTTAGGAAGAGTTTGAAGTGGTTTTGGCACTTAATCTTGGAGTTTACGGCCTAAGGAGCATCTTGGCCGTAAACTCCCTTCCAAAGTTGGTTTCTAATTGTTTTGTGGGTCTAAATCATGAGTTTAAGGCTTCTAGGTTCTTGTTCTAAGGCTAAAGGAACACTAGGCACTCATTTGTGCCCTTTACTTGGAGTTTACGGCCCAAGAGGTTGTTCCTTGGCCGTAAACTCCTCAAACTACTTGCTTTTGATTTGTTTCTAGCCTCTAATGATCATACACTAAGTCCTTAGTTAGATGCCTAACACGGAAATGGGACTAGGTGGCCTTTAGGCTTGATTTTGGAGTTTACTCCCCAAGAACGTTCTTGGGCGGTAAACTCCCGGATCTTGTGTTTTGGACATGTAAACAATGTTATAAAGCATATAACAAGTATTAAAACACATTTAGGGAAGTAGACTCACAATCTGGGATGAAAACCCGAAGATCCGTGAGAGAGTATTTGGCTTTTCTCTAAATGGAAATCAAATAATGAACCAATTTGGTTCAGAATTCTATTTATAGTCCAGAGATTTTTGGCAGAAAATATTTCTATTCTCGGAATGGATTCTAATGACCTAGAGTAATGGAATCACAGTGTTGCACAAAATCCTAGTGCACCCACTCTCCTAATAACTCCTTAGGTGTAAAACCCTAAAACTGCCAAACTTATTCCAAAAGTTTGAATTCTCACTGAAACTGCTCTACTTCCATTGGATTGATGTGGTTTGATTTGAATGGAAAATTTCGGGTTGTCACAGTTAAGGGGTATGAACTCACCTGCAGTATGTGACTGGAATTGAACGGGCTGTTATCGTACGAAAGGATCAGACAAGTGCTTGGTGTCAAGTGAAGACTTAGACACACACAATGATCCTAATTACATATGAAACATATGTATATAAATAATTAGTGATTATAACACTAATTATACAAGTAATAACATTTAAGCGCGAGGACAACACTTTTGGTCAAGTGCTAGGAGGCTAATGGGTTGCAACAAAGAAGTGCAATGCCCCTAATGAAAGTTTAAGGTCAAAAGACCATATTCATTAGAGTTTACGGCCCAGGGGAGTAAGCTCCTGGCCGTAAACTCTCAAACAAGTCATGAAATGGAGTTTAGAAGTACTACAACCTTAGAGGGGAATTGTTTCAAGGCTATACAAGTGTTTGGGCACCACATTGACTCCTTTGGGGAGTTTACGGCCCAAAGACCCTTCTCCCTTGGAGTTTACAGCCGTAAACTCCCTTGGGAGGGTTCTTATTGTCCTTTCAAGTCTCTAACATTTCTAGGAACAAGTCTAGGCTTCAATACTTGGATCAAGGGAGGTTTATGGCATTAAATGGAACCATTTGATGGAGTTTACGGCCATAGAACTCTTTGGGCCGTAAACTCCCTCACACATGAGGTTCTAAGAATTTTAACTAGCCGAAAACTCATCTAGGTACTTGCCCTAAAAGTCTCTTGGCCTAAGGAAGTGTCTAGGGTGTCCTTTGACCCCTTTAAAGGAGTTTACGGCCCAAGAAATTCTCTTGGCCGTAAACTCTTCAACACTTGAGCTTTTCATGATTTTTCTAGGTCCTAAACACATTAAGGTACTAGCCAAAAATGAAGACTAAGCCTTAGGAAGAGTTTGAAGTGGTTTTGGCACTTAATCTTGGAGTTTACGGCCTAAGGAGCATCTTGGCCGTAAACTCCTTTCCAAAGTTGTTTTCTAATTGTTTTGTGGGTCTAAATCATGAGTTTAACGCTTCTAGGTTCTTGTTCTAAGGCTAAAGGAACACTAGGCCCTCATTTGTGCCCTTTACTTGGAGTTTACGGCCCAAGAGGTTGTTCCTTGGCCGTAAACTCCTCAAACTACTTGCTTTTGATTTGTTTCTAGCCTCTAATGATCATACACTAAGTCCTTAGTTAGATGCCTAACACGGAAATGGGACTAGGTGGCCTTTAGGCTTGATTTTGGAGTTTACTCCCCAAGAACGTTCTTGGGCGGTAAACTCCCGGATCTTGTGTTTTGGACATGAAAACAATGTTATAAAGCATATAACAAGTATTAAAACACATTTAGGGAAGTAGACTCACAATCTGGGATGAAAACCCGAAGATCCGTGAGAGAGTATTTGGCTTTTCTCTAAATGGAAATCAAATAATGAACCAATTTGGTTCAGAATTCTATTTATAGTCCAGAGATTTTTGGCAGAAAATATTTCTATTCTCGGAATGGATTCTAATGACCTAGAGTAATGGAATCACAGTGTTGCACAAAATCCTAGTGCACCCACTCTCCTAATAACTCCTTAGGTGTAAAACCCTAAAACTGCCAAACTTATTCCAAAAGTTTGAATTCTCACTGAAACTGCTCTACTTCCATTGGATTGATGTGGTTTGATTTGAATGGAAAATTTCGGGTTGTCACAGTTAAGGGGTATGAACTCACCTGCAGTATGTGACTGGAATTGAACGGGCTGTTATCGTACGAAAGGATCAGACAAGTGCTTGGTGTCAAGTGAAGACTTAGACACACACAATGATCCTAATTACATATGAAACATATGTATATAAATAATTAGTGATTATAACACTAATTATACAAGTAATAACATTTAAGCGCGAGGACAACACTTTTGGTCAAGTGCTAGGAGGCTAATGGGTTGCAACAAAGAAGTGCAATGCCCCTAATGAAAGTTTAAGGTCAAAAGACCATATTCATTAGAGTTTACGGCCCAGGGGAGTAAGCTCCTGGCCGTAAACTCTCAAACAAGTCATGAAATGGAGTTTAGAAGTACTACAACCTTAGAGGGGAATTGTTTCAAGGCTATACAAGTGTTTGGGCACCACATTGACTCCTTTGGGGAGTTTACGGCCCAAAGACCCTTCTCCCTTGGAGTTTACGGCCGTAAACTCCCTTGGGAGGGTTCTTATTGTCCTTTCAAGTCTCTAACATTTCTAGGAACAAGTCTAGGCTTCAATACTTGGATCAAGGGAGGTTTATGGCATTAAATGGAACCATTTGATGGAGTTTACGGCCATAGAACTCTTTGGGCCGTAAACTCCCTCACACATGAGGTTCTAAGAATTTTAACTAGCCGAAAACTCATCTATAGGTACTTGCCCTAAAAGTCTCTTGGCCTAAGGAAGTGTCTAGGGTGTCCTTTGACCCCTTTAAAGGAGTTTACGGCCCAAGAAATACTCTTGGCCGTAAACTCTTCAACACTTGAGCTTTTCATGATTTTTCTAGGTCCTAAACACATTAAGGTACAAGCCAAAAATGAAGACTAAGCCTTAGGAAGAGTTTGAAGTGGTTTTGGCACTTAATCTTGGAGTTTACGGCCTAAGGAGCAACTTGGCCGTAAACTCCCTTCCAAAGTTGGTTTCTAATTGTTTTGTGGGTCTAAATCATGAGTTTAAGGCTTCTAGGTTCTTGTTCTAAGGCTAAAGGAACACTAGGCACTCATTTGTGCCCTTTACTTGGAGTTTACGGCCCAAGAGGTTGTTCCTTGGCCGTAAACTCCTCAAACTACTTGCTTTTGATTTGTTTCTAGCCTCTAATGATCATACACTAAGTCCTTAGTTAGATGCCTAACACGGAAATGGGACTAGGTGGCCTTTAGGCTTGATTTTGGAGTTTACTCCCCAAGAACGTTCTTGGGCGGTAAACTCCCGGATCTTGTGTTTTGGACATGTAAACAATGTTATAAAGCATATAACAAGTATTAAAACACATTTAGGGAAGTAGACTCACAATCTGGGATGAAAACCCGAAGATCCGTGAGAGAGTATTTGGCTTTTCTCTAAATGGAAATCAAATAATGAACCAATTTGGTTCAGAATTCTATTTATAGTCCAGAGATTTTTGGTAGAAAATATTTCTATTCTCGGAATGGATTCTAATGACCTAGAGTAATGGAATTACAGTGTTGCACAAAATCCTAGTGCACCCACTATCCTAATAACTCCTTAGGTGTAAAACCCTTAAACTGCCCAACTTATTCCAAAAGTTTGAATTTTCACTGAAACTGCTCTACTTCCATTGGATTGATGTGGTTTGATTTGAATGGAAAATTTCGGGTTGTCACAGTTAAGGGGTATGAACTCACCTGCAGTATGTGACTGGAAATTAACGGGCTGTTATCGTACGGAAGGATCAGACAAGTGCTTGGTGTCAAGTGAAGACTTAGACACACACAATGATCCTAATTACATATGAAACATATGTATATAAATAATTAGTGATTATAACACTAATTATACAAGTAATAACATTTAAGCGCGAGGACAACACTTTTGGTCAAGTGCTAGGAGGCTAATGGGTTGCAACAAAGAAGTGCAATGCCCCTAATGAAAGTTTAAGGTCAAAAGACCATATTCATTAGAGTTTACGGCCCAGGGGAGTAAGCTCCTGGCCGTAAACTCTCAAACAAGTCATGAAATGGAGTTTAAAAGTACTACAACCTTAGAGGGGAATTGTTTCAAGGCTATACAAGTGTTTGGGCACCACACTGACTCCTTTGGGGAGTTTACGGCCCAAAGACCCTTCTCCCTTGGAGTTTACGGCCGTAAACTCACTTGGGAGGGTTCTTATTCGCCTTTCAAGTCTCTAACATTTCTAGGAACAAGTCTAGGCTTCAATACTTGGATCAAGGGAGGTTTATGGCATTAAATGGAACCATTTGATGGAGTTTACGGCCATAGAACTCTTTGGGCCGTAAACTCCCTCACACATGAGTTTCTAAGAATTTTAACTAGCCCAAAACTCATCTAGGTACTTGCCCTAAAAGTCTCTTGGCCTAAGGAAGTGTCTAGGGTGTCCTTTGACCCCTTTAAAGGAGTTTACGGCCCAAGAAATACTCTTGGCCGTAAACTTTTCAACACTTGAGCTTTTCATGATTTTTCTAGGTCCTAAACACATTAAGGTACTAGCCAAAAATGAAGACTAAGCCTTAGGAAGAGTTTGAAGTGGTTTTGGCACTTAATCTTGGAGTTTACGGCCTAAGGAGCATCTTGGCCGTAAACTCCTTTCCAAAGTTGGTTTCTAATTGTTTTGTGGGTCTAAATCATGAGTTTAAGGCTTCTAGGTTCTTGTTCTAAGGCTAAAGGAACACTAGGCCCTCATTTGTGCCCTTTACTTGGAGTTTACGGCCCAAGAGGTTGTTCCTTGGCCGTAAACTCCTCAAACTACTTGCTTTTGATTTGTTTCTAGCCTCTAATGATCATACACTAAGTCCTTAGTTAGATGCCTAACACGGAAATGGGACTAGGTGGCCTTTAGGCTTGATTTTGGAGTTTACTCCCCAAGAACGTTCTTGGGCGGTAAACTCCCGGATCTTGTGTTTTGGACATGAAAACAATGTTATAAAGCATATAACAAGTATTAAAACACATTTAGGGAAGTAGACTCACAATCTGGGATGAAAACCCGAAGATCCGTGAGAGAGTATTTGGCTTTTCTCTAAATGGAAATCAAATAATGAACCAATTTGGTTCAGAATTCTATTTATAGTCCAGAGATTTTTGGCAGAAAATATTTCTATTCTCGGAATGGATTCTAATGACCTAGAGTAATGGAATTACAGTGTTGCACAAAATCCTAGTGCACCCACTCTCCTAATAACTCCTTAGGTGTAAAACCCTAAAACTGCCAAACTTATTCCAAAAGTTTGAATTCTCACTGAAACTGCTCTACTTCCATTGGATTGATGTGGTTTGATTTGAATGGAAAATTTCGGGTTGTCACAGTTAAGGGGTATGAACTCACCTGCAGTATGTGACTGGAATTGAACGGGCTGTTATCGTACGGAAGGATCAGACAAGTGCTTGGTGTCAAGTGAAGACTTAGACACACACAATGATCCTAATTACATATGAAACATATGTATATAAATAATTAGTGATTATAACACTAATTATACAAGTAATAACATTTAAGCGCGAGGACAACACTTTTGGTCAAGTGCTAGGAGGCTAATGGGTTGCAACAAAGAAGTGCAATGCCCCTAATGAAAGTTTAAGGTCAAAAGACCATATTCATTAGAGTTTACGGCCCAGGGGAGTAAGCTCCTGGCCGTAAACTCTCAAACAAGTCATGAAATGGAGTTTAAAAGTACTACAACCTTAGAGGGGAATTGTTTCAAGGTTATACAAGTGTTTGGGCACCACACTGACTCCTTTGGGGAGTTTACGGCCCAAAGACCCTTCTCCCTTGGAGTTTACGGCCGTAAACTCACTTGGGAGGGTTCTTATTCGCCTTTCAAGTCTCTAACATTTCTAGGAACAAGTCTAGGCTTCAATACTTGGATCAAGGGAGGTTTATGGCATTAAATGGAACCATTTGATGGAGTTTACGGCCATAGAACTCTTTGGGCCGTAAACTCCCTCACACATGAGGTTCTAAGAATCTTAACTAGCCCAAAACTCATCTAGGTACTTGCCCTAAAAGTCTCTTGGCCTAAGGAAGTGTCTAGGGTGTCCTTTGACCCCTTTAAAGGAGTTTACGGCCCAAGAAATACTCTTGGCCGTAAACTCTTCAACACTTGAGCTTTTCATGATTTTTCTAGGTCCTAAACACATTAAGGTACTAGCCAAAAATGAAGACTAAGCCTTAGGAAGAGTTTGAAGTGGTTTTGGCACTTAATCTTGGAGTTTACGGCCTAAGGAGCATCTTGGCCGTAAACTCCCTTCCAATGTTGGTTTCTAATTGTTTTGTGGGTCTAAATCATGAGTTTAAGGCTTCTAGGTTCTTGTTCTAAGGCTAAAGGAACACTAGGCACTCATTTGTGCCCTTTACTTGGAGTTTACGGCCCAAGAGGTTGTTCCTTGGCCGTAAACTCCTCAAACTACTTGCTTTTGATTTGCTTCTAGCCTCTAATGATCATACACTAAGTCCTTAGTTAGATGCCTAACACGGAAATGGGACTAGGTGGCCTTTAGGCTTGATTTTGGAGTTTACTCCCCAAGAACGTTCTTGGGCGGTAAACTCCCGGATCTTGTGTTTTGGACATGAAAACAATGTTATAAAGCATATAACAAGTATTAAAACACATTTAGGGAAGTAGACTCACAATCTGGGATGAAAACCCGAAGATCCGTGAGAGAGTATTTGGCTTTTCTCTAAATGGAAATCAAATAATGAACCAATTTGGTTCAGAATTCTATTTATAGTCCAGAGATTTTTGGCAGAAAATATTTCTATTCTCGGAATGGATTCTAATGACCTAGAGTAATGGAATCACAGTGTTGCACAAAATCCTAGTGCACCCACTCTCCTAATAACTCCTTAGGTGTAAAACCCTAAAACTGCCAAACTTATTCCAAAAGTTTGAATTCTCACTGAAACTGCTCTACTTCCATTGGATTGATGTGGTTTGATTTGAATGGAAAATTTTGGGTTGTCACAGTTAAGGGGTATGAACTCACCTGCAGTATGTGACTGGAATTGAACGGGCTGTTATCGTACGAAAGGATCAGACAAGTGCTTGGTGTCAAGTGAAGACTTAGACACACACAATGATCCTAATTACATATGAAACATATGTATATAAATAATTAGTGATTATAACACTAATTATACAAGTAATAACATTTAAGCGCGAGGACAACACTTTTGGTCAAGTGCTAGGAGGCTAATGGGTTGCAACAAAGAAGTGCAATGCCCCTAATGAAAGTTTAAGGTCAAAAGACCATATTCATTAGAGTTTACGGCCCAGGGGAGTAAGCTCCTGGCCGTAAACTCTGAAACAAGTCATGAAATGGAGTTTAGAAGTACTACAACCTTAGAGGGGAATTGTTTCAAGGCTATACAAGTGTTTGGGCACCACATTGACTCCTTTGGGGAGTTTACGGCCCAAAGACCCTTCTCCCTTGGAGTTTACAGCCGTAAACTCCCTTGGGAGGGTTCTTATTGTCCTTTCAAGTCTCTAACATTTCTAGGAACAAGTCTAGGCTTCAATACTTGGATCAAGGGAGGTTTATGGCATTAAATGGAACCATTTGATGGAGTTTACGGCCATAGAACTCTTTGGGCCGTAAACTCCCTCACACATGAGGTTCTAAGAATTTTAACTAGCCCAAAACTCATCTAGGTACTTGCCCTAAAAGTCTCTTGGCCTAAGGAAGTGTCTAGGGTGTCCTTTGACCCCTTTAAAGGAGTTTACGGCCCAAGAAATTCTCTTGGCCGTAAACTCTTCAACACTTGAGCTTTTCATGATTTTTCTAGGTCCTAAACACATTAAGGTACTAGCCAAAAATGAAGACTAAGCCTTAGGAAGAGTTTGAAGTGGTTTTGGCACTTAATCTTGGAGTTTACGGCCTAAGGAGCATCTTGGCCGTAAACTCCCTTCCAAAGTTGGTTTCTAATTGTTTTGTGGGTCTAAATCATGAGTTTAAGGCTTCTAGGTTCTTGTTCTAAGGCTAAAGGAACACTAGGCACTCATTTGTGCCCTTTACTTGGAGTTTACGGCCCAAGAGGTTGTTCCTTGGCCGTAAACTCCTCAAACTACTTGCTTTTGATTTGTTTCTAGCCTCTAATGATCATACACTAAGTCCTTAGTTAGATGCCTAACACGGAAATGGGACTAGGTGGCCTTTAGGCTTGATTTTGGAGTTTACTCCCCAAGAACGTTCTTGGGCGGTAAACTCCCGGATCTTGTGTTTTGGACATGAAAAAATTGTTATAAAGCATATAACAAGTATTAAAACACATTTAGGGAAGTAGACTCACAATCTGGGATGAAAACCCGAAGATCCGTGAGAGAGTATTTGGCTTTTCTCTAAATGGAAATCAAATAATGAACCAATTTGGTTCAGAATTCTATTTATAGTCCAGAGATTTTTGGCAGAAAATATTTCTATTCTCGGAATGGATTCTAATGACCTAGAGTAATGGAATCACAGTGTTGCACAAAATCCTAGTGCACCCACTCTCCTAATAACTCCTTAGGTGTAAAACCCTAAAACTGCCAAACTTATTCCAAAAGTTTGAATTCTCACTGAAACTGCTCTACTTCCATTGGATTGATGTGGTTTGATTTGAATGGAAAATTTCGGGTTGTCACAGTTAAGGGGTATGAACTCACCTGCAGTATGTGACTGGAATTGAACGGGCTGTTATCGTACGAAAGGATCAGACAAGTGCTTGGTGTCAAGTGAAGACTTAGACACACACAATGATCCTAATTACATATGAAACATATGTATATAAATAATTAGTGATTATAACACTAATTATACAAGTAATAACATTTAAGCGCGAGGACAACACTTTTGGTCAAGTGCTAGGAGGCTAATGGGTTGCAACAAAGAAGTGTAATGCCCCTAATGAAAGTTTAAGGTCAAAAGACCATATTCATTAGAGTTTACGGCCCAGGGGAGTAAGCTCCTGGCCGTAAACTCTCAAACAAGTCATGAAATGGAGTTTAGAAGTACTACAACCTTAGAGGGGAATTGTTTCAAGGCTATACAAGTGTTTGGGCACCACATTGACTCCTTTGGGGAGTTTACGGCCCAAAGACCCTTCTCCCTTGGAGTTTACAGCCGTAAACTCCCTTGGGAGGGTTCTTATTGTCCTTTCAAGTCTCTAACATTTCTAGGAACAAGTCTAGGCTTCAATACTTGGATCAAGGGAGGTTTATGGCATTAAATGGAACCATTTGATGGAGTTTACGGCCATAGAACTCTTTGGGCCGTAAACTCCCTCACACATGAGGTTCTAAGAATTTTAACTAGCCCAAAACTCATCTAGGTACTTGCCCTAAAAGTCTCTTGGCCTAAGGAAGTGTCTAGGGTGTCCTTTGACCCCTTTAAAGGAGTTTACGGCCCAAGAAATTCTCTTGGCCGTAAACTCTTCAACACTTGAGCTTTTCATGATTTTTCTAGGTCCTAAACACATTAAGGTACTAGCCAAAAATGAAGACTAAGCCTTAGGAAGAGTTTGAAGTGGTTTTGGCACTTAATCTTGGAGTTTACGGCCTAAGGAGCATCTTGGCCGTAAACTCCCTTCCAAAGTTGGTTTCTAATTGTTTTGTGGGTCTAAATCATGAGTTTAAGGCTTCTAGGTTCTTGTTCTAAGGCTAAAGGAACACTAGGCACTCATTTGTGCCCTTTACTTGGAGTTTACGGCCCAAGAGGTTGTTCCTTGGCCGTAAACTCCTCAAACTACTTGCTTTTGATTTGTTTCTAGCCTCTAATGATCATACACTAAGTCCTTAGTTAGATGCCTAACACGGAAATGGGACTAGGTGGCCTTTAGGCTTGATTTTGGAGTTTACTCCCCAAGAACGTTCTTGGGCGGTAAACTCCCGGATCTTGTGTTTTGGACATGTAAACAATGTTATAAAGCATATAACAAGTATTAAAACACATTTAGGGAAGTAGACTCACAATCTGGGATGAAAACCCGAAGATCCGTGAGAGAGTATTTGGCTTTTCTCTAAATGGAAATCAAATAATGAACCAATTTGGTTCAGAATTCTATTTATAGTCCAGAGATTTTTGGCAGAAAATATTTCTATTCTCGGAATGGATTCTAATGACCTAGAGTAATGGAATCACAGTGTTGCACAAAATCCTAGTGCACCCACTCTCCTAATAACTCCTTAGGTGTAAAACCCTAAAACTGCCAAACTTATTCCAAAAGTTTGAATTCTCACTGAAACTGCTCTACTTCCATTGGATTGATGTGGTTTGATTTGAATGGAAAATTTCGGGTTGTCACAGTTAAGGGGTATGAACTCACCTGCAGTATGTGACTGGAATTGAACGGGCTGTTATCGTACGAAAGGATCAGACAAGTGCTTGGTGTCAAGTGAAGACTTAGACACACACAATGATCCTAATTACATATGAAACATATGTATATAAATAATTAGTGATTATAACACTAATTATACAAGTAATAACATTTAAGCGCGAGGACAACACTTTTGGTCAAGTGCTAGGAGGCTAATGGGTTGCAACAAAGAAGTGCAATGCCCCTAATGAAAGTTTAAGGTCAAAAGACCATATTCATTAGAGTTTACGGCCCAGGGGAGTAAGCTCCTGGCCGTAAACTCTCAAACAAGTCATGAAATGGAGTTTAGAAGTACTACAACCTTAGAGGGGAATTGTTTCAAGGCTATACAAGTGTTTGGGCACCACATTGACTCCTTTGGGGAGTTTACGGCCCAAAGACCCTTCTCCCTTGGAGTTTACAGCCGTAAACTCCCTTGGGAGGGTTCTTATTGTCCTTTCAAGTCTCTAACATTTCTAGGAACAAGTCTAGGCTTCAATACTTGGATCAAGGGAGGTTTATGGCATTAAATGGAACCATTTGATGGAGTTTACGGCCATAGAACTCTTTGGGCCGTAAACTCCCTCACACATGAGGTTCTAAGAATTTTAACTAGCCGAAAACTCATCTAGGTACTTGCCCTAAAAGTCTCTTGGCCTAAGGAAGTGTCTAGGGTGTCCTTTGACCCCTTTAAAGGAGTTTACGGCCCAAGAAATTCTCTTGGCCGTAAACTCTTCAACACTTGAGCTTTTCATGATTTTTCTAGGTCCTAAACACATTAAGGTACTAGCCAAAAATGAAGACTAAGCCTTAGGAAGAGTTTGAAGTGGTTTTGGCACTTAATCTTGGAGTTTACGGCCTAAGGAGCATCTTGGCCGTAAACTCCTTTCCAAAGTTGGTTTCTAATTGTTTTGTGGGTCTAAATCATGAGTTTAAGGCTTCTAGGTTCTTGTTCTAAGGCTAAAGGAACACTAGGCCCTCATTTGTGCCCTTTACTTGGAGTTTACGGCCCAAGAGGTTGTTCCTTGGCCGTAAACTCCTCAAACTACTTGCTTTTGATTTGTTTCTAGCCTCTAATGATCATACACTAAGTCCTTAGTTAGATGCCTAACACGGAAATGGGACTAGGTGGCCTTTAGGCTTGATTTTGGAGTTTACTCCCCAAGAACGTTCTTGGGCGGTAAACTCCCGGATCTTGTGTTTTGGACATGAAAACAATGTTATAAAGCATATAACAAGTATTAAAACACATTTAGGGAAGTAGACTCACAATCTGGGATGAAAACCCGAAGATCCGTGAGAGAGTATTTGGCTTTTCTCTAAATGGAAATCAAATAATGAACCAATTTGGTTCAGAATTCTATTTATAGTCCAGAGATTTTTGGCAGAAAATATTTCTATTCTCGGAATGGATTCTAATGACCTAGAGTAATGGAATCACAGTGTTGCACAAAATCCTAGTGCACCCACTCTCCTAATAACTCCTTAGGTGTAAAACCCTAAAACTGCCAAACTTATTCCAAAAGTTTGAATTCTCACTGAAACTGCTCTACTTCCATTGGATTGATGTGGTTTGATTTGAATGGAAAATTTCGGGTTGTCACAGTTAAGGGGTATGAACTCACCTGCAGTATGTGACTGGAATTGAACGGGCTGTTATCGTACGAAAGGATCAGACAAGTGCTTGGTGTCAAGTGAAGACTTAGACACACACAATGATCCTAATTACATATGAAACATATGTATATAAATAATTAGTGATTATAACACTAATTATACAAGTAATAACATTTAAGCGCGAGGACAACACTTTTGGTCAAGTGCTAGGAGGCTAATGGGTTGCAACAAAGAAGTGCAATGCCCCTAATGAAAGTTTAAGGTCAAAAGACCATATTCATTAGAGTTTACGGCCCAGGGGAGTAAGCTCCTGGCCGTAAACTCTCAAACAAGTCATGAAATGGAGTTTAGAAGTACTACAACCTTAGAGGGGAATTGTTTCAAGGCTATACAAGTGTTTGGGCACCACATTGACTCCTTTGGGGAGTTTACGGCCCAAAGACCCTTCTCCCTTGGAGTTTACGGCCGTAAACTCCCTTGGGAGGGTTCTTATTGTCCTTTCAAGTCTCTAACATTTCTAGGAACAAGTCTAGGCTTCAATACTTGGATCAAGGGAGGTTTATGGCATTAAATGGAACCATTTGATGGAGTTTACGGCCATAGAACTCTTTGGGCCGTAAACTCCCTCACACATGAGGTTCTAAGAATTTTAACTAGCCGAAAACTCATCTATAGGTACTTGCCCTAAAAGTCTCTTGGCCTAAGGAAGTGTCTAGGGTGTCCTTTGACCCCTTTAAAGGAGTTTACGGCCCAAGAAATACTCTTGGCCGTAAACTCTTCAACACTTGAGCTTTTCATGATTTTTCTAGGTCCTAAACACATTAAGGTACAAGCCAAAAATGAAGACTAAGCCTTAGGAAGAGTTTGAAGTGGTTTTGGCACTTAATCTTGGAGTTTACGGCCTAAGGAGCAACTTGGCCGTAAACTCCCTTCCAAAGTTGGTTTCTAATTGTTTTGTGGGTCTAAATCATGAGTTTAAGGCTTCTAGGTTCTTGTTCTAAGGCTAAAGGAACACTAGGCACTCATTTGTGCCCTTTACTTGGAGTTTACGGCCCAAGAGGTTGTTCCTTGGCCGTAAACTCCTCAAACTACTTGCTTTTGATTTGTTTCTAGCCTCTAATGATCATACACTAAGTCCTTAGTTAGATGCCTAACACGGAAATGGGACTAGGTGGCCTTTAGGCTTGATTTTGGAGTTTACTCCCCAAGAACGTTCTTGGGCGGTAAACTCCCGGATCTTGTGTTTTGGACATGTAAACAATGTTATAAAGCATATAACAAGTATTAAAACACATTTAGGGAAGTAGACTCACAATCTGGGATGAAAACCCGAAGATCCGTGAGAGAGTATTTGGCTTTTCTCTAAATGGAAATCAAATAATGAACCAATTTGGTTCAGAATTCTATTTATAGTCCAGAGATTTTTGGTAGAAAATATTTCTATTCTCGGAATGGATTCTAATGACCTAGAGTAATGGAATTACAGTGTTGCACAAAATCCTAGTGCACCCACTATCCTAATAACTCCTTAGGTGTAAAACCCTTAAACTGCCCAACTTATTCCAAAAGTTTGAATTTTCACTGAAACTGCTCTACTTCCATTGGATTGATGTGGTTTGATTTGAATGGAAAATTTCGGGTTGTCACAGTTAAGGGGTATGAACTCACCTGCAGTATGTGACTGGAAATTAACGGGCTGTTATCGTACGGAAGGATCAGACAAGTGCTTGGTGTCAAGTGAAGACTTAGACACACACAATGATCCTAATTACATATGAAACATATGTATATAAATAATTAGTGATTATAACACTAATTATACAAGTAATAACATTTAAGCGCGAGGACAACACTTTTGGTCAAGTGCTAGGAGGCTAATGGGTTGCAACAAAGAAGTGCAATGCCCCTAATGAAAGTTTAAGGTCAAAAGACCATATTCATTAGAGTTTACGGCCCAGGGGAGTAAGCTCCTGGCCGTAAACTCTCAAACAAGTCATGAAATGGAGTTTAAAAGTACTACAACCTTAGAGGGGAATTGTTTCAAGGCTATACAAGTGTTTGGGCACCACACTGACTCCTTTGGGGAGTTTACGGCCCAAAGACCCTTCTCCCTTGGAGTTTACGGCCGTAAACTCACTTGGGAGGGTTCTTATTCGCCTTTCAAGTCTCTAACATTTCTAGGAACAAGTCTAGGCTTCAATACTTGGATCAAGGGAGGTTTATGGCATTAAATGGAACCATTTGATGGAGTTTACGGCCATAGAACTCTTTGGGCCGTAAACTCCCTCACACATGAGTTTCTAAGAATTTTAACTAGCCCAAAACTCATCTAGGTACTTGCCCTAAAAGTCTCTTGGCCTAAGGAAGTGTCTAGGGTGTCCTTTGACCCCTTTAAAGGAGTTTACGGCCCAAGAAATACTCTTGGCCGTAAACTCTTCAACACTTGAGCTTTTCATGATTTTTCTAGGTCCTAAACACATTAAGGTACTAGCCAAAAATGAAGACTAAGCCTTAGGAAGAGTTTGAAGTGGTTTTGGCACTTAATCTTGGAGTTTACGGCCTAAGGAGCATCTTGGCCGTAAACTCCTTTCCAAAGTTGGTTTCTAATTGTTTTGTGGGTCTAAATCATGAGTTTAAGGCTTCTAGGTTCTTGTTCTAAGGCTAAAGGAACACTAGGCCCTCATTTGTGCCCTTTACTTGGAGTTTACGGCCCAAGAGGTTGTTCCTTGGCCGTAAACTCCTCAAACTACTTGCTTTTGATTTGTTTCTAGCCTCTAATGATCATACACTAAGTCCTTAGTTAGATGCCTAACACGGAAATGGGACTAGGTGGCCTTTAGGCTTGATTTTGGAGTTTACTCCCCAAGAACGTTCTTGGGCGGTAAACTCCCGGATCTTGTGTTTTGGACATGAAAACAATGTTATAAAGCATATAACAAGTATTAAAACACATTTAGGGAAGTAGACTCACAATCTGGGATGAAAACCCGAAGATCCGTGAGAGAGTATTTGGCTTTTCTCTAAATGGAAATCAAATAATGAACCAATTTGGTTCAGAATTCTATTTATAGTCCAGAGATTTTTGGCAGAAAATATTTCTATTCTCGGAATGGATTCTAATGACCTAGAGTAATGGAATTACAGTGTTGCACAAAATCCTAGTGCACCCACTCTCCTAATAACTCCTTAGGTGTAAAACCCTAAAACTGCCAAACTTATTCCAAAAGTTTGAATTCTCACTGAAACTGCTCTACTTCCATTGGATTGATGTGGTTTGATTTGAATGGAAAATTTCGGGTTGTCACAGTTAAGGGGTATGAACTCACCTGCAGTATGTGACTGGAATTGAACGGGCTGTTATCGTACGGAAGGATCAGACAAGTGCTTGGTGTCAAGTGAAGACTTAGACACACACAATGATCCTAATTACATATGAAACATATGTATATAAATAATTAGTGATTATAACACTAATTATACAAGTAATAACATTTAAGCGCGAGGACAACACTTTTGGTCAAGTGCTAGGAGGCTAATGGGTTGCAACAAAGAAGTGCAATGCCCCTAATGAAAGTTTAAGGTCAAAAGACCATATTCATTAGAGTTTACGGCCCAGGGGAGTAAGCTCCTGGCCGTAAACTCTCAAACAAGTCATGAAATGGAGTTTAAAAGTACTACAACCTTAGAGGGGAATTGTTTCAAGGTTATACAAGTGTTTGGGCACCACACTGACTCCTTTGGGGAGTTTACGGCCCAAAGACCCTTCTCCCTTGGAGTTTACGGCCGTAAACTCACTTGGGAGGGTTCTTATTCGCCTTTCAAGTCTCTAACATTTCTAGGAACAAGTCTAGGCTTCAATACTTGGATCAAGGGAGGTTTATGGCATTAAATGGAACCATTTGATGGAGTTTACGGCCATAGAACTCTTTGGGCCGTAAACTCCCTCACACATGAGGTTCTAAGAATTTTAACTAGCCCAAAACTCATCTAGGTACTTGCCCTAAAAGTCTCTTGGCCTAAGGAAGTGTCTAGGGTGTCCTTTGACCCCTTTAAAGGAGTTTACGGCCCAAGAAATACTCTTGGCCGTAAACTCTTCAACACTTGAGCTTTTCATGATTTTTCTAGGTCCTAAACACATTAAGGTACTAGCCAAAAATGAAGACTAAGCCTTAGGAAGAGTTTGAAGTGGTTTTGGCACTTAATCTTGGAGTTTACGGCCTAAGGAGCATCTTGGCCGTAAACTCCCTTCCAAAGTTGGTTTCTAATAGTTTTGTGGGTCTAAATCATGAGTTTAAGGCTTCTAGGTTCTTGTTCTAAGGCTAAAGGAACACTAGGCACTCATTTGTGCCCTTTACTTGGAGTTTACGGCCCAAGAGGTTGTTCCTTGGCCGTAAACTCCTCAAACTACTTGCTTTTGATTTGCTTCTAGCCTCTAATGATCATACACTAAGTCCTTAGTTAGATGCCTAACACGGAAATGGGACTAGGTGGCCTTTAGGCTTGATTTTGGAGTTTACTCCCCAAGAACGTTCTTGGGCGGTAAACTCCCGGATCTTGTGTTTTGGACATGAAAACAATGTTATAAAGCATATAACAAGTATTAAAACACATTTAGGGAAGTAGACTCACAATCTGGGATGAAAACCCGAAGATCCGTGAGAGAGTATTTGGCTTTTCTCTAAATGGAAATCAAATAATGAACCAATTTGGTTCAGAATTCTATTTATAGTCCAGAGATTTTTGGCAGAAAATATTTCTATTCTCGGAATGGATTCTAATGACCTAGAGTAATGGAATTACAGTGTTGCACAAAATCCTAGTGCACCCACTCTCCTAATAACTCCTTAGGTGTAAAACCCTAAAACTGCCAAACTTATTCCAAAAGTTTGAATTCTCACTGAAACTGCTCTACTTCCATTGGATTGATGTGGTTTGATTTGAATGGAAAATTTCGGGTTGTCACAGTTAAGGGGTATGAACTCATCTGCAGTATGTGACTGGAATTGAACGGGCTGTTATCGTACGGAAGGATCAGACAAGTGCTTGGTGTCAAGTGAAGACTTAGACACACACAATGATCCTAATTACATATGAAACATATGTATATAAATAATTAGTGATTATAACACTAATTATACAAGTAATAACATTTAAGCGCGAGGACAACACTTTTGGTCAAGTGCTAGGAGGCTAATGGGTTGCAACAAAGAAGTGCAATGCCCCTAATGAAAGTTTAAGGTCAAAAGACCATATTCATTAGAGTTTACGGCCCAGGGGAGTAAGCTCCTGGCCGTAAACTCTCAAACAAGTCATGAAATGGAGTTTAGAAGTACTACAACCTTAGAGGGGAATTGTTTCAAGGCTATACAAGTGTTTGGGCACCACATTGACTCCTTTGGGGAGTTTACGGCCCAAAGACCCTTCTCCCTTGGATTTTACGGCCGTAAACTCCCTTGGGAGGGTTCTTATTGTCCTTTCAAGTCTCTAACATTTCTAGGAACAAGTCTAGGCTTCAATACTTGGATCAAGGGAGGTTTATGGCATTAAATGGAACCATTTGATGGAGTTTACGGCCATAGAACTCTTTGGGCCGTAAACTCCCTCACACATGAGGTTCTAAGAATTTTAACTAGCCCAAAACTCATCTAGGTACTTGCCCTAAAAGTCTCTTGGCCTAAGGAAGTGTCTAGGGTGTCCTTTGACCCCTTTAAAGGAGTTTACGGCCCAAGAAATACTCTTGGCCGTAAACTCTTCAACACTTGAGCTTTTCATGATTTTTCTAGGTCCTAAACACATTAAGGTACTAGCCAAAAATGAAGACTAAGCCTTAGGAAGAGTTTGAAGTGGTTTTGGCACTTAATCTTGGAGTTTACGGCCTAAGGAGCATCTTGGCCGTAAACTCCCTTCCAAAGTTGGTTTCTAATTGTTTTGTGGGTCTAAATCATGAGTTTAAGGCTTCTAGGTTCTTGTTCTAAGGCTAAAGGAACACTAGGCACTCATTTGTTCCCTTTACTTGGAGTTTACGGCCCAAGAGGTTGTTCCTTGGCCGTAAACTCCTCAAACTACTTGCTTTTGATTTGTTTCTAGCCTCTAATGATCATACACTAAGTCCTTAGTTAGATGCCTAACACGGAAATGGGACTAGGTGGCCTTTAGGCTTGATTTTGGAGTTTACTCCCCAAGAACGTTCTTGGGCGGTAAACTCCCGGATCTTGTGTTTTGGACATGTAAACAATGTTATAAAGCATATAACAAGTATTAAAACACATTTAGGGAAGTAGACTCACAATCTGGGATGAAAACCCGAAGATCCGTGAGAGAGTATTTGGCTTTTCTCTAAATGGAAATCAAATAATGAACCAATTTGGTTCAGAATTCTATTTATAGTCCAGAGATTTTTGGCAGAAAATATTTCTATTCTCGGAATGGATTCTAATGACCTAGAGTAATGGAATTACAGTGTTGCACAAAATCCTAGTGCACCCACTCTCCTAATAACTCCTTAGGTGTAAAACCTAAAACTGCTAAACTTATTCCAAAAGTTTGAATTCTCACTGAAACTGCTCTACTTCCATTGGATTGATGTGGTTTGATTTGAATGGAAAATTTCGGGTTGTCACAGTTAAGGGGTATGAACTCACCTGCAGTATGTGACTGGAATTGAACGGGCTGTTATCGTACGGAAGGATCAGACAAGTGCTTGGTGTCAAGTGAAGACTTAGACACACACAATGACCCTAATTACATATGAAACATATGTATATAAATAATTAGTGATTATAACACTAATTATACAAGTAATAACATTTAAGCGCGAGGACAACACTTTTGGTCATGTGCTAGGAGGCTAATGGGTTGCAACAAAGAAGTGCAATGCCCCTAATGAAAGTTTAAGGTCAAAAGACCATATTCATTAGAGTTTACGGCCCAGGGGAGTAAGCTCCTGGCCGTAAACTCTCAAACAAGTCATGAAATGGAGTTTAGAAGTACTACAACCTTAGAGGGGAATTGTTTCAAGGCTATACAAGTGTTTGGGCACCACATTGACTCCTTTGGGGAGTTTACGGCCCAAAGACCCTTCTCCCTTGGAGTTTACGGCCGTAAACTCCCTTGGGAGGGTTCTTATTGTCCTTTCAAGTCTCTAACATTTCTAGGAACAAGTCTAGGCTTCAATACTTGGATCAAGGGAGGTTTATGGCATTAAATGGAACCATTTGATGGAGTTTACGGCCATAGAACTCTTTGGGCCGTAAACTCCCTCACACATGAGGTTCTAAGAATTTTAACTAGCCCAAAACTCATCTAGGTACTTGCCCTAAAAGTCTCTTGGCCTAAGGAAGTGTCTAGGGTGTCCTTTGACCCCTTTAAAGGAGTTTACGGCCCAAGAAATACTCTTGGCCGTAAACTCTTCAACACTTGAGCTTTTCATGATTTTTCTAGGTCCTAAACACATTAAGGTACTAGCCAAAAATGAAGACTAAGCCTTAGGAAGAGTTTGAAGTGGTTTTGGCACTTAATCTTGGAGTTTACGGCCTAAGGAGCATCTTGGCCGTAAACTCCCTTCCAAAGTTGGTTTCTAATTGTTTTGTGGGTCTAAATCATGAGTTTAAGGCTTCTAGGTTCTTGTTCTAAGGCTAAAGGAACACTAGGCACTCATTTGTTCCCTTTACTTGGAGTTTACGGCCCAAGAGGTTGTTCCTTGGCCGTAAACTCATCAAACTACTTGCTTTTGATTTGTTTCTAGCCTCTAATGATCATACACTAAGTCCTTAGTTAGATGCCTAACACGGAAATGGGACTAGGTGGCCTTTAGGCTTGATTTTGGAGTTTACTCCCCAAGAACGTTCTTGGGCGGTAAACTCCCGGATCTTGTGTTTTGGACATGTAAACAATGTTATAAAGCATATAACAAGTATTAAAACACATTTAGGGAAGTAGACTCACAATCTGGGATGAAAACCCGAAGATCCGTGAGAGAGTATTTGGCTTTTCTCTAAATGGAAATCAAATAATGAACCAATTTGGTTCAGAATTCTATTTATAGTCCAGAGATTTTTGGCAGAAAATATTTCTATTCTCGGAATGGATTCTAATGACCTAGAGTAATGGAATTACAGTGTTGCACAAAATCCTAGTGCACCCACTCTCCTAATAACTCCTTAGGTGTAAAACCTAAAACTGCTAAACTTATTCCAAAAGTTTGAATTCTCACTGAAACTGCTCTACTTCCATTGGATTGATGTGGTTTGATTTGAATGGAAAATTTCGGGTTGTCACAGTTAAGGGGTATGAACTCACCTGCAGTATGTGACTGGAATTGAACGGGCTGTTATCGTACGGAAGGATCAGACAAGTGCTTGGTGTCAAGTGAAGACTTAGACACACACAATGACCCTAATTACATATGAAACATATGTATATAAATAATTAGTGATTATAACACTAATTATACAAGTAATAACATTTAAGCGCGAGGACAACACTTTTGGTCATGTGCTAGGAGGCTAATGGGTTGCAACAAAGAAGTGCAATGCCCCTAATGAAAGTTTAAGGTCAAAAGACCATATTCATTAGAGTTTACGGCCCAGGGGAGTAAGCTCCTGGCCGTAAACTCTCAAACAAGTCATGAAATGGAGTTTAGAAGTACTACAACCTTAGAGGGGAATTGTTTCAAGGCTATACAAGTGTTTGGGCACCACATTGACTCCTTTGGGGAGTTTACGGCCCAAAGACCCTTCTCCCTTGGAGTTTACGGCCGTAAACTCCCTTGGGAGGGTTCTTATTGTCCTTTCAAGTCTCTAACATTTCTAGGAACAAGTCTAGGCTTCAATACTTGGATCAAGGGAGGTTTATGGCATTAAATGGAACCATTTGATGGAGTTTACGGCCATAGAACTCTTTGGGCCGTAAACTCCCTCACACATGAGGTTCTAAGAATTTTAACTAGCCCAAAACTCATCTAGGTACTTGCCCTAAAAGTCTCTTGGCCTAAGGAAGTGTCTAGGGTGTCCTTTGACCCCTTTAAAGGAGTTTACGGCCCAAGAAATACTCTTGGCCGTAAACTCTTCAACACTTGAGCTTTTCATGATTTTTCTAGGTCCTAAACACATTAAGGTACTAGCCAAAAATGAAGACTAAGCCTTAGGAAGAGTTTGAAGTGGTTTTGGCACTTAATCTTGGAGTTTACGGCCTAAGGAGCATCTTGGCCGTAAACTCCCTTCCAAAGTTGGTTTCTAATTGTTTTGTGGGTCTAAATCATGAGTTTAAGGCTTCTAGGTTCTTGTT
Organism: Lactuca sativa; assembly: GCF_002870075.4. Classification (NCBI taxonomy): domain Eukaryota; kingdom Viridiplantae; phylum Streptophyta; class Magnoliopsida; order Asterales; family Asteraceae; genus Lactuca; species Lactuca sativa. Next base: position 116,873,551 of record NC_056627.2, read on the forward strand.
CTAAGGCTAAAGGAACACTAGGCACTCATTTGTTCCCTTTACTTGGAGTTTACGGCCCAAGAGGTTGTTCCTTGGCCGTAAACTCATCAAACTACTTGCTTTTGATTTGTTTCTAGCCTCTAATGATCATACACTAAGTCCTTAGTTAGATGCCTAACACGGAAATGGGACTAGGTGGCCTTTAGGCTTGATTTTGGAGTTTACTCCCCAAGAACGTTCTTGGGCGGTAAACTCCCGGATCTTGTGTTTTGGACATGTAAACAATGTTATAAAGCATATAACAAGTATTAAAACACATTTAGGGAAGTAGACTCACAATCTGGGATGAAAACCCGAAGATCCGTGAGAGAGTATTTGGCTTTTCTCTAAATGGAAATCAAATAATGAACCAATTTGGTTCAGAATTCTATTTATAGTCCAGAGATTTTTGGCAGAAAATATTTCTATTCTCGGAATGGATTCTAATGACCTAGAGTAATGGAATTACAGTGTTGCACAAAATCCTAGTGCACCCACTCTCCTAATAACTCCTTAGGTGTAAAACCTAAAACTGCTAAACTTATTCCAAAAGTTTGAATTCTCACTGAAACTGCTCTACTTCCATTGGATTGATGTGGTTTGATTTGAATGGAAAATTTCGGGTTGTCACAGTTAAGGGGTATGAACTCACCTGCAGTATGTGACTGGAATTGAACGGGCTGTTATCGTACGGAAGGATCAGACAAGTGCTTGGTGTCAAGTGAAGACTTAGACACACACAATGACCCTAATTACATATGAAACATATGTATATAAATAATTAGTGATTATAACACTAATTATACAAGTAATAACATTTAAGCGCGAGGACAACACTTTTGGTCATGTGCTAGGAGGCTAATGGGTTGCAACAAAGAAGTGCAATGCCCCTAATGAAAGTTTAAGGTCAAAAGACCATATTCATTAGAGTTTACGGCCCAGGGGAGTAAGCTCCTGGCCGTAAACTCTCAAACAAGTCATGAAATGGAGTTTAGAAGTACTACAACCTTAGAGGGGAATTGTTTCAAGGCTATACAAGTGTTTGGGCACCACATTGACTCCTTTGGGGAGTTTACGGCCCAAAGACCCTTCTCCCTTGGAGTTTACGGCCGTAAACTCCCTTGGGAGGGTTCTTATTGTCCTTTCAAGTCTCTAACATTTCTAGGAACAAGTCTAGGCTTCAATACTTGGATCAAGGGAGGTTTATGGCATTAAATGGAACCATTTGATGGAGTTTACGGCCATAGAACTCTTTGGGCCGTAAACTCCCTCACACATGAGGTTCTAAGAATTTTAACTAGCCCAAAACTCATCTAGGTACTTGCCCTAAAAGTCTCTTGGCCTAAGGAAGTGTCTAGGGTGTCCTTTGACCCCTTTAAAGGAGTTTACGGCCCAAGAAATACTCTTGGCCGTAAACTCTTCAACACTTGAGCTTTTCATGATTTTTCTAGGTCCTAAACACATTAAGGTACTAGCCAAAAATGAAGACTAAGCCTTAGGAAGAGTTTGAAGTGGTTTTGGCACTTAATCTTGGAGTTTACGGCCTAAGGAGCATCTTGGCCGTAAACTCCCTTCCAAAGTTGGTTTCTAATTGTTTTGTGGGTCTAAATCATGAGTTTAAGGCTTCTAGGTTCTTGTTCTAAGGCTAAAGGAACACTAGGCACTCATTTGTTCCCTTTACTTGGAGTTTACGGCCCAAGAGGTTGTTCCTTGGCCGTAAACTCATCAAACTACTTGCTTTTGATTTGTTTCTAGCCTCTAATGATCATACACTAAGTCCTTAGTTAGATGCCTAACACGGAAATGGGACTAGGTGGCCTTTAGGCTTGATTTTGGAGTTTACTCCCCAAGAACGTTCTTGGGCGGTAAACTCCCGGATCTTGTGTTTTGGACATGTAAACAATGTTATAAAGCATATAACAAGTATTAAAACACATTTAGGGAAGTAGACTCACAATCTGGGATGAAAACCCGAAGATCCGTGAGAGAGTATTTGGCTTTTCTCTAAATGGAAATCAAATAATGAACCAATTTGGTTCAGAATTCTATTTATAGTCCAGAGATTTTTGGCAGAAAATATTTCTATTCTCGGAATGGATTCTAATGACCTAGAGTAATGGAATTACAGTGTTGCACAAAATCCTAGTGCACCCACTCTCATAATAACTCCTTAGGTGTAAAACCCTAAAACTGCCAAACTTATTCCAAAAGTTTGAATTCTCACTGAAACTGCTCTACTTCCATTGGATTGATGTGGTTTGATTTGAATGGAAAATTTCGGGTTGTCACAGTTAAGGGGTATGAACTCACCTGCAGTATGTGACTGGAATTGAACGGGCTGTTATCGTACGGAAGGATCAGACAAGTGCTTGGTGTCAAGTGAAGACTTAGACACACACAATGATCCTAATTACATATGAAACATATGTATATAAATAATTAGTGATTATAACACTAATTATACAAGTAATAACATTTAAGCGCGAGGACAACACTTTTGGTCAAGTGCTAGGAGGCTAATGGGTTGCAACAAAGAAGTGCAATGCCCCTAATGAAAGTTTAAGGTCAAAAGACCATATTCATTAGAGTTTACGGCCCAGGGGAGTAAGCTCCTGGCCGTAAACTCTCAAACAAGTCATGAAATGGAGTTTAGAAGTACTACAACCTTAGAGGGGAATTGTTTCAAGGCTATACAAGTGTTTGGGCACCACATTGACTCCTTTGGGGAGTTTATGGCCCAAAGACCCTTCTCCCTTGGAGTTTACGGCCGTAAACTCCCTTGGGAGGGTTCTTATTGTCCTTTCAAGTCTCTAACATTTCTAGGAACAAGTCTAGGCTTCAATACTTGGATCAAGGGAGGTTTATGGCATTAAATGGAACCATTTGATGGAGTTTACGGCCATAGAACTCTTTGGGCCGTAAACTCCCTCACACATGAGGTTCTAAGAATTTTAACTAGCCCAAAACTCATCTAGGTACTTGCCCTAAAAGTCTCTTGGCCTAAGGAAGTGTCTAGGGTGTCCTTTGACCCCTTTAAAGGAGTTTACGGCCCAAGAAATACTCTTGGCCGTAAACTCTTCAACACTTGAGCTTTTCATGATTTTTCTAGGTCCTAAACACATTAAGGTACTAGCCAAAAATGAAGACTAAGCCTTAGGAAGAGTTTGAAGTGGTTTTGGCACTTAATCTTGGAGTTTACGGCCTAAGGAGCATCTTGGCCGTAAACTCCCTTCCAAAGTTGGTTTCTAATTGTTTTGTGGGTCTAAATCATGAGTTTAAGGCTTCTAGGTTCTTGTTCTAAGGCTAAAGGAACACTAGGCACTCATTTGTTCCCTTTACTTGGAGTTTACGGCCCAAGAGGTTGTTCCTTGGCCGTAAACTCATCAAACTACTTGCTTTTGATTTGTTTCTAGCCTCTAATGATCATACACTAAGTCCTTAGTTAGATGCCTAACACGGAAATGGGACTAGGTGGCCTTTAGGCTTGATTTTGGAGTTTACTCCCCAAGAACGTTCTTGGGCGGTAAACTCCCGGATCTTGTGTTTTGGACATGTAAACAATGTTATAAAGCATATAACAAGTATTAAAACACATTTAGGGAAGTAGACTCACAATCTGGGATGAAAACCCGAAGATCCGTGAGAGAGTATTTGGCTTTTCTCTAAATGGAAATCAAATAATGAACCAATTTGGTTCAGAATTCTATTTATAGTCCAGAGATTTTTGGCAAAAAATATTTCTATTCTCGGAATGGATTCTAATGACCTAGAGTAATGGAATTACAGTGTTGCACAAAATCCTAGTGCACCCACTCTCATAATAACTCCTTAGGTGTAAAACCCTAAAACTGCCAAACTTATTCCAAAAGTTTGAATTCTCACTGAAACTGCTCTACTTCCATTGGATTGATGTGGTTTGATTTGAATGGAAAATTTCGGGTTGTCACAGTTAAGGGGTATGAACTCACCTGCAGTATGTGACTGGAATTGAACGGGCTGTTATCGTACGGAAGGATCAGACAAGTGCTTGGTGTCAAGTGAAGACTTAGACACACACAATGATCCTAATTACATATGAAACATATGTATATAAATAATTAGTGATTATAACACTAATTATACAAGTAATAACATTTAAGCGCGAGGACAACACTTTTGGTCAAGTGCTAGGAGGCTAATGGGTTGCAACAAAGAAGTGCAATGCCCCTAATGAAAGTTTAAGGTCAAAAGACCATATTCATTAGAGTTTACGGCCTAGGGGAGTAAGCTCCTGGCCGTAAACTCTCAAACAAGTCATGAAATGGAGTTTAGAAGTACTACAACCTTAGAGGGGAATTGTTTCAAGGCTATACAAGTGTTTGGGCACCACATTGACTCCTTTGGGGAGTTTACGGCCCAAAGACCCTTCTCCCTTGGAGTTTACGGCCGTAAACTCCCTTGGGAGGGTTCTTATTGTCCTTTCAAGTCTCTAACATTTCTAGGAACAAGTCTAGGCTTCAATACTTGGATCAAGGGAGGTTTATGGCATTAAATGGAACCATTTGATGGAGTTTACGGCCATAGAACTCTTTGGGCCGTAAACTCCCTCACACATGAGGTTCTAAGAATTTTAACTAGCCCAAAACTCATCTAGGTACTTGCCCTAAAAGTCTCTTGGCCTAAGGAAGTGTCTAGGGTGTCCTTTGACCCCTTTAAAGGAGTTTACGGCCCAAGAAATACTCTTGGCCGTAAACTCTTCAACACTTGAGCTTTTCATGATTTTTCTAGGTCCTAAACACATTAAGGTACTAGCCAAAAATGAAGACTAAGCCTTAGGAAGAGTTTGAAGTGGTTTTGGCACTTAATCTTGGAGTTTACGGCCTAAGGAGCATCTTGGCCGTAAACTCCCTTCCAAAGTTGGTTTTCTAATTGTTTTGTGGGTCTAAATCATGAGTTTAAGGCTTCTAGGTTCTTGTTCTAAGGCTAAAGGAACACTAGGCACTCATTTGTTCCCTTTACTTGGAGTTTACGGCCCAAGAGGTTGTTCCTTGGCCGTAAACTCATCAAACTACTTGCTTTTGATTTGTTTCTAGCCTCTAATGATCATACACTAAGTCCTTAGTTAGATGCCTAACACGGAAATGGGACTAGGTGGCCTTTAGGCTTGATTTTGGAGTTTACTCCCCAAGAACGTTCTTGGGCGGTAAACTCCCGGATCTTGTGTTTTGGACATGTAAACAATGTTATAAAGCATATAACAAGTATTAAAACACATTTAGGGAAGTAGACTCACAATCTGGGATGAAAACCCGAAGATCCGTGAGAGAGTATTTGGCTTTTCTCTAAATGGAAATCAAATAATGAACCAATTTGGTTCAGAATTCTATTTATAGTCCAGAGATTTTTGGCAGAAAATATTTCTATTCTCGGAATGGATTCTAATGACCTAGAGTAATGGAATTACAGTGTTGCACAAAATCCTAGTGCACCCACTCTCCTAATAACTCCTTAGGTGTAAAACCCTAAAACTGCCAAACTTATTCCAAAAGTTTGAATTCTCACTGAAACTGCTCTACTTCCATTGGATTGATGTGGTTTGATTTGAATGGAAAATTTCGGGTTGTCACAGTTAAGGGGTATGAACTCACCTGCAGTATGTGACTGGAATTGAACGGGCTGTTATCGTACGGAAGGATCAGACAAGTGCTTGGTGTCAAGTGAAGACTTAGACACACACAATGATCCTAATTACATATGAAACATATGTATATAAATAATTAGTGATTAGAACACTAATTATACAAGTAATAACATTTAAGCGCGAGGACAACACTTTTGGTCAAGTGCTAGGAGGCTAATGGGTTGCAACAAAGAAGTGCAATGCCCCTAATGAAAGTTTAAGGTCAAAAGACCATATTCATTAGAGTTTACGGCCCAGGGGAGTAAGCTCCTGGCCGTAAACTCTCAAACAAGTCATGAAATGGAGTTTAGAAGTACTACAACCTTAGAGGGGAATTGTTTCAAGGCTATACAAGTGTTTGGGCACCACATTGACTCCTTTGGGTAGTTTACGGCCCAAAGACCCTTCTCCCTTGGAGTTTACGGCCGTAAACTCCCTTGGGAGGGTTCTTATTGTCCTTTCAAGTCTCTAACATTTCTAGGAACAAGTCTAGGCTTCAATACTTGGATCAAGGGAGGTTTATGGCATTAAATGGAACCATTTGATGGAGTTTACGGCCATAGAACTCTTTGGGCCGTAAACTCCCTCACACATGAGGTTCTAAGAATTTTAACTAGCCCAAAACTCATCTAGGTACTTGCCCTAAAAGTCTCTTGGCCTAAGGAAGTGTCTAGGGTGTCCTTTGACCCCTTTAAAGGAGTTTACGGCCCAAGAAATACTCTTGGCCGTAAACTCTTCAACACTTGAGCTTTTCATGATTTTTCTAGGTCCTAAACACATTAAGGTACTAGCCAAAAATGAAGACTAAGCCTTAGGAAGAGTTTGAAGTGGTTTTGGCACTTAATCTTGGAGTTTACGGCCTAAGGAGCATCTTGGCCGTAAACTCCCTTCCAAAGTTGGTTTCTAATTGTTTTGTGGGTCTAAATCATGAGTTTAAGGCTTCTAGGTTCTTGTTCTAAGGCTAAAGGAACACTAGGCACTCATTTGTTCCCTTTACTTGGAGTTTACGGCCCAAGAGGTTGTTCCTTGGCCGTAAACTCATCAAACTACTTGCTTTTGATTTGTTTCTAGCCTCTAATGATCATACACTAAGTCCTTAGTTAGATGCCTAACACGGAAATGGGACTAGGTGGCCTTTAGGCTTGATTTTGGAGTTTACTCCCCAAGAACGTTCTTGGGCGGTAAACTCCCGGATCTTGTGTTTTGGACATGTAAACAATGTTATAAAGCATATAACAAGTATTAAAACACATTTAGGGAAGTAGACTCACAATCTGGGATGAAAACCCGAAGATCCGTGAGAGAGTATTTGGCTTTTCTCTAAATGGAAATCAAATAATGAACCAATTTGGTTCAGAATTCTATTTATAGTCCAGAGATTTTTGGCAGAAAATATTTCTATTCTCGGAATGGATTCTAATGACCTAGAGTAATGGAATTACAGTGTTGCACAAAATCCTAGTGCACCCACTCTCATAATAACTCCTTAGGTGTAAAACCCTAAAACTGCCAAACTTATTCCAAAAGTTTGAATTCTCACTGAAACTGCTCTACTTCCATTGGATTGATGTGGTTTGATTTGAATGGAAAATTTCGGGTTGTCACAGTTAAGGGGTATGAACTCACCTGCAGTATGTGACTGGAATTGAACGGGCTGTTATCGTACGGAAGGATCAGACAAGTGCTTGGTGTCAAGTGAAGACTTAGACACACACAATGATCCTAATTACATATGAAACATATGTATATAAATAATTAGTGATTATAACACTAATTATACAAGTAATAACATTTAAGCGCGAGGACAACACTTTTGGTCAAGTGCTAGGAGGCTAATGGGTTGCAACAAAGAAGTGCAATGCCCCTAATGAAAGTTTAAGGTCAAAAGACCATATTCATTAGAGTTTACGGCCCAGGGGAGTAAGCTCCTGGCCGTAAACTCTCAAACAAGTCATGAAATGGAGTTTAGAAGTACTACAACCTTAGAGGGGAATTGTTTCAAGGCTATACAAGTGTTTGGGCACCACATTGACTCCTTTGGGGAGTTTACGGCCCAAAGACCCTTCTCCCTTGGAGTTTACGGCCGTAAACTCCCTTGGGAGGGTTCTTATTGTCCTTTCAAGTCTCTAACATTTCTAGGAACAAGTCTAGGCTTCAATACTTGGATCAAGGGAGGTTTATGGCATTAAATGGAACCATTTGATGGAGTTTACGGCCATAGAACTCTTTGGGCCGTAAACTCCCTCACACATGAGGTTCTAAGAATTTTAACTAGCCCAAAACTCATCTAGGTACTTGCCCTAAAAGTCTCTTGGCCTAAGGAAGTGTCTAGGGTGTCCTTTGACCCCTTTAAAGGAGTTTACGGCCCAAGAAATACTCTTGGCCGTAAACTCTTCAACACTTGAGCTTTTCATGATTTTTCTAGGTCCTAAACACATTAAGGTACTAGCCAAAAATGAAGACTAAGCCTTAGGAAGAGTTTGAAGTGGTTTTGGCACTTAATCTTGGAGTTTACGGCCTAAGGAGCATCTTGGCCGTAAACTCCCTTCCAAAGTTGGTTTCTAATTGTTTTGTGGGTCTAAATCATGAGTTTAAGGCTTCTAGGTTCTTGTTCTAAGGCTAAAGGAACACTAGGCACTCATTTGTTCCCTTTACTTGGAGTTTACGGCCCAAGAGGTTGTTCCTTGGCCGTAAACTCATCAAACTACTTGCTTTTGATTTGTTTCTAGCCTCTAATGATCATACACTAAGTCCTTAGTTAGATGCCTAACACGGAAATGGGACTAGGTGGCCTTTAGGCTTGATTTTGGAGTTTACTCCCCAAGAACGTTCTTGGGCGGTAAACTCCCGGATCTTGTGTTTTGGACATGTAAACAATGTTATAAAGCATATAACAAGTATTAAAACACATTTAGGGAAGTAGACTCACAATCTGGGATGAAAACCCGAAGATCCGTGAGAGAGTATTTGGCTTTTCTCTAAATGGAAATCAAATAATGAACCAATTTGGTTCAGAATTCTATTTATAGTCCAGAGATTTTTGGCAGAAAATATTTCTATTCTCGGAATGGATTCTAATGACCTAGAGTAATGGAATTACAGTGTTGCACAAAATCCTAGTGCACCCACTCTCATAATAACTCCTTAGGTGTAAAACCCTAAAACTGCCAAACTTATTCCAAAAGTTTGAATTCTCACTGAAACTGCTCTACTTCCATTGGATTGATGTGGTTTGATTTGAATGGAAAATTTCGGGTTGTCACAGTTAAGGGGTATGAACTCACCTGCAGTATGTGACTGGAATTGAACGGGCTGTTATCGTACGGAAGGATCAGACAAGTGCTTGGTGTCAAGTGAAGACTTAGACACACACAATGATCCTAATTACATATGAAACATATGTATATAAATAATTAGTGATTATAACACTAATTATACAAGTAATAACATTTAAGCGCGAGGACAACACTTTTGGTCAAGTGCTAGGAGGCTAATGGGTTGCAACAAAGAAGTGCAATGCCCCTAATGAAAGTTTAAGGTCAAAAGACCATATTCATTAGAGTTTACGGCCCAGGGGAGTAAGCTCCTGGCCGTAAACTCTCAAACAAGTCATGAAATGGAGTTTAGAAGTACTACAACCTTAGAGGGGAATTGTTTCAAGGCTATACAAGTGTTTGGGCACCACATTGACTCCTTTGGGGAGTTTACGGCCCAAAGACCCTTCTCCCTTGGAGTTTACGGCCGTAAACTCCCTTGGGAGGGTTCTTATTGTCCTTTCAAGTCTCTAACATTTCTAGGAACAAGTCTAGGCTTCAATACTTGGATCAAGGGAGGTTTATGGCATTAAATGGAACCATTTGATGGAGTTTACGGCCATAGAACTCTTTGGGCCGTAAACTCCCTCACACATGAGGTTCTAAGAATTTTAACTAGCCCAAAACTCATCTAGGTACTTGCCCTAAAAGTCTCTTGGCCTAAGGAAGTGTCTAGGGTGTCCTTTGACCCCTTTAAAGGAGTTTACGGCCCAAGAAATACTCTTGGCCGTAAACTCTTCAACACTTGAGCTTTTCATGATTTTTCTAGGTCCTAAACACATTAAGGTACTAGCCAAAAATGAAGACTAAGCCTTAGGAAGAGTTTGAAGTGGTTTTGGCACTTAATCTTGGAGTTTACGGCCTAAGGAGCATCTTGGCCGTAAACTCCCTTCCAAAGTTGGTTTCTAATTGTTTTGTGGGTCTAAATCATGAGTTTAAGGCTTCTAGGTTCTTGTTCTAAGGCTAAAGGAACACTAGGCACTCATTTGTTCCCTTTACTTGGAGTTTACGGCCCAAGAGGTTGTTCCTTGGCCGTAAACTCATCAAACTACTTGCTTTTGATTTGTTTCTAGCCTCTAATGATCATACACTAAGTCCTTAGTTAGATGCCTAACACGGAAATGGGACTAGGTGGCCTTTAGGCTTGATTTTGGAGTTTACTCCCCAAGAACGTTCTTGGGCGGTAAACTCCCGGATCTTGTGTTTTGGACATGTAAACAATGTTATAAAGCATATAACAAGTATTAAAACACATTTAGGGAAGTAGACTCACAATCTGGGATGAAAACCCGAAGATCCGTGAGAGAGTATTTGGCTTTTCTCTAAATGGAAATCAAATAATGAACCAATTTGGTTCAGAATTCTATTTATAGTCCAGAGATTTTTGGCAGAAAATATTTCTATTCTCGGAATGGATTCTAATGACCTAGAGTAATGGAATTACAGTGTTGCACAAAATCCTAGTGCACCCACTCTCATAATAACTCCTTAGGTGTAAAACCCTAAAACTGCCAAACTTATTCCAAAAGTTTGAATTCTCACTGAAACTGCTCTACTTCCATTGGATTGATGTGGTTTGATTTGAATGGAAAATTTCGGGTTGTCACAGTTAAGGGGTATGAACTCACCTGCAGTATGTGACTGGAATTGAACGGGCTGTTATCGTACGGAAGGATCAGACAAGTGCTTGGTGTCAAGTGAAGACTTAGACACACACAATGATCCTAATTACATATGAAACATATGTATATAAATAATTAGTGATTATAACACTAATTATACAAGTAATAACATTTAAGCGCGAGGACAACACTTTTGGTCAAGTGCTAGGAGGCTAATGGGTTGCAACAAAGAAGTGCAATGCCCCTAATGAAAGTTTAAGGTCAAAAGACCATATTCATTAGAGTTTACGGCCTAGGGGAGTAAGCTCCTGGCCGTAAACTCTCAAACAAGTCATGAAATGGAGTTTAGAAGTACTACAACCTTAGAGGGGAATTGTTTCAAGGCTATACAAGTGTTTGGGCACCACATTGACTCCTTTGGGGAGTTTACGGCCCAAAGACCCTTCTCCCTTGGAGTTTACGGCCGTAAACTCCCTTGGGAGGGTTCTTATTGTCCTTTCAAGTCTCTAACATTTCTAGGAACAAGTCTAGGCTTCAATACTTGGATCAAGGGAGGTTTATGGCATTAAATGGAACCATTTGATGGAGTTTACGGCCATAGAACTCTTTGGGCCGTAAACTCCCTCACACATGAGGTTCTAAGAATTTTAACTAGCCCAAAACTCATCTAGGTACTTGCCCTAAAAGTCTCTTGGCCTAAGGAAGTGTCTAGGGTGTCCTTTGACCCCTTTAAAGGAGTTTACGGCCCAAGAAATACTCTTGGCCGTAAACTCTTCAACACTTGAGCTTTTCATGATTTTTCTAGGTCCTAAACACATTAAGGTACTAGCCAAAAATGAAGACTAAGCCTTAGGAAGAGTTTGAAGTGGTTTTGGCACTTAATCTTGGAGTTTACGGCCTAAGGAGCATCTTGGCCGTAAACTCCCTTCCAAAGTTGGTTTTCTAATTGTTTTGTGGGTCTAAATCATGAGTTTAAGGCTTCTAGGTTCTTGTTCTAAGGCTAAAGGAACACTAGGCACTCATTTGTTCCCTTTACTTGGAGTTTACGGCCCAAGAGGTTGTTCCTTGGCCGTAAACTCATCAAACTACTTGCTTTTGATTTGTTTCTAGCCTCTAATGATCATACACTAAGTCCTTAGTTAGATGCCTAACACGGAAATGGGACTAGGTGGCCTTTAGGCTTGATTTTGGAGTTTACTCCCCAAGAACGTTCTTGGGCGGTAAACTCCCGGATCTTGTGTTTTGGACATGTAAACAATGTTATAAAGCATATAACAAGTATTAAAACACATTTAGGGAAGTAGACTCACAATCTGGGATGAAAACCCGAAGATCCGTGAGAGAGTATTTGGCTTTTCTCTAAATGGAAATCAAATAATGAACCAATTTGGTTCAGAATTCTATTTATAGTCCAGAGATTTTTGGCAGAAAATATTTCTATTCTCGGAATGGATTCTAATGACCTAGAGTAATGGAATTACAGTGTTGCACAAAATCCTAGTGCACCCACTCTCCTAATAACTCCTTAGGTGTAAAACCCTAAAACTGCCAAACTTATTCCAAAAGTTTGAATTCTCACTGAAACTGCTCTACTTCCATTGGATTGATGTGGTTTGATTTGAATGGAAAATTTCGGGTTGTCACAGTTAAGGGGTATGAACTCACCTGCAGTATGTGACTGGAATTGAACGGGCTGTTATCGTACGGAAGGATCAGACAAGTGCTTGGTGTCAAGTGAAGACTTAGACACACACAATGATCCTAATTACATATGAAACATATGTATATAAATAATTAGTGATTAGAACACTAATTATACAAGTAATAACATTTAAGCGCGAGGACAACACTTTTGGTCAAGTGCTAGGAGGCTAATGGGTTGCAACAAAGAAGTGCAATGCCCCTAATGAAAGTTTAAGGTCAAAAGACCATATTCATTAGAGTTTACGGCCCAGGGGAGTAAGCTCCTGGCCGTAAACTCTCAAACAAGTCATGAAATGGAGTTTAGAAGTACTACAACCTTAGAGGGGAATTGTTTCAAGGCTATACAAGTGTTTGGGCACCACATTGACTCCTTTGGGTAGTTTACGGCCCAAAGACCCTTCTCCCTTGGAGTTTACGGCCGTAAACTCCCTTGGGAGGGTTCTTATTGTCCTTTCAAGTCTCTAACATTTCTAGGAACAAGTCTAGGCTTCAATACTTGGATCAAGGGAGGTTTATGGCATTAAATGGAACCATTTGATGGAGTTTACGGCCATAGAACTCTTTGGGCCGTAAACTCCCTCACACATGAGGTTCTAAGAATTTTAACTAGCCCAAAACTCATCTAGGTACTTGCCCTAAAAGTCTCTTGGCCTAAGGAAGTGTCTAGGGTGTCCTTTGACCCCTTTAAAGGAGTTTACGGCCCAAGAAATACTCTTGGCCGTAAACTCTTCAACACTTGAGCTTTTCATGATTTTTCTAGGTCCTAAACACATTAAGGTACTAGCCAAAAATGAAGACTAAGCCTTAGGAAGAGTTTGAAGTGGTTTTGGCACTTAATCTTGGAGTTTACGGCCTAAGGAGCATCTTGGCCGTAAACTCCCTTCCAAAGTTGGTTTCTAATTGTTTTGTGGGTCTAAATCATGAGTTTAAGGCTTCTAGGTTCTTGTTCTAAGGCTAAAGGAACACTAGGCACTCATTTGTTCCCTTTACTTGGAGTTTACGGCCCAAGAGGTTGTTCCTTGGCCGTAAACTCATCAAACTACTTGCTTTTGATTTGTTTCTAGCCTCTAATGATCATACACTAAGTCCTTAGTTAGATGCCTAACACGGAAATGGGACTAGGTGGCCTTTAGGCTTGATTTTGGAGTTTACTCCCCAAGAACGTTCTTGGGCGGTAAACTCCCGGATCTTGTGTTTTGGACATGTAAACAATGTTATAAAGCATATAACAAGTATTAAAACACATTTAGGGAAGTAGACTCACAATCTGGGATGAAAACCCGAAGATCCGTGAGAGAGTATTTGGCTTTTCTCTAAATGGAAATCAAATAATGAACCAATTTGGTTCAGAATTCTATTTATAGTCCAGAGATTTTTGGCAGAAAATATTTCTATTCTCGGAATGGATTCTAATGACCTAGAGTAATGGAATTACAGTGTTGCACAAAATCCTAGTGCACCCACTCTCCTAATAACTCCTTAGGTGTAAAACCCTAAAACTGCCAAACTTATTCCAAAAGTTTGAATTCTCACTGAAACTGCTCTACTTCCATTGGATTGATGTGGTTTGATTTGAATGGAAAATTTCGGGTTGTCACAGTTAAGGGGTATGAACTCACCTGCAGTATGTGACTGGAATTGAACGGGCTGTTATCGTACGGAAGGATCAGACAAGTGCTTGGTGTCAAGTGAAGACTTAGACACACACAATGATCCTAATTACATATGAAACATATGTATATAAATAATTAGTGATTAGAACACTAATTATACAAGTAATAACATTTAAGCGCGAGGACAACACTTTTGGTCAAGTGCTAGGAGGCTAATGGGTTGCAACAAAGAAGTGCAATGCCCCTAATGAAAGTTTAAGGTCAAAAGACCATATTCATTAGAGTTTACGGCCCAGGGGAGTAAGCTCCTGGCCGTAAACTCTCAAACAAGTCATGAAATGGAGTTTAGAAGTACTACAACCTTAGAGGGGAATTGTTTCAAGGCTATACAAGTGTTTGGGCACCACATTGACTCCTTTGGGTAGTTTACGGCCCAAAGACCCTTCTCCCTTGGAGTTTACGGCCGTAAACTCCCTTGGGAGGGTTCTTATTGTCCTTTCAAGTCTCTAACATTTCTAGGAACAAGTCTAGGCTTCAATACTTGGATCAAGGGAGGTTTATGGCATTAAATGGAACCATTTGATGGAGTTTACGGCCATAGAACTCTTTGGGCCGTAAACTCCCTCACACATGAGGTTCTAAGAATTTTAACTAGCCCAAAACTCATCTAGGTACTTGCCCTAAAAGTCTCTTGGCCTAAGGAAGTGTCTAGGGTGTCCTTTGACCCCTTTAAAGGAGTTTACGGCCCAAGAAATACTCTTGGCCGTAAACTCTTCAACACTTGAGCTTTTCATGATTTTTCTAGGTCCTAAACACATTAAGGTACTAGCCAAAAATGAAGACTAAGCCTTAGGAAGAGTTTGAAGTGGTTTTGGCACTTAATCTTGGAGTTTACGGCCTAAGGAGCATCTTGGCCGTAAACTCCCTTCCAAAGTTGGTTTCTAATTGTTTTGTGGGTCTAAATCATGAGTTTAAGGCTTCTAGGTTCTTGTTCTAAGGCTAAAGGAACACTAGGCACTCATTTGTTCCCTTTACTTGGAGTTTACGGCCCAAGAGGTTGTTCCTTGGCCGTAAACTCATCAAACTACTTGCTTTTGATTTGTTTCTAGCCTCTAATGATCATACACTAAGTCCTTAGTTAGATGCCTAACACGGAAATGGGACTAGGTGGCCTTTAGGCTTGATTTTGGAGTTTACTCCCCAAGAACGTTCTTGGGCGGTAAACTCCCGGATCTTGTGTTTTGGACATGTAAACAATGTTATAAAGCATATAACAAGTATTAAAACACATTTAGGGAAGTAGACTCACAATCTGGGATGAAAACCCGAAGATCCGTGAGAGAGTATTTGGCTTTTCTCTAAATGGAAATCAAATAATGAACCAATTTGGTTCAGAATTCTATTTATAGTCCAGAGATTTTTGGCAGAAAATATTTCTATTCTCGGAATGGATTCTAATGACCTAGAGTAATGGAATTACAGTGTTGCACAAAATCCTAGTGCACCCACTCTCCTAATAACTCCTTAGGTGTAAAACCCTAAAACTGCTAAACTTATTCCAAAAGTTTGAATTCTCACTGAAACTGCTCTACTTCCATTGGATTGATGTGGTTTGATTTGAATGGAAAATTTCGGGTTGTCACAGTTAAGGGGTATGAACTCACCTGCAGTATGTGACTGGAATTGAACGGGCTGTTATCGTACGGAAGGATCAGACAAGTGCTTGGTGTCAAGTGAAGACTTAGACACACACAATGATCCTAATTACATATGAAACATATGTATATAAATAATTAGTGATTATAACACTAATTATACAAGTAATAACATTTAAGCGCGAGGACAACACTTTTGGTCAAGTGCTAGGAGGCTAATGGGTTGCAACAAAGAAGTGCAATGCCCCTAATGAAAGTTTAAGGTCAAAAGACCATATTCATTAGAGTTTACGGCCCAGGGGAGTAAGCTCCTGGCCGTAAACTCTCAAACAAGTCATGAAATGGAGTTTAGAAGTACTACAACCTTAGAGGGGAATTGTTTCAAGGCTATACAAGTGTTTGGGCACCACATTGACTCCTTTGGGGAGTTTACGGCCCAAAGACCCTTCTCCCTTGGAGTTTACGGCCGTAAACTCCCTTGGGAGGGTTCTTATTGTCCTTTCAAGTCTCTAACATTTCTAGGAACAAGTCTAGGCTTCAATACTTGGATCAAGGGAGGTTTATGGCATTAAATGGAACCATTTGATGGAGTTTACGGCCATAGAACTCTTTGGGCCGTAAACTCCCTCACACATGAGGTTCTAAGAATTTTAACTAGCCCAAAACTCATCTAGGTACTTGCCCTAAAAGTCTCTTGGCCTAAGGAAGTGTCTAGGGTGTCCTTTGACCCCTTTAAAGGAGTTTACGGCCCAAGAAATACTCTTGGCCGTAAACTCTTCAACACTTGAGCTTTTCATGATTTTTCTAGGTCCTAAACACATTAAGGTACTAGCCAAAAATGAAGACTAAGCCTTAGGAAGAGTTTGAAGTGGTTTTGGCACTTAATCTTGGAGTTTACGGCCTAAGGAGCATCTTGGCCGTAAACTCCCTTCCAAAGTTGGTTTCTAATTGTTTTGTGGGTCTAAATCATGAGTTTAAGGCTTCTAGGTTCTTGTTCTAAGGCTAAAGGAACACTAGGCACTCATTTGTGCCCTTTACTTGGAGTTTACGGCCCAAGAGGTTGTTCCTTGGCCGTAAACTCCTCAAACTACTTGCTTTTGATTTGTTTCTAGCCTCTAATGATCATAAACTAAGTCCTAAGTTAGATGCCTAACACGGAAATGGGACTAGGTGGCCTTTAGGCTTGATTTTGGAGTTTACTCCCCAAGAACGTTCTTGGGCGGTAAACTCCCGGATCTTGTGTTTTGGACATGTAAACAATGTTATAAAGCATATAACAAGTATTAAAACACATTTAGGGAAGTAGACTCACAATCTGGGATGAAAACCCGAAGATCCGTGAGAGAGTATTTGGCTTTTCTCTAAATGGAAATCAAATAATGAACCAATTTGGTTCAGAATTCTATTTATAGTCCAGAGATTTTTGGCAGAAAATATTTCTATTCTCGGAATGGATTCTAATGACCTAGAGTAATGGAATTACAGTGTTGCACAAAATCCTAGTGCACCCACTATCCTAATAACTCCTTAGGTGTAAAACCCTAAAACTGCCAAACTTATTCCAAAAGTTTGAATTTTCACTGAAACTGCTCTACTTCCATTGGATTGATGTGGTTTGATTTGAATGGAAAATTTCGGGTTGTCACAGTTAAGGGGTATGAACTCACCTGCAGTATGTGACTGGAATTGAACGGGCTGTTATCGTACGGAAGGATCAGACAAGTGCTTGGTGTCAAGTGAAGACTTAGACACACACAATGATCCTAATTACATATGAAACATATGTATATAAATAATTAGTGATTATAACACTAATTATACAAGTAATAACATTTAAGCGCGAGGACAACACTTTTGGTCAAGTGCTAGGAGGCTAATGGGTTGCAACAAAGAAGTGCAACGCACCTAATGAAAGTTTAAGGTCAAAAGACCATATTCATTAGAGTTTACGGCCCAGGGGAGTAAGCTCCTGGCCGTAAACTCTCAAACAAGTCATGAAATGGAGTTTAGAAGTACTACAACCTTAGAGGGGAATTGTTTCAAGGCTATACAAGTGTTTGGGCACCACATTGACTCCTTTGGGGAGTTTACGGCCCAAAGACCCTTCTCCCTTGGAGTTTACGGCCGTAAACTCCCTTGGGAGGGTTCTTATTGTCCTTTCAAGTCTCTAACATTTCTAGGAACAAGTCTAGGCTTCAATACTTGGATCAAGGGAGGTTTATGGCATTAAATGGAACCATTTGATGGAGTTTACGGCCATAGAACTCTTTGGGCCGTAAACTCCCTCACACATGAGGTTCTAAGAATTTTAACTAGCCCAAAACTCATCTAGGTACTTGCCCTAAAAGTCTCTTGGCCTAAGGAAGTGTCTAGGGTGTCCTTTGACCCCTTTAAAGGAGTTTACGGCCCAAGAAATACTCTTGGCCGTAAACTCTTCAACACTTGAGCTTTTCATGATTTTTCTAGGTCCTAAACACATTAAGGTACTAGCCAAAAATGAAGACTAAGCCTTAGGAAGAGTTTGAAGTGGTTTTGGCACTTAATCTTGGAGTTTACGGCCTAAGGAGCATCTTGGCCGTAAACTCCCTTCCAAAGTTGGTTTCTAATTGTTTTGTGGGTCTAAATCATGAGTTTAAGGCTTCTAGGTTCTTGTTCTAAGGCTAAAGGAACACTAGGCACTCATTTGTGCCCTTTACTTGGAGTTTACGGCCCAAGAGGTTGTTCCTTGGCCGTAAACTCCTCAAACTACTTGCTTTTGATTTGTTTCTAGCCTCTAATGATCATACACTAAGTCCTTAGTTAGATGCCTAACACGGAAATGGGACTAGGTGGCCTTTAGGCTTGATTTTGGAGTTTACTCCCCAAGAACGTTCTTGGGCGGTAAACTCCCGGATCTTGTGTTTTGGACATGTAAACAATGTTATAAAGCATATAACAAGTATTAAAACACATTTAGGGAAGTAGACTCACAATCTGGGATGAAAACCCGAAGATCCGTGAGAGAGTATTTGGCTTTTCTCTAAATGGAAATCAAATAATGAACCAATTTGGTTCAGAATTCTATTTATAGTCCAGAGATTTTTGGCAGAAAATATTTCTATTCTCGGAATGGATTCTAATGACCTAGAGTAATGGAATTACAGTGTTGCACAAAATCCTAGTGCACCCACTATCCTAATAACTCCTTAGGTGTAAAACCCTAAAACTGCCAAACTTATTCCAAAAGTTTGAATTTTCACTGAAACTGCTCTACTTCCATTGGATTGATGTGGTTTGATTTGAATGGAAAATTTCGGGTTGTCACAGTTAAGGGGTATGAACTCACCTGCAGTATGTGACTGGAATTGAACGGGCTGTTATCGTACGGAAGGATCAGACAAGTGCTTGGTGTCAAGTGAAGACTTAGACACACACAATGATCCTAATTACATATGAAACATATGTATATAAATAATTAGTGATTATAACACTAATTATACAAGTAATAACATTTAAGCGCGAGGACAACACTTTTGGTCAAGTGCTAGGAGGCTAATGGGTTGCAACAAAGAAGTGCAACGCACCTAATGAAAGTTTAAGGTCAAAAGACCATATTCATTAGAGTTTACGGCCCAGGGGAGTAAGCTCCTGGCCGTAAACTCTCAAACAAGTCATGAAATGGAGTTTAGAAGTACTACAACCTTAGAGGGGAATTGTTTCAAGGCTATACAAGTGTTTGGGCACCACATTGACTCCTTTGGGGAGTTTACGGCCCAAAGACCCTTCTCCCTTGGAGTTTACGGCCGTAAACTCCCTTGGGAGGGTTCTTATTGTCCTTTCAAGTCTCTAACATTTCTAGGAACAAGTCTAGGCTTCAATACTTGGATCAAGGGAGGTTTATGGCATTAAATGGAACCATTTGATGGAGTTTACGGCCATAGAACTCTTTGGGCCGTAAACTCCCTCACACATGAGGTTCTAAGAATTTTAACTAGCCCAAAACTCATCTAGGTACTTGCCCTAAAAGTCTCTTGGCCTAAGGAAGTGTCTAGGGTGTCCTTTGACCCCTTTAAAGGAGTTTACGGCCCAAGAAATACTCTTGGCCGTAAACTCTTCAACACTTGAGCTTTTCATGATTTTTCTAGGTCCTAAACACATTAAGGTACTAGCCAAAAATGAAGACTAAGCCTTAGGAAGAGTTTGAAGTGGTTTTGGCACTTAATCTTGGAGTTTACGGCCTAAGGAGCATCTTGGCCGTAAACTCCCTTCCAAAGTTGGTTTCTAATTGTTTTGTGGGTCTAAATCATGAGTTTAAGGCTTCTAGGTTCTTGTTCTAAGGCTAAAGGAACACTAGGCACTCATTTGTGCCCTTTACTTGGAGTTTACGGCCCAAGAGGTTGTTCCTTGGCCGTAAACTCCTCAAACTACTTGCTTTTGATTTGTTTCTAGCCTCTAATGATCATACACTAAGTCCTTAGTTAGATGCCTAACACGGAAATGGGACTAGGTGGCCTTTAGGCTTGATTTTGGAGTTTACTCCCCAAGAACGTTCTTGGGCGGTAAACTCCCGGATCTTGTGTTTTGGACATGTAAACAATGTTATAAAGCATATAACAAGTATTAAAACACATTTAGGGAAGTAGACTCACAATCTGGGATGAAAACCCGAAGATCCGTGAGAGAGTATTTGGCTTTTCTCTAAATGGAAATCAAATAATGAACCAATTTGGTTCAGAATTCTATTTATAGTCCAGAGATTTTTGGCAGAAAATATTTCTATTCTCGGAATGGATTCTAATGACCTAGAGTAATGGAATTACAGTGTTGCACAAAATCCTAGTGCACCCACTATCCTAATAACTCCTTAGGTGTAAAACCCTAAAACTGCCAAACTTATTCCAAAAGTTTGAATTTTCACTGAAACTGCTCTACTTCCATTGGATTGATGTGGTTTGATTTGAATGGAAAATTTCGGGTTGTCACAGTTAAGGGGTATGAACTCACCTGCAGTATGTGACTGGAATTGAACGGGCTGTTATCGTACGGAAGGATCAGACAAGTGCTTGGTGTCAAGTGAAGACTTAGACACACACAATGATCCTAATTACATATGAAACATATGTATATAAATAATTAGTGATTATAACACTAATTATACAAGTAATAACATTTAAGCGCGAGGACAACACTTTTGGTCAAGTGCTAGGAGGCTAATGGGTTGCAACAAAGAAGTGCAATGCCCCTAATGAAAGTTTAAGGTCAAAAGACCATATTCATTAGAGTTTACGGCCCAGGGGAGTAAGCTCCTGGCCGTAAACTCTCAAACAAGTCATGAAATGGAGTTTAGAAGTACTACAACCTTAGAGGGGAATTGTTTCAAGGCTATACAAGTGTTTGGGCACCACATTGACTCCTTTGGGGAGTTTACGGCCCAAAGACCCTTCTCCCTTGGAGTTTACGGCCGTAAACTCCCTTGGGAGGGTTCTTATTGTCCTTTCAAGTCTCTAACATTTCTAGGAACAAGTCTAGGCTTCAATACTTGGATCAAGGGAGGTTTATGGCATTAAATGGAACCATTTGATGGAGTTTACGGCCATAGAACTCTTTGGGCCGTAAACTCCCTCACACATGAGGTTCTAAGAATTTTAACTAGCCCAAAACTCATCTAGGTACTTGCCCTAAAAGTCTCTTGGCCTAAGGAAGTGTCTAGGGTGTCCTTTGACCCCTTTAAAGGAGTTTACGGCCCAAGAAATACTCTTGGCCGTAAACTCTTCAACACTTGAGCTTTTCATGATTTTTCTAGGTCCTAAACACATTAAGGTACTAGCCAAAAATGAAGACTAAGCCTTAGGAAGAGTTTGAAGTGGTTTTGGCACTTAATCTTGGAGTTTACGGCCTAAGGAGCATCTTGGCCGTAAACTCCCTTCCAAAGTTGGTTTCTAATTGTTTTGTGGGTCTAAATCATGAGTTTAAGGCTTCTAGGTTCTTGTTCTAAGGCTAAAGGAACACTAGGCACTCATTTGTGCCCTTTACTTGGAGTTTACGGCCCAAGAGGTTGTTCCTTGGCCGTAAACTCCTCAAACTACTTGCTTTTGATTTGTTTCTAGCCTCTAATGATCATAAACTAAGTCCTAAGTTAGATGCCTAACACGGAAATGGGACTAGGTGGCCTTTAGGCTTGATTTTGGAGTTTACTCCCCAAGAACGTTCTTGGGCGGTAAACTCCCGGATCTTGTGTTTTGGACATGTAAACAATGTTATAAAGCATATAACAAGTATTAAAACACATTTAGGGAAGTAGACTCACAATCTGGGATGAAAACCCGAAGATCCGTGAGAGAGTATTTGGCTTTTCTCTAAATGGAAATCAAATAATGAACCAATTTGGTTCAGAATTCTATTTATAGTCCAGAGATTTTTGGCAGAAAATATTTCTATTCTCGGAATGGATTCTAATGACCTAGAGTAATGGAATTACAGTGTTGCACAAAATCCTAGTGCACCCACTATCCTAATAACTCCTTAGGTGTAAAACCCTAAAACTGCCAAACTTATTCCAAAAGTTTGAATTTTCACTGAAACTGCTCTACTTCCATTGGATTGATGTGGTTTGATTTGAATGGAAAATTTCGGGTTGTCACAGTTAAGGGGTATGAACTCACCTGCAGTATGTGACTGGAATTGAACGGGCTGTTATCGTACGGAAGGATCAGACAAGTGCTTGGTGTCAAGTGAAGACTTAGACACACACAATGATCCTAATTACATATGAAACATATGTATATAAATAATTAGTGATTATAACACTAATTATACAAGTAATAACATTTAAGCGCGAGGACAACACTTTTGGTCAAGTGCTAGGAGGCTAATGGGTTGCAACAAAGAAGTGCAACGCACCTAATGAAAGTTTAAGGTCAAAAGACCATATTCATTAGAGTTTACGGCCCAGGGGAGTAAGCTCCTGGCCGTAAACTCTCAAACAAGTCATGAAATGGAGTTTAGAAGTACTACAACCTTAGAGGGGAATTGTTTCAAGGCTATACAAGTGTTTGGGCACCACATTGACTCCTTTGGGGAGTTTACGGCCCAAAGACCCTTCTCCCTTGGAGTTTACGGCCGTAAACTCCCTTGGGAGGGTTCTTATTGTCCTTTCAAGTCTCTAACATTTCTAGGAACAAGTCTAGGCTTCAATACTTGGATCAAGGGAGGTTTATGGCATTAAATGGAACCATTTGATGGAGTTTACGGCCATAGAACTCTTTGGGCCGTAAACTCCCTCACACATGAGGTTCTAAGAATTTTAACTAGCCCAAAACTCATCTAGGTACTTGCCCTAAAAGTCTCTTGGCCTAAGGAAGTGTCTAGGGTGTCCTTTGACCCCTTTAAAGGAGTTTACGGCCCAAGAAATACTCTTGGCCGTAAACTCTTCAACACTTGAGCTTTTCATGATTTTTCTAGGTCCTAAACACATTAAGGTACTAGCCAAAAATGAAGACTAAGCCTTAGGAAGAGTTTGAAGTGGTTTTGGCACTTAATCTTGGAGTTTACGGCCTAAGGAGCATCTTGGCCGTAAACTCCCTTCCAAAGTTGGTTTCTAATTGTTTTGTGGGTCTAAATCATGAGTTTAAGGCTTCTAGGTTCTTGTTCTAAGGCTAAAGGAACACTAGGCACTCATTTGTGCCCTTTACTTGGAGTTTACGGCCCAAGAGGTTGTTCCTTGGCCGTAAACTCCTCAAACTACTTGCTTTTGATTTGTTTCTAGCCTCTAATGATCATACACTAAGTCCTTAGTTAGATGCCTAACACGGAAATGGGACTAGGTGGCCTTTAGGCTTGATTTTGGAGTTTACTCCCCAAGAACGTTCTTGGGCGGTAAACTCCCGGATCTTGTGTTTTGGACATGTAAACAATGTTATAAAGCATATAACAAGTATTAAAACACATTTAGGGAAGTAGACTCACAATCTGGGATGAAAACCCGAAGATCCGTGAGAGAGTATTTGGCTTTTCTCTAAATGGAAATCAAATAATGAACCAATTTGGTTCAGAATTCTATTTATAGTCCAGAGATTTTTGGCAGAAAATATTTCTATTCTCGGAATGGATTCTAATGACCTAGAGTAATGGAATTACAGTGTTGCACAAAATCCTAGTGCACCCACTATCCTAATAACTCCTTAGGTGTAAAACCCTAAAACTGCCAAACTTATTCCAAAAGTTTGAATTTTCACTGAAACTGCTCTACTTCCATTGGATTGATGTGGTTTGATTTGAATGGAAAATTTCGGGTTGTCACAGTTAAGGGGTATGAACTCACCTGCAGTATGTGACTGGAATTGAACGGGCTGTTATCGTACGGAAGGATCAGACAAGTGCTTGGTGTCAAGTGAAGACTTAGACACACACAATGATCCTAATTACATATGAAACATATGTATATAAATAATTAGTGATTATAACACTAATTATACAAGTAATAACATTTAAGCGCGAGGACAACACTTTTGGTCAAGTGCTAGGAGGCTAATGGGTTGCAACAAAGAAGTGCAATGCCCCTAATGAAAGTTTAAGGTCAAAAGACCATATTCATTAGAGTTTACGGCCCAGGGGAGTAAGCTCCTGGCCGTAAACTCTCAAACAAGTCATGAAATGGAGTTTAGAAGTACTACAACCTTAGAGGGGAATTGTTTCAAGGCTATACAAGTGTTTGGGCACCACATTGACTCCTTTGGGGAGTTTACGGCCCAAAGACCCTTCTCCCTTGGAGTTTACGGCCGTAAACTCCCTTGGGAGGGTTCTTATTGTCCTTTCAAGTCTCTAACATTTCTAGGAACAAGTCTAGGCTTCAATACTTGGATCAAGGGAGGTTTATGGCATTAAATGGAACCATTTGATGGAGTTTACGGCCATAGAACTCTTTGGGCCGTAAACTCCCTCACACATGAGGTTCTAAGAATTTTAACTAGCCCAAAACTCATCTAGGTACTTGCCCTAAAAGTCTCTTGGCCTAAGGAAGTGTCTAGGGTGTCCTTTGACCCCTTTAAAGGAGTTTACGGCCCAAGAAATACTCTTGGCCGTAAACTCTTCAACACTTGAGCTTTTCATGATTTTTCTAGGTCCTAAACACATTAAGGTACTAGCCAAAAATGAAGACTAAGCCTTAGGAAGAGTTTGAAGTGGTTTTGGCACTTAATCTTGGAGTTTACGGCCTAAGGAGCATCTTGGCCGTAAACTCCCTTCCAAAGTTGGTTTCTAATTGTTTTGTGGGTCTAAATCATGAGTTTAAGGCTTCTAGGTTCTTGTTCTAAGGCTAAAGGAACACTAGGCACTCTTTTGTGCCCTTTACTTGGAGTTTACGGCCCAAGAGGTTGTTCCTTGGCCGTAAACTCCTCAAACTACTTGCTTTTGATTTGTTTCTAGCCTCTAATGATCATAAACTAAGTCCTAAGTTAGATGCCTAACACGGAAATGGGACTAGGTGGCCTTTAGGCTTGATTTTGGAGTTTACTCCCCAAGAACGTTCTTGGGCGGTAAACTCCCGGATCTTGTGTTTTGGACATGTAAACAATGTTATAAAGCATATAACAAGTATTAAAACACATTTAGGGAAGTAGACTCACAATCTGGGATGAAAACCCGAAGATCCGTGAGAGAGTATTTGGCTTTTCTCTAAATGGAAATCAAATAATGAACCAATTTGGTTCAGAATTCTATTTATAGTCCAGAGATTTTTAGCAGAAAATATTTCTATTCTCGGAATGGATTCTAATGACCTAGAGTAATGGAATTACAGTGTTGCCAAAATCCTAGTGCACCCACTATCCTAATAACTCCTTAGGTGTAAAACCCTAAAACTGCCAAACTTATTCCAAAAGTTTGAATTTTCACTGAAACTGCTCTACTTCCATTGGATTGATGTGGTTTGATTTGAATGGAAAATTTCGGGTTGTCACAGTTAAGGGGTATGAACTCACCTGCAGTATGTGACTGGAATTGAACGGGCTGTTATCGTACGGAAGGATCAGACAAGTGCTTGGTGTCAAGTGAAGACTTAGACACACACAATGATCCTAATTACATATGAAACATATGTATATAAATAATTAGTGATTATAACACTAATTATACAAGTAATAACATTTAAGCGCGAGGACAACACTTTTGGTCAAGTGCTAGGAGGCTAATGGGTTGCAACAAAGAAGTGCAACGCACCTAATGAAAGTTTAAGGTCAAAAGACCATATTCATTAGAGTTTACGGCCCAGGGGAGTAAGCTCCTGGCCGTAAACTCTCAAACAAGTCATGAAATGGAGTTTAGAAGTACTACAACCTTAGAGGGGAATTGTTTCAAGGCTATACAAGTGTTTGGGCACCACATTGACTCCTTTGGGGAGTTTACGGCCCAAAGACCCTTCTCCCTTGGAGTTTACGGCCGTAAACTCCCTTGGGAGGGTTCTTATTGTCCTTTCAAGTCTCTAACATTTCTAGGAACAAGTCTAGGCTTCAATACTTGGATCAAGGGAGGTTTATGGCATTAAATGGAACCATTTGATGGAGTTTACGGCCATAGAACTCTTTGGGCCGTAAACTCCCTCACACATGAGGTTCTAAGAATTTTAACTAGCCCAAAACTCATCTAGGTACTTGCCCTAAAAGTCTCTTGGCCTAAGGAAGTGTCTAGGGTGTCCTTTGACCCCTTTAAAGGAGTTTACGGCCCAAGAAATACTCTTGGCCGTAAACTCTTCAACACTTGAGCTTTTCATGATTTTTCTAGGTCCTAAACACATTAAGGTACTAGCCAAAAATGAAGACTAAGCCTTAGGAAGAGTTTGAAGTGGTTTTGGCACTTAATCTTGGAGTTTACGGCCTAAGGAGCATCTTGGCCGTAAACTCCCTTCCAAAGTTGGTTTCTAATTGTTTTGTGGGTCTAAATCATGAGTTTAAGGCTTCTAGGTTCTTGTTCTAAGGCTAAAGGAACACTAGGCACTCATTTGTGCCCTTTACTTGGAGTTTACGGCCCAAGAGGTTGTTCCTTGGCCGTAAACTCCTCAAACTACTTGCTTTTGATTTGTTTCTAGCCTCTAATGATCATACACTAAGTCCTTAGTTAGATGCCTAACACGGAAATGGGACTAGGTGGCCTTTAGGCTTGATTTTGGAGTTTACTCCCCAAGAACGTTCTTGGGCGGTAAACTCCCGGATCTTGTGTTTTGGACATGTAAACAATGTTATAAAGCATATAACAAGTATTAAAACACATTTAGGGAAGTAGACTCACAATCTGGGATGAAAACCCGAAGATCCGTGAGAGAGTATTTGGCTTTTCTCTAAATGGAAATCAAATAATGAACCAATTTGGTTCAGAATTCTATTTATAGTCCAGAGATTTTTGGCAGAAAATATTTCTATTCTCGGAATGGATTCTAATGACCTAGAGTAATGGAATTACAGTGTTGCACAAAATCCTAGTGCACCCACTATCCTAATAACTCCTTAGGTGTAAAACCCTAAAACTGCCAAACTTATTCCAAAAGTTTGAATTTTCACTGAAACTGCTCTACTTCCATTGGATTGATGTGGTTTGATTTGAATGGAAAATTTCGGGTTGTCACAGTTAAGGGGTATGAACTCACCTGCAGTATGTGACTGGAATTGAACGGGCTGTTATCGTACGGAAGGATCAGACAAGTGCTTGGTGTCAAGTGAAGACTTAGACACACACAATGATCCTAATTACATATGAAACATATGTATATAAATAATTAGTGATTATAACACTAATTATACAAGTAATAACATTTAAGCGCGAGGACAACACTTTTGGTCAAGTGCTAGGAGGCTAATGGGTTGCAACAAAGAAGTGCAATGCCCCTAATGAAAGTTTAAGGTCAAAAGACCATATTCATTAGAGTTTACGGCCCAGGGGAGTAAGCTCCTGGCCGTAAACTCTCAAACAAGTCATGAAATGGAGTTTAGAAGTACTACAACCTTAGAGGGGAATTGTTTCAAGGCTATACAAGTGTTTGGGCACCACATTGACTCCTTTGGGGAGTTTACGGCCCAAAGACCCTTCTCCCTTGGAGTTTACGGCCGTAAACTCCCTTGGGAGGGTTCTTATTGTCCTTTCAAGTCTCTAACATTTCTAGGAACAAGTCTAGGCTTCAATACTTGGATCAAGGGAGGTTTATGGCATTAAATGGAACCATTTGATGGAGTTTACGGCCATAGAACTCTTTGGGCCGTAAACTCCCTCACACATGAGGTTCTAAGAATTTTAACTAGCCCAAAACTCATCTAGGTACTTGCCCTAAAAGTCTCTTGGCCTAAGGAAGTGTCTAGGGTGTCCTTTGACCCCTTTAAAGGAGTTTACGGCCCAAGAAATACTCTTGGCCGTAAACTCTTCAACACTTGAGCTTTTCATGATTTTTCTAGGTCCTAAACACATTAAGGTACTAGCCAAAAATGAAGACTAAGCCTTAGGAAGAGTTTGAAGTGGTTTTGGCACTTAATCTTGGAGTTTACGGCCTAAGGAGCATCTTGGCCGTAAACTCCCTTCCAAAGTTGGTTTCTAATTGTTTTGTGGGTCTAAATCATGAGTTTAAGGCTTCTAGGTTCTTGTTCTAAGGCTAAAGGAACACTAGGCACTCATTTGTGCCCTTTACTTGGAGTTTACGGCCCAAGAGGTTGTTCCTTGGCCGTAAACTCCTCAAACTACTTGCTTTTGATTTGTTTCTAGCCTCTAATGATCATAAACTAAGTCCTAAGTTAGATGCCTAACACGGAAATGGGACTAGGTGGCCTTTAGGCTTGATTTTGGAGTTTACTCCCCAAGAACGTTCTTGGGCGGTAAACTCCCGGATCTTGTGTTTTGGACATGTAAACAATGTTATAAAGCATATAACAAGTATTAAAACACATTTAGGGAAGTAGACTCACAATCTGGGATGAAAACCCGAAGATCCGTGAGAGAGTATTTGGCTTTTCTCTAAATGGAAATCAAATAATGAACCAATTTGGTTCAGAATTCTATTTATAGTCCAGAGATTTTTGGCAGAAAATATTTCTATTCTCGGAATGGATTCTAATGACCTAGAGTAATGGAATTACAGTGTTGCCAAAATCCTAGTGCACCCACTATCCTAATAACTCCTTAGGTGTAAAACCCTAAAACTGCCAAACTTATTCCAAAAGTTTGAATTTTCACTGAAACTGCTCTACTTCCATTGGATTGATGTGGTTTGATTTGAATGGAAAATTTCGGGTTGTCACAGTTAAGGGGTATGAACTCACCTGCAGTATGTGACTGGAATTGAACGGGCTGTTATCGTACGGAAGGATCAGACAAGTGCTTGGTGTCAAGTGAAGACTTAGACACACACAATGATCCTAATTACATATGAAACATATGTATATAAATAATTAGTGATTATAACACTAATTATACAAGTAATAACATTTAAGCGCGAGGAGGCTAATGGGTTGCAACAAAGAAGTGCAACGCACCTAATGAAAGTTTAAGGTCAAAAGACCATATTCATTAGAGTTTACGGCCCAGGGGAGTAAGCTCCTGGCCGTAAACTCTCAAACAAGTCATGAAATGGAGTTTAGAAGTACTACAACCTTAGAGGGGAATTGTTTCAAGGCTATACAAGTGTTTGGGCACCACATTGACTCCTTTGGGGAGTTTACGGCCCAAAGACCCTTCTCCCTTGGAGTTTACGGCCGTAAACTCCCTTGGGAGGGTTCTTATTGTCCTTTCAAGTCTCTAACATTTCTAGGAACAAGTCTAGGCTTCAATACTTGGATCAAGGGAGGTTTATGGCATTAAATGGAACCATTTGATGGAGTTTACGGCCATAGAACTCTTTGGGCCGTAAACTCCCTCACACATGAGGTTCTAAGAATTTTAACTAGCCCAAAACTCATCTAGTTACTTGCCCTAAAAGTCTCTTGGCCTAAGGAAGTGTCTAGGGTGTCCTTTGACCCCTTTAAAGGAGTTTACGGCCCAAGAAATACTCTTGGCCGTAAACTCTTCAACACTTGAGCTTTTCATGATTTTTCTAGGTCCTAAACACATTAAGGTACTAGCCAAAAATGAAGACTAAGCCTTAGGAAGAGTTTGAAGTGGTTTTGGCACTTAATCTTGGAGTTTACGGCCTAAGGAGCATCTTGGCCGTAAACTCCCTTCCAAAGTTGGTTTCTAATTGTTTTGTGGGTCTAAATCATGAGTTTAAGGCTTCTAGGTTCTTGTTCTAAGGCTAAAGGAACACTAGGCACTCATTTGTGCCCTTTACTTGGAGTTTACGGCCCAAGAGGTTGTTCCTTGGCCGTAAACTCCTCAAACTACTTGCTTTTGATTTGTTTCTAGCCTCTAATGATCATACACTAAGTCCTTAGTTAGATGCCTAACACGGAAATGGGACTAGGTGGCCTTTAGGCTTGATTTTGGAGTTTACTCCCCAAGAACGTTCTTGGGCGGTAAACTCCCGGATCTTGTGTTTTGGACATGTAAACAATGTTATAAAGCATATAACAAGTATTAAAACACATTTAGGGAAGTAGACTCACAATCTGGGATGAAAACCCGAAGATCCGTGAGAGAGTATTTGGCTTTTCTCTAAATGGAAATCAAATAATGAACCAATTTGGTTCAGAATTCTATTTATAGTCCAGAGATTTTTGGCAGAAAATATTTCTATTCTCGGAATGGATTCTAATGACCTAGAGTAATGGAATTACAGTGTTGCACAAAATCCTAGTGCACCCACTATCCTAATAACTCCTTAGGTGTAAAACCCTAAAACTGCCAAACTTATTCCAAAAGTTTGAATTTTCACTGAAACTGCTCTACTTCCATTGGATTGATGTGGTTTGATTTGAATGGAAAATTTCGGGTTGTCACAGTTAAGGGGTATGAACTCACCTGCAGTATGTGACTGGAATTGAACGGGCTGTTATCGTACGGAAGGATCAGACAAGTGCTTGGTGTCAAGTGAAGACTTAGACACACACAATGATCCTAATTACATATGAAACATATGTATATAAATAATTAGTGATTATAACACTAATTATACAAGTAATAACATTTAAGCGCGAGGACAACACTTTTGGTCAAGTGCTAGGAGGCTAATGGTGATGCAAACCCACAGCTGTCAACAAAGGATCCAAATCAAATGCCAGATGGACCAGTTACGAGGGCACGAGCTAAAACATTCAAAGAGGCTTTAAATGGATTGGTTAGAGAAGTTTGTACTCAAGAAAGTGTATGGAGACCCATTGGACCCAATCAAAGTTGGATTACCATAATTCAAGTCCAAGAGTGATTTACAAGATACAATAAGAGCCTTTATAAGCCCATTTCGTTTTTTTTCTATATTTTTATGTAATTTTCGTTTTTATATATCCTAAATAAGTGTTGGGGAGATAAAAGGGTCTTAGGTTACATGAACCTTGTGATAAACCATGTCTAGGTTCATAGTTTTAAACTTGGGGGTTAAATGCCTTAAATTAAAGACACTTCTTTAATTCATGGCTCTTTAGGTGCTCTTCCCACACTATAAAAACATGGTATTTGTATCCATTTGAAATCAATCAAGTTTTGAATACAATTTGTGAGTTTTTAACTCTTTTTTCGTTCTTTGTGAACTTTAGAACTTATCAGGTTTTCATAGCTTGTGGCGTTCAAACTTATCAATCAATTTGGTGGGTTGATTGTGGCGTTTTATACCAAGGTTCTTGTCTCTTTATAGACAACGGGTCGCGGTTTCCACCTTTGTTTTACAATTCTGTAACCAAAAGAACGATCGGGCAAAACGTGTTCAAACCTCAATTTTGGGTGAGATCACATCATTTGGTATCAGAGCCAGGTTCTTTGTGTTGCATATCTATTTTGTTTTCTTCCTTGATTACTTGAGTTCTAAGACGCATATTGGTAGCGGGTCTTGTCACAAGTTGTCAAGGTTCTTACTAGCGACTTTTGAATTTCTAAGTTGTCAAACTTCTATATTCTACATTTCTTTTGTTTCCTTTATGTTTTCATTTGGCTATTAGTTTCCTCAAAAAAAAATCAAAGGTAAAAAAAAAAAAAAAAAACGAAAAGAAGCAAAAGAAAAAAGAAAGAAAAAAAAAAAGCAAAAAAAAATATTTACAAAAAAAGACAAAGATTTATAAAGAAAAAAAAAAAGAGAGAAAAAAAAACAAAAAAAAGGAAAAAAAAAGAAAGAAAGAAGAGGAGGAACAAGTAAAGCCTTTTTTTTTCTATAAAGTCAATTTGAATTGCAAGTGTAGTCTTTTTTTTTCAAAAAAAAAAAAAAATAACCCATTGTTTGCTTCATCATTAGCAAAGCCAAGTTTGTTTGGCTTTCTTTTTGTGTATTGAGGTTACTTTAATTTGGATACAATTTCTTTTGATTTGTTTGGTAAGTTTGAATTCCTCAAGGCCACAAGTTCAAATTTGATAATTGCTTCTTTAGTTTGTTTAGAACTTTAAGAGTTAAAAGGGAGTGGTAAAAGGCTGTGTGGTGAGACTAAAAGAGGGTAAAAGCCATTCGAGGGATACACGAGGGTTGAGTGAACTATTTTTGAGAGAAACACGTGAGTGAGTGTTGGGAGGAAGTAAATTATTATTATTATTATTATTTTTTTTTTTTATTTTTTTGGCAGAAATATAAGATGGGTGATCAAAACCCCCCACCAAACCTTCAAGTTCAAGCTATGATGGATGAAATGCGACGTTTGATGACAAATGAATTTAACCAAGTACATGAAAGAATGGACCGAATGGAGGCACAAGTACAAAGAACTCGATCTCGAGCATCATCACAGGTTTCTAACGGGGAAGAGGAGGATGATGGTTGGGAACCTGAAAGGCGACCAAATAGAAGGAGGTCACGAAGAGATGACAATTTAAGTTCTATTAAAATGAAAGTTCCTTCTTTCAAAGGCAAGTCAGACCCGGACGCGTACATTGAATGGGAGACAAAAATGGAGTTCATATTTGATTGTCATGAATATTCCAACCGTAAGAAGGTAAAACTAGCCGTAGTTGAGTTTTCTGATTATGCACTAACATGGTGGGATCAACTTCTAATCACTAGACGGAGAAATGGAGAAAGGCCTATTGAGACATGGGATGAAATGAAGAGTGTCATGCGAAGACGGTTTGTGCCAAGTCATTACTTTCGTGATCTCCACAATAAACTTCAAAGCTTAAAACAAGGCAGCAAGTGTGTTGATGATTACTTCAAAGAAATGGAGGTTATGATGGTTCGTGCCAATATTGAGGAGGATCCTGAGGCAACCATGGCCAGATTCTTAAATGGCTTAAATCTTGAAATTCGTGATCGCGTTGAGATGCAACATTATGTTGAAATTGAAGACATGGTCCATATGGCTGTTAAAATTGAGAAACAATTAAAAAGAGGTGGCGGGTCTCGAAATAACACTTGGAAGGCTAGTACTTCAAAAAAATCAGAAAATACACCTACTTCTTCTTCTAATTCCAAATCTGATCCTAAAACAACAAACTCTTCAAAAGGAAAAACTGATTCTTCTACTTTTAGGAATCGTGACATAAAGTGTTTCAAGTGTCAAGGAAGGGGTCATATTGCAAGTCAATGTCCAAATAAGCTTACCATGGTGGTTAGAGAAAATGGCGAGATCGAAACGGATGAATCAGATTCTATAGTTTCAACGGAAGATTGTAGTTATGATGAAGAGGTGGCTGTTCAAGGTGATTTGTTGGTTGCAAGACGAGCTCTAAACATTCAATCCAGGGAGGGAGACGATGCCCAAAGGGAGAATATATTTCATACTCGTTGCTATGTTCAAGGCAAGGTATGTAGTGTTATAATTGATGGTGGGAGTTGTACTAACGTTGCAAGTACTTCCATGGTTGAAAAGTTAGGTATACCCACGATGAAGCATCAAAAACCATACAAACTTCAATGGCTCAATGATAGTGGTGAGGTGCGAGTTACAAAACAGGTGATGGTTTCATTTCGGATTGGAAGATATGAAGACGAGGTGTTGTGTGATGTTGTTCCTATGCAAGCCACTCACTTGCTGCTAGGTAGACCATGGCAATATGATAGACACGTAAGTCACGACGGTTTCACTAACAAATACACTTTTGTTTACAAAACAAAACCGGTAACTCTTGTACCAATGTCACCAATTCAAGTTTACCAAGATCAAGTAAAACTTCAACAAAATGCGAAAAAAGAGAGCGAAGGAAAAAAAGAGAGTGAGAAAAAAAAAGATGATGAACAAAAAAAAATGAGTGAGAAAACAGAAGAAAATGAACAAAAAAAAGAAAGTGAACAAAAAAAAGAGAGTGAAAAAAACAAAGAAAACATGAAAAAAAGAGGGAAAGAAAAAAAGGAAAATAAATATATTGCACTGGCAAAAAAAAGTGAGATAAAAGAAGCTTTTAAATCAGAAATGCATATTGTGCTTCTTTTGTTCAAAGAAGCTCCAATAGCCACTAACACTTTGGCCGGAACTCTTCCGAGCGATGTTACCTCTCTCTTGCAGGAATTTGGAGACTTGTTTGCTGAGGATGTTCCAAATGGATTGCCACCAATTCGTGGGATTGAACACCAAATTGACTTTATGCCTGGGGCGTCTATTCCCAACAAACCAGCCTATAGAACAAGCCCTGAAGAAACCAAGGAGCTACAAAGGCAAGTTGAAGAGTTACTTGCAAAGGGATTGGTTCAAGAAAGTATGAGCCCTTGTGCCGTTCCAGTCTTGTTGGTGCCAAAGAAGGATGGTTCTTGGAGGATGTGCGTAGATTGCCGTGCCATCAACAATATTACGGTAAAGTATCGTCATCCCATTCCCCGACTCGATGATATGCTTGATGAGTTGTATGGAGCAAAACTTTTTTCCAAAATTGATTTAAAAAGCGGGTATCACCAAATTCGCATGAAAGAAGGTGATGAGTGGAAAACAGCTTTTAAAACAAAACATGGTTTATATGAATGGTTAGTAATGCCTTTTGGCCTAACTAATGCTCCTAGTACCTTCATGAGATTAATGAACCATGTTTTGCGTGAATATATTGGCAAATTTGTGGTTGTTTACTTCGATGATATTTTGATTTATTCAAAGTGTCCAAAAGATCACCTTGAGCATCTGACATGTGTTTTGAGTGTGCTTAGGAAAGAAAGGCTATATGCTAACTTGAAGAAGTGTACCTTTTGTACTGACCAAGTTGTTTTCCTTGGGTATGTGGTGAGCTCCCAAGGAGTGGCTGTTGATGAAGAAAAGGTAAAAGCCATCCAAGATTGGCCAACTCCAAAGACTATAAGTGAAGTTCGAAGTTTTCATGGCCTGGCAAGTTTTTATCGCCGGTTTGTCAAACATTTTAGCACTTTAGCATCACCACTTACAGAAATCATCAAAAAGAATGTTGGGTTTAAATGGGGCAAAGAACAAGAGCATGCTTTTCAACAACTCAAGTTTCACTTAACTCATGCTCCTTTGTTGTCTTTGCCTAATTTTGACAAAACATTTGAAATTGAATGTGATGCATCAGGAATTGGAATTGGTGCTGTTTTGATGCAAGAGGGTAAACCTTTGGCATATTTCAGTGAAAAATTAAGTGGGGCAACTTTAAATTACCCAACTTATGACAAAGAGCTTTATTCTTTGGTCCGAGCATTGAAAACATGGCAACATTATCTGTGGGCTAAAGAATTTGTAATTCATTCAGATCATGAGTCCTTAAAGTTTCTAAAAGGACAACACAAATTAAACAAAAGACATGCTAGGTGGATGGAGTTCATTGAGACATTTCCTTATGTCATCCGATACAAGAAAGGTAAGGAAAATGTTGTGGCTGATGCTTTGTCACGTAGACACTCTCTACTTTCTTCTCTAGATTTCAAAATTCTAGGATTTGAACAAATCAAGGAATTATACCACAATGACGTTGATTTTGGTCAGATTTACCAAGCTTGTGAACAATGCTCTTTTGAAAAGTTTTTCTTACATAATGGTTTTTTGTTCAAAGAATCAAGACTTTGCATTCCTAAATCTTCCTTGCGTGAGCTTTTGGTTAGAGAAGCACATAGTGGAGGCCTTATGGGACATTTTGGGATCGCAAAAACATTATCTACTTTGCAGGAACATTTCTTTTGGCCAAAAATGAAGGTGGATGTTGGAAGAATTTGCAATAATTGTATTGTGTGCAAGCAAGCCAAATCCAAGGTTCAACATCATGGTTTATATACTCCACTTCCAATACCATGTGAACCATGGGTTGATATTTCAATGGACTTCGTGTTGGGTCTACCAAGATCCAAAAGTGGAAAGGACTCTATTTTTGTGATTGTTGATAGGTTTTCTAAAATGGCTCATTTTATTGCATGCAATAAAACTAATGATGCATCTCACATTGCTGATTTGTTTTTTAGAGAAATTGTCAGGTTGCATGGAATGCCAAAAACCATTGTCTCAGATCGGGATTCTAAGTTTTTGAGTTATTTTTGGAAAACTTTGTGGGCAAAATTAGGGACAAAACTCTTGTTTTCAACAACTTGCCACCCACAAACGGATGGTCAAACAGAAGTGGTGAATAGGACCTTGTCCACCTTGTTGAGGGCTTTAATAAAGAAGAACATCAAAACATGGGAGGACTGTTTGCCACATGTTGAGTTTGCATACAATCGTGCCACTCATTCTGCTACAAAAATGTCACCATTTGAAATTGTATAAGGTTTTAATCCTTTGACTCCTTTGGATTTATCACCTTTGCCTTTTTCTGAGCAGGTTAACTTAGATGGAAACAAAAAGGCTGAATTTGTGAAACAGATACATGAGAAAGCAAGACTAAATATAGAAAGAAGAACGGAGCAATATTCAAAACAAGCGAATAAAGGGCGACGCAAGATGATTTTTGAACCGGGTGATTGGGTTTGGTTACATATGAGAAAAGAACGATTTCCAGCCCAACGACGTTCAAAATTGCTTCCAAGAGGGGACGGTCCTTTCCAAGTTTTAGAGCGTATCAATGACAATGCATACAAATTGGACCTGCCGGGTGAGTATAATGTTAGTGCAACTTTCAATGTAACTGATCTAGCTCCTTTTGATGTAGGTTCTGATTTGAGGACAAATCCTTTTCAAGAGGAGGGGAATGATGCAAACCCACAGCTGTCAACAAAGGATCCAAATCAAATGCCAGATGGACCAGTTACGAGGGCACGAGCTAAAACATTCAAAGAGGCTTTAAATGGATTGGTTAGAGAAGTTTGTACTCAAGAAAGTGTATGGAGACCCATTGGACCCAATCAAAGTTGGATTACCATAATTCAAGTCCAAGAGTGATTTACAAGATACAATAAGAGCCTTTATAAGCCCATTTCGTTTTTTTTCTATATTTTTATGTAATTTTCGTTTTTATATATCCTAAATAAGTGTTGGGGAGATAAAAGGGTCTTAGGTTACATGAACCTTGTGATAAACCATGTCTAGGTTCATAGTTTTAAACTTGGGGGTTAAATGCCTTAAATTAAAGACACTTCTTTAATTCATGGCTCTTTAGGTGCTCTTCCCACACTATAAAAACGTGGTATTTGTATCCATTTGAAATCAATCAAGTTTTGAATACAATTTGTGAGTTTTTAACTCTTTTTTCGTTCTTTGTGAACTTTAGAACTTATCAGGTTTTCATAGCTTGTGGCGTTCAAACTTATCAATCAATTTGGTGGGTTGATTGTGGCGTTTTATACCAAGGTTCTTGTCTCTTTATAGACAACGGGTCGCGGTTTCCACCTTTGTTTTACAATTCTGTAACCAAAAGAACGATCGGGCAAAACGTGTTCAAACCTCAATTTTGGGTGAGATAACATCAAATGGGTTGCAACAAAGAAGTGCAATGCCCCTAATGAAAGTTTAAGGTCAAAAGACCATATTCATTAGAGTTTACGGCCCAGGGGAGTAAGCTCCTGGCCGTAAACTCTCAAACAAGTCATGAAATGGAGTTTAGAAGTACTACAACCTTAGAGGGGAATTGTTTCAAGGCTATACAAGTGTTTGGGCACCACATTGACTCCTTTGGGGAGTTTACGGCCCAAAGACCCTTCTCCCTTGGAGTTTACGGCCGTAAACTCCCTTGGGAGGGTTCTTATTGTCCTTTCAAGTCTCTAACATTTCTAGGAACAAGTCTAGGCTTCAATACTTGGATCAAGGGAGGTTTATGGCATTAAATGGAACCATTTGATGGAGTTTACGGCCATAGAACTCTTTGGGCCGTAAACTCCCTCACACATGAGGTTCTAAGAATTTTAACTAGCCCAAAACTCATCTAGGTACTTGCCCTAAAAGTCTCTTGGCCTAAGGAAGTGTCTAGGGTGTCCTTTGACCCCTTTAAAGGAGTTTACGGCCCAAGAAATACTCTTGGCCGTAAACTCTTCAACACTTGAGCTTTTCATGATTTTTCTAGGTCCTAAACACATTAAGGTACTAGCCAAAAATGAAGACTAAGCCTTAGGAAGAGTTTGAAGTGGTTTTGGCACTTAATCTTGGAGTTTACGGCCTAAGGAGCATCTTGGCCGTAAACTCCCTTCCAAAGTTGGTTTCTAATTGTTTTGTGGGTCTAAATCATGAGTTTAAGGCTTCTAGGTTCTTGTTCTAAGGCTAAAGGAACACTAGGCACTCATTTGTGCCCTTTACTTGGAGTTTACGGCCCAAGAGGTTGTTCCTTGGCCGTAAACTCCTCAAACTACTTGCTTTTGATTTGTTTCTAGCCTCTAATGATCATACACTAAGTCCTTAGTTAGATGCCTAACACGGAAATGGGACTAGGTGGCCTTTAGGCTTGATTTTGGAGTTTACTCCCCAAGAACGTTCTTGGGCGGTAAACTCCCGGATCTTGTGTTTTGGACATGTAAACAATGTTATAAAGCATATAACAAGTATTAAAACACATTTAGGGAAGTAGACTCACAATCTGGGATGAAAACCCGAAGATCCGTGAGAGAGTATTTGGCTTTTCTCTAAATGGAAATCAAATAATGAACCAATTTGGTTCAGAATTCTATTTATAGTCCAGAGATTTTTGGCAGAAAATATGTCTATTCTCGGAATGGATTCTAATGACCTAGAGTAATGGAATTACAGTGTTGCACAAAATCCTAGTGCACCCACTATCCTAATAACTCCTTAGGTGTAAAACCCTAAAACTGCCAAACTTATTCCAAAAGTTTGAATTTTCACTGAAACTGCTCTACTTCCATTGGATTGATGTGGTTTGATTTGAATGGAAAATTTCGGGTTGTCACAGTTAAGGGGTATGAACTCACCTGCAGTATGTGACTGGAATTGAACGGGCTGTTATCGTACGGAAGGATCAGACAAGTGCTTGGTGTCAAGTGAAGACTTAGACACACACAATGATCCTAATTACATATGAAACATATGTATATAAATAATTAGTGATTATAACACTAATTATACAAGTAATAACATTTAAGCGCGAGGACAACACTTTTGGTCAAGTGCTAGGAGGCTAATGGGTTGCAACAAAGAAGTGCAATGCCCCTAATGAAAGTTTAAGGTCAAAAGACCATATTCATTAGAGTTTACGGCCCAGGGGAGTAAGCTCCTGGCCGTAAACTCTCAAACAAGTCATGAAATGGAGTTTAGAAGTACTACAACCTTAGAGGGGAATTGTTTCAAGGCTATACAAGTGTTTGGGCACCACATTGACTCCTTTGGGGAGTTTACGGCCCAAAGACCCTTCTCCCTTGGAGTTTACGGCCGTAAACTCCCTTGGGAGGGTTCTTATTGTCCTTTCAAGTCTCTACATTTCTAGGAACAAGTCTAGGCTTCAATACTTGGATCAAGGGAGGTTTATGGCATTAAATGGAACCATTTGATGGAGTTTACGGCCATAGAACTCTTTGGGCCGTAAACTCCCTCACACATGAGGTTCTAAGAATTTTAACTAGCCCAAAACTCATCTAGGTACTTGCCCTAAAAGTCTCTTGGCCTAAGGAAGTGTCTAGGGTGTCCTTTGACCCCTTTAAAGGAGTTTACGGCCCAAGAAATACTCTTGGCCGTAAACTCTTCAACACTTGAGCTTTTCATGATTTTTCTAGGTCCTAAACACATTAAGGTACTAGCCAAAAATGAAGACTAAGCCTTAGGAAGAGTTTGAAGTGGTTTTGGCACTTAATCTTGGAGTTTACGGCCTAAGGAGCATCTTGGCCGTAAACTCCCTTCCAAAGTTGGTTTCTAATTGTTTTGTGGGTCTAAATCATGAGTTTAAGGCTTCTAGGTTCTTGTTCTAAGGCTAAAGGAACACTAGGCACTCATTTGTGCCCTTTACTTGGAGTTTACGGCCCAAGAGGTTGTTCCTTGGCCGTAAACTCCTCAAACTACTTGCTTTTGATTTGTTTCTAGCCTCTAATGATCATAAACTAAGTCCTAAGTTAGATGCCTAACACGGAAATGGGACTAGGTGGCCTTTAGGCTTGATTTTGGAGTTTACTCCCCAAGAACGTTCTTGGGCGGTAAACTCCCGGATCTTGTGTTTTGGACATGTAAACAATGTTATAAAGCATATAACAAGTATTAAAACACATTTAGGGAAATAGACTCACAATCTGGGATGAAAACCCGAAGATCCGTGAGAGAGTATTTGGCTTTTCTCTAAATGGAAATCAAATAATGAACCAATTTGGTTCAGAATTCTATTTATAGTCCAGAGATTTTTGGCAGAAAATATTTCTATTCTCGGAATGGATTCTAATGACCTAGAGTAATGGAATTACAGTGTTGCACAAAATCCTAGTGCACCCACTCTCCTAATAACTCCTTAGGTGTAAAACCCTAAAACTGCCAAACTTATTCCAAAAGTTTGAATTTTCACTGAAACTGCTCTACTTCCATTGGATTGATGTGGTTTGATTTGAATGGAAAATTTCGGGTTGTCACAGTTAAGGGGTATGAACTCACCTGCAGTATGTGACTGGAATTGAACGGGCTGTTATCGTACGGAAGGATCAGACAAGTGCTTGGTGTCAAGTGAAGACTTAGACACACACAATGATCCTAATTACATATGAAACATATGTATATAAATAATTAGTGATTATAACACTAATTATACAAGTAATAACATTTAAGCGCGAGGACAACACTTTTGGTCAAGTGCTAGGAGGCTAATGGGTTGCAACAAAGAAGTGCAATGCCCCTAATGAAAGTTTAAGGTCAAAAGACCATATTCATTAGAGTTTACGGCCCAGGGGAGTAAGCTCCTGGCCGTAAACTCTCAAACAAGTCATGAAATGGAGTTTAGAAGTACTACAACCTTAGAGGGGAATTGTTTCAAGGCTATACAAGTGTTTGGGCACCACATTGACTCCTTTGGGGAGTTTACGGCCCAAAGACCCTTCTCCCTTGGAGTTTACGGCCGTAAACTCCCTTGGGAGGGTTCTTATTGTCCTTTCAAGTCTCTACATTTCTAGGAACAAGTCTAGGCTTCAATACTTGGATCAAGGGAGGTTTATGGCATTAAATGGAACCATTTGATGGAGTTTACGGCCATAGAACTCTTTGGGCCGTAAACTCCCTCACACATGAGGTTCTAAGAATTTTAACTAGCCCAAAACTCATCTAGGTACTTGCCCTAAAAGTCTCTTGGCCTAAGGAAGTGTCTAGGGTGTCCTTTGACCCCTTTAAAGGAGTTTACGGCCCAAGAAATACTCTTGGCCGTAAACTCTTCAACACTTGAGCTTTTCATGATTTTTCTAGGTCCTAAACACATTAAGGTACTAGCCAAAAATGAAGACTAAGCCTTAGGAAGAGTTTGAAGTGGTTTTGGCACTTAATCTTGGAGTTTACGGCCTAAGGAGCATCTTGGCCGTAAAATCCCTTCCAAAGTTGGTTTCTAATTGTTTTGTGGGTCTAAATCATGAGTTTAAGGCTTCTAGGTTCTTGTTCTAAGGCTAAAGGAACACTAGGCACTCATTTGTGCCCTTTACTTGGAGTTTACGGCCCAAGAGGTTGTTCCTTGGCCGTAAACTCCTCAAACTACTTGCTTTTGATTTGTTTCTAGCCTCTAATGATCATACACTAAGTCCTTAGTTAGATGCCTAACACGGAAATGGGACTAGGTGGCCTTTAGGCTTGATTTTGGAGTTTACTCCCCAAGAACGTTCTTGGGCGGTAAACTCCCGGATCTTGTGTTTTGGACATGTAAACAATGTTATAAAGCATATAACAAGTATTAAAACACATTTAGGGAAGTAGACTCACAATCTGGGATGAAAACCCGAAGATCCGTGAGAGAGTATTTGGCTTTTCTCTAAATGGAAATCAAATAATGAACCAATTTGGTTCAGAATTCTATTTATAGTCCAGAGATTTTTGGCAGAAAATATTTCTATTCTCGGAATGGATTCTAATGACCTAGAGTAATGGAATTACAGTGTTGCACAAAATCCTAGTGCACCCACTCTCCTAATAACTCCTTAGGTGTAAAACCCTAAAACTGCCAAACTTATTCCAAAAGTTTGAATTTTCACTGAAACTGCTCTACTTCCATTGGATTGATGTGGTTTGATTTGAATGGAAAATTTCGGGTTGTCACAGTTAAGGGGTATGAACTCACCTGCAGTATGTGACTGGAATTGAACGGGCTGTTATCGTACGGAAGGATCAGACAAGTGCTTGGTGTCAAGTGAAGACTTAGACACACACAATGATCCTAATTACATATGAAACATATGTATATAAATAATTAGTGATTATAACACTAATTATACAAGTAATAACATTTAAGCGCGAGGACAACACTTTTGGTCAAGTGCTAGGAGGCTAATGGGTTGCAACAAAGAAGTGCAATGCCCCTAATGAAAGTTTAAGGTCAAAAGACCATATTCATTAGAGTTTACGGCCCAGGGGAGTAAGCTCCTGGCCGTAAACTCTCAAACAAGTCATGAAATGGAGTTTAGAAGTACTACAACCTTAGAGGGGAATTGTTTCAAGGCTATACAAGTGTTTGGGCACCACATTGACTCCTTTGGGGAGTTTACGGCCCAAAGACCCTTCTCCCTTGGAGTTTACGGCCGTAAACTCCCTTGGGAGGGTTCTTATTGTCCTTTCAAGTCTCTACATTTCTAGGAACAAGTCTAGGCTTCAAT
Organism: Lactuca sativa; assembly: GCF_002870075.4. NCBI lineage: Eukaryota > Viridiplantae > Streptophyta > Magnoliopsida > Asterales > Asteraceae > Lactuca > Lactuca sativa. The sequence goes on from NC_056627.2 coordinate 116,916,275, forward strand.
ACTTGGATCAAGGGAGGTTTATGGCATTAAATGGAACCATTTGATGGAGTTTACGGCCATAGAACTCTTTGGGCCGTAAACTCCCTCACACATGAGGTTCTAAGAATTTTAACTAGCCCAAAACTCATCTAGGTACTTGCCCTAAAAGTCTCTTGGCCTAAGGAAGTGTCTAGGGTGTCCTTTGACCCCTTTAAAGGAGTTTACGGCCCAAGAAATACTCTTGGCCGTAAACTCTTCAACACTTGAGCTTTTCATGATTTTTCTAGGTCCTAAACACATTAAGGTACTAGCCAAAAATGAAGACTAAGCCTTAGGAAGAGTTTGAAGTGGTTTTGGCACTTAATCTTGGAGTTTACGGCCTAAGGAGCATCTTGGCCGTAAAATCCCTTCCAAAGTTGGTTTCTAATTGTTTTGTGGGTCTAAATCATGAGTTTAAGGCTTCTAGGTTCTTGTTCTAAGGCTAAAGGAACACTAGGCACTCATTTGTGCCCTTTACTTGGAGTTTACGGCCCAAGAGGTTGTTCCTTGGCCGTAAACTCCTCAAACTACTTGCTTTTGATTTGTTTCTAGCCTCTAATGATCATACACTAAGTCCTTAGTTAGATGCCTAACACGGAAATGGGACTAGGTGGCCTTTAGGCTTGATTTTGGAGTTTACTCCCCAAGAACGTTCTTGGGCGGTAAACTCCCGGATCTTGTGTTTTGGACATGTAAACAATGTTATAAAGCATATAACAAGTATTAAAACACATTTAGGGAAGTAGACTCACAATCTGGGATGAAAACCCGAAGATCCGTGAGAGAGTATTTGGCTTTTCTCTAAATGGAAATCAAATAATGAACCAATTTGGTTCAGAATTCTATTTATAGTCCAGAGATTTTTGGCAGAAAATATGTCTATTCTCGGAATGGATTCTAATGACCTAGAGTAATGGAATTACAGTGTTGCACAAAATCCTAGTGCACCCACTATCCTAATAACTCCTTAGGTGTAAAACCCTAAAACTGCCAAACTTATTCCAAAAGTTTGAATTTTCACTGAAACTGCTCTACTTCCATTGGATTGATGTGGTTTGATTTGAATGGAAAATTTCGGGTTGTCACAGTTAAGGGGTATGAACTCACCTGCAGTATGTGACTGGAATTGAACGGGCTGTTATCGTACGGAAGGATCAGACAAGTGCTTGGTGTCAAGTGAAGACTTAGACACACACAATGATCCTAATTACATATGAAACATATGTATATAAATAATTAGTGATTATAACACTAATTATACAAGTAATAACATTTAAGCGCGAGGACAACACTTTTGGTCAAGTGCTAGGAGGCTAATGGGTTGCAACAAAGAAGTGCAATGCCCCTAATGAAAGTTTAAGGTCAAAAGACCATATTCATTAGAGTTTACGGCCCAGGGGAGTAAGCTCCTGGCCGTAAACTCTCAAACAAGTCATGAAATGGAGTTTAGAAGTACTACAACCTTAGAGGGGAATTGTTTCAAGGCTATACAAGTGTTTGGGCACCACATTGACTCCTTTGGGGAGTTTACGGCCCAAAGACCCTTCTCCCTTGGAGTTTACGGCCGTAAACTCCCTTGGGAGGGTTCTTATTGTCCTTTCAAGTCTCTACATTTCTAGGAACAAGTCTAGGCTTCAATACTTGGATCAAGGGAGGTTTATGGCATTAAATGGAACCATTTGATGGAGTTTACGGCCATAGAACTCTTTGGGCCGTAAACTCCCTCACACATGAGGTTCTAAGAATTTTAACTAGCCCAAAACTCATCTAGGTACTTGCCCTAAAAGTCTCTTGGCCTAAGGAAGTGTCTAGGGTGTCCTTTGACCCCTTTAAAGGAGTTTACGGCCCAAGAAATACTCTTGGCCGTAAACTCTTCAACACTTGAGCTTTTCATGATTTTTCTAGGTCCTAAACACATTAAGGTACTAGCCAAAAATGAAGACTAAGCCTTAGGAAGAGTTTGAAGTGGTTTTGGCACTTAATCTTGGAGTTTACGGCCTAAGGAGCATCTTGGCCGTAAAATCCCTTCCAAAGTTGGTTTCTAATTGTTTTGTGGGTCTAAATCATGAGTTTAAGGCTTCTAGGTTCTTGTTCTAAGGCTAAAGGAACACTAGGCACTCATTTGTGCCCTTTACTTGGAGTTTACGGCCCAAGAGGTTGTTCCTTGGCCGTAAACTCCTCAAACTACTTGCTTTTGATTTGTTTCTAGCCTCTAATGATCATACACTAAGTCCTTAGTTAGATGCCTAACACGGAAATGGGACTAGGTGGCCTTTAGGCTTGATTTTGGAGTTTACTCCCCAAGAACGTTCTTGGGCGGTAAACTCCCGGATCTTGTGTTTTGGACATGTAAACAATGTTATAAAGCATATAACAAGTATTAAAACACATTTAGGGAAGTAGACTCACAATCTGGGATGAAAACCCGAAGATCCGTGAGAGAGTATTTGGCTTTTCTCTAAATGGAAATCAAATAATGAACCAATTTGGTTCAGAATTCTATTTATAGTCCAGAGATTTTTGGCAGAAAATATGTCTATTCTCGGAATGGATTCTAATGACCTAGAGTAATGGAATTACAGTGTTGCACAAAATCCTAGTGCACCCACTATCCTAATAACTCCTTAGGTGTAAAACCCTAAAACTGCCAAACTTATTCCAAAAGTTTGAATTTTCACTGAAACTGCTCTACTTCCATTGGATTGATGTGGTTTGATTTGAATGGAAAATTTCGGGTTGTCACAGTTAAGGGGTATGAACTCACCTGCAGTATGTGACTGGAATTGAACGGGCTGTTATCGTACGGAAGGATCAGACAAGTGCTTGGTGTCAAGTGAAGACTTAGACACACACAATGATCCTAATTACATATGAAACATATGTATATAAATAATTAGTGATTATAACACTAATTATACAAGTAATAACATTTAAGCGCGAGGACAACACTTTTGGTCAAGTGCTAGGAGGCTAATGGGTTGCAACAAAGAAGTGCAATGCCCCTAATGAAAGTTTAAGGTCAAAAGACCATATTCATTAGAGTTTACGGCCCAGGGGAGTAAGCTCCTGGCCGTAAACTCTCAAACAAGTCATGAAATGGAGTTTAGAAGTACTACAACCTTAGAGGGGAATTGTTTCAAGGCTATACAAGTGTTTGGGCACCACATTGACTCCTTTGGGGAGTTTACGGCCCAAAGACCCTTCTCCCTTGGAGTTTACGGCCGTAAACTCCCTTGGGAGGGTTCTTATTGTCCTTTCAAGTCTCTACATTTCTAGGAACAAGTCTAGGCTTCAATACTTGGATCAAGGGAGGTTTATGGCATTAAATGGAACCATTTGATGGAGTTTACGGCCATAGAACTCTTTGGGCCGTAAACTCCCTCACACATGAGGTTCTAAGAATTTTAACTAGCCCAAAACTCATCTAGGTACTTGCCCTAAAAGTCTCTTGGCCTAAGGAAGTGTCTAGGGTGTCCTTTGACCCCTTTAAAGGAGTTTACGGCCCAAGAAATACTCTTGGCCGTAAACTCTTCAACACTTGAGCTTTTCATGATTTTTCTAGGTCCTAAACACATTAAGGTACTAGCCAAAAATGAAGACTAAGCCTTAGGAAGAGTTTGAAGTGGTTTTGGCACTTAATCTTGGAGTTTACGGCCTAAGGAGCATCTTGGCCGTAAACTCCCTTCCAAAGTTGGTTTCTAATTGTTTTGTGGGTCTAAATCATGAGTTTAAGGCTTCTAGGTTCTTGTTCTAAGGCTAAAGGAACACTAGGCACTCATTTGTGCCCTTTACTTGGAGTTTACGGCCCAAGAGGTTGTTCCTTGGTCGTAAACTCCTCAAACTACTTGCTTTTGATTTGTTTCTAGCCTCTAATGATCATACACTAAGTCCTTAGTTAGATGCCTAACACGGAAATGGGACTAGGTGGCCTTTAGGCTTGATTTTGGAGTTTACTCCCCAAGAACGTTCTTGGGCGGTAAACTCCCGGATCTTGTGTTTTGGACATGTAAACAATGTTATAAAGCATATAACAAGTATTAAAACACATTTAGGGAAGTAGACTCACAATCTGGGATGAAAACCCGAAGATCCGTGAGAGAGTATTTGGCTTTTCTCTAAATGGAAATCAAATAATGAACCAATTTGGTTCAGAATTCTATTTATAGTCCAGAGATTTTTGGCAGAAAATATTTCTATTCTCGGAATGGATTCTAATGACCTAGAGTAATGGAATTACAGTGTTGCACAAAATCCTAGTGCACCCACTATCCTAATAACTCCTTAGGTGTAAAACCCTAAAACTGCCAAACTTATTCCAAAAGTTTGAATTTTCACTGAAACTGCTCTACTTCCATTGGATTGATGTGGTTTGATTTGAATGGAAAATTTCGGGTTGTCACAGTTAAGGGGTATGAACTCACCTGCAGTATGTGACTGGAATTGAACGGGCTGTTATCGTACGGAAGGATCAGACAAGTGCTTGGTGTCAAGTGAAGACTTAGACACACACAATGATCCTAATTACATATGAAACATATGTATATAAATAATTAGTGATTATAACACTAATTATACAAGTAATAACATTTAAGCGCGAGGACAACACTTTTGGTCAAGTGCTAGGAGGCTAATGGGTTGCAACAAAGAAGTGCAATGCCCCTAATGAAAGTTTAAGGTCAAAAGACCATATTCATTAGAGTTTACGGCCCAGGGGAGTAAGCTCCTGGCCGTAAACTCTCAAACAAGTCATGAAATGGAGTTTAGAAGTACTACAACCTTAGAGGGGAATTGTTTCAAGGCTATACAAGTGTTTGGGCACCACATTGACTCCTTTGGGGAGTTTACGGCCCAAAGACCCTTCTCCCTTGGAGTTTACGGCCGTAAACTCCCTTGGGAGGGTTCTTATTGTCCTTTCAAGTCTCTACATTTCTAGGAACAAGTCTAGGCTTCAATACTTGGATCAAGGGAGGTTTATGGCATTAAATGGAACCATTTGATGGAGTTTACGGCCATAGAACTCTTTGGGCCGTAAACTCCCTCACACATGAGGTTCTAAGAATTTTAACTAGCCCAAAACTCATCTAGGTACTTGCCCTAAAAGTCTCTTGGCCTAAGGAAGTGTCTAGGGTGTCCTTTGACCCCTTTAAAGGAGTTTACGGCCCAAGAAATACTCTTGGCCGTAAACTCTTCAACACTTGAGCTTTTCATGATTTTTCTAGGTCCTAAACACATTAAGGTACTAGCCAAAAATGAAGACTAAGCCTTAGGAAGAGTTTGAAGTGGTTTTGGCACTTAATCTTGGAGTTTACGGCCTAAGGAGCATCTTGGCCGTAAACTCCCTTCCAAAGTTGGTTTCTAATTGTTTTGTGGGTCTAAATCATGAGTTTAAGGCTTCTAGGTTCTTGTTCTAAGGCTAAAGGAACACTAGGCACTCATTTGTGCCCTTTACTTGGAGTTTACGGCCCAAGAGGTTGTTCCTTGGTCGTAAACTCCTCAAACTACTTGCTTTTGATTTGTTTCTAGCCTCTAATGATCATACACTAAGTCCTTAGTTAGATGCCTAACACGGAAATGGGACTAGGTGGCCTTTAGGCTTGATTTTGGAGTTTACTCCCCAAGAACGTTCTTGGGCGGTAAACTCCCGGATCTTGTGTTTTGGACATGTAAACAATGTTATAAAGCATATAACAAGTATTAAAACACATTTAGGGAAGTAGACTCACAATCTGGGATGAAAACCCGAAGATCCGTGAGAGAGTATTTGGCTTTTCTCTAAATGGAAATCAAATAATGAACCAATTTGGTTCAGAATTCTATTTATAGTCCAGAGATTTTTGGCAGAAAATATTTCTATTCTCGGAATGGATTCTAATGACCTAGAGTAATGGAATTACAGTGTTGCACAAAATCCTAGTGCACCCACTATCCTAATAACTCCTTAGGTGTAAAACCCTAAAACTGCCAAACTTATTCCAAAAGTTTGAATTTTCACTGAAACTGCTCTACTTCCATTGGATTGATGTGGTTTGATTTGAATGGAAAATTTCGGGTTGTCACAGTTAAGGGGTATGAACTCACCTGCAGTATGTGACTGGAATTGAACGGGCTGTTATCGTACGGAAGGATCAGACAAGTGCTTGGTGTCAAGTGAAGACTTAGACACACACAATGATCCTAATTACATATGAAACATATGTATATAAATAATTAGTGATTATAACACTAATTATACAAGTAATAACATTTAAGCGCGAGGACAACACTTTTGGTCAAGTGCTAGGAGGCTAATGGGTTGCAACAAAGAAGTGCAATGCCCCTAATGAAAGTTTAAGGTCAAAAGACCATATTCATTAGAGTTTACGGCCCAGGGGAGTAAGCTCCTGGCCGTAAACTCTCAAACAAGTCATGAAATGGAGTTTAGAAGTACTACAACCTTAGAGGGGAATTGTTTCAAGGCTATACAAGTGTTTGGGCACCACATTGACTCCTTTGGGGAGTTTACGGCCCAAAGACCCTTCTCCCTTGGAGTTTACGGCCGTAAACTCCCTTGGGAGGGTTCTTATTGTCCTTTCAAGTCTCTACATTTCTAGGAACAAGTCTAGGCTTCAATACTTGGATCAAGGGAGGTTTATGGCATTAAATGGAACCATTTGATGGAGTTTACGGCCATAGAACTCTTTGGGCCGTAAACTCCCTCACACATGAGGTTCTAAGAATTTTAACTAGCCCAAAACTCATCTAGGTACTTGCCCTAAAAGTCTCTTGGCCTAAGGAAGTGTCTAGGGTGTCCTTTGACCCCTTTAAAGGAGTTTACGGCCCAAGAAATACTCTTGGCCGTAAACTCTTCAACACTTGAGCTTTTCATGATTTTTCTAGGTCCTAAACACATTAAGGTACTAGCCAAAAATGAAGACTAAGCCTTAGGAAGAGTTTGAAGTGGTTTTGGCACTTAATCTTGGAGTTTACGGCCTAAGGAGCATCTTGGCCGTAAACTCCCTTCCAAAGTTGGTTTCTAATTGTTTTGTGGGTCTAAATCATGAGTTTAAGGCTTCTAGGTTCTTGTTCTAAGGCTAAAGGAACACTAGGCACTCATTTGTGCCCTTTACTTGGAGTTTACGGCCCAAGAGGTTGTTCCTTGGTCGTAAACTCCTCAAACTACTTGCTTTTGATTTGTTTCTAGCCTCTAATGATCATACACTAAGTCCTTAGTTAGATGCCTAACACGGAAATGGGACTAGGTGGCCTTTAGGCTTGATTTTGGAGTTTACTCCCCAAGAACGTTCTTGGGCGGTAAACTCCCGGATCTTGTGTTTTGGACATGTAAACAATGTTATAAAGCATATAACAAGTATTAAAACACATTTAGGGAAGTAGACTCACAATCTGGGATGAAAACCCGAAGATCCGTGAGAGAGTATTTGGCTTTTCTCTAAATGGAAATCAAATAATGAACCAATTTGGTTCAGAATTCTATTTATAGTCCAGAGATTTTTGGCAGAAAATATGTCTATTCTCGGAATGGATTCTAATGACCTAGAGTAATGGAATTACAGTGTTGCACAAAATCCTAGTGCACCCACTATCCTAATAACTCCTTAGGTGTAAAACCCTAAAACTGCCAAACTTATTCCAAAAGTTTGAATTTTCACTGAAACTGCTCTACTTCCATTGGATTGATGTGGTTTGATTTGAATGGAAAATTTCGGGTTGTCACAGTTAAGGGGTATGAACTCACCTGCAGTATGTGACTGGAATTGAACGGGCTGTTATCGTACGGAAGGATCAGACAAGTGCTTGGTGTCAAGTGAAGACTTAGACACACACAATGATCCTAATTACATATGAAACATATGTATATAAATAATTAGTGATTATAACACTAATTATACAAGTAATAACATTTAAGCGCGAGGACAACACTTTTGGTCAAGTGCTAGGAGGCTAATGGGTTGCAACAAAGAAGTGCAATGCCCCTAATGAAAGTTTAAGGTCAAAAGACCATATTCATTAGAGTTTACGGCCCAGGGGAGTAAGCTCCTGGCCGTAAACTCTCAAACAAGTCATGAAATGGAGTTTAGAAGTACTACAACCTTAGAGGGGAATTGTTTCAAGGCTATACAAGTGTTTGGGCACCACATTGACTCCTTTGGGGAGTTTACGGCCCAAAGACCCTTCTCCCTTGGAGTTTACGGCCGTAAACTCCCTTGGGAGGGTTCTTATTGTCCTTTCAAGTCTCTACATTTCTAGGAACAAGTCTAGGCTTCAATACTTGGATCAAGGGAGGTTTATGGCATTAAATGGAACCATTTGATGGAGTTTACGGCCATAGAACTCTTTGGGCCGTAAACTCCCTCACACATGAGGTTCTAAGAATTTTAACTAGCCCAAAACTCATCTAGGTACTTGCCCTAAAAGTCTCTTGGCCTAAGGAAGTGTCTAGGGTGTCCTTTGACCCCTTTAAAGGAGTTTACGGCCCAAGAAATACTCTTGGCCGTAAACTCTTCAACACTTGAGCTTTTCATGATTTTTCTAGGTCCTAAACACATTAAGGTACTAGCCAAAAATGAAGACTAAGCCTTAGGAAGAGTTTGAAGTGGTTTTGGCACTTAATCTTGGAGTTTACGGCCTAAGGAGCATCTTGGCCGTAAACTCCCTTCCAAAGTTGGTTTCTAATTGTTTTGTGGGTCTAAATCATGAGTTTAAGGCTTCTAGGTTCTTGTTCTAAGGCTAAAGGAACACTAGGCACTCATTTGTGCCCTTTACTTGGAGTTTACGGCCCAAGAGGTTGTTCCTTGGTCGTAAACTCCTCAAACTACTTGCTTTTGATTTGTTTCTAGCCTCTAATGATCATACACTAAGTCCTTAGTTAGATGCCTAACACGGAAATGGGACTAGGTGGCCTTTAGGCTTGATTTTGGAGTTTACTCCCCAAGAACGTTCTTGGGCGGTAAACTCCCGGATCTTGTGTTTTGGACATGTAAACAATGTTATAAAGCATATAACAAGTATTAAAACACATTTAGGGAAGTAGACTCACAATCTGGGATGAAAACCCGAAGATCCGTGAGAGAGTATTTGGCTTTTCTCTAAATGGAAATCAAATAATGAACCAATTTGGTTCAGAATTCTATTTATAGTCCAGAGATTTTTGGCAGAAAATATTTCTATTCTCGGAATGGATTCTAATGACCTAGAGTAATGGAATTACAGTGTTGCACAAAATCCTAGTGCACCCACTATCCTAATAACTCCTTAGGTGTAAAACCCTAAAACTGCCAAACTTATTCCAAAAGTTTGAATTTTCACTGAAACTGCTCTACTTCCATTGGATTGATGTGGTTTGATTTGAATGGAAAATTTCGGGTTGTCACAGTTAAGGGGTATGAACTCACCTGCAGTATGTGACTGGAATTGAACGGGCTGTTATCGTACGGAAGGATCAGACAAGTGCTTGGTGTCAAGTGAAGACTTAGACACACACAATGATCCTAATTACATATGAAACATATGTATATAAATAATTAGTGATTATAACACTAATTATACAAGTAATAACATTTAAGCGCGAGGACAACACTTTTGGTCAAGTGCTAGGAGGCTAATGGGTTGCAACAAAGAAGTGCAATGCCCCTAATGAAAGTTTAAGGTCAAAAGACCATATTCATTAGAGTTTACGGCCCAGGGGAGTAAGCTCCTGGCCGTAAACTCTCAAACAAGTCATGAAATGGAGTTTAGAAGTACTACAACCTTAGAGGGGAATTGTTTCAAGGCTATACAAGTGTTTGGGCACCACATTGACTCCTTTGGGGAGTTTACGGCCCAAAGACCCTTCTCCCTTGGAGTTTACGGCCGTAAACTCCCTTGGGAGGGTTCTTATTGTCCTTTCAAGTCTCTACATTTCTAGGAACAAGTCTAGGCTTCAATACTTGGATCAAGGGAGGTTTATGGCATTAAATGGAACCATTTGATGGAGTTTACGGCCATAGAACTCTTTGGGCCGTAAACTCCCTCACACATGAGGTTCTAAGAATTTTAACTAGCCCAAAACTCATCTAGGTACTTGCCCTAAAAGTCTCTTGGCCTAAGGAAGTGTCTAGGGTGTCCTTTGACCCCTTTAAAGGAGTTTACGGCCCAAGAAATACTCTTGGCCGTAAACTCTTCAACACTTGAGCTTTTCATGATTTTTCTAGGTCCTAAACACATTAAGGTACTAGCCAAAAATGAAGACTAAGCCTTAGGAAGAGTTTGAAGTGGTTTTGGCACTTAATCTTGGAGTTTACGGCCTAAGGAGCATCTTGGCCGTAAACTCCCTTCCAAAGTTGGTTTCTAATTGTTTTGTGGGTCTAAATCATGAGTTTAAGGCTTCTAGGTTCTTGTTCTAAGGCTAAAGGAACACTAGGCACTCATTTGTGCCCTTTACTTGGAGTTTACGGCCCAAGAGGTTGTTCCTTGGTCGTAAACTCCTCAAACTACTTGCTTTTGATTTGTTTCTAGCCTCTAATGATCATACACTAAGTCCTTAGTTAGATGCCTAACACGGAAATGGGACTAGGTGGCCTTTAGGCTTGATTTTGGAGTTTACTCCCCAAGAACGTTCTTGGGCGGTAAACTCCCGGATCTTGTGTTTTGGACATGTAAACAATGTTATAAAGCATATAACAAGTATTAAAACACATTTAGGGAAGTAGACTCACAATCTGGGATGAAAACCCGAAGATCCGTGAGAGAGTATTTGGCTTTTCTCTAAATGGAAATCAAATAATGAACCAATTTGGTTCAGAATTCTATTTATAGTCCAGAGATTTTTGGCAGAAAATATTTCTATTCTCGGAATGGATTCTAATGACCTAGAGTAATGGAATTACAGTGTTGCACAAAATCCTAGTGCACCCACTATCCTAATAACTCCTTAGGTGTAAAACCCTAAAACTGCCAAACTTATTCCAAAAGTTTGAATTTTCACTGAAACTGCTCTACTTCCATTGGATTGATGTGGTTTGATTTGAATGGAAAATTTCGGGTTGTCACAGTTAAGGGGTATGAACTCACCTGCAGTATGTGACTGGAATTGAACGGGCTGTTATCGTACGGAAGGATCAGACAAGTGCTTGGTGTCAAGTGAAGACTTAGACACACACAATGATCCTAATTACATATGAAACATATGTATATAAATAATTAGTGATTATAACACTAATTATACAAGTAATAACATTTAAGCGCGAGGACAACACTTTTGGTCAAGTGCTAGGAGGCTAATGGGTTGCAACAAAGAAGTGCAATGCCCCTAATGAAAGTTTAAGGTCAAAAGACCATATTCATTAGAGTTTACGGCCCAGGGGAGTAAGCTCCTGGCCGTAAACTCTCAAACAAGTCATGAAATGGAGTTTAGAAGTACTACAACCTTAGAGGGGAATTGTTTCAAGGCTATACAAGTGTTTGGGCACCACATTGACTCCTTTGGGGAGTTTACGGACCAAAGACCCTTCTCCCTTGGAGTTTACGGCCGTAAACTCCCTTGGGAGGGTTCTTATTGTCCTTTCAAGTCTCTACATTTCTAGGAACAAGTCTAGGCTTCAATACTTGGATCAAGGGAGGTTTATGGCATTAAATGGAACCATTTGATGGAGTTTACGGCCATAGAACTCTTTGGGCCGTAAACTCCCTCACACATGAGGTTCTAAGAATTTTAACTAGCCCAAAACTCATCTAGGTACTTGCCCTAAAAGTCTCTTGGCCTAAGGAAGTGTCTAGGGTGTCCTTTGACCCCTTTAAAGGAGTTTACGGCCCAAGAAATACTCTTGGCCGTAAACTCTTCAACACTTGAGCTTTTCATGATTTTTCTAGGTCCTAAACACATTAAGGTACTAGCCAAAAATGAAGACTAAGCCTTAGGAAGAGTTTGAAGTGGTTTTGGCACTTAATCTTGGAGTTTACGGCCTAAGGAGCATCTTGGCCGTAAACTCCCTTCCAAAGTTGGTTTCTAATTGTTTTGTGGGTCTAAATCATGAGTTTAAGGCTTCTAGGTTCTTGTTCTAAGGCTAAAGGAACACTAGGCACTCATTTGTGCCCTTTACTTGGAGTTTACGGCCCAAGAGGTTGTTCCTTGGTCGTAAACTCCTCAAACTACTTGCTTTTGATTTGTTTCTAGCCTCTAATGATCATACACTAAGTCCTTAGTTAGATGCCTAACACGGAAATGGGACTAGGTGGCCTTTAGGCTTGATTTTGGAGTTTACTCCCCAAGAACGTTCTTGGGCGGTAAACTCCCGGATCTTGTGTTTTGGACATGTAAACAATGTTATAAAGCATATAACAAGTATTAAAACACATTTAGGGAAGTAGACTCACAATCTGGGATGAAAACCCGAAGATCCGTGAGAGAGTATTTGGCTTTTCTCTAAATGGAAATCAAATAATGAACCAATTTGGTTCAGAATTCTATTTATAGTCCAGAGATTTTTGGCAGAAAATATTTCTATTCTCGGAATGGATTCTAATGACCTAGAGTAATGGAATTACAGTGTTGCACAAAATCCTAGTGCACCCACTATCCTAATAACTCCTTAGGTGTAAAACCCTAAAACTGCCAAACTTATTCCAAAAGTTTGAATTTTCACTGAAACTGCTCTACTTCCATTGGATTGATGTGGTTTGATTTGAATGGAAAATTTCGGGTTGTCACAGTTAAGGGGTATGAACTCACCTGCAGTATGTGACTGGAATTGAACGGGCTGTTATCGTACGGAAGGATCAGACAAGTGCTTGGTGTCAAGTGAAGACTTAGACACACACAATGATCCTAATTACATATGAAACATATGTATATAAATAATTAGTGATTATAACACTAATTATACAAGTAATAACATTTAAGCGCGAGGACAACACTTTTGGTCAAGTGCTAGGAGGCTAATGGGTTGCAACAAAGAAGTGCAATGCCCCTAATGAAAGTTTAAGGTCAAAAGACCATATTCATTAGAGTTTACGGCCCAGGGGAGTAAGCTCCTGGCCGTAAACTCTCAAACAAGTCATGAAATGGAGTTTAGAAGTACTACAACCTTAGAGGGGAATTGTTTCAAGGCTATACAAGTGTTTGGGCACCACATTGACTCCTTTGGGGAGTTTACGGCCCAAAGACCCTTCTCCCTTGGAGTTTACGGCCGTAAACTCCCTTGGGAGGGTTCTTATTGTCCTTTCAAGTCTCTACATTTCTAGGAACAAGTCTAGGCTTCAATACTTGGATCAAGGGAGGTTTATGGCATTAAATGGAACCATTTGATGGAGTTTACGGCCATAGAACTCTTTGGGCCGTAAACTCCCTCACACATGAGGTTCTAAGAATTTTAACTAGCCCAAAACTCATCTAGGTACTTGCCCTAAAAGTCTCTTGGCCTAAGGAAGTGTCTAGGGTGTCCTTTGACCCCTTTAAAGGAGTTTACGGCCCAAGAAATACTCTTGGCCGTAAACTCTTCAACACTTGAGCTTTTCATGATTTTTCTAGGTCCTAAACACATTAAGGTACTAGCCAAAAATGAAGACTAAGCCTTAGGAAGAGTTTGAAGTGGTTTTGGCACTTAATCTTGGAGTTTACGGCCTAAGGAGCATCTTGGCCGTAAACTCCCTTCCAAAGTTGGTTTCTAATTGTTTTGTGGGTCTAAATCATGAGTTTAAGGCTTCTAGGTTCTTGTTCTAAGGCTAAAGGAACACTAGGCACTCATTTGTGCCCTTTACTTGGAGTTTACGGCCCAAGAGGTTGTTCCTTGGCCGTAAACTCCTCAAACTACTTGCTTTTGATTTGTTTCTAGCCTCTAATGATCATACACTAAGTCCTTAGTTAGATGCCTAACACGGAAATGGGACTAGGTGGCCTTTAGGCTTGATTTTGGAGTTTACTCCCCAAGAACGTTCTTGGGCGGTAAACTCCCGGATCTTGTGTTTTGGACATGTAAACAATGTTATAAAGCATATAACAAGTATTAAAACACATTTAGGGAAGTAGACTCACAATCTGGGATGAAAACCCGAAGATCCGTGAGAGAGTATTTGGCTTTTCTCTAAATGGAAATCAAATAATGAACCAATTTGGTTCAGAATTCTATTTATAGTCCAGAGATTTTTGGCAGAAAATATTTCTATTCTCGGAATGGATTCTAATGACCTAGAGTAATGGAATTACAGTGTTGCACAAAATCCTAGTGCACCCACTATCCTAATAACTCCTTAGGTGTAAAACCCTAAAACTGCCAAACTTATTCCAAAAGTTTGAATTTTCACTGAAACTGCTCTACTTCCATTGGATTGATGTGGTTTGATTTGAATGGAAAATTTCGGGTTGTCACAGTTAAGGGGTATGAACTCACCTGCAGTATGTGACTGGAATTGAACGGGCTGTTATCGTACGGAAGGATCAGACAAGTGCTTGGTGTCAAGTGAAGACTTAGACACACACAATGATCCTAATTACATATGAAACATATGTATATAAATAATTAGTGACTATAACACTAATTATACAAGTAATAACATTTAAGCGCGAGGACAACACTTTTGGTCAAGTGCTAGGAGGCTAATGGGTTGCAACAAAGAAGTGCAATGCCCCTAATGAAAGTTTAAGGTCAAAAGACCATATTCATTAGAGTTTACCGCCCAGGGGAGTAAGCTCCTGGCCGTAAACTCTCAAACAAGTCATGAAATGGAGTTTAGAAGTACTACAACCTTAGAGGGGAATTGTTTCAAGGCTATACAAGTGTTTGGGCACCACATTGACTCCTTTGGGGAGTTTACGGCCCAAAGACCCTTCTCCCTTGGAGTTTACGGCCGTAAACTCCCTTGGGAGGGTTCTTATTGTCCTTTCAAGTCTCTAACATTTCTAGGAACAAGTCTAGGCTTCAATACTTGGATCAAGGGAGGTTTATGGCATTAAATGGAACCATTTGATGGAGTTTACGGCCATAGAACTCTTTGGGCCGTAAACTCCCTCACACATGAGGTTCTAAGAATTTTAACTAGCCCAAAACTCATCTAGGTACTTGCCCTAAAAGTCTCTTGGCCTAAGGAAGTGTCTAGGGTGTCCTTTGACCCCTTTAAAGGAGTTTACGGCCCAAGAAATACTCTTGGCCGTAAACTCTTCAACACTTGAGCTTTTCATGATTTTTCTAGGTCCTAAACACATTAAGGTACTAGCCAAAAATGAAGACTAAGCCTTAGGAAGAGTTTGAAGTGGTTTTGGCACTTAATCTTGGAGTTTACGGCCTAAGGAGCATCTTGGCCGTAAACTCCCTTCCAAAGTTGGTTTCTAATTGTTTTGTGGGTCTAAATCATGAGTTTAAGGCTTCTAGGTTCTTGTTCTAAGGCTAAAGGAACACTAGGCACTCATTTGTGCCCTTTACTTGGAGTTTACGGCCCAAGAGGTTGTTCCTTGGCCGTAAACTCCTCAAACTACTTGCTTTTGATTTGTTTCTAGCCTCTAATGATCATACACTAAGTCCTTAGTTAGATGCCTAACACGGAAATGGGACTAGGTGGCCTTTAGGCTTGATTTTGGAGTTTACTCCCCAAGAACGTTCTTGGGCGGTAAACTCCCGGATCTTGTGTTTTGGACATGTAAACAATGTTATAAAGCATATAACAAGTATTAAAACACATTTAGGGAAGTAGACTCACAATCTGGGATGAAAACCCGAAGATCCGTGAGAGAGTATGTGGCTTTTCTCTAAATGGAAATCAAATAATGAACCAATTTGGTTCAGAATTCTATTTATAGTCCAGAGATTTTTGGCAGAAAATATTTCTATTCTCGGAATGGATTCTAATGACCTAGAGTAATGGAATTACAGTGTTGCACAAAATCCTAGTGCACCCACTATCCTAATAACTCCTTAGGTGTAAAACCCTAAAACTGCCAAACTTATTCCAAAAGTTTGAATTTTCACTGAAACTGCTCTACTTCCATTGGATTGATGTGGTTTGATTTGAATGGAAAATTTCGGGTTGTCACAGTTAAGGGGTATGAACTCACCTGCAGTATGTGACTGGAATTGAACGGGCTGTTATCGTACGGAAGGATCAGACAAGTGCTTGGTGTCAAGTGAAGACTTAGACACACACAATGATCCTAATTACATATGAAACATATGTATATAAATAATTAGTGATTATAACACTAATTATACAAGTAATAACATTTAAGCGCGAGGACAACACTTTTGGTCAAGTGCTAGGAGGCTAATGGGTTGCAACAAAGAAGTGCAATGCCCCTAATGAAAGTTTAAGGTCAAAAGACCATATTCATTAGAGTTTACGGCCCAGGGGAGTAAGCTCCTGGCCGTAAACTCTCAAACAAGTCATGAAATGGAGTTTAGAAGTACTACAACCTTAGAGGGGAATTGTTTCAAGGCTATACAAGTGTTTGGGCACCACATTGACTCCTTTGGGGAGTTTACGGCCCAAAGACCCTTCTCCCTTGGAGTTTACGGCCGTAAACTCCCTTGGGAGGGTTCTTATTGTCCTTTCAAGTCTCTAACATTTCTAGGAACAAGTCTAGGCTTCAATACTTGGATCAAGGGAGGTTTATGGCATTAAATGGAACCATTTGATGGAGTTTACGGCCATAGAACTCTTTGGGCCGTAAACTCCCTCACACATGAGGTTCTAAGAATTTTAACTAGCCCAAAACTCATCTAGGTACTTGCCCTAAAAGTCTCTTGGCCTAAGGAAGTGTCTAGGGTGTCCTTTGACCCCTTTAAAGGAGTTTACGGCCCAAGAAATACTCTTGGCCGTAAACTCTTCAACACTTGAGCTTTTCATGATTTTTCTAGGTCCTAAACACATTAAGGTACTAGCCAAAAATGAAGACTAAGCCTTAGGAAGAGTTTGAAGTGGTTTTGGCACTTAATCTTGGAGTTTACGGCCTAAGGAGCATCTTGGCCGTAAACTCCCTTCCAAAGTTGGTTTCTAATTGTTTTGTGGGTCTAAATCATGAGTTTAAGGCTTCTAGGTTCTTGTTCTAAGGCTAAAGGAACACTAGGCACTCATTTGTGCCCTTTACTTGGAGTTTACGGCCCAAGAGGTTGTTCCTTGGCCGTAAACTCCTCAAACTACTTGCTTTTGATTTGTTTCTAGCCTCTAATGATCATACACTAAGTCCTTAGTTAGATGCCTAACACGGAAATGGGACTAGGTGGCCTTTAGGCTTGATTTTGGAGTTTACTCCCCAAGAACGTTCTTGGGCGGTAAACTCCCGGATCTTGTGTTTTGGACATGTAAACAATGTTATAAAGCATATAACAAGTATTAAAACACATTTAGGGAAGTAGACTCACAATCTGGGATGAAAACCCGAAGATCCGTGAGAGAGTATGTGGCTTTTCTCTAAATGGAAATCAAATAATGAACCAATTTGGTTCAGAATTCTATTTATAGTCCAGAGATTTTTGGCAGAAAATATTTCTATTCTCGGAATGGATTCTAATGACCTAGAGTAATGGAATTACAGTGTTGCACAAAATCCTAGTGCACCCACTATCCTAATAACTCCTTAGGTGTAAAACCCTAAAACTGCCAAACTTATTCCAAAAGTTTGAATTTTCACTGAAACTGCTCTACTTCCATTGGATTGATGTGGTTTGATTTGAATGGAAAATTTCGGGTTGTCACAGTTAAGGGGTATGAACTCACCTGCAGTATGTGACTGGAATTGAACGGGCTGTTATCGTACGGAAGGATCAGACAAGTGCTTGGTGTCAAGTGAAGACTTAGACACACACAATGATCCTAATTACATATGAAACATATGTATATAAATAATTAGTGATTATAACACTAATTATACAAGTAATAACATTTAAGCGCGAGGACAACACTTTTGGTCAAGTGCTAGGAGGCTAATGGGTTGCAACAAAGAAGTGCAATGCCCCTAATGAAAGTTTAAGGTCAAAAGACCATATTCATTAGAGTTTACGGCCCAGGGGAGTAAGCTCCTGGCCGTAAACTCTCAAACAAGTCATGAAATGGAGTTTAGAAGTACTACAACCTTAGAGGGGAATTGTTTCAAGGCTATACAAGTGTTTGGGCACCACATTGACTCCTTTGGGGAGTTTACGGCCCAAAGACCCTTCTCCCTTGGAGTTTACGGCCGTAAACTCCCTTGGGAGGGTTCTTATTGTCCTTTCAAGTCTCTAACATTTCTAGGAACAAGTCTAGGCTTCAATACTTGGATCAAGGGAGGTTTATGGCATTAAATGGAACCATTTGATGGAGTTTACGGCCATAGAACTCTTTGGGCCGTAAACTCCCTCACACATGAGGTTCTAAGAATTTTAACTAGCCCAAAACTCATCTAGGTACTTGCCCTAAAAGTCTCTTGGCCTAAGGAAGTGTCTAGGGTGTCCTTTGACCCCTTTAAAGGAGTTTACGGCCCAAGAAATACTCTTGGCCGTAAACTCTTCAACACTTGAGCTTTTCATGATTTTTCTAGGTCCTAAACACATTAAGGTACTAGCCAAAAATGAAGACTAAGCCTTAGGAAGAGTTTGAAGTGGTTTTGGCACTTAATCTTGGAGTTTACGGCCTAAGGAGCATCTTGGCCGTAAACTCCCTTCCAAAGTTGGTTTCTAATTGTTTTGTGGGTCTAAATCATGAGTTTAAGGCTTCTAGGTTCTTGTTCTAAGGCTAAAGGAACACTAGGCACTCATTTGTGCCCTTTACTTGGAGTTTACGGCCCAAGAGGTTGTTCCTTGGCCGTAAACTCCTCAAACTACTTGCTTTTGATTTGTTTCTAGCCTCTAATGATCATACACTAAGTCCTTAGTTAGATGCCTAACACGGAAATGGGACTAGGTGGCCTTTAGGCTTGATTTTGGAGTTTACTCCCCAAGAACGTTCTTGGGCGGTAAACTCCCGGATCTTGTGTTTTGGACATGTAAACAATGTTATAAAGCATATAACAAGTATTAAAACACATTTAGGGAAGTAGACTCACAATCTGGGATGAAAACCCGAAGATCCGTGAGAGAGTATGTGGCTTTTCTCTAAATGGAAATCAAATAATGAACCAATTTGGTTCAGAATTCTATTTATAGTCCAGAGATTTTTGGCAGAAAATATTTCTATTCTCGGAATGGATTCTAATGACCTAGAGTAATGGAATTACAGTGTTGCACGAAATCCTAGTGCACCCACTATCCTAATAACTCCTTAGGTGTAAAACCCTAAAACTGCCAAACTTATTCCAAAAGTTTGAATTTTCACTGAAACTGCTCTACTTCCATTGGATTGATGTGGTTTGATTTGAATGGAAAATTTCGGGTTGTCACAGTTAAGGGGTATGAACTCACCTGCAGTATGTGACTGGAATTGAACGGGCTGTTATCGTACGGAAGGATCAGACAAGTGCTTGGTGTCAAGTGAAGACTTAGACACACACAATGATCCTAATTACATATGAAACATATGTATATAAATAATTAGTGATTATAACACTAATTATACAAGTAATAACATTTAAGCGCGAGGACAACACTTTTGGTCAAGTGCTAGGAGGCTAATGGGTTGCAACAAAGAAGTGCAATGCCCCTAATGAAAGTTTAAGGTCAAAAGACCATATTCATTAGAGTTTACGGCCCAGGGGAGTAAGCTCCTGGCCGTAAACTCTCAAACAAGTCATGAAATGGAGTTTAGAAGTACTACAACCTTAGAGGGGAATTGTTTCAAGGCTATACAAGTGTTTGGGCACCACATTGACTCCTTTGGGGAGTTTACGGCCCAAAGACCCTTCTCCCTTGGAGTTTACGGCCGTAAACTCCCTTGGGAGGGTTCTTATTGTCCTTTCAAGTCTCTAACATTTCTAGGAACAAGTCTAGGCTTCAATACTTGGATCAAGGGAGGTTTATGGCATTAAATGGAACCATTTGATGGAGTTTACGGCCATAGAACTCTTTGGGCCGTAAACTCCCTCACACATGAGGTTCTAAGAATTTTAACTAGCCCAAAACTCATCTAGGTACTTGCCCTAAAAGTCTCTTGGCCTAAGGAAGTGTCTAGGGTGTCCTTTGACCCCTTTAAAGGAGTTTACGGCCCAAGAAATACTCTTGGCCGTAAACTCTTCAACACTTGAGCTTTTCATGATTTTTCT
This sequence comes from Lactuca sativa, assembly GCF_002870075.4. Lineage (NCBI taxonomy): Eukaryota > Viridiplantae > Streptophyta > Magnoliopsida > Asterales > Asteraceae > Lactuca > Lactuca sativa. Next base: position 116,936,427 of record NC_056627.2, read on the forward strand.
AGGTCCTAAACACATTAAGGTACTAGCCAAAAATGAAGACTAAGCCTTAGGAAGAGTTTGAAGTGGTTTTGGCACTTAATCTTGGAGTTTACGGCCTAAGGAGCATCTTGGCCGTAAACTCCCTTCCAAAGTTGGTTTCTAATTGTTTTGTGGGTCTAAATCATGAGTTTAAGGCTTCTAGGTTCTTGTTCTAAGGCTAAAGGAACACTAGGCACTCATTTGTGCCCTTTACTTGGAGTTTACGGCCCAAGAGGTTGTTCCTTGGCCGTAAACTCCTCAAACTACTTGCTTTTGATTTGTTTCTAGCCTCTAATGATCATACACTAAGTCCTTAGTTAGATGCCTAACACGGAAATGGGACTAGGTGGCCTTTAGGCTTGATTTTGGAGTTTACTCCCCAAGAACGTTCTTGGGCGGTAAACTCCCGGATCTTGTGTTTTGGACATGTAAACAATGTTATAAAGCATATAACAAGTATTAAAACACATTTAGGGAAGTAGACTCACAATCTGGGATGAAAACCCGAAGATCCGTGAGAGAGTATGTGGCTTTTCTCTAAATGGAAATCAAATAATGAACCAATTTGGTTCAGAATTCTATTTATAGTCCAGAGATTTTTGGCAGAAAATATTTCTATTCTCGGAATGGATTCTAATGACCTAGAGTAATGGAATTACAGTGTTGCACGAAATCCTAGTGCACCCACTATCCTAATAACTCCTTAGGTGTAAAACCCTAAAACTGCCAAACTTATTCCAAAAGTTTGAATTTTCACTGAAACTGCTCTACTTCCATTGGATTGATGTGGTTTGATTTGAATGGAAAATTTCGGGTTGTCACAGTTAAGGGGTATGAACTCACCTGCAGTATGTGACTGGAATTGAACGGGCTGTTATCGTACGGAAGGATCAGACAAGTGCTTGGTGTCAAGTGAAGACTTAGACACACACAATGATCCTAATTACATATGAAACATATGTATATAAATAATTAGTGATTATAACACTAATTATACAAGTAATAACATTTAAGCGCGAGGACAACACTTTTGGTCAAGTGCTAGGAGGCTAATGGGTTGCAACAAAGAAGTGCAATGCCCCTAATGAAAGTTTAAGGTCAAAAGACCATATTCATTAGAGTTTACGGCCCAGGGGAGTAAGCTCCTGGCCGTAAACTCTCAAACAAGTCATGAAATGGAGTTTAGAAGTACTACAACCTTAGAGGGGAATTGTTTCAAGGCTATACAAGTGTTTGGGCACCACATTGACTCCTTTGGGGAGTTTACGGCCCAAAGACCCTTCTCCCTTGGAGTTTACGGCCGTAAACTCCCTTGGGAGGGTTCTTATTGTCCTTTCAAGTCTCTAACATTTCTAGGAACAAGTCTAGGCTTCAATACTTGGATCAAGGGAGGTTTATGGCATTAAATGGAACCATTTGATGGAGTTTACGGCCATAGAACTCTTTGGGCCGTAAACTCCCTCACACATGAGGTTCTAAGAATTTTAACTAGCCCAAAACTCATCTAGGTACTTGCCCTAAAAGTCTCTTGGCCTAAGGAAGTGTCTAGGGTGTCCTTTGACCCCTTTAAAGGAGTTTACGGCCCAAGAAATACTCTTGGCCGTAAACTCTTCAACACTTGAGCTTTTCATGATTTTTCTAGGTCCTAAACACATTAAGGTACTAGCCAAAAATGAAGACTAAGCCTTAGGAAGAGTTTGAAGTGGTTTTGGCACTTAATCTTGGAGTTTACGGCCTAAGGAGCATCTTGGCCGTAAACTCCCTTCCAAAGTTGGTTTCTAATTGTTTTGTGGGTCTAAATCATGAGTTTAAGGCTTCTAGGTTCTTGTTCTAAGGCTAAAGGAACACTAGGCACTCATTTGTGCCCTTTACTTGGAGTTTACGGCCCAAGAGGTTGTTCCTTGGCCGTAAACTCCTCAAACTACTTGCTTTTGATTTGTTTCTAGCCTCTAATGATCATACACTAAGTCCTTAGTTAGATGCCTAACACGGAAATGGGACTAGGTGGCCTTTAGGCTTGATTTTGGAGTTTACTCCCCAAGAACGTTCTTGGGCGGTAAACTCCCGGATCTTGTGTTTTGGACATGTAAACAATGTTATAAAGCATATAACAAGTATTAAAACACATTTAGGGAAGTAGACTCACAATCTGGGATGAAAACCCGAAGATCCGTGAGAGAGTATTTGGCTTTTCTCTAAATGGAAATCAAATAATGAACCAATTTGGTTCAGAATTCTATTTATAGTCTAGAGATTTTTGGCAGAAAATATTTCTATTCTCGGAATGGATTCTAATGACCTAGAGTAATGGAATTACAGTGTTGCACAAAATCCTAGTGCACCCACTATCCTAATAACTCCTTAGGTGTAAAACCCTAAAACTGCCAAACTTATTCCAAAAGTTTGAATTTTCACTGAAACTGCTCTACTTCCATTGGATTGATGTGGTTTGATTTGAATGGAAAATTTCGGGTTGTCACAGTTAAGGGGTATGAACTCACCTGCAGTATGTGACTGGAATTGAACGGGCTGTTATCGTACGGAAGGATCAGACAAGTGCTTGGTGTCAAGTGAAGACTTAGACACACACAATGATCCTAATTACATATGAAACATATGTATATAAATAATTAGTGATTATAACACTAATTATACAAGTAATAACATTTAAGCGCGAGGACAACACTTTTGGTCAAGTGCTAGGAGGCTAATGGGTTGCAACAAAGAAGTGCAATGCCCCTAATGAAAGTTTAAGGTCAAAAGACCATATTCATTAGAGTTTACGGCCCAGGGGAGTAAGCTCCTGGCCGTAAACTCTCAAACAAGTCATGAAATGGAGTTTAGAAGTACTACAACCTTAGAGGGGAATTGTTTCAAGGCTATACAAGTGTTTGGGCACCACACTGACTCCTTTGGGGAGTTTACGGCCCAAAGACCCTTCTCCCTTGGAGTTTACGGCCGTAAACTCCCTTGGGAGGGTTCTTATTGTCCTTTCAAGTCTCTAACATTTCTAGGAACAAGTCTAGGCTTCAATACTTGGATCAAGGGAGGTTTATGGCATTAAATGGAACCATTTGATGGAGTTTACGGCCATAGAACTCTTTGGGCCGTAAACTCCCTCACACATGAGGTTCTAAGAATTTTAACTAGCCCAAAACTCATCTAGGTACTTGCCCTAAAAGTCTCTTGGCCTAAGGAAGTGTCTAGGGTGTCCTTTGACCCCTTTAAAGGAGTTTACGGCCCAAGAAATACTCTTGGCCGTAAACTCTTCAACACTTGAGCTTTTCATGATTTTTCTAGGTCCTAAACACATTAAGGTACTAGCCAAAAATGAAGACTAAGCCTTAGGAAGAGTTTGAAGTGGTTTTGGCACTTAATCTTGGAGTTTACGGCCTAAGGAGCATCTTGGCCGTAAACTCCCTTCCAAAGTTGGTTTCTAATTGTTTTGTGGGTCTAAATCATGAGTTTAAGGCTTCTAGGTTCTTGTTCTAAGGCTAAAGGAACACTAGGCACTCATTTGTGCCCTTTACTTGGAGTTTACGGCCCAAGAGGTTGTTCCTTGGCCGTAAACTCCTCAAACTACTTGCTTTTGATTTGTTTCTAGCCTCTAATGATCATACACTAAGTCCTTAGTTAGATGCCTAACACGGAAATGGGACTAGGTGGCCTTTAGGCTTGATTTTGGAGTTTACTCCCCAAGAACGTTCTTGGGCGGTAAACTCCCGGATCTTGTGTTTTGGACATGTAAACAATGTTATAAAGCATATAACAAGTATTAAAACACATTTAGGGAAGTAGACTCACAATCTGGGATGAAAACCCGAAGATCCGTGAGAGAGTATGTGGCTTTTCTCTAAATGGAAATCAAATAATGAACCAATTTGGTTCAGAATTCTATTTATAGTCCAGAGATTTTTGGCAGAAAATATTTCTATTCTCGGAATGGATTCTAATGACCTAGAGTAATGGAATTACAGTGTTGCACAAAATCCTAGTGCACCCACTATCCTAATAACTCCTTAGGTGTAAAACCCTAAAACTGCCAAACTTATTCCAAAAGTTTGAATTTTCACTGAAACTGCTCTACTTCCATTGGATTGATGTGGTTTGATTTGAATGGAAAATTTCGGGTTGTCACAGTTAAGGGGTATGAACTCACCTGCAGTATGTGACTGGAATTGAACGGGCTGTTATCGTACGGAAGGATCAGACAAGTGCTTGGTGTCAAGTGAAGACTTAGACACACACAATGATCCTAATTACATATGAAACATATGTATATAAATAATTAGTGATTATAACACTAATTATACAAGTAATAACATTTAAGCGCGAGGACAACACTTTTGGTCAAGTGCTAGGAGGCTAATGGGTTGCAACAAAGAAGTGCAATGCCCCTAATGAAAGTTTAAGGTCAAAAGACCATATTCATTAGAGTTTACGGCCCAGGGGAGTAAGCTCCTGGCCGTAAACTCTCAAACAAGTCATGAAATGGAGTTTAGAAGTACTACAACCTTAGAGGGGAATTGTTTCAAGGCTATACAAGTGTTTGGGCACCACACTGACTCCTTTGGGGAGTTTACGGCCCAAAGACCCTTCTCCCTTGGAGTTTATGGCCGTAAACTCCCTTGGGAGGGTTCTTATTGTCCTTTCAAGTCTCTAACATTTCTAGGAACAAGTCTAGGCTTCAATACTTGGATCAAGGGAGGTTTATGGCATTAAATGGAACCATTTGATGGAGTTTACGGCCATAGAACTCTTTGGGCCGTAAACTCCCTCACACATGAGGTTCTAAGAATTTTAACTAGCCCAAAACTCATCTAGGTACTTGCCCTAAAAGTCTCTTGGCCTAAGGAAGTGTCTAGGGTGTCCTTTGACCCCTTTAAAGGAGTTTACAGCCCAAGAAATACTCTTGGCCGTAAACTCTTCAACACTTGAGCTTTTCATGATTTTTCTAGGTCCTAAACACATTAAGGTACTAGCCAAAAATGAAGACTAAGCCTTAGGAAGAGTTTGAAGTGGTTTTGGCACTTAATCTTGGAGTTTACGGCCTAAGGAGCATCTTGGCCGTAAACTCCCTTCCAAAGTTGGTTTCTAATTGTTTTGTGGGTCTAAATCATGAGTTTAAGGCTTCTAGGTTCTTGTTCTAAGGCTAAAGGAACACTAGGCACTCATTTGTGCCCTTTACTTGGAGTTTACGGCCCAAGAGGTTGTTCCTTGGCCGTAAACTCCTCAAACTACTTGCTTTTGATTTGTTTCTAGCCTCTAATGATCATACACTAAGTCCTTAGTTAGATGCCTAACATGGAAATGGGACTAGGTGGCCTTTAGGCTTGATTTTGGAGTTTACTCCCCAAGAACGTTCTTGGGCGGTAAACTCCCGGATCTTGTGTTTTGGACATGTAAACAATGTTATAAAGCATATAACAAGTATTAAAACACATTTAGGGAAGTAGACTCACAATCTGGGATGAAAACCCGAAGATCCGTGAGAGAGTATTTGGCTTTTCTCTAAATGGAAATCAAATAATGAACCAATTTGGTTCAGAATTCTATTTATAGTCCAGAGATTTTTGGCAGAAAATATTTCTATTCTCGGAATGGATTCTAATGACCTAGAGTAATGGAATTACAGTGTTGCACAAAATCCTAGTGCACCCACTATCCTAATAACTCCTTAGGTGTAAAACCCTAAAACTGCCAAACTTATTCCAAAAGTTTGAATTTTCACTGAAACTGCTCTACTTCCATTGGATTGATGTGGTTTGATTTGAATGGAAAATTTCGGGTTGTCACAGTTAAGGGGTATGAACTCACCTGCAGTATGTGACTGGAATTGAACGGGCTGTTATCGTACGGAAGGATCAGACAAGTGCTTGGTGTCAAGTGAAGACTTAGACACACACAATGATCCTAATTACATATGAAACATATGTATATAAATAATTAGTGATTATAACACTAATTATACAAGTAATAACATTTAAGCGCGAGGACAACACTTTTGGTCAAGTGCTAGGAGGCTAATGGGTTGCAACAAAGAAGTGCAATGCCCCTAATGAAAGTTTAAGGTCAAAAGACCATATTCATTAGAGTTTACGGCCCAGGGGAGTAAGCTCCTGGCCGTAAACTCTCAAACAAGTCATGAAATGGAGTTTAGAAGTACTACAACCTTAGAGGGGAATTGTTTCAAGGCTATACAAGTGTTTGGGCACCACACTGACTCCTTTGGGGAGTTTACGGCCCAAAGACCCTTCTCCCTTGGAGTTTATGGCCGTAAACTCCCTTGGGAGGGTTCTTATTGTCCTTTCAAGTCTCTAACATTTCTAGGAACAAGTCTAGGCTTCAATACTTGGATCAAGGGAGGTTTATGGCATTAAATGGAACCATTTGATGGAGTTTACGGCCATAGAACTCTTTGGGCCGTAAACTCCCTCACACATGAGGTTCTAAGAATTTTAACTAGCCCAAAACTCATCTAGGTACTTGCCCTAAAAGTCTCTTGGCCTAAGGAAGTGTCTAGGGTGTCCTTTGACCCCTTTAAAGGAGTTTACAGCCCAAGAAATACTCTTGGCCGTAAACTCTTCAACACTTGAGCTTTTCATGATTTTTCTAGGTCCTAAACACATTAAGGTACTAGCCAAAAATGAAGACTAAGCCTTAGGAAGAGTTTGAAGTGGTTTTGGCACTTAATCTTGGAGTTTACGGCCTAAGGAGCATCTTGGCCGTAAACTCCCTTCCAAAGTTGGTTTCTAATTGTTTTGTGGGTCTAAATCATGAGTTTAAGGCTTCTAGGTTCTTGTTCTAAGGCTAAAGGAACACTAGGCACTCATTTGTGCCCTTTACTTGGAGTTTACGGCCCAAGAGGTTGTTCCTTGGCCGTAAACTCCTCAAACTACTTGCTTTTGATTTGTTTCTAGCCTCTAATGATCATACACTAAGTCCTTAGTTAGATGCCTAACATGGAAATGGGACTAGGTGGCCTTTAGGCTTGATTTTGGAGTTTACTCCCCAAGAACGTTCTTGGGCGGTAAACTCCCGGATCTTGTGTTTTGGACATGTAAACAATGTTATAAAGCATATAACAAGTATTAAAACACATTTAGGGAAGTAGACTCACAATCTGGGATGAAAACCCGAAGATCCGTGAGAGAGTATTTGGCTTTTCTCTAAATGGAAATCAAATAATGAACCAATTTGGTTCAGAATTCTATTTATAGTCCAGAGATTTTTGGCAGAAAATATTTCTATTCTCGGAATGGATTCTAATGACCTAGAGTAATGGAATTACAGTGTTGCACAAAATCCTAGTGCACCCACTATCCTAATAACTCCTTAGGTGTAAAACCCTAAAACTGCCAAACTTATTCCAAAAGTTTGAATTTTCACTGAAACTGCTCTACTTCCATTGGATTGATGTGGTTTGATTTGAATGGAAAATTTCGGGTTGTCACAGTTAAGGGGTATGAACTCACCTGCAGTATGTGACTGGAATTGAACGGGCTGTTATCGTACGGAAGGATCAGACAAGTGCTTGGTGTCAAGTGAAGACTTAGACACACACAATGATCCTAATTACATATGAAACATATGTATATAAATAATTAGTGATTATAACACTAATTATACAAGTAATAACATTTAAGCGCGAGGACAACACTTTTGGTCAAGTGCTAGGAGGCTAATGGGTTGCAACAAAGAAGTGCAATGCCCCTAATGAAAGTTTAAGGTCAAAAGACCATATTCATTAGAGTTTACGGCCCAGGGGAGTAAGCTCCTGGCCGTAAACTCTCAAACAAGTCATGAAATGGAGTTTAGAAGTACTACAACCTTAGAGGGGAATTGTTTCAAGGCTATACAAGTGTTTGGGCACCACACTGACTCCTTTGGGGAGTTTACGGCCCAAAGACCCTTCTCCTTTGGAGTTTATGGCCGTAAACTCCCCTTGGGAGGGTTCGTATTGTCCTTTCAAGTCTCTAACATTTCTAGGAACAAGTCTAGGCTTCAATACTTGGATCAAGGGAGGTTTATGGCATTAAATGGAACCATTTGATGGAGTTTACGGCCATAGAACTCTTTGGGCCGTAAACTCCCTCACACATGAGGTTCTAAGAATTTTAACTAGCCCAAAACTCATCTAGGTACTTGCCCTTTAAGTCTCTTGGCTTAAGGAAGTGTCTAGGGTGTCCTTTGACCCCTTTAAAGGAGTTTACGGCCCAAGAAATACTCTTGGCCGTAAACTCTTCAACACTTGAGCTTTTCATGATTTTTCTAGGTCCTAAACACATTAAGGTACTAGCCAAAAATGAAGACTAAGCCTTAGGAAGAGTTTGAAGTGGTTTTGGCACTTAATCTTGGAGTTTACGGCCTAAGGAGCATCTTGGCCGTAAACTCCCTTCCAAAGTTGGTTTCTAATTGTTTTGTGGGTCTAAATCATGAGTTTAAGGCTTCTAGGTTCTTGTTCTAAGGCTAAAGGAACACTAGGCACTCATTTGTGCCCTTTACTTGGAGTTTACGGCCCAAGAGGTTGTTCCTTGGCCGTAAACTCCTCAAACTACTTGCTTTTGATTTGTTTCTAGCCTCTAATGATCATACACTAAGTCCTTAGTTAGATGCCTAACACGGAAATGGGACTAGGTGGCCTTTAGGCTTGATTTTGGAGTTTACTCCCCAAGAACGTTCTTGGGCGGTAAACTCCCGGATCTTGTGTTTTGGACATGTAAACAATGTTATAAAGCATATAACAAGTATTAAAACACATTTAGGGAAGTAGACTCACAATCTGGGATGAAAACCCGAAGATCCGTGAGAGAGTATTTGGCTTTTCTCTAAATGGAAATCAAATAATGAACCAATTTGGTTCAGAATTCTATTTATAGTCTAGAGATTTTTGGCAGAAAATATTTCTATTCTCGGAATGGATTCTAATGACCTAGAGTAATGGAATTACAGTGTTGCACAAAATCCTAGTGCACCCACTATCCTAATAACTCCTTAGGTGTAAAACCCTAAAACTGCCAAACTTATTCCAAAAGTTTGAATTTTCACTGAAACTGCTCTACTTCCATTGGATTGATGTGGTTTGATTTGAATGGAAAATTTCGGGTTGTCACAGTTAAGGGGTATGAACTCACCTGCAGTATGTGACTGGAATTGAACGGGCTGTTATCGTACGGAAGGATCAGACAAGTGCTTGGTGTCAAGTGAAGACTTAGACACACACAATGATCCTAATTACATATGAAACATATGTATATAAATAATTAGTGATTATAACACTAATTATACAAGTAATAACATTTAAGCGCGAGGACAACACTTTTGGTCAAGTGCTAGGAGGCTAATGGGTTGCAACAAAGAAGTGCAATGCCCCTAATGAAAGTTTAAGGTCAAAAGACCATATTCATTAGAGTTTACGGCCCAGGGGAGTAAGCTCCTGGCCGTAAACTCTCAAACAAGTCATGAAATGGAGTTTAGAAGTACTACAACCTTAGAGGGGAATTGTTTCAAGGCTATACAAGTGTTTGGGCACCACACTGACTCCTTTGGGGAGTTTACGGCCCAAAGACCCTTCTCCCTTGGAGTTTACGGCCGTAAACTCCCTTGGGAGGGTTCTTATTGTCCTTTCAAGTCTCTAACATTTCTAGGAACAAGTCTAGGCTTCAATACTTGGATCAAGGGAGGTTTATGGCATTAAATGGAACCATTTGATGGAGTTTACGGCCATAGAACTCTTTGGGCCGTAAACTCCCTCACACATGAGGTTCTAAGAATTTTAACTAGCCCAAAACTCATCTAGGTACTTGCCCTAAAAGTCTCTTGGCCTAAGGAAGTGTCTAGGGTGTCCTTTGACCCCTTTAAAGGAGTTTACGGCCCAAGAAATACTCTTGGCCGTAAACTCTTCAACACTTGAGCTTTTCATGATTTTTCTAGGTCCTAAACACATTAAGGTACTAGCCAAAAATGAAGACTAAGCCTTAGGAAGAGTTTGAAGTGGTTTTGGCACTTAATCTTGGAGTTTACGGCCTAAGGAGCATCTTGGCCGTAAACTCCCTTCCAAAGTTGGTTTCTAATTGTTTTGTGGGTCTAAATCATGAGTTTAAGGCTTCTAGGTTCTTGTTCTAAGGCTAAAGGAACACTAGGCACTCATTTGTGCCCTTTACTTGGAGTTTACGGCCCAAGAGGTTGTTCCTTGGCCGTAAACTCCTCAAACTACTTGCTTTTGATTTGTTTCTAGCCTCTAATGATCATACACTAAGTCCTTAGTTAGATGCCTAACATGGAAATGGGACTAGGTGGCCTTTAGGCTTGATTTTGGAGTTTACTCCCCAAGAACGTTCTTGGGCGGTAAACTCCCGGATCTTGTGTTTTGGACATGTAAACAATGTTATAAAGCATATAACAAGTATTAAAACACATTTAGGGAAGTAGACTCACAATCTGGGATGAAAACCCGAAGATCCGTGAGAGAGTATTTGGCTTTTCTCTAAATGGAAATCAAATAATGAACCAATTTGGTTCAGAATTCTATTTATAGTCCAGAGATTTTTGGCAGAAAATATTTCTATTCTCGGAATGGATTCTAATGACCTAGAGTAATGGAATTACAGTGTTGCACAAAATCCTAGTGCACCCACTCTCCTAATAACTCCTTAGGTGTAAAACCCTAAAACTGCCAAACTTATTCCAAAAGTTTGAATTTTCACTGAAACTGCTCTACTTCCATTGGATTGATGTGGTTTGATTTGAATGGAAAATTTCGGGTTGTCACAGTTAAGGGGTATGAACTCACCTGCAGTATGTGACTGGAATTGAACGGGCTGTTATCGTACGGAAGGATCAGACAAGTGCTTGGTGTCAAGTGAAGACTTAGACACACACAATGATCCTAATTACATATGTATATAAATAATTAGTGATTATAACACTAATTATACAAGTAATAACATTTAAGTGCGAGGACAACACTTTTGGTCAAGTGCTAGGAGGCTAATGGGTTGCAACAAAGAAGTGCAATGCCCCTAATGAAAGTTTAAGGTCAAAAGACCATATTCATTAGAGTTTACGGCCCAGGGGAGTAAGCTCCTGGCCGTAAACTCTCAAACAAGTCATGAAATGGAGTTTAGAAGTACTACAACCTTAGAGGGGAATTGTTTCAAGGCTATACAAGTGTTTGGGCACCACACTGACTCCTTTGGGGAGTTTACGGCCCAAAGACCCTTCTCCTTTGGAGTTTATGGCCGTAAACTCCCCTTGGGAGGGTTCGTATTGTCCTTTCAAGTCTCTAACATTTCTAGGAACAAGTCTAGGCTTCAATACTTGGATCAAGGGAGGTTTATGGCATTAAATGGAACCATTTGATGGAGTTTACGGCCATAGAACTCTTTGGGCCGTAAACTCCCTCACACATGAGGTTCTAAGAATTTTAACTAGCCCAAAACTCATCTAGGTACTTGCCCTTTAAGTCTCTTGGCCTAAGGAAGTGTCTAGGGTGTCCTTTGACCCCTTTAAAGGAGTTTACGGCCCAAGAAATACTCTTGGCCGTAAACTCTTCAACACTTGAGCTTTTCATGATTTTTCTAGGTCCTAAACACATTAAGGTACTAGCCAAAAATGAAGACTAAGCCTTAGGAAGAGTTTGAAGTGGTTTTGGCACTTAATCTTGGAGTTTACGGCCTAAGGAGCATCTTGGCCGTAAACTCCCTTCCAAAGTTGGTTTCTAATTGTTTTGTGGGTCTAAATCATGAGTTTAAGGCTTCTAGGTTCTTGTTCTAAGGCTAAAGGAACACTAGGCACTCATTTGTGCCCTTTACTTGGAGTTTACGGCCCAAGAGGTTGTTCCTTGGCCGTAAACTCCTCAAACTACTTGCTTTTGATTTGTTTCTAGCCTCTAATGATCATACACTAAGTCCTTAGTTAGATGCCTAACACGGAAATGGGACTAGGTGGCCTTTAGGCTTGATTTTGGAGTTTACTCCCCAAGAACGTTCTTGGGCGGTAAACTCCCGGATCTTGTGTTTTGGACATGTAAACAATGTTATAAAGCATATAACAAGTATTAAAACACATTTAGGGAAGTAGACTCACAATCTGGGATGAAAACCCGAAGATCCGTGAGAGAGTATTTGGCTTTTCTCTAAATGGAAATCAAATAATGAACCAATTTGGTTCAGAATTCTATTTATAGTCTAGAGATTTTTGGCAGAAAATATTTCTATTCTCGGAATGGATTCTAATGACCTAGAGTAATGGAATTACAGTGTTGCACAAAATCCTAGTGCACCCACTATCCTAATAACTCCTTAGGTGTAAAACCCTAAAACTGCCAAACTTATTCCAAAAGTTTGAATTTTCACTGAAACTGCTCTACTTCCATTGGATTGATGTGGTTTGATTTGAATGGAAAATTTCGGGTTGTCACAGTTAAGGGGTATGAACTCACCTGCAGTATGTGACTGGAATTGAACGGGCTGTTATCGTACGGAAGGATCAGACAAGTGCTTGGTGTCAAGTGAAGACTTAGACACACACAATGATCCTAATTACATATGAAACATATGTATATAAATAATTAGTGATTATAACACTAATTATACAAGTAATAACATTTAAGCGCGAGGACAACACTTTTGGTCAAGTGCTAGGAGGCTAATGGGTTGCAACAAAGAAGTGCAATGCCCCTAATGAAAGTTTAAGGTCAAAAGACCATATTCATTAGAGTTTACGGCCCAGGGGAGTAAGCTCCTGGCCGTAAACTCTCAAACAAGTCATGAAATGGAGTTTAGAAGTACTACAACCTTAGAGGGGAATTGTTTCAAGGCTATACAAGTGTTTGGGCACCACACTGACTCCTTTGGGGAGTTTACGGCCCAAAGACCCTTCTCCCTTGGAGTTTACGGCCGTAAACTCCCTTGGGAGGGTTCTTATTGTCCTTTCAAGTCTCTAACATTTCTAGGAACAAGTCTAGGCTTCAATACTTGGATCAAGGGAGGTTTATGGCATTAAATGGAACCATTTGATGGAGTTTACGGCCATAGAACTCTTTGGGCCGTAAACTCCCTCACACATGAGGTTCTAAGAATTTTAACTAGCCCAAAACTCATCTAGGTACTTGCCCTAAAAGTCTCTTGGCCTAAGGAAGTGTCTAGGGTGTCCTTTGACCCCTTTAAAGGAGTTTACGGCCCAAGAAATACTCTTGGCCGTAAACTCTTCAACACTTGAGCTTTTCATGATTTTTCTAGGTCCTAAACACATTAAGGTACTAGCCAAAAATGAAGACTAAGCCTTAGGAAGAGTTTGAAGTGGTTTTGGCACTTAATCTTGGAGTTTACGGCCTAAGGAGCATCTTGGCCGTAAACTCCCTTCCAAAGTTGGTTTCTAATTGTTTTGTGGGTCTAAATCATGAGTTTAAGGCTTCTAGGTTCTTGTTCTAAGGCTAAAGGAACACTAGGCACTCATTTGTGCCCTTTACTTGGAGTTTACGGCCCAAGAGGTTGTTCCTTGGCCGTAAACTCCTCAAACTACTTGCTTTTGATTTGTTTCTAGCCTTTAATGATCATACACTAAGTCCTTAGTTAGATGCCTAACATGGAAATGGGACTAGGTGGCCTTTAGGCTTGATTTTGGAGTTTACTCCCCAAGAACGTTCTTGGGCGGTAAACTCCCGGATCTTGTGTTTTGGACATGTAAACAATGTTATAAAGCATATAACAAGTATTAAAACACATTTAGGGAAGTAGACTCACAATCTGGGATGAAAACCCGAAGATCCGTGAGAGAGTATTTGGCTTTTCTCTAAATGGAAATCAAATAATGAACCAATTTGGTTCAGAATTCTATTTATAGTCCAGAGATTTTTGGCAGAAAATATTTCTATTCTCGGAATGGATTCTAATGACCTAGAGTAATGGAATTACAGTGTTGCACAAAATCCTAGTGCACCCACTATCCTAATAACTCCTTAGGTGTAAAACCCTAAAACTGCCAAACTTATTCCAAAAGTTTGAATTTTCACTGAAACTGCTCTACTTCCATTGGATTGATGTGGTTTGATTTGAATGGAAAATTTCGGGTTGTCACAGTTAAGGGGTATGAACTCACCTGCAGTATGTGACTGGAATTGAACGGGCTGTTATCGTACGGAAGGATCAGACAAGTGCTTGGTGTCAAGTGAAGACTTAGACACACACAATGATCCTAATTACATATGTATATAAATAATTAGTGATTATAACACTAATTATACAAGTAATAACATTTAAGTGCGAGGACAACACTTTTGGTCAAGTGCTAGGAGGCTAATGGGTTGCAACAAAGAAGTGCAATGCCCCTAATGAAAGTTTAAGGTCAAAAGACCATATTCATTAGAGTTTACGGCCCAGGGGAGTAAGCTCCTGGCCGTAAACTCTCAAACAAGTCATGAAATGGAGTTTAGAAGTACTACAACCTTAGAGGGGAATTGTTTCAAGGCTATACAAGTGTTTGGGCACCACACTGACTCCTTTGGGGAGTTTACGGCCCAAAGACCCTTCTCCTTTGGAGTTTATGGCCGTAAACTCCCCTTGGGAGGGTTCGTATTGTCCTTTCAAGTCTCTAACATTTCTAGGAACAAGTCTAGGCTTCAATACTTGGATCAAGGGAGGTTTATGGCATTAAATGGAACCATTTGATGGAGTTTACGGCCATAGAACTCTTTGGGCCGTAAACTCCCTCACACATGAGGTTCTAAGAATTTTAACTAGCCCAAAACTCATCTAGGTACTTGCCCTTTAAGTCTCTTGGCCTAAGGAAGTGTCTAGGGTGTCCTTTGACCCCTTTAAAGGAGTTTACGGCCCAAGAAATACTCTTGGCCGTAAACTCTTCAACACTTGAGCTTTTCATGATTTTTCTAGGTCCTAAACACATTAAGGTACTAGCCAAAAATGAAGACTAAGCCTTAGGAAGAGTTTGAAGTGGTTTTGGCACTTAATCTTGGAGTTTACGGCCTAAGGAGCATCTTGGCCGTAAACTCCCTTCCAAAGTTGGTTTCTAATTGTTTTGTGGGTCTAAATCATGAGTTTAAGGCTTCTAGGTTCTTGTTCTAAGGCTAAAGGAACACTAGGCACTCATTTGTGCCCTTTACTTGGAGTTTACGGCCCAAGAGGTTGTTCCTTGGCCGTAAACTCCTCAAACTACTTGCTTTTGATTTGTTTCTAGCCTCTAATGATCATACACTAAGTCCTTAGTTAGATGCCTAACACGGAAATGGGACTAGGTGGCCTTTAGGCTTGATTTTGGAGTTTACTCCCCAAGAACGTTCTTGGGCGGTAAACTCCCGGATCTTGTGTTTTGGACATGTAAACAATGTTATAAAGCATATAACAAGTATTAAAACACATTTAGGGAAGTAGACTCACAATCTGGGATGAAAACCCGAAGATCCGTGAGAGAGTATTTGGCTTTTCTCTAAATGGAAATCAAATAATGAACCAATTTGGTTCAGAATTCTATTTATAGTCTAGAGATTTTTGGCAGAAAATATTTCTATTCTCGGAATGGATTCTAATGACCTAGAGTAATGGAATTACAGTGTTGCACAAAATCCTAGTGCACCCACTATCCTAATAACTCCTTAGGTGTAAAACCCTAAAACTGCCAAACTTATTCCAAAAGTTTGAATTTTCACTGAAACTGCTCTACTTCCATTGGATTGATGTGGTTTGATTTGAATGGAAAATTTCGGGTTGTCACAGTTAAGGGGTATGAACTCACCTGCAGTATGTGACTGGAATTGAACGGGCTGTTATCGTACGGAAGGATCAGACAAGTGCTTGGTGTCAAGTGAAGACTTAGACACACACAATGATCCTAATTACATATGAAACATATGTATA
Organism: Lactuca sativa; assembly: GCF_002870075.4. NCBI lineage: Eukaryota > Viridiplantae > Streptophyta > Magnoliopsida > Asterales > Asteraceae > Lactuca > Lactuca sativa. The sequence goes on from NC_056627.2 coordinate 116,952,317, forward strand.
TAAATAATTAGTGATTATAACACTAATTATACAAGTAATAACATTTAAGCGCGAGGACAACACTTTTGGTCAAGTGCTAGGAGGCTAATGGGTTGCAACAAAGAAGTGCAATGCCCCTAATGAAAGTTTAAGGTCAAAAGACCATATTCATTAGAGTTTACGGCCCAGGGGAGTAAGCTCCTGGCCGTAAACTCTCAAACAAGTCATGAAATGGAGTTTAGAAGTACTACAACCTTAGAGGGGAATTGTTTCAAGGCTATACAAGTGTTTGGGCACCACACTGACTCCTTTGGGGAGTTTACGGCCCAAAGACCCTTCTCCCTTGGAGTTTACGGCCGTAAACTCCCTTGGGAGGGTTCTTATTGTCCTTTCAAGTCTCTAACATTTCTAGGAACAAGTCTAGGCTTCAATACTTGGATCAAGGGAGGTTTATGGCATTAAATGGAACCATTTGATGGAGTTTACGGCCATAGAACTCTTTGGGCCGTAAACTCCCTCACACATGAGGTTCTAAGAATTTTAACTAGCCCAAAACTCATCTAGGTACTTGCCCTAAAAGTCTCTTGGCCTAAGGAAGTGTCTAGGGTGTCCTTTGACCCCTTTAAAGGAGTTTACGGCCCAAGAAATACTCTTGGCCGTAAACTCTTCAACACTTGAGCTTTTCATGATTTTTCTAGGTCCTAAACACATTAAGGTACTAGCCAAAAATGAAGACTAAGCCTTAGGAAGAGTTTGAAGTGGTTTTGGCACTTAATCTTGGAGTTTACGGCCTAAGGAGCATCTTGGCCGTAAACTCCCTTCCAAAGTTGGTTTCTAATTGTTTTGTGGGTCTAAATCATGAGTTTAAGGCTTCTAGGTTCTTGTTCTAAGGCTAAAGGAACACTAGGCACTCATTTGTGCCCTTTACTTGGAGTTTACGGCCCAAGAGGTTGTTCCTTGGCCGTAAACTCCTCAAACTACTTGCTTTTGATTTGTTTCTAGCCTCTAATGATCATACACTAAGTCCTTAGTTAGATGCCTAACATGGAAATGGGACTAGGTGGCCTTTAGGCTTGATTTTGGAGTTTACTCCCCAAGAACGTTCTTGGGCGGTAAACTCCCGGATCTTGTGTTTTGGACATGTAAACAATGTTATAAAGCATATAACAAGTATTAAAACACATTTAGGGAAGTAGACTCACAATCTGGGATGAAAACCCGAAGATCCGTGAGAGAGTATTTGGCTTTTCTCTAAATGGAAATCAAATAATGAACCAATTTGGTTCAGAATTCTATTTATAGTCCAGAGATTTTTGGCAGAAAATATTTCTATTCTCGGAATGGATTCTAATGACCTAGAGTAATGGAATTACAGTGTTGCACAAAATCCTAGTGCACCCACTATCCTAATAACTCCTTAGGTGTAAAACCCTAAAACTGCCAAACTTATTCCAAAAGTTTGAATTTTCACTGAAACTGCTCTACTTCCATTGGATTGATGTGGTTTGATTTGAATGGAAAATTTTGGGTTGTCACAGTTAAGGGGTATGAACTCACCTGCAGTATGTGACTGGAATTGAACGGGCTGTTATCGTACGGAAGGATCAGACAAGTGCTTGGTGTCAAGTGAAGACTTAGACACACACAATGATCCTAATTACATATGAAACATATGTATATAAATAATTAGTGATTATAACACTAATTATACAAGTAATAACATTTAAGTGCGAGGACAACACTTTTGGTCAAGTGCTAGGAGGCTAATGGGTTGCAACAAAGAAGTGCAATGCCCCTAATGAAAGTTTAAGGTCAAAAGACCATATTCATTAGAGTTTACGGCCCAGGGGAGTAAGCTCCTGGCCGTAAACTCTCAAACAAGTCATGAAATGGAGTTTAGAAGTACTACAACCTTAGAGGGGAATTGTTTCAAGGCTATACAAGTGTTTGGGCACCACACTGACTCCTTTGGGGAGTTTACGGCCCAAAGACCCTTCTCCTTTGGAGTTTATGGCCGTAAACTCCCCTTGGGAGGGTTCGTATTGTCCTTTCAAGTCTCTAACATTTCTAGGAACAAGTCTAGGCTTCAATACTTGGATCAAGGGAGGTTTATGGCATTAAATGGAACCATTTGATGGAGTTTACGGCCATAGAACTCTTTGGGCCGTAAACTCCCTCACACATGAGGTTCTAAGAATTTTAACTAGCCCAAAACTCATCTAGGTACTTGCCCTTTAAGTCTCTTGGCCTAAGGAAGTGTCTAGGGTGTCCTTTGACCCCTTTAAAGGAGTTTACGGCCCAAGAAATACTCTTGGCCGTAAACTCTTCAACACTTGAGCTTTTCATGATTTTTCTAGGTCCTAAACACATTAAGGTACTAGCCAAAAATGAAGACTAAGCCTTAGGAAGAGTTTGAAGTGGTTTTGGCACTTAATCTTGGAGTTTACGGCCTAAGGAGCATCTTGGCCGTAAACTCCCTTCCAAAGTTGGTTTCTAATTGTTTTGTGGGTCTAAATCATGAGTTTAAGGCTTCTAGGTTCTTGTTCTAAGGCTAAAGGAACACTAGGCACTCATTTGTGCCCTTTACTTGGAGTTTACGGCCCAAGAGGTTGTTCCTTGGCCGTAAACTCCTCAAACTACTTGCTTTTGATTTGTTTCTAGCCTCTAATGATCATACACTAAGTCCTTAGTTAGATGCCTAACACGGAAATGGGACTAGGTGGCCTTTAGGCTTGATTTTGGAGTTTACTCCCCAAGAACGTTCTTGGGCGGTAAACTCCCGGATCTTGTGTTTTGGACATGTAAACAATGTTATAAAGCATATAACAAGTATTAAAACACATTTAGGGAAGTAGACTCACAATCTGGGATGAAAACCCGAAGATCCGTGAGAGAGTATTTGGCTTTTCTCTAAATGGAAATCAAATAATGAACCAATTTGGTTCAGAATTCTATTTATAGTCCAGAGATTTTTGGCAGAAAATATTTCTATTCTCGGAATGGATTCTAATGACCTAGAGTAATGGAATTACAGTGTTGCACAAAATCCTAGTGCACCCACTATCCTAATAACTCCTTAGGTGTAAAACCCTAAAACTGCCAAACTTATTCCAAAAGTTTGAATTTTCACTGAAACTGCTCTACTTCCATTGGATTGATGTGGTTTGATTTGAATGGAAAATTTCGGGTTGTCACAGTTAAGGGGTATGAACTCACCTGCAGTATGTGACTGGAATTGAACGGGCTGTTATCGTACGGAAGGATCAGACAAGTGCTTGGTGTCAAGTGAAGACTTAGACACACACAATGATCCTAATTACATATGAAACATATGTATATAAATAATTAGTGATTATAACACTAATTATACAAGTAATAACATTTAAGCGCGAGGACAACACTTTTGGTCAAGTGCTAGGAGGCTAATGGGTTGCAACAAAGAAGTGCAATGCCCCTAATGAAAGTTTAAGGTCAAAAGACCATATTCATTAGAGTTTACGGCCCAGGGGAGTAAGCTCCTGGCCGTAAACTCTCAAACAAGTCATGAAATGGAGTTTAGAAGTACTACAACCTTAGAGGGGAATTGTTTCAAGGCTATACAAGTGTTTGGGCACCACACTGACTCCTTTGGGGAGTTTACGGCCCAAAGACCCTTCTCCCTTGGAGTTTACGGCCGTAAACTCCCTTGGGAGGGTTCTTATTGTCCTTTCAAGTCTCTAACATTTCTAGGAACAAGTCTAGGCTTCAATACTTGGATCAAGGGAGGTTTATGGCATTAAATGGAACCATTTGATGGAGTTTACGGCCATAGAACTCTTTGGGCCGTAAACTCCCTCACACATGAGGTTCTAAGAATTTTAACTAGCCCAAAACTCATCTAGGTACTTGCCCTAAAAGTCTCTTGGCCTAAGGAAGTGTCTAGGGTGTCCTTTGACCCCTTTAAAGGAGTTTACGGCCCAAGAAATACTCTTGGCCGTAAACTCTTCAACACTTGAGCTTTTCATGATTTTTCTAGGTCCTAAACACATTAAGGTACTAGCCAAAAATGAAGACTAAGCCTTAGGGAGAGTTTGAAGTGGTTTTGGCACTTAATCTTGGAGTTTACGGCCTAAGGAGCATCTTGGCCGTAAACTCCCTTCCAAAGTTGGTTTCTAATTGTTTTGTGGGTCTAAATCATGAGTTTAAGGCTTCTAGGTTCTTGTTCTAAGGCTAAAGGAACACTAGGCACTCATTTGTGCCCTTTACTTGGAGTTTACGGCCCAAGAGGTTGTTCCTTGGCCGTAAACTCCTCAAACTACTTGCTTTTGATTTGTTTCTAGCCTCTAATGATCATACACTAAGTCCTTAGTTAGATGCCTAACATGGAAATGGGACTAGGTGGCCTTTAGGCTTGATTTTGGAGTTTACTCCCCAAGAACGTTCTTGGGCGGTAAACTCCCGGATCTTGTGTTTTGGACATGTAAACAATGTTATAAAGCATATAACAAGTATTAAAACACATTTAGGGAAGTAGACTCACAATCTGGGATGAAAACCCGAAGATCCGTGAGAGAGTATTTGGCTTTTCTCTAAATGGAAATCAAATAATGAACCAATTTGGTTTAGAATTCTATTTATAGTCCAGAGATTTTTGGCAGAAAATATTTCTATTCTCGGAATGGATTCTAATGACCTAGAGTAATGGAATTACAGTGTTGCACAAAATCCTAGTGCACCCACTATCCTAATAACTCCTTAGGTGTAAAACCCTAAAACTGCCAAACTTATTCCAAAAGTTTGAATTTTCACTGAAACTGCTCTACTTCCATTGGATTGATGTGGTTTGATTTGAATGGAAAATTTCGGGTTGTCACAGTTAAGGGGTATGAACTCACCTGCAGTATGTGACTGGAATTGAACGGGCTGTTATCGTACGGAAGGATCAGACAAGTGCTTGGTGTCAAGTGAAGACTTAGACACACACAATGATCCTAATTACATATGAAACATATGTATATAAATAATTAGTGATTATAACACTAATTATACAAGTAATAACATTTAAGCGCGAGGACAACACTTTTGGTCAAGTGCTAGGAGGCTAATGGGTTGCAACAAAGAAGTGCAATGCCCCTAATGAAAGTTTAAGGTCAAAAGACCATATTCATTAGAGTTTACGGCCCAGGGGAGTAAGCTCCTGGCCGTAAACTCTCAAACAAGTCATGAAATGGAGTTTAGAAGTACTACAACCTTAGAGGGGAATTGTTTCAAGGCTATACAAGTGTTTGGGCACCACACTGACTCCTTTGGGGAGTTTACGGCCCAAAGACCCTTCTCCCTTGGAGTTTACGGCCGTAAACTCCCTTGGGAGGGTTCTTATTGTCCTTTCAAGTCTCTAACATTTCTAGGAACAAGTCTAGGCTTCAATACTTGGATCAAGGGAGGTTTATGGCATTAAATGGAACCATTTGATGGAGTTTACGGCCATAGAACTCTTTGGGCCGTAAACTCCCTCACACATGAGGTTCTAAGAATTTTAACTAGCCCAAAACTCATCTAGGTACTTGCCCTAAAAGTCTCTTGGCCTAAGGAAGTGTCTAGGGTGTCCTTTGACCCCTTTAAAGGAGTTTACGGCCCAAGAAATACTCTTGGCCGTAAACTCTTCAACACTTGAGCTTTTCATGATTTTTCTAGGTCCTAAACACATTAAGGTACTAGCCAAAAATGAAGACTAAGCCTTAGGGAGAGTTTGAAGTGGTTTTGGCACTTAATCTTGGAGTTTACGGCCTAAGGAGCATCTTGGCCGTAAACTCCCTTCCAAAGTTGGTTTCTAATTGTTTTGTGGGTCTAAATCATGAGTTTAAGGCTTCTAGGTTCTTGTTCTAAGGCTAAAGGAACACTAGGCACTCATTTGTGCCCTTTACTTGGAGTTTACGGCCCAAGAGGTTGTTCCTTGGCCGTAAACTCCTCAAACTACTTGCTTTTGATTTGTTTCTAGCCTCTAATGATCATACACTAAGTCCTTAGTTAGATGCCTAACACGGAAATGGGACTAGGTGGCCTTTAGGCTTGATTTTGGAGTTTACTCCCCAAGAACGTTCTTGGGCGGTAAACTCCCGGATCTTGTGTTTTGGACATGTAAACAATGTTATAAAGCATATAACAAGTATTAAAACACATTTAGGGAAGTAGACTCACAATCTGGGATGAAAACCCGAAGATCCGTGAGAGAGTATTTGGCTTTTCTCTAAATGGAAATCAAATAATGATGTGATCTCACCCGAAAACTAGGTTTGAACACACTTTGCCCGATCGTTCTATTGGTTGTTGTAATGTGATGGTGGAAACCGCGACCCATTGCCTATAAAGAGACAAGAACCTTGGTATAGAAACGCCACAACCAACCCACCAAGTTGATTGATAAGTTTTGAACGCCACAAGTTACATAACTTGATAAGTTCCTAAAGTTCCAAAAAGAACGACAAAGAGTATAAAACTCACATTGTTTTTATTCTAAACTTGATTGATCAAAATGAGAACATAAGCAACCTATTTATATGCGATTTGGAGACACCTCAAAAGTCATGAATTAAAGATGCAACTTTAATTCAATCAACATTAAGGCATTAAATTACATGACTTAAAACTATGAATCTAGACATACTTATGAGCAGGGTTCAAGTAACATATGACTCTTACAACTCCTACTCACTTATTTAGGAGAATAAAAACGAAAATTACATAATTAAATTATAAAAATTTGAAATGGGCTTGTTAATGGCTCTTATTGGGTCTTGTAAATCTTTCTTGGACTTGAATTATGGTAATCCAACCTTAATCGGGTCAAATGGGTCTTCATGCACTTTCTTGAGTACAAACTTCTCTAATCAGCCCGTTTAAAGCCTTATTGAATGCTTTATAGCTCGTGCCTTTGCAAGTGGTCCATTTTCACAATGTTATTAGATGAATCATATCATTCCCCTTTTCTTGAAGATGATTCGACCTCGAATCTAAATAATGTTGAGCATTTTGTTTGTACTCGAATCATCTCATATCATTCTCCTTTTTTTCAATATGGTTCATCATGCAAAAAAAAAAAAAAAGTTGTACTTGGAATTTTATTCTTTCTCTCTTTCTCTCTCTTTTTTTTTTCATTTTCCCTTTCTTTCTTTTTTTTTTCTTTTCTCTTCATCTTCTTTCTTCACATTTTTTTTCTTTTCTTTTTTTTATTCTATTTTTTTTCCGAACATTCTTTTTCATCGATTTTTTTTTTCTTTTCAACAAATACAAGAAAAAAAATAAGAAAACTTGAACCAAAACCCAATAATAGGAACCACACCAACTTGTGATATGACCCACTATTAATACTTGAACCTTGATTCAATAAAAAGAAATATAGATGAGGAGATGAAAACTTAGATATTCAATAAACACTAGTAAGAACCATGCCAACCTGTGACAAGACCCATTACCAATACGTGTATCTTGAATTCCATGTAATCGAGAATAAGAAAGATAAAAAAAACAAAAAAAAGGGATATGCAAACCAATAGATCTGGCTCTGATACCAAATGATGTGATCTCACCCGAAAACTAGGTTTGAACACACTTTGCCCGATCGTTCTATTGGTTGTTGTAATGTGATGGTGGAAACCGCGACCCATTGCCTATAAAGAGACAAGAACCTTGGTATAGAAACGCCACAACCAACCCACCAAGTTGATTGATAAGTTTTGAACGCCACAAGTTACATAACTTGATAAGTTCCTAAAGTTCCAAAAAGAACGACAAAGAGTATAAAACTCACATTGTTTTTATTCTAAACTTGATTGATCAAAATGAGAACATAAGCAACCTATTTATATGCGATTTGGAGACACCTCAAAAGTCATGAATTAAAGATGCAACTTTAATTCAATCAACATTAAGGCATTAAATTACATGACTTAAAACTATGAATCTAGACATACTTATGAGCAGGGTTCAAGTAACATATGACTCTTACAACTCCTACTCACTTATTTAGGAGAATAAAAACGAAAATTACATAATTAAATTATAAAAATTTGAAATGGGCTTGTTAATGGCTCTTATTGGGTCTTGTAAATCTTTCTTGGACTTGAATTATGGTAATCCAACCTTAATCGGGTCAAATGGGTCTTCATGCACTTTCTTGAGTACAAACTTCTCTAATCAGCCCGTTTAAAGCCTTATTGAATGCTTTATAGCTCGTGCCTTTGCAAGTGGTCCATTTTCACAATGTTATTAGATGAATCATATCATTCCCCTTTTCTTGAAGATGATTCGACCTCGAATCTAAATAATGTTGAGCATTTTGTTTGTACTCGAATCATCTCATATCATTCTCCTTTTTTTCAATATGGTTCATCATGCAAAAAAAAAAAAAAAGTTGTACTTGGAATTTTATTCTTTCTCTCTTTCTCTCTCTTTTTTTTTTCATTTTCCCTTTCTTTCTTTTTTTTTTCTTTTCTCTTCATCTTCTTTCTTCACATTTTTTTTCTTTTCTTTTTTTTATTCTATTTTTTTTCCGAACATTCTTTTTCATCGATTTTTTTTTCTTTTCAACAAATACAAGAAAAAAAATAAGAAAACTTGAACCAAAACCCAATAATAGGAACCACACCAACTTGTGATATGACCCACTATTAATACTTGAACCTTGATTCAATAAAAAGAAATATAGATGAGGAGATGAAAACTTAGATATTCAATAAACACTAGTAAGAACCATGCCAACCTGTGACAAGACCCATTACCAATACGTGTATCTTGAATTCCATGTAATCGAGAATAAGAAAGATAAAAAAAACAAAAAAAAGGGATATGCAAACCAATAGATCTGGCTCTGATACCAAATGATGTGATCTCACCCGAAAACTAGGTTTGAACACACTTTGCCCGATCGTTCTATTGGTTGTTGTAATGTGATGGTGGAAACCGCGACCCATTGCCTATAAAGAGACAAGAACCTTGGTATAGAAACGCCACAACCAACCCACCAAGTTGATTGATAAGTTTTGAACGCCACAAGTTACATAACTTGATAAGTTCCTAAAGTTCCAAAAAGAACGACAAAGAGTATAAAACTCACATTGTTTTTATTCTAAACTTGATTGATCAAAATGAGAACATAAGCAACCTATTTATATGCGATTTGGAGACACCTCAAAAGTCATGAATTAAAGATGCAACTTTAATTCAATCAACATTAAGGCATTAAATTACATGACTTAAAACTATGAATCTAGACATACTTATGAGCAGGGTTCAAGTAACATATGACTCTTACAACTCCTACTCACTTATTTAGGAGAATAAAAACGAAAATTACATAATTAAATTATAAAAATTTGAAATGGGCTTGTTAATGGCTCTTATTGGGTCTTGTAAATCTTTCTTGGACTTGAATTATGGTAATCCAACCTTAATCGGGTCAAATGGGTCTTCATGCACTTTCTTGAGTACAAACTTCTCTAATCAGCCCGTTTAAAGCCTTATTGAATGCTTTATAGCTCGTGCCTTTGCAAGTGGTCCATTTTCACAATGTTATTAGATGAATCATATCATTCCCCTTTTCTTGAAGATGATTCGACCTCGAATCTAAATAATGTTGAGCATTTTGTTTGTACTCGAATCATCTCATATCATTCTCCTTTTTTTCAATATGGTTCATCATGCAAAAAAAAAAAAAAAGTTGTACTTGGAATTTTATTCTTTCTCTCTTTCTCTCTCTTTTTTTTTTCATTTTCCCTTTCTTTCTTTTTTTTTTCTTTTCTCTTCATCTTCTTTCTTCACATTTTTTTTCTTTTCTTTTTTTTATTCTATTTTTTTTCCGAACATTCTTTTTCATCGATTTTTTTTTCTTTTCAACAAATACAAGAAAAAAAATAAGAAAACTTGAACCAAAACCCAATAATAGGAACCACACCAACTTGTGATATGACCCACTATTAATACTTGAACCTTGATTCAATAAAAAGAAATATAGATGAGGAGATGAAAACTTAGATATTCAATAAACACTAGTAAGAACCATGCCAACCTGTGACAAGACCCATTACCAATACGTGTATCTTGAATTCCATGTAATCGAGAATAAGAAAGATAAAAAAAACAAAAAAAAGGGATATGCAAACCAATAGATCTGGCTCTGATACCAAATGATGTGATCTCACCCGAAAACTAGGTTTGAACACACTTTGCCCGATCGTTCTATTGGTTGTTGTAATGTGATGGTGGAAACCGCGACCCATTGCCTATAAAGAGACAAGAACCTTGGTATAGAAACGCCACAACCAACCCACCAAGTTGATTGATAAGTTTTGAACGCCACAAGTTACATAACTTGATAAGTTCCTAAAGTTCCAAAAAGAACGACAAAGAGTATAAAACTCACATTGTTTTTATTCTAAACTTGATTGATCAAAATGAGAACATAAGCAACCTATTTATATGCGATTTGGAGACACCTCAAAAGTCATGAATTAAAGATGCAACTTTAATTCAATCAACATTAAGGCATTAAATTACATGACTTAAAACTATGAATCTAGACATACTTATGAGCAGGGTTCAAGTAACATATGACTCTTACAACTCCTACTCACTTATTTAGGAGAATAAAAACGAAAATTACATAATTAAATTATAAAAATTTGAAATGGGCTTGTTAATGGCTCTTATTGGGTCTTGTAAATCTTTCTTGGACTTGAATTATGGTAATCCAACCTTAATCGGGTCAAATGGGTCTTCATGCACTTTCTTGAGTACAAACTTCTCTAATCAGCCCGTTTAAAGCCTTATTGAATGCTTTATAGCTCGTGCCTTTGCAAGTGGTCCATTTTCACAATGTTATTAGATGAATCATATCAAATAATGAACCAATTTGGTTCAGAATTCTATTTATAGTCCAGAGATTTTTGGCAGAAAATATTTCTATTCTCGGAATGGATTCTAATGACCTAGAGTAATGGAATTACAGTGTTGCACAAAATCCTAGTGCACCCACTATCCTAATAACTCCTTAGGTGTAAAACCCTAAAACTGCCAAACTTATTCCAAAAGTTTGAATTTTCACTGAAACTGCTCTACTTCCATTGGATTGATGTGGTTTGATTTGAATGGAAAATTTCGGGTTGTCACAGTTAAGGGGTATGAACTCACCTGCAGTATGTGACTGGAATTGAACGGGCTGTTATCGTACGGAAGGATCAGACAAGTGCTTGGTGTCAAGTGAAGACTTAGACACACACAATGATCCTAATTACATATGTATATAAATAATTAGTGATTATAACACTAATTATACAAGTAATAACATTTAAGTGCGAGGACAACACTTTTGGTCAAGTGCTAGGAGGCTAATGGGTTGCAACAAAGAAGTGCAATGCCCCTAATGAAAGTTTAAGGTCAAAAGACCATATTCATTAGAGTTTACGGCCCAGGGGAGTAAGCTCCTGGCCGTAAACTCTCAAACAAGTCATGAAATGGAGTTTAGAAGTACTACAACCTTAGAGGGGAATTGTTTCAAGGCTATACAAGTGTTTGGGCACCACACTGACTCCTTTGGGGAGTTTACGGCCCAAAGACCCTTCTCCTTTGGAGTTTATGGCCGTAAACTCCCCTTGGGAGGGTTCGTATTGTCCTTTCAAGTCTCTAACATTTCTAGGAACAAGTCTAGGCTTCAATACTTGGATCAAGGGAGGTTTATGGCATTAAATGGAACCATTTGATGGAGTTTACGGCCATAGAACTCTTTGGGCCGTAAACTCCCTCACACATGAGGTTCTAAGAATTTTAACTAGCCCAAAACTCATCTAGGTACTTGCCCTTTAAGTCTCTTGGCCTAAGGAAGTGTCTAGGGTGTCCTTTGACCCCTTTAAAGGAGTTTACGGCCCAAGAAATACTCTTGGCCGTAAACTCTTCAACACTTGAGCTTTTCATGATTTTTCTAGGTCCTAAACACATTAAGGTACTAGCCAAAAATGAAGACTAAGCCTTAGGAAGAGTTTGAAGTGGTTTTGGCACTTAATCTTGGAGTTTACGGCCTAAGGAGCATCTTGGCCGTAAACTCCCTTCCAAAGTTGGTTTCTAATTGTTTTGTGGGTCTAAATCATGAGTTTAAGGCTTCTAGGTTCTTGTTCTAAGGCTAAAGGAACACTAGGCACTCATTTGTGCCCTTTACTTGGAGTTTACGGCCCAAGAGGTTGTTCCTTGGCCGTAAACTCCTCAAACTACTTGCTTTTGATTTGTTTCTAGCCTCTAATGATCATACACTAAGTCCTTAGTTAGATGCCTAACACGGAAATGGGACTAGGTGGCCTTTAGGCTTGATTTTGGAGTTTACTCCCCAAGAACGTTCTTGGGCGGTAAACTCCCGGATCTTGTGTTTTGGACATGTAAACAATGTTATAAAGCATATAACAAGTATTAAAACACATTTAGGGAAGTAGACTCACAATCTGGGATGAAAACCCGAAGATCCGTGAGAGAGTATTTGGCTTTTCTCTAAATGGAAATCAAATAATGAACCAATTTGGTTCAGAATTCTATTTATAGTCTAGAGATTTTTGGCAGAAAATATTTCTATTCTCGGAATGGATTCTAATGACCTAGAGTAATGGAATTACAGTGTTGCACAAAATCCTAGTGCACCCACTATCCTAATAACTCCTTAGGTGTAAAACCCTAAAACTGCCAAACTTATTCCAAAAGTTTGAATTTTCACTGAAACTGCTCTACTTCCATTGGATTGATGTGGTTTGATTTGAATGGAAAATTTCGGGTTGTCACAGTTAAGGGGTATGAACTCACCTGCAGTATGTGACTGGAATTGAACGGGCTGTTATCGTACGGAAGGATCAGACAAGTGCTTGGTGTCAAGTGAAGACTTAGACACACACAATGATCCTAATTACATATGAAACATATGTATATAAATAATTAGTGATTATAACACTAATTATACAAGTAATAACATTTAAGCGCGAGGACAACACTTTTGGTCAAGTGCTAGGAGGCTAATGGGTTGCAACAAAGAAGTGCAATGCCCCTAATGAAAGTTTAAGGTCAAAAGACCATATTCATTAGAGTTTACGGCCCAGGGGAGTAAGCTCCTGGCCGTAAACTCTCAAACAAGTCATGAAATGGAGTTTAGAAGTACTACAACCTTAGAGGGGAATTGTTTCAAGGCTATACAAGTGTTTGGGCACCACACTGACTCCTTTGGGGAGTTTACGGCCCAAAGACCCTTCTCCCTTGGAGTTTACGGCCGTAAACTCCCTTGGGAGGGTTCTTATTGTCCTTTCAAGTCTCTAACATTTCTAGGAACAAGTCTAGGCTTCAATACTTGGATCAAGGGAGGTTTATGGCATTAAATGGAACCATTTGATGGAGTTTACGGCCATAGAACTCTTTGGGCCGTAAACTCCCTCACACATGAGGTTCTAAGAATTTTAACTAGCCCAAAACTCATCTAGGTACTTGCCCTAAAAGTCTCTTGGCCTAAGGAAGTGTCTAGGGTGTCCTTTGACCCCTTTAAAGGAGTTTACGGCCCAAGAAATACTCTTGGCCGTAAACTCTTCAACACTTGAGCTTTTCATGATTTTTCTAGGTCCTAAACACATTAAGGTACTAGCCAAAAATGAAGACTAAGCCTTAGGAAGAGTTTGAAGTGGTTTTGGCACTTAATCTTGGAGTTTACGGCCTAAGGAGCATCTTGGCCGTAAACTCCCTTCCAAAGTTGGTTTCTAATTGTTTTGTGGGTCTAAATCATGAGTTTAAGGCTTCTAGGTTCTTGTTCTAAGGCTAAAGGAACACTAGGCACTCATTTGTGCCCTTTACTTGGAGTTTACGGCCCAAGAGGTTGTTCCTTGGCCGTAAACTCCTCAAACTACTTGCTTTTGATTTGTTTCTAGCCTCTAATGATCATACACTAAGTCCTTAGTTAGATGCCTAACATGGAAATGGGACTAGGTGGCCTTTAGGCTTGATTTTGGAGTTTACTCCCCAAGAACGTTCTTGGGCGGTAAACTCCCGGATCTTGTGTTTTGGACATGTAAACAATGTTATAAAGCATATAACAAGTATTAAAACACATTTAGGGAAGTAGACTCACAATCTGGGATGAAAACCCGAAGATCCGTGAGAGAGTATTTGGCTTTTCTCTAAATGGAAATCAAATAATGAACCAATTTGGTTCAGAATTCTATTTATAGTCCAGAGATTTTTGGCAGAAAATATTTCTATTCTCGGAATGGATTCTAATGACCTAGAGTAATGGAATTACAGTGTTGCACAAAATCCTAGTGCACCCACTATCCTAATAACTCCTTAGGTGTAAAACCCTAAAACTGCCAAACTTATTCCAAAAGTTTGAATTTTCACTGAAACTGCTCTACTTCCATTGGATTGATGTGGTTTGATTTGAATGGAAAATTTTGGGTTGTCACAGTTAAGGGGTATGAACTCACCTGCAGTATGTGACTGGAATTGAACGGGTTGTTATCGTACGGAAGGATCAGACAAGTGCTTGGTGTCAAGTGAAGACTTAGACACACACAATGATCCTAATTACATATGAAACATATGTATATAAATAATTAGTGATTATAACACTAATTATACAAGTAATAACATTTAAGTGCGAGGACAACACTTTTGGTCAAGTGCTAGGAGGCTAATGGGTTGCAACAAAGAAGTGCAATGCCCCTAATGAAAGTTTAAGGTCAAAAGACCATATTCATTAGAGTTTACGGCCCAGGGGAGTAAGCTCCTGGCCGTAAACTCTCAAACAAGTCATGAAATGGAGTTTAGAAGTACTACAACCTTAGAGGGGAATTGTTTCAAGGCTATACAAGTGTTTGGGCACCACACTGACTCCTTTGGGGAGTTTACGGCCCAAAGACCCTTCTCCTTTGGAGTTTATGGCCGTAAACTCCCCTTGGGAGGGTTCGTATTGTCCTTTCAAGTCTCTAACATTTCTAGGAACAAGTCTAGGCTTCAATACTTGGATCAAGGGAGGTTTATGGCATTAAATGGAACCATTTGATGGAGTTTACGGCCATAGAACTCTTTGGGCCGTAAACTCCCTCACACATGAGGTTCTAAGAATTTTAACTAGCCCAAAACTCATCTAGGTACTTGCCCTTTAAGTCTCTTGGCCTAAGGAAGTGTCTAGGGTGTCCTTTGACCCCTTTAAAGGAGTTTACGGCCCAAGAAATACTCTTGGCCGTAAACTCTTCAACACTTGAGCTTTTCATGATTTTTCTAGGTCCTAAACACATTAAGGTACTAGCCAAAAATGAAGACTAAGCCTTAGGAAGAGTTTGAAGTGGTTTTGGCACTTAATCTTGGAGTTTACGGCCTAAGGAGCATCTTGGCCGTAAACTCCCTTCCAAAGTTGGTTTCTAATTGTTTTGTGGGTCTAAATCATGAGTTTAAGGCTTCTAGGTTCTTGTTCTAAGGCTAAAGGAACACTAGGCACTCATTTGTGCCCTTTACTTGGAGTTTACGGCCCAAGAGGTTGTTCCTTGGCCGTAAACTCCTCAAACTACTTGCTTTTGATTTGTTTCTAGCCTCTAATGATCATACACTAAGTCCTTAGTTAGATGCCTAACACGGAAATGGGACTAGGTGGCCTTTAGGCTTGATTTTGGAGTTTACTCCCCAAGAACGTTCTTGGGCGGTAAACTCCCGGATCTTGTGTTTTGGACATGTAAACAATGTTATAAAGCATATAACAAGTATTAAAACACATTTAGGGAAGTAGACTCACAATCTGGGATGAAAACCCGAAGATCCGTGAGAGAGTATTTGGCTTTTCTCTAAATGGAAATCAAATAATGAACCAATTTGGTTCAGAATTCTATTTATAGTCCAGAGATTTTTGGCAGAAAATATTTCTATTCTCGGAATGGATTCTAATGACCTAGAGTAATGGAATTACAGTGTTGCACAAAATCCTAGTGCACCCACTATCCTAATAACTCCTTAGGTGTAAAACCCTAAAACTGCCAAACTTATTCCAAAAGTTTGAATTTTCACTGAAACTGCTCTACTTCCATTGGATTGATGTGGTTTGATTTGAATGGAAAATTTCGGGTTGTCACAGTTAAGGGGTATGAACTCACCTGCAGTATGTGACTGGAATTGAACGGGCTGTTATCGTACGGAAGGATCAGACAAGTGCTTGGTGTCAAGTGAAGACTTAGACACACACAATGATCCTAATTACATATGAAACATATGTATATAAATAATTAGTGATTATAACACTAATTATACAAGTAATAACATTTAAGCGCGAGGACAACACTTTTGGTCAAGTGCTAGGAGGCTAATGGGTTGCAACAAAGAAGTGCAATGCCCCTAATGAAAGTTTAAGGTCAAAAGACCATATTCATTAGAGTTTACGGCCCAGAGGAGTAAGCTCCTGGCCGTAAACTCTCAAACAAGTCATGAAATGGAGTTTAGAAGTACTACAACCTTAGAGGGGAATTGTTTCAAGGCTATACAAGTGTTTGGGCACCACACTGACTCCTTTGGGGAGTTTACGGCCCAAAGACCCTTCTCCCTTGGAGTTTACGGCCGTAAACTCCCTTGGGAGGGTTCTTATTGTCCTTTCAAGTCTCTAACATTTCTAGGAACAAGTCTAGGCTTCAATACTTGGATCAAGGGAGGTTTATGGCATTAAATGGAACCATTTGATGGAGTTTACGGCCATAGAACTCTTTGGGCCGTAAACTCCCTCACACATGAGGTTCTAAGAATTTTAACTAGCCCAAAACTCATCTAGGTACTTGCCCTAAAAGTCTCTTGGCCTAAGGAAGTGTCTAGGGTGTCCTTTGACCCCTTTAAAGGAGTTTACGGCCCAAGAAATACTCTTGGCCGTAAACTCTTCAACACTTGAGCTTTTCATGATTTTTCTAGGTCCTAAACACATTAAGGTACTAGCCAAAAATGAAGACTAAGCCTTAGGGAGAGTTTGAAGTGGTTTTGGCACTTAATCTTGGAGTTTACGGCCTAAGGAGCATCTTGGCCGTAAACTCCCTTCCAAAGTTGGTTTCTAATTGTTTTGTGGGTCTAAATCATGAGTTTAAGGCTTCTAGGTTCTTGTTCTAAGGCTAAAGGAACACTAGGCACTCATTTGTGCCCTTTACTTGGAGTTTACGGCCCAAGAGGTTGTTCCTTGGCCGTAAACTCCTCAAACTACTTGCTTTTGATTTGTTTCTAGCCTCTAATGATCATACACTAAGTCCTTAGTTAGATGCCTAACATGGAAATGGGACTAGGTGGCCTTTAGGCTTGATTTTGGAGTTTACTCCCCAAGAACGTTCTTGGGCGGTAAACTCCCGGATCTTGTGTTTTGGACATGTAAACAATGTTATAAAGCATATAACAAGTATTAAAACACATTTAGGGAAGTAGACTCACAATCTGGGATGAAAACCCGAAGATCCGTGAGAGAGTATTTGGCTTTTCTCTAAATGGAAATCAAATAATGAACCAATTTGGTTCAGAATTCTATTTATAGTCCAGAGATTTTTGGCAGAAAATATTTCTATTCTCGGAATGGATTCTAATGACCTAGAGTAATGGAATTACAGTGTTGCACAAAATCCTAGTGCACCCACTATCCTAATAACTCCTTAGGTGTAAAACCCTAAAACTGCCAAACTTATTCCAAAAGTTTGAATTTTCACTGAAACTGCTCTACTTCCATTGGATTGATGTGGTTTGATTTGAATGGAAAATTTCGGGTTGTCACAGTTAAGGGGTATGAACTCACCTGCAGTATGTGACTGGAATTGAACGGGCTGTTATCGTACGGAAGGATCAGACAAGTGCTTGGTGTCAAGTGAAGACTTAGACACACACAATGATCCTAATTACATATGAAACATATGTATATAAATAATTAGTGATTATAACACTAATTATACAAGTAATAACATTTAAGCGCGAGGACAACACTTTTGGTCAAGTGCTAGGAGGCTAATGGGTTGCAACAAAGAAGTGCAATGCCCCTAATGAAAGTTTAAGGTCAAAAGACCATATTCATTAGAGTTTACGGCCCAGGGGAGTAAGCTCCTGGCCGTAAACTCTCAAACAAGTCATGAAATGGAGTTTAGAAGTACTACAACCTTAGAGGGGAATTGTTTCAAGGCTATACAAGTGTTTGGGCACCACACTGACTCCTTTGGGGAGTTTACGGCCCAAAGACCCTTCTCCCTTGGAGTTTACGGCCGTAAACTCCCTTGGGAGGGTTCTTATTGTCCTTTCAAGTCTCTAACATTTCTAGGAACAAGTCTAGGCTTCAATACTTGGATCAAGGGAGGTTTATGGCATTAAATGGAACCATTTGATGGAGTTTACGGCCATAGAACTCTTTGGGCCGTAAACTCCCTCACACATGAGGTTCTAAGAATTTTAACTAGCCCAAAACTCATCTAGGTACTTGCCCTAAAAGTCTCTTGGCCTAAGGAAGTGTCTAGGGTGTCCTTTGACCCCTTTAAAGGAGTTTACGGCCCAAGAAATACTCTTGGCCGTAAACTCTTCAACACTTGAGCTTTTCATGATTTTTCTAGGTCCTAAACACATTAAGGTACTAGCCAAAAATGAAGACTAAGCCTTAGGGAGAGTTTGAAGTGGTTTTGGCACTTAATCTTGGAGTTTACGGCCTAAGGAGCATCTTGGCCGTAAACTCCCTTCCAAAGTTGGTTTCTAATTGTTTTGTGGGTCTAAATCATGAGTTTAAGGCTTCTAGGTTCTTGTTCTAAGGCTAAAGGAACACTAGGCACTCATTTGTGCCCTTTACTTGGAGTTTACGGCCCAAGAGGTTGTTCCTTGGCCGTAAACTCCTCAAACTACTTGCTTTTGATTTGTTTCTAGCCTCTAATGATCATACACTAAGTCCTTAGTTAGATGCCTAACACGGAAATGGGACTAGGTGGCCTTTAGGCTTGATTTTGGAGTTTACTCCCCAAGAACGTTCTTGGGCGGTAAACTCCCGGATCTTGTGTTTTGGACATGTAAACAATGTTATAAAGCATATAACAAGTATTAAAACACATTTAGGGAAGTAGACTCACAATCTGGGATGAAAACCCGAAGATCCGTGAGAGAGTATTTGGCTTTTCTCTAAATGGAAATCAAATAATGATGTGATCTCACCCGAAAACTAGGTTTGAACACACTTTGCCCGATCGTTCTATTGGTTGTTGTAATGTGATGGTGGAAACCGCGACCCATTGCCTATAAAGAGACAAGAACCTTGGTATAGAAACGCCACAACCAACCCACCAAGTTGATTGATAAGTTTTGAACGCCACAAGTTACATAACTTGATAAGTTCCTAAAGTTCCAAAAAGAACGACAAAGAGTATAAAACTCACATTGTTTTTATTCTAAACTTGATTGATCAAAATGAGAACATAAGCAACCTATTTATATGCGATTTGGAGACACCTCAAAAGTCATGAATTAAAGATGCAACTTTAATTCAATCAACATTAAGGCATTAAATTACATGACTTAAAACTATGAATCTAGACATACTTATGAGCAGGGTTCAAGTAACATATGACTCTTACAACTCCTACTCACTTATTTAGGAGAATAAAAACGAAAATTACATAATTAAATTATAAAAATTTGAAATGGGCTTGTTAATGGCTCTTATTGGGTCTTGTAAATCTTTCTTGGACTTGAATTATGGTAATCCAACCTTAATCGGGTCAAATGGGTCTTCATGCACTTTCTTGAGTACAAACTTCTCTAATCAGCCCGTTTAAAGCCTTATTGAATGCTTTATAGCTCGTGCCTTTGCAAGTGGTCCATTTTCACAATGTTATTAGATGAATCATATCATTCCCCTTTTCTTGAAGATGATTCGACCTCGAATCTAAATAATGTTGAGCATTTTGTTTGTACTCGAATCATCTCATATCATTCTCTTTTTTTTCAATATGGTTCATCATGCAAAAAAAAAAAAAAAAGTTGTACTTGGAATTTTATTCTTTCTCTCTTTCTCTCTCTTTTTTTTTTCATTTTCCCTTTCTTTCTTTTTTTTTTCTTTTCTCTTCATCTTCTTTCTTCACATTTTTTTTCTTTTCTTTTTTTTATTCTATTTTTTTTCCGAACATTCTTTTTCATCGATTTTTTTTTCTTTTCAACAAATACAAGAAAAAAAATAAGAAAACTTGAACCAAAACCCAATAATAGGAACCACACCAACTTGTGATATGACCCACTATTAATACTTGAACCTTGATTCAATAAAAAGAAATATAGATGAGGAGATGAAAACTTAGATATTCAATAAACACTAGTAAGAACCATGCCAACCTGTGACAAGACCCATTACCAATACGTGTATCTTGAATTCCATGTAATCGAGAATAAGAAAGATAAAAAAAACAAAAAAAAGGGATATGCAAACCAATAGATCTGGCTCTGATACCAAATGATGTGATCTCACCCGAAAACTAGGTTTGAACACACTTTGCCCGATCGTTCTATTGGTTGTTGTAATGTGATGGTGGAAACCGCGACCCATTGCCTATAAAGAGACAAGAACCTTGGTATAGAAACGCCACAACCAACCCACCAAGTTGATTGATAAGTTTTGAACGCCACAAGTTACATAACTTGATAAGTTCCTAAAGTTCCAAAAAGAACGACAAAGAGTATAAAACTCACATTGTTTTTATTCTAAACTTGATTGATCAAAATGAGAACATAAGCAACCTATTTATATGCGATTTGGAGACACCTCAAAAGTCATGAATTAAAGATGCAACTTTAATTCAATCAACATTAAGGCATTAAATTACATGACTTAAAACTATGAATCTAGACATACTTATGAGCAGGGTTCAAGTAACATATGACTCTTACAACTCCTACTCACTTATTTAGGAGAATAAAAACGAAAATTACATAATTAAATTATAAAAATTTGAAATGGGCTTGTTAATGGCTCTTATTGGGTCTTGTAAATCTTTCTTGGACTTGAATTATGGTAATCCAACCTTAATCGGGTCAAATGGGTCTTCATGCACTTTCTTGAGTACAAACTTCTCTAATCAGCCCGTTTAAAGCCTTATTGAATGCTTTATAGCTCGTGCCTTTGCAAGTGGTCCATTTTCACAATGTTATTAGATGAATCATATCAAATAATGAACCAATTTGGTTCAGAATTCTATTTATAGTCCAGAGATTTTTGGCAGAAAATATTTCTATTCTCGGAATGGATTCTAATGACCTAGAGTAATGGAATTACAGTGTTGCACAAAATCCTAGTGCACCCACTATCCTAATAACTCCTTAGGTGTAAAACCCTAAAACTGCCAAACTTATTCCAAAAGTTTGAATTTTCACTGAAACTGCTCTACTTCCATTGGATTGATGTGGTTTGATTTGAATGGAAAATTTCGGGTTGTCACAGTTAAGGGGTATGAACTCACCTGCAGTATGTGACTGGAATTGAACGGGCTGTTATCGTACGGAAGGATCAGACAAGTGCTTGGTGTCAAGTGAAGACTTAGACACACACAATGATCCTAATTACATATGAAACATATGTATATAAATAATTAGTGATTATAACACTAATTATACAAGTAATAACATTTAAGCGCGAGGACAACACTTTTGGTCAAGTGCTAGGAGGCTAATGGGTTGCAACAAAGAAGTGCAATGCCCCTAATGAAAGTTTAAGGTCAAAAGACCATATTCATTAGAGTTTACGGCCCAGGGGAGTAAGCTCCTGGCCGTAAACTCTCAAACAAGTCATGAAATGGAGTTTAGAAGTACGTAAACTCCCTTGGGAGGGTTCGTATTGTCCTTTCAAGTCTCTAACATTTCTAGGAACAAGTCTAGGCTTCAATACTTGGATCAAGGGAGGTTTATGGCATTAAATGGAACCATTTGATGGAGTTTACGGCCATAGAACTCTTTGGGCCGTAAACTCCCTCACACATGAGGTTCTAAGAATTTTAACTAGCCCAAAACTCATCTAGGTACTTGCCCTTTAAGTCTCTTGGCCTAAGGAAGTGTCTAGGGTGTCCTTTGACCCCTTTAAAGGAGTTTACGGCCCAAGAAATACTCTTGGCCGTAAACTCTTCAACACTTGAGCTTTTCATGATTTTTCTAGGTCCTAAACACATTAAGGTACTAGCCAAAAATGAAGACTAAGCCTTAGGAAGAGTTTGAAGTGGTTTTGGCACTTAATCTTGGAGTTTACGGCCTAAGGAGCATCTTGGCCGTAAACTCCCTTCCAAAGTTGGTTTCTAATTGTTTTGTGGGTCTAAATCATGAGTTTAAGGCTTCTAGGTTCTTGTTCTAAGGCTAAAGGAACACTAGGCACTCATTTGTGCCCTTTACTTGGAGTTTACGGCCCAAGAGGTTGTTCCTTGGCCGTAAACTCCTCAAACTACTTGCTTTTGATTTGTTTCTAGCCTCTAATGATCATACACTAAGTCCTTAGTTAGATGCCTAACACGGAAATGGGACTAGGTGG
The DNA here is from genome assembly GCF_002870075.4 of Lactuca sativa. Taxonomy (NCBI): domain Eukaryota; kingdom Viridiplantae; phylum Streptophyta; class Magnoliopsida; order Asterales; family Asteraceae; genus Lactuca; species Lactuca sativa. Next base: position 116,974,818 of record NC_056627.2, read on the forward strand.
CCTTTAGGCTTGATTTTGGAGTTTACTCCCCAAGAACGTTCTTGGGCGGTAAACTCCCGGATCTTGTGTTTTGGACATGTAAACAATGTTATAAAGCATATAACAAGTATTAAAACACATTTAGGGAAGTAGACTCACAATCTGGGATGAAAACCCGAAGATCCGTGAGAGAGTATTTGGCTTTTCTCTAAATGGAAATCAAATAATGAACCAATTTGGTTCAGAATTCTATTTATAGTCCAGAGATTTTTGGCAGAAAATATTTCTATTCTCGGAATGGATTCTAATGACCTAGAGTAATGGAATTACAGTGTTGCACAAAATCCTAGTGCACCCACTATCCTAATAACTCCTTAGGTGTAAAACCCTAAAACTGCCAAACTTATTCCAAAAGTTTGAATTTTCACTGAAACTGCTCTACTTCCATTGGATTGATGTGGTTTGATTTGAATGGAAAATTTCGGGTTGTCACAGTTAAGGGGTATGAACTCACCTGCAGTATGTGACTGGAATTGAACGGGCTGTTATCGTACGGAAGGATCAGACAAGTGCTTGGTGTCAAGTGAAGACTTAGACACACACAATGATCCTAATTACATATGAAACATATGTATATAAATAATTAGTGATTATAACACTAATTATACAAGTAATAACATTTAATCGCGAGGACAACACTTTTGGTCAAGTGCTAGGAGGCTAATGGGTTGCAACAAAGAAGTGCAATGCCCCTAATGAAAGTTTAAGGTCAAAAGACCATATTCATTAGAGTTTACGGCCTAGGGGAGTAAGCTCCTGGCAGTAAACTCTCAAACAAGTCATGAAATGGAGTTTAGAAGTACTACAACCTTAGAGGGGAATTGTTTCAAGGCTATACAAGTGTTTGGGCACCACACTGACTCCTTTGGGGAGTTTACGGCCCAAAGACCCTTCTCCCTTGGAGTTTACGGCCGTAAACTCCCTTGGGAGGGTTCGTATTGTCCTTTCAAGTCTCTAACATTTCTAGGAACAAGTCTAGGCTTCAATACTTGGATCAAGGGAGGTTTATGGCATTAAATGGAACCATTTGATGGAGTTTACGGCCATAGAACTCTTTGGGCCGTAAACTCCCTCACACATGAGGTTCTAAGAATTTTAACTAGCCCAAAACTCATCTAGGTACTTGCCCTAAAAGTCTCTTGGCCTAAGGAAGTGTCTAGGGTGTCCTTTGACCCCTTTAAAGGAGTTTACGGCCCAAGAAATACTCTTGGCCGTAAACTCTTCAACACTTGAGCTTTTCATGATTTTTCTAGGTCCTAAACACATTAAGGTACTAGCCAAAAATGAAGACTAAGCCTTAGGAAGAGTTTGAAGTGGTTTTGGCACTTAATCTTGGAGTTTACGGCCTAAGGAGCATCTTGGCCGTAAACTCCCTTCCAAAGTTGGTTTCTAATTGTTTTGTGGGTCTAAATCATGAGTTTAAGGCTTCTAGGTTCTTGTTCTAAGGCTAAAGGAACACTAGGCACTCATTTGTGCCCTTTACTTGGAGTTTACGGCCCAAGAGGTTGTTCCTTGGCTGTAAACTCCTCAAACTACTTGCTTTTGATTTGTTTCTAGCCTCTAATGATCATACACTAAGTCCTTAGTTAGATGCCTAACACGGAAATGGGACTAGGTGGCCTTTAGGCTTGATTTTGGAGTTTACTCCCCAAGAACGTTCTTGGGCGGTAAACTCCCGGATCTTGTGTTTTGGACATGTAAACAATGTTATAAAGCATATAACAAGTATTAAAACACATTTAGGGAAGTAGACTCACAATCTGGGATGAAAACCCGAAGATCCGTGAGAGAGTATTTGGCTTTTCTCTAAATGGAAATCAAATAATGAACCAATTTGGTTCAGAATTCTATTTATAGTCCAGAGATTTTTGGCAGAAAATATTTCTATTCTCGGAATGGATTCTAATGACCTAGAGTAATGGAATTACAGTGTTGCACAAAATCCTAGTGCACCCACTATCCTAATAACTCCTTAGGTGTAAAACCCTAAAACTGCCAAACTTATTCCAAAAGTTTGAATTTTCACTGAAACTGCTCTACTTCCATTGGATTGATGTGGTTTGATTTGAATGGAAAATTTTGGATTGTCACAGTTAAGGGGTATGAACTCACCTGCAGTATGTGACTGGAATTGAACGGGCTGTTATCGTACGGAAGGATCAGACAAGTGCTTGGTGTCAAGTGAAGACTTAGACACACACAATGATCCTAATTACATATGAAACATATGTATATAAATAATTAGTGATTATAACACTAATTATACAAGTAATAACATTTAAGCGCGAGGACAACACTTTTGGTCAAGTGCTAGGAGGCTAATGGGTTGCAACAAAGAAGTGCAATGCCCCTAATGAAAGTTTAAGGTCAAAAGACCATATTCATTAGAGTTTACGGCCCAGGGGAGTAAGCTCCTGGCCGTAAACTCTCAAACAAGTCATGAAATGGAGTTTAGAAGTACTACAACCTTAGAGGGGAATTGTTTCAAGGCTATACAAGTGTTTGGGCACCACACTGACTCCTTTGGGGAGTTTACGGCCCAAAGACCCTTCTCCCTTGGAGTTTACGGCCGTAAACTCCCTTGGGAGGGTTCGTATTGTCCTTTCAAGTCTCTAACATTTCTAGGAACAAGTCTAGGCTTCAATACTTGGATCAAGGGAGGTTTATGGCATTAAATGGAACCATTTGATGGAGTTTACGGCCATAGAACTCTTTGGGCCGTAAACTCCCTCACACATGAGGTTCTAAGAATTTTAACTAGCCCAAAACTCATCTAGGTACTTGCCCTTTAAGTCTCTTGGCCTAAGGAAGTGTCTAGGGTGTCCTTTGACCCCTTTAAAGGAGTTTACGGCCCAAGAAATACTCTTGGCCGTAAACTCTTCAACACTTGAGCTTTTCATGATTTTTCTAGGTCCTAAACACATTAAGGTACTAGCCAAAAATGAAGACTAAGCCTTAGGAAGAGTTTGAAGTGGTTTTGGCACTTAATCTTGGAGTTTACGGCCTAAGGAGCATCTTGGCCGTAAACTCCCTTCCAAAGTTGGTTTCTAATTGTTTTGTGGGTCTAAATCATGAGTTTAAGGCTTCTAGGTTCTTGTTCTAAGGCTAAAGGAACACTAGGCACTCATTTGTGCCCTTTACTTGGAGTTTACGGCCCAAGAGGTTGTTCCTTGGCCGTAAACTCCTCAAACTACTTGCTTTTGATTTGTTTCTAGCCTCTAATGATCATACACTAAGTCCTTAGTTAGATGCCTAACACGGAAATGGGACTAGGTGGCCTTTAGGCTTGATTTTGGAGTTTACTCCCCAAGAACGTTCTTGGGCGGTAAACTCCCGGATCTTGTGTTTTGGACATGTAAACAATGTTATAAAGCATATAACAAGTATTAAAACACATTTAGGGAAGTAGACTCACAATCTGGGATGAAAACCCGAAGATCCGTGAGAGAGTATTTGGCTTTTCTCTAAATGGAAATCAAATAATGAACCAATTTGGTTCAGAATTCTATTTATAGTCCAGAGATTTTTGGCAGAAAATATTTCTATTCTCGGAATGGATTCTAATGACCTAGAGTAATGGAATTACAGTGTTGCACAAAATCCTAGTGCACCCACTATCCTAATAACTCCTTAGGTGTAAAACCCTAAAACTGCCAAACTTATTCCAAAAGTTTGAATTTTCACTGAAACTGCTCTACTTCCATTGGATTGATGTGGTTTGATTTGAATGGAAAATTTCGGGTTGTCACAGTTAAGGGGTATGAACTCACCTGCAGTATGTGACTGGAATTGAACGGGCTGTTATCGTACGGAAGGATCAGACAAGTGCTTGGTGTCAAGTGAAGACTTAGACACACACAATGATCCTAATTACATATGAAACATATGTATATAAATAATTAGTGATTATAACACTAATTATACAAGTAATAACATTTAAGCGCGAGGACAACACTTTTGGTCAAGTGCTAGGAGGCTAATGGGTTGCAACAAAGAAGTGCAATGCCCCTAATGAAAGTTTAAGGTCAAAAGACCATATTCATTAGAGTTTACGGCCCAGGGGAGTAAGCTCCTGGCCGTAAACTCTCAAACAAGTCATGAAATGGAGTTTAGAAGTACTACAACCTTAGAGGGGAATTGTTTCAAGGCTATACAAGTGTTTGGGCACCACACTGACTCCTTTGGGGAGTTTACGGCCCAAAGACCCTTCTCCCTTGGAGTTTACGGCCGTAAACTCCCTTGGGAGGGTTCTTATTGTCCTTTCAAGTCTCTAACATTTCTAGGAACAAGTCTAGGCTTCAATACTTGGATCAAGGGAGGTTTATGGCATTAAATGGAACCATTTGATGGAGTTTACGGCCATAGAACTCTTTGGGCCGTAAACTCCCTCACACATGAGGTTCTAAGAATTTTAACTAGCCCAAAACTCATCTAGGTACTTGCCCTAAAAGTCTCTTGGCCTAAGGAAGTGTCTAGGGTGTCCTTTGACCCCTTTAAAGGAGTTTACGGCCCAAGAAATACTCTTGGCCGTAAACTCTTCAACACTTGAGCTTTTCATGATTTTTCTAGGTCCTAAACACATTAAGGTACTAGCCAAAAATGAAGACTAAGCCTTAGGGAGAGTTTGAAGTGGTTTTGGCACTTAATCTTGGAGTTTACGGCCTAAGGAGCATCTTGGCCGTAAACTCCCTTCCAAAGTTGGTTTCTAATTGTTTTGTGGGTCTAAATCATGAGTTTAAGGCTTCTAGGTTCTTGTTCTAAGGCTAAAGGAACACTAGGCACTCATTTGTGCCCTTTACTTGGAGTTTACGGCCCAAGAGGTTGTTCCTTGGCCGTAAACTCCTCAAACTACTTGCTTTTGATTTGTTTCTAGCCTCTAATGATCATACACTAAGTCCTTAGTTAGATGCCTAACATGGAAATGGGACTAGGTGGCCTTTAGGCTTGATTTTGGAGTTTACTCCCCAAGAACGTTCTTGGGCGGTAAACTCCCGGATCTTGTGTTTTGGACATGTAAACAATGTTATAAAGCATATAACAAGTATTAAAACACATTTAGGGAAGTAGACTCACAATCTGGGATGAAAACCCGAAGATCCGTGAGAGAGTATTTGGCTTTTCTCTAAATGGAAATCAAATAATGAACCAATTTGGTTCAGAATTCTATTTATAGTCCAGAGATTTTTGGCAGAAAATATTTCTATTCTCGGAATGGATTCTAATGACCTAGAGTAATGGAATTACAGTGTTGCACAAAATCCTAGTGCACCCACTATCCTAATAACTCCTTAGGTGTAAAACCCTAAAACTGCCAAACTTATTCCAAAAGTTTGAATTTTCACTGAAACTGCTCTACTTCCATTGGATTGATGTGGTTTGATTTGAATGGAAAATTTCGGGTTGTCACAGTTAAGGGGTATGAACTCACCTGCAGTATGTGACTGGAATTGAACGGGCTGTTATCGTACGGAAGGATCAGACAAGTGCTTGGTGTCAAGTGAAGACTTAGACACACACAATGATCCTAATTACATATGAAACATATGTATATAAATAATTAGTGATTATAACACTAATTATACAAGTAATAACATTTAAGCGCGAGGACAACACTTTTGGTCAAGTGCTAGGAGGCTAATGGGTTGCAACAAAGAAGTGCAATGCCCCTAATGAAAGTTTAAGGTCAAAAGACCATATTCATTAGAGTTTACGGCCCAGGGGAGTAAGCTCCTGGCCGTAAACTCTCAAACAAGTCATGAAATGGAGTTTAGAAGTACTACAACCTTAGAGGGGAATTGTTTCAAGGCTATACAAGTGTTTGGGCACCACACTGACTCCTTTGGGGAGTTTACGGCCCAAAGACCCTTCTCCCTTGGAGTTTACGGCCGTAAACTCCCTTGGGAGGGTTCTTATTGTCCTTTCAAGTCTCTAACATTTCTAGGAACAAGTCTAGGCTTCAATACTTGGATCAAGGGAGGTTTATGGCATTAAATGGAACCATTTGATGGAGTTTACGGCCATAGAACTCTTTGGGCCGTAAACTCCCTCACACATGAGGTTCTAAGAATTTTAACTAGCCCAAAACTCATCTAGGTACTTGCCCTAAAAGTCTCTTGGCCTAAGGAAGTGTCTAGGGTGTCCTTTGACCCCTTTAAAGGAGTTTACGGCCCAAGAAATACTCTTGGCCGTAAACTCTTCAACACTTGAGCTTTTCATGATTTTTCTAGGTCCTAAACACATTAAGGTACTAGCCAAAAATGAAGACTAAGCCTTAGGGAGAGTTTGAAGTGGTTTTGGCACTTAATCTTGGAGTTTACGGCCTAAGGAGCATCTTGGCCGTAAACTCCCTTCCAAAGTTGGTTTCTAATTGTTTTGTGGGTCTAAATCATGAGTTTAAGGCTTCTAGGTTCTTGTTCTAAGGCTAAAGGAACACTAGGCACTCATTTGTGCCCTTTACTTGGAGTTTACGGCCCAAGAGGTTGTTCCTTGGCCGTAAACTCCTCAAACTACTTGCTTTTGATTTGTTTCTAGCCTCTAATGATCATACACTAAGTCCTTAGTTAGATGCCTAACACGGAAATGGGACTAGGTGGCCTTTAGGCTTGATTTTGGAGTTTACTCCCCAAGAACGTTCTTGGGCGGTAAACTCCCGGATCTTGTGTTTTGGACATGTAAACAATGTTATAAAGCATATAACAAGTATTAAAACACATTTAGGGAAGTAGACTCACAATCTGGGATGAAAACCCGAAGATCCGTGAGAGAGTATTTGGCTTTTCTCTAAATGGAAATCAAATAATGAACCAATTTGGTTCAGAATTCTATTTATAGTCCAGAGATTTTTGGCAGAAAATATTTCTATTCTCGGAATGGATTCTAATGACCTAGAGTAATGGAATTACAGTGTTGCACAAAATCCTAGTGCACCCACTATCCTAATAACTCCTTAGGTGTAAAACCCTAAAACTGCCAAACTTATTCCAAAAGTTTGAATTTTCACTGAAACTGCTCTACTTCCATTGGATTGATGTGGTTTGATTTGAATGGAAAATTTCGGGTTGTCACAGTTAAGGGGTATGAACTCACCTGCAGTATGTGACTGGAATTGAACGGGCTGTTATCGTACGGAAGGATCAGACAAGTGCTTGGTGTCAAGTGAAGACTTAGACACACACAATGATCCTAATTACATATGAAACATATGTATATAAATAATTAGTGATTATAACACTAATTATACAAGTAATAACATTTAAGCGCGAGGACAACACTTTTGGTCAAGTGCTAGGAGGCTAATGGGTTGCAACAAAGAAGTGCAATGCCCCTAATGAAAGTTTAAGGTCAAAAGACCATATTCATTAGAGTTTACGGCCCAGGGGAGTAAGCTCCTGGCCGTAAACTCTCAAACAAGTCATGAAATGGAGTTTAGAAGTACTACAACCTTAGAGGGGAATTGTTTCAAGGCTATACAAGTGTTTGGGCACCACATTGACTCCTTGGGGAGTTTACGGCCCAAAGACCCTTCTCCCTTGGAGTTTACGGCCGTAAACTCCCTTGGGAGGGTTCTTATTGTCCTTTCAAGTCTCTAACATTTCTAGGAACAAGTCTAGGCTTCAATACTTGGATCAAGGGAGGTTTATGGCATTAAATGGAACCATTTGATGGAGTTTACGGCCATAGAACTCTTTGGGCCGTAAACTCCCTCACACATGAGGTTCTAAGAATTTTAACTAGCCCAAAACTCATCTAGGTACTTGCCCTAAAAGTCTCTTGGCCTAAGGAAGTGTCTAGGGTGTCCTTTGACCCCTTTAAAGGAGTTTACGGCCCAAGAAATACTCTTGGCCGTAAACTCTTCAACACTTGAGCTTTTCATGATTTTTCTAGGTCCTAAACACATTAAGGTACTAGCCAAAAATGAAGACTAAGCCTTAGGAAGAGTTTGAAGTGGTTTTGGCACTTAATCTTGGAGTTTACGGCCTAAGGAGCATCTTGGCCGTAAACTCCCTTCCAAAGTTGGTTTCTAATTGTTTTGTGGGTCTAAATCATGAGTTTAAGGCTTCTAGGTTCTTGTTCTAAGGCTAAAGGAACACTAGGCACTCATTTGTGCCCTTTACTTGGAGTTTACGGCCCAAGAGGTTGTTCCTTGGCCGTAAACTCCTCAAACTACTTGCTTTTGATTTGTTTCTAGCCTCTAATGATCATACACTAAGTCCTTAGTTAGATGCCTAACACGGAAATGGGACTAGGTGGCCTTTAGGCTTGATTTTGGAGTTTACTCCCCAAGAACGTTCTTGGGCGGTAAACTCCCGGATCTTGTGTTTTGGACATGTAAACAATGTTATAAAGCATATAACAAGTATTAAAACACATTTAGGGAAGTAGACTCACAATCTGGGATGAAAACCCGAAGATCCGTGAGAGAGTATTTGGCTTTTCTCTAAATGGAAATCAAATAATGAACCAATTTGGTTCAGAATTCTATTTATAGTCCAGAGATTTTTGGCAGAAAATATTTCTATTCTCGGAATGGATTCTAATGACCTAGAGTAATGGAATTACAGTGTTGCACAAAATCCTAGTGCACCCACTATCCTAATAACTCCTTAGGTGTAAAACCCTAAAACTGCCAAACTTATTCCAAAAGTTTGAATTTTCACTGAAACTGCTCTACTTCCATTGGATTGATGTGGTTTGATTTGAATGGAAAATTTTGGATTGTCACAGTTAAGGGGTATGAACTCACCTGCAGTATGTGACTGGAATTGAACGGGCTGTTATCGTACGGAAGGATCAGACAAGTGCTTGGTGTCAAGTGAAGACTTAGACACACACAATGATCCTAATTACATATGAAACATATGTATATAAATAATTAGTGATTATAACACTAATTATACAAGTAATAACATTTAAGCGCGAGGACAACACTTTTGGTCAAGTGCTAGGAGGCTAATGGGTTGCAACAAAGAAGTGCAATGCCCCTAATGAAAGTTTAAGGTCAAAAGACCATATTCATTAGAGTTTACGGCCCAGGGGAGTAAGCTCCTGGCCGTAAACTCTCAAACAAGTCATGAAATGGAGTTTAGAAGTACTACAACCTTAGAGGGGAATTGTTTCAAGGCTATACAAGTGTTTGGGCACCACATTGACTCCTTGGGGAGTTTACGGCCCAAAGACCCTTCTCCCTTGGAGTTTACGGCCGTAAACTCCCTTGGGAGGGTTCTTATTGTCCTTTCAAGTCTCTAACATTTCTAGGAACAAGTCTAGGCTTCAATACTTGGATCAAGGGAGGTTTATGGCATTAAATGGAACCATTTGATGGAGTTTACGGCCATAGAACTCTTTGGGCCGTAAACTCCCTCACACATGAGGTTCTAAGAATTTTAACTAGCCCAAAACTCATCTAGGTACTTGCCCTAAAAGTCTCTTGGCCTAAGGAAGTGTCTAGGGTGTCCTTTGACCCCTTTAAAGGAGTTTACGGCCCAAGAAATACTCTTGGCCGTAAACTCTTCAACACTTGAGCTTTTCATGATTTTTCTAGGTCCTAAACACATTAAGGTACTAGCCAAAAATGAAGACTAAGCCTTAGGAAGAGTTTGAAGTGGTTTTGGCACTTAATCTTGGAGTTTACGGCCTAAGGAGCATCTTGGCCGTAAACTCCCTTCCAAAGTTGGTTTCTAATTGTTTTGTGGGTCTAAATCATGAGTTTAAGGCTTCTAGGTTCTTGTTCTAAGGCTAAAGGAACACTAGGCACTCATTTGTGCCCTTTACTTGGAGTTTACGGCCCAAGAGGTTGTTCCTTGGCCGTAAACTCCTCAAACTACTTGCTTTTGATTTGTTTCTAGCCTCTAATGATCATACACTAAGTCCTTAGTTAGATGCCTAACACGGAAATGGGACTAGGTGGCCTTTAGGCTTGATTTTGGAGTTTACTCCCCAAGAACGTTCTTGGGCGGTAAACTCCCGGATCTTGTGTTTTGGACATGTAAACAATGTTATAAAGCATATAACAAGTATTAAAACACATTTAGGGAAGTAGACTCACAATCTGGGATGAAAACCCGAAGATCCGTGAGAGAGTATTTGGCTTTTCTCTAAATGGAAATCAAATAATGAACCAATTTGGTTCAGAATTCTATTTATAGTCCAGAGATTTTTGGCAGAAAATATTTCTATTCTCGGAATGGATTCTAATGACCTAGAGTAATGGAATTACAGTGTTGCACAAAATCCTAGTGCACCCACTATCCTAATAACTCCTTAGGTGTAAAACCCTAAAACTGCCAAACTTATTCCAAAAGTTTGAATTTTCACTGAAACTGCTCTACTTCCATTGGATTGATGTGGTTTGATTTGAATGGAAAATTTCGGGTTGTCACAGTTAAGGGGTATGAACTCACCTGCAGTATGTGACTGGAATTGAACGGGCTGTTATCGTACGGAAGGATCAGACAAGTGCTTGGTGTCAAGTGAAGACTTAGACACACACAATGATCCTAATTACATATGAAACATATGTATATAAATAATTAGTGATTATAACACTAATTATACAAGTAATAACATTTAATCGCGAGGACAACACTTTTGGTCAAGTGCTAGGAGGCTAATGGGTTGCAACAAAGAAGTGCAATGCCCCTAATGAAAGTTTAAGGTCAAAAGACCATATTCATTAGAGTTTACGGCCCAGGGGAGTAAGCTCCTGGCCGTAAACTCTCAAACAAGTCATGAAATGGAGTTTAGAAGTACTACAACCTTAGAGGGGAATTGTTTCAAGGCTATACAAGTGTTTGGGCACCACATTGACTCCTTGGGGAGTTTACGGCCCAAAGACCCTTCTCCCTTGGAGTTTACGGCCGTAAACTCCCTTGGGAGGGTTCTTATTGTCCTTTCAAGTCTCTAACATTTCTAGGAACAAGTCTAGGCTTCAATACTTGGATCAAGGGAGGTTTATGGCATTAAATGGAACCATTTGATGGAGTTTACGGCCATAGAACTCTTTGGGCCGTAAACTCCCTCACACATGAGGTTCTAAGAATTTTAACTAGCCCAAAACTCATCTAGGTACTTGCCCTAAAAGTCTCTTGGCCTAAGGAAGTGTCTAGGGTGTCCTTTGACCCCTTTAAAGGAGTTTACGGCCCAAGAAATACTCTTGGCCGTAAACTCTTCAACACTTGAGCTTTTCATGATTTTTCTAGGTCCTAAACACATTAAGGTACTAGCCAAAAATGAAGACTAAGCCTTAGGAAGAGTTTGAAGTGGTTTTGGCACTTAATCTTGGAGTTTACGGCCTAAGGAGCATCTTGGCCGTAAACTCCCTTCCAATGTTGGTTTCTAATTGTTTTGTGGGTCTAAATCATGAGTTTAAGGCTTCTAGGTTCTTGTTCTAAGGCTAAAGGAACACTAGGCACTCATTTGTGCCCTTTACTTGGAGTTTACGGCCCAAGAGGTTGTTCCTTGGCCGTAAACTCCTCAAACTACTTGCTTTTGATTTGTTTCTAGCCTCTAATGATCATACACTAAGTCCTTAGTTAGATGCCTAACACGGAAATGGGACTAGGTGGCCTTTAGGCTTGATTTTGGAGTTTACTCCCCAAGAACGTTCTTGGGCGGTAAACTCCCGGATCTTGTGTTTTGGACATGTAAACAATGTTATAAAGCATATAACAAGTATTAAAACACATTTAGGGAAGTAGACTCACAATCTGGGATGAAAACCCGAAGATCCGTGAGAGAGTATTTGGCTTTTCTCTAAATGGAAATCAAATAATGAACCAATTTGGTTCAGAATTCTATTTATAGTCCAGAGATTTTTGGCAGAAAATATTTCTATTCTCGGAATGGATTCTAATGACCTAGAGTAATGGAATTACAGTGTTGCACAAAATCCTAGTGCACCCACTATCCTAATAACTCCTTAGGTGTAAAACCCTAAAACTGCCAAACTTATTCCAAAAGTTTGAATTTTCACTGAAACTGCTCTACTTCCATTGGATTGATGTGGTTTGATTTGAATGGAAAATTTTGGATTGTCACAGTTAAGGGGTATGAACTCACCTGCAGTATGTGACTGGAATTGAACGGGCTGTTATCGTACGGAAGGATCAGACAAGTGCTTGGTGTCAAGTGAAGACTTAGACACACACAATGATCCTAATTACATATGAAACATATGTATATAAATAATTAGTGATTATAACACTAATTATACAAGTAATAACATTTAAGCGCGAGGACAACACTTTTGGTCAAGTGCTAGGAGGCTAATGGGTTGCAACAAAGAAGTGCAATGCCCCTAATGAAAGTTTAAGGTCAAAAGACCATATTCATTAGAGTTTACGGCCCAGGGGAGTAAGCTCCTGGCAGTAAACTCTCAAACAAGTCATGAAATGGAGTTTAGAAGTACTACAACCTTAGAGGGGAATTGTTTCAAGGCTATACAAGTGTTTGGGCACCACACTGACTCCTTTGGGGAGTTTACGGCCCAAAGACCCTTCTCCCTTGGAGTTTACGGCCGTAAACTCCCTTGGGAGGGTTCGTATTGTCCTTTCAAGTCTCTAACATTTCTAGGAACAATTCTAGGCTTCAATACTTGGATCAAGGGAGGTTTATGGCATTAAATGGAACCATTTGATGGATTTTACGGCCATAGAACTCTTTGGGCCGTAAACTCCCTCACACATGAGGTTCTAAGAATTTTAACTAGCCCAAAACTCATCTAGGTACTTGCCCTAAAAGTCTCTTGGCCTAAGGAAGTGTCTAGGGTGTCCTTTGACCCCTTTAAAGGAGTTTACGGCCCAAGAAATACTCTTGGCCGTAAACTCTTCAACACTTGAGCTTTTCATGATTTTTCTAGGTCCTAAACACATTAAGGTACTAGCCAAAAATGAAGACTAAGCCTTAGGAAGAGTTTGAAGTGGTTTTGGCACTTAATCTTGGAGTTTACGGCCTAAGGAGCATCTTGGCCGTAAACTCCCTTCCAAAGTTGGTTTCTAATTGTTTTGTGGGTCTAAATCATGAGTTTAAGGCTTCTAGGTTCTTGTTCTAAGGCTAAAGGAACACTAGGCACTCATTTGTGCCCTTTACTTGGAGTTTACGGCCCAAGAGGTTGTTCCTTGGCCGTAAACTCCTCAAACTACTTGCTTTTGATTTGTTTCTAGCCTCTAATGATCATACACTAAGTCCTTAGTTAGATGCCTAACACGGAAATGGGACTAGGTGGCCTTTAGGCTTGATTTTGGAGTTTACTCCCCAAGAACGTTCTTGGGCGGTAAACTCCCGGATCTTGTGTTTTGGACATGTAAACAATGTTATAAAGCATATAACAAGTATTAAAACACATTTAGGGAAGTAGACTCACAATCTGGGATGAAAACCCGAAGATCCGTGAGAGAGTATTTGGCTTTTCTCTAAATGGAAATCAAATAATGAACCAATTTGGTTCAGAATTCTATTTATAGTCCAGAGATTTTTGGCAGAAAATATTTCTATTCTCGGAATGGATTCTAATGACCTAGAGTAATGGAATTACAGTGTTGCACAAAATCCTAGTGCACCCACTATCCTAATAACTCCTTAGGTGTAAAACCCTAAAACTGCCAAACTTATTCCAAAAGTTTGAATTTTCACTGAAACTGCTCTACTTCCATTGGATTGATGTGGTTTGATTTGAATGGAAAATTTCGGGTTGTCACAGTTAAGGGGTATGAACTCACCTGCAGTATGTGACTGGAATTGAACGGGCTGTTATCGTACGGAAGGATCAGACAAGTGCTTGGTGTCAAGTGAAGACTTAGACACACACAATGATCCTAATTACATATGAAACATATGTATATAAATAATTAGTGATTATAACACTAATTATACAAGTAATAACATTTAAGCGCGAGGACAACACTTTTGGTCAAGTGCTAGGAGGCTAATGGGTTGCAACAAAGAAGTGCAATGCCCCTAATGAAAGTTTAAGGTCAAAAGACCATATTCATTAGAGTTTACGGCCCAGGGGAGTAAGCTCCTGGCCGTAAACTCTCAAACAAGTCATGAAATGGAGTTTAGAAGTACTACAACCTTAGAGGGGAATTGTTTCAAGGCTATACAAGTGTTTGGGCACCACATTGACTCCTTGGGGAGTTTACGGCCCAAAGACCCTTCTCCCTTGGAGTTTACGGCCGTAAACTCCCTTGGGAGGGTTCTTATTGTCCTTTCAAGTCTCTAACATTTCTAGGAACAAGTCTAGGCTTCAATACTTGGATCAAGGGAGGTTTATGGCATTAAATGGAACCATTTGATGGAGTTTACGGCCATAGAACTCTTTGGGCCGTAAACTCCCTCACACATGAGGTTCTAAGAATTTTAACTAGCCCAAAACTCATCTAGGTACTTGCCCTAAAAGTCTCTTGGCCTAAGGAAGTGTCTAGGGTGTCCTTTGACCCCTTTAAAGGAGTTTACGGCCCAAGAAATACTCTTGGCCGTAAACTCTTCAACACTTGAGCTTTTCATGATTTTTCTAGGTCCTAAACACATTAAGGTACTAGCCAAAAATGAAGACTAAGCCTTAGGAAGAGTTTGAAGTGGTTTTGGCACTTAATCTTGGAGTTTACGGCCTAAGGAGCATCTTGGCCGTAAACTCCCTTCCAAAGTTGGTTTCTAATTGTTTTGTGGGTCTAAATCATGAGTTTAAGGCTTCTAGGTTCTTGTTCTAAGGCTAAAGGAACACTAGGCACTCATTTGTGCCCTTTACTTGGAGTTTACGGCCCAAGAGGTTGTTCCTTGGCCGTAAACTCCTCAAACTACTTGCTTTTGATTTGTTTCTAGCCTCTAATGATCATACACTAAGTCCTTAGTTAGATGCCTAACACGGAAATGGGACTAGGTGGCCTTTAGGCTTGATTTTGGAGTTTACTCCCCAAGAACGTTCTTGGGCGGTAAACTCCCGGATCTTGTGTTTTGGACATGTAAACAATGTTATAAAGCATATAACAAGTATTAAAACACATTTAGGGAAGTAGACTCACAATCTGGGATGAAAACCCGAAGATCCGTGAGAGAGTATTTGGCTTTTCTCTAAATGGAAATCAAATAATGAACCAATTTGGTTCAGAATTCTATTTATAGTCCAGAGATTTTTGGCAGAAAATATTTCTATTCTCGGAATGGATTCTAATGACCTACAGTAATGGAATTACAGTGTTGCACAAAATCCTAGTGCACCCACTATCCTAATAACTCCTTAGGTGTAAAACCCTAAAACTGCCAAACTTATTCCAAAAGTTTGAATTTTCACTGAAACTGCTCTACTTCCATTGGATTGATGTGGTTTGATTTGAATGGAAAATTTCGGGTTGTCACAGTTAAGGGGTATGAACTCACCTGCAGTATGTGACTGGAATTGAACGGGCTGTTATCGTACGGAAGGATCAGACAAGTGCTTGGTGTCAAGTGAAGACTTAGACACACACAATGATCCTAATTACATATGAAACATATGTATATAAATAATTAGTGATTATAACACTAATTATACAAGTAATAACATTTAAGCGCGAGGACAACACTTTTGGTCAAGTGCTAGGAGGCTAATGGGTTGCAACAAAGAAGTGCAATGCCCCTAATGAAAGTTTAAGGTCAAAAGACCATATTCATTAGAGTTTACGGCCCAGGGGAGTAAGCTCCTGGCCGTAAACTCTCAAACAAGTCATGAAATGGAGTTTAGAAGTACTACAACCTTAGAGGGGAATTGTTTCAAGGCTATACAAGTGTTTGGGCACCACACTGACTCCTTTGGGGAGTTTACGGCCCAAAGACCCTTCTTCCTTGGAGTTTACGGCCGTAAACTCCCTTGGGAGGGTTCTTATTGTCCTTTCAAGTCTCTAACATTTCTAGGAACAAGTCTAGGCTTCAATACTTGGATCAAGGGAGGTTTATGGCATTAAATGGAACCATTTGATGGAGTTTACGGCCATAGAACTCTTTGGGCCGTAAACTCCCTCACACATGAGGTTCTAAGAATTTTAACTAGCCCAAAACTCATCTAGGTACTTGGCCTAAAAGTCTCTTGGCCTAAGGAAGTGTCTAGGGTGTCCTTTGACCCCTTTAAAGGAGTTTACGGCCCAAGAAATACTCTTGGCCGTAAACTCTTCAACACTTGAGCTTTTCATGATTTTTCTAGGTCCTAAACACATTAAGGTACTAGCCAAAAATGAAGACTAAGCCTTAGGAAGAGTTTGAAGTGGTTTTGGCACTTAATCTTGGAGTTTACGGCCTAAGGAGCATCTTGGCCGTAAACTCCCTTCCAAAGTTGGTTTCTAATTGTTTTGTGGGTCTAAATCATGAGTTTAAGGCTTCTAGGTTCTTGTTCTAAGGCTAAAGGAACACTAGGCACTCATTTGTGCCCTTTACTTGGAGTTTACGGCCCAAGAGGTTGTTCCTTGGCCGTAAACTCCTCAAACTACTTGCTTTTGATTTGTTTCTAGCCTCTAATGATCATACACTAAGTCCTTAGTTAGATGCCTAACACGGAAATGGGACTAGGTGGCCTTTAGGCTTGATTTTGGAGTTTACTCCCCAAGAACGTTCTTGGGCGGTAAACTCCCGGATCTTGTGTTTTGGACATGTAAACAATGTTATAAAGCATATAACAAGTATTAAAACACATTTAGGGAAGTAGACTCACAATCTGGGATGAAAACCCGAAGATCCGTGAGAGAGTATTTGGCTTTTCTCTAAATGGAAATCAAATAATGAACCAATTTGGTTCAGAATTCTATTTATAGTCCAGAGATTTTTGGCAGAAAATATTTCTATTCTCGGAATGGATTCTAATGACCTAGAGTAATGGAATTACAGTGTTGCACAAAATCCTAGTGCACCCACTATCCTAATAACTCCTTAGGTGTAAAACCCTAAAACTGCCAAACTTATTCCAAAAGTTTGAATTTTCACTGAAACTGCTCTACTTCCATTGGATTGATGTGGTTTGATTTGAATGGAAAATTTCGGGTTGTCACAGTTAAGGGGTATGAACTCACCTGCAGTATGTGACTGGAATTGAACGGGCTGTTATCGTACGGAAGGATCAGACAAGTGCTTGGTGTCAAGTGAAGACTTAGACACACACAATGATCCTAATTACATATGAAACATATGTATATAAATAATTAGTGATTATAACACTAATTATACAAGTAATAACATTTAAGCGCGAGGACAACACTTTTGGTCAAGTGCTAGGAGGCTAATGGGTTGCAACAAAGAAGTGCAATGCCCCTAATGAAAGTTTAAGGTCAAAAGACCATATTCATTAGAGTTTACGGCCCAGGGGAGTAAGCTCCTGGCCGTAAACTCTCAAACAAGTCATGAAATGGAGTTTAGAAGTACTACAACCTTAGAGGGGAATTGTTTCAAGGCTATACAAGTGTTTGGGCACCACATTGACTCCTTGGGGAGTTTACGGCCCAAAGACCCTTCTCCCTTGGAGTTTACGGCCGTAAACTCCCTTGGGAGGGTTCTTATTGTCCTTTCAAGTCTCTAACATTTCTAGGAACAAGTCTAGGCTTCAATACTTGGATCAAGGGAGGTTTATGGCATTAAATGGAACCATTTGATGGAGTTTACGGCCATAGAACTCTTTGGGCCGTAAACTCCCTCACACATGAGGTTCTAAGAATTTTAACTAGCCCAAAACTCATCTAGGTACTTGCCCTAAAAGTCTCTTGGCCTAAGGAAGTGTCTAGGGTGTCCTTTGACCCCTTTAAAGGAGTTTACGGCCCAAGAAATACTCTTGGCCGTAAACTCTTCAACACTTGAGCTTTTCATGATTTTTCTAGGTCCTAAACACATTAAGGTACTAGCCAAAAATGAAGACTAAGCCTTAGGAAGAGTTTGAAGTGGTTTTGGCACTTAATCTTGGAGTTTACGGCCTAAGGAGCATCTTGGCCGTAAACTCCCTTCCAAAGTTGGTTTCTAATTGTTTTGTGGGTCTAAATCATGAGTTTAAGGCTTCTAGGTTCTTGTTCTAAGGCTAAAGGAACACTAGGCACTCATTTGTGCCCTTTACTTGGAGTTTACGGCCCAAGAGGTTGTTCCTTGGCCGTAAACTCCTCAAACTACTTGCTTTTGATTTGTTTCTAGCCTCTAATGATCATACACTAAGTCCTTAGTTAGATGCCTAACACGGAAATGGGACTAGGTGGCCTTTAGGCTTGATTTTGGAGTTTACTCCCCAAGAACGTTCTTGGGCGGTAAACTCCCGGATCTTGTGTTTTGGACATGTAAACAATGTTATAAAGCATATAACAAGTATTAAAACACATTTAGGGAAGTAGACTCACAATCTGGGATGAAAACCCGAAGATCCGTGAGAGAGTATTTGGCTTTTCTCTAAATGGAAATCAAATAATGAACCAATTTGGTTCAGAATTCTATTTATAGTCCAGAGATTTTTGGCAGAAAATATTTCTATTCTCGGAATGGATTCTAATGACCTACAGTAATGGAATTACAGTGTTGCACAAAATCCTAGTGCACCCACTATCCTAATAACTCCTTAGGTGTAAAACCCTAAAACTGCCAAACTTATTCCAAAAGTTTGAATTTTCACTGAAACTGCTCTACTTCCATTGGATTGATGTGGTTTGATTTGAATGGAAAATTTCGGGTTGTCACAGTTAAGGGGTATGAACTCACCTGCAGTATGTGACTGGAATTGAACGGGCTGTTATCGTACGGAAGGATCAGACAAGTGCTTGGTGTCAAGTGAAGACTTAGACACACACAATGATCCTAATTACATATGAAACATATGTATATAAATAATTAGTGATTATAACACTAATTATACAAGTAATAACATTTAAGCGCGAGGACAACACTTTTGGTCAAGTGCTAGGAGGCTAATGGGTTGCAACAAAGAAGTGCAATGCCCCTAATGAAAGTTTAAGGTCAAAAGACCATATTCATTAGAGTTTACGGCCCAGGGGAGTAAGCTCCTGGCCGTAAACTCTCAAACAAGTCATGAAATGGAGTTTAGAAGTACTACAACCTTAGAGGGGAATTGTTTCAAGGCTATACAAGTGTTTGGGCACCACACTGACTCCTTTGGGGAGTTTACGGCCCAAAGACCCTTCTTCCTTGGAGTTTACGGCCGTAAACTCCCTTGGGAGGGTTCTTATTGTCCTTTCAAGTCTCTAACATTTCTAGGAACAAGTCTAGGCTTCAATACTTGGATCAAGGGAGGTTTATGGCATTAAATGGAACCATTTGATGGAGTTTACGGCCATAGAACTCTTTGGGCCGTAAACTCCCTCACACATGAGGTTCTAAGAATTTTAACTAGCCCAAAACTCATCTAGGTACTTGCCCTAAAAGTCTCTTGGCCTAAGGAAGTGTCTAGGGTGTCCTTTGACCCCTTTAAAGGAGTTTACGGCCCAAGAAATACTCTTGGCCGTAAACTCTTCAACACTTGAGCTTTTCATGATTTTTCTAGGTCCTAAACACATTAAGGTACTAGCCAAAAATGAAGACTAAGCCTTAGGAAGAGTTTGAAGTGGTTTTGGCACTTAATCTTGGAGTTTACGGCCTAAGGAGCATCTTGGCCGTAAACTCCCTTCCAAAGTTGGTTTCTAATTGTTTTGTGGGTCTAAATCATGAGTTTAAGGCTTCTAGGTTCTTGTTCTAAGGCTAAAGGAACACTAGGCACTCATTTGTGCCCTTTACTTGGAGTTTACGGCCCAAGAGGTTGTTCCTTGGCCGTAAACTCCTCAAACTACTTGCTTTTGATTTGTTTCTAGCCTCTAATGATCATACACTAAGTCCTTAGTTAGATGCCTAACACGGAAATGGGACTAGGTGGCCTTTAGGCTTGATTTTGGAGTTTACTCCCCAAGAACGTTCTTGGGCGGTAAACTCCCGGATCTTGTGTTTTGGACATGTAAACAATGTTATAAAGCATATAACAAGTATTAAAACACATTTAGGGAAGTAGACTCACAATCTGGGATGAAAACCCGAAGATCCGTGAGAGAGTATTTGGCTTTTCTCTAAATGGAAATCAAATAATGAACCAATTTGGTTCAGAATTCTATTTATAGTCCAGAGATTTTTGGCAGAAAATATTTCTATTCTCGGAATGGATTCTAATGACCTAGAGTAATGGAATTACAGTGTTGCACAAAATCCTAGTGCACCCACTATCCTAATAACTCCTTAGGTGTAAAACCCTAAAACTGCCAAACTTATTCCAAAAGTTTGAATTTTCACTGAAACTGCTCTACTTCCATTGGATTGATGTGGTTTGATTTGAATGGAAAATTTCGGGTTGTCACAGTTAAGGGGTATGAACTCACCTGCAGTATGTGACTGGAATTGAACGGGCTGTTATCGTACGGAAGGATCAGACAAGTGCTTGGTGTCAAGTGAAGACTTAGACACACACAATGATCCTAATTACATATGAAACATATGTATATAAATAATTAGTGATTATAACACTAATTATACAAGTAATAACATTTAAGCGCGAGGACAACACTTTTGGTCAAGTGCTAGGAGGCTAATGGGTTGCAACAAAGAAGTGCAATGCCCCTAATGAAAGTTTAAGGTCAAAAGACCATATTCATTAGAGTTTACGGCCCAGGGGAGTAAGCTCCTGGCCGTAAACTCTCAAACAAGTCATGAAATGGAGTTTAGAAGTACTACAACCTTAGAGGGGAATTGTTTCAAGGCTATACAAGTGTTTGGGCACCACACTGACTCCTTTGGGGAGTTTACGGCCCAAAGACCCTTCTCCCTTGGAGTTTACGGCCGTAAACTCCCTTGGGAGGGTTCGTATTGTCCTTTCAAGTCTCTAACATTTCTAGGAACAAGTCTAGGCTTCAATACTTGGATCAAGGGAGGTTTATGGCATTAAATGGAACCATTTGATGGAGTTTACGGCCATAGAACTCTTTGGGCCGTAAACTCCCTCACACATGAGGTTCTAAGAATTTTAACTAGCCCAAAACTCATCTAGGTACTTGCCCTAAAAGTCTCTTGGCCTAAGGAAGTGTCTAGGGTGTCCTTTGACCCCTTTAAAGGAGTTTACGGCCCAAGAAATACTATTGGCCGTAAACTCTTCAACACTTGAGCTTTTCATGATTTTTCTAGGTCCTAAACACATTAAGGTACTAGCCAAAAATGAAGACTAAGCCTTAGGAAGAGTTTGAAGTGGTTTTGGCACTTAATCTTGGAGTTTACGGCCTAAGGAGCATCTTGGCCGTAAACTCCCTTCCAATGTTGGTTTCTAATTGTTTTGTGGGTCTAAATCATGAGTTTAAGGCTTCTAGGTTCTTGTTCTAAGGCTAAAGGAACACTAGGCACTCATTTGTGCCCTTTACTTGGAGTTTACGGCCCAAGAGGTTGTTCCTTGGCCGTAAACTCCTCAAACTACTTGCTTTTGATTTGTTTCTAGCCTCTAATGATCATACACTAAGTCCTTAGTTAGATGCCTAACACGGAAATGGGACTAGGTGGCCTTTAGGCTTGATTTTGGAGTTTACTCCCCAAGAACGTTCTTGGGCGGTAAACTCCCGGATCTTGTGTTTTGGACATGTAAACAATGTTATAAAGCATATAACAAGTATTAAAACACATTTAGGGAAGTAGACTCACAATCTGGGATGAAAACCCGAAGATCCGTGAGAGAGTATTTGGCTTTTCTCTAAATGGAAATCAAATAATGAACCAATTTGGTTCAGAATTCTATTTATAGTCCAGAGATTTTTGGCAGAAAATATTTCTATTATCGGAATGGATTCTAATGACCTAGAGTAATGGAATTACAGTGCTGCACAAAATCCTAGTGCACCCACTCTCCTAATAACTCCTTAGGTGTAAAACCCTAAAACTGCCAAACTTATTCCAAAAGTTTGAATTTTCACTGAAACTGCTCTACTTCCATTGGATTGATGTGGTTTGATTTGAATGGAAAATTTCGGGTTGTCACAGTTAAGGGGTATGAACTCACCTGCAGTATGTGACTGGAATTGAACGGGCTGTTATCGTACGGAAGGATCAGACAAGTGCTTGGTGTCAAGTGAAGACTTAGACACACACAATGATCCTAATTACATATGAAACATATGTATATAAATAATTAGTGATTATAACACTAATTATACAAGTAATAACATTTAAGCGCGAGGACAACACTTTTGGTCAAGTGCTAGGAGGCTAATGGGTTGCAACAAAGAAGTGCAATGCCCCTAATGAAAGTTTAAGGTCAAAAGACCATATTCATTAGAGTTTACGGCCCAGGGGAGTAAGCTCCTGGCCGTAAACTCTCAAACAAGTCATGAAATGGAGTTTAGAAGTACTACAACCTTAGAGGGGAATTGTTTCAAGGCTATACAAGTGTTTGGGCACCACACTGACTCCTTTGGGGAGTTTACGGCCCAAAGACCCTTCTCCCTTGGAGTTTACGGCCGTAAACTCCCTTGGGAGGGTTCGTATTGTCCTTTCAAGTCTCTAACATTTCTAGGAACAAGTCTAGGCTTCAATACTTGGATCAAGGGAGGTTTATGGCATTAAATGGAACCATTTGATGGAGTTTACGGCCATAGAACTCTTTGGGCCGTAAACTCCCTCACACATGAGGTTCTAAGAATTTTAACTAGCCCAAAACTCATCTAGGTACTTGCCCTAAAAGTCTCTTGGCCTAAGGAAGTGTCTAGGGTGTCCTTTGACCCCTTTAAAGGAGTTTACGGCCCAAGAAATACTATTGGCCGTAAACTCTTCAACACTTGAGCTTTTCATGATTTTTCTAGGTCCTAAACACATTAAGGTACTAGCCAAAAATGAAGACTAAGCCTTAGGAAGAGTTTGAAGTGGTTTTGGCACTTAATCTTGGAGTTTACGGCCTAAGGAGCATCTTGGCCGTAAACTCCCTTCCAATGTTGGTTTCTAATTGTTTTGTGGGTCTAAATCATGAGTTTAAGGCTTCTAGGTTCTTGTTCTAAGGCTAAAGGAACACTAGGCACTCATTTGTGCCCTTTACTTGGAGTTTACGGCCCAAGAGGTTGTTCCTTGGCCGTAAACTCCTCAAACTACTTGCTTTTGATTTGTTTCTAGCCTCTAATGATCATACACTAAGTCCTTAGTTAGATGCCTAACACGGAAATGGGACTAGGTGGCCTTTAGGCTTGATTTTGGAGTTTACTCCCCAAGAACGTTCTTGGGCGGTAAACTCCCGGATCTTGTGTTTTGGACATGTAAACAATGTTATAAAGCATATAACAAGTATTAAAACACATTTAGGGAAGTAGACTCACAATCTGGGATGAAAACCCGAAGATCCGTGAGAGAGTATTTGGCTTTTCTCTAAATGGAAATCAAATAATGAACCAATTTGGTTCAGAATTCTATTTATAGTCCAGAGATTTTTGGCAGAAAATATTTCTATTATCGGAATGGATTCTAATGACCTAGAGTAATGGAATTACAGTGCTGCACAAAATCCTAGTGCACCCACTCTCCTAATAACTCCTTAGGTGTAAAACCCTAAAACTGCCAAACTTATTCCAAAAGTTTGAATTTTCACTGAAACTGCTCTACTTCCATTGGATTGATGTGGTTTGATTTGAATGGAAAATTTCGGGTTGTCACAGTTAAGGGGTATGAACTCACCTGCAGTATGTGACTGGAATTGAACGGGCTGTTATCGTACGGAAGGATCAGACAAGTGCTTGGTGTCAAGTGAAGACTTAGACACACACAATGATCCTAATTACATATGAAACATATGTATATAAATAATTAGTGATTATAACACTAATTATACAAGTAATAACATTTAAGCGCGAGGACAACACTTTTGGTCAAGTGCTAGGAGGCTAATGGGTTGCAACAAAGAAGTGCAATGCCCCTAATGACAGTTTAAGGTCAAAAGACCATATTCATTAGAGTTTACGGCCCAGGGGAGTAAGCTCCTGGCCGTAAACTCTCAAACAAGTCATGAAATGGAGTTTAAAAGTACTACAACCTTAGAGGGGAATTGTTTCAAGGCTATACAAGTGTTTGGGCACCACACTGACTCCTTTGGGGAGTTTACGGCCCAAAGACCCTTCTCCCTTGGAGTTTACGGCCGTAAACTCCCTTGGGAGGGTTCGTATTGTCCTTTCAAGTCTCTAACATTTCTAGGAACAAGTCTAGGCTTCAATACTTGGATCAAGGGAGGTTTATGGCATTAAATGGAACCATTTGATGGAGTTTACGGCCATAGAACTCTTTGGGCCGTAAACTCCCTCACACATGAGGTTCTAAGAATTTTAACTAGCCCAAAACTCATCTAGGTACTTGCCCTAAAAGTCTCTTGGCCTAAGGAAGTGTCTAGGGTGTCCTTTGACCCCTTTAAAGGAGTTTACGGCCCAAGAAATACTATTGGCCGTAAACTCTTCAACACTTGAGCTTTTCATGATTTTTCTAGGTCCTAAACACATTAAGGTACTAGCCAAAAATGAAGACTAAGCCTTAGGAAGAGTTTGAAGTGGTTTTGGCACTTAATCTTGGAGTTTACGGCCTAAGGAGCATCTTGGCCGTAAACTCCCTTCCAATGTTGGTTTCTAATTGTTTTGTGGGTCTAAATCATGAGTTTAAGGCTTCTAGGTTCTTGTTCTAAGGCTAAAGGAACACTAGGCACTCATTTGTGCCCTTTACTTGGAGTTTACGGCCCAAGAGGTTGTTCCTTGGCCGTAAACTCCTCAAACTACTTGCTTTTGATTTGTTTCTAGCCTCTAATGATCATACACTAAGTCCTTAGTTAGATGCCTAACACGGAAATGGGACTAGGTGGCCTTTAGGCTTGATTTTGGAGTTTACTCCCCAAGAACGTTCTTGGGCGGTAAACTCCCGGATCTTGTGTTTTGGACATGTAAACAATGTTATAAAGCATATAACAAGTATTAAAACACATTTAGGGAAGTAGACTCACAATCTGGGATGAAAACCCGAAGATCCGTGAGAGAGTATTTGGCTTTTCTCTAAATGGAAATCAAATAATGAACCAATTTGGTTCAGAATTCTATTTATAGTCCAGAGATTTTTGGCAGAAAATATTTCTATTATCGGAATGGATTCTAATGACCTAGAGTAATGGAATTACAGTGCTGCACAAAATCCTAGTGCACCCACTCTCCTAATAACTCCTTAGGTGTAAAACCCTAAAACTGCCAAACTTATTCCAAAAGTTTGAATTCTCACTGAAACTGCTCTACTTCCATTGGATTGATGTGGTTTGATTTGAATGGAAAATTTCGGGTTGTCACAGTTAAGGGGTATGAACTCACCTGCAGTATGTGACTGGAATTGAACGGGCTGTTATCGTACGGAAGGATCAGACAAGTGCTTGGTGTCAAGTGAAGACTTAGACACACACAATGATCCTAATTACATATGAAACATATGTATATAAATAATTAGTGATTATAACACTAATTATACAAGTAATAACATTTAAGCGCGAGGACAACACTTTTGGTCAAGTGCTAGGAGGCTAATGGGTTGCAACAAAGAAGTGCAATGCCCCTAATGACAGTTTAAGGTCAAAAGATCATATTCATCAGAGTTTACGGCCCAGGGGAGTAAGCTCCTGGCCGTAAACTCTCAAACAAGTCATGAAATGGAGTTTAAAAGTACTACAACCTTAGAGGGGAATTGTTTCAAGGCTATACAAGTGTTTGGGCACCACACTGACTCCTTTGGGGAGTTTACGGCCCAAAGACCCTTCTCCCTTGGAGTTTACGGCCGTAAACTCCCTTGGGAGGGTTCGTATTGTCCTTTTAAGTCTCTAACATTTCTAGGAACAAGTCTAGGCTTCAATACTTGGATCAAGGGAGGTTTATGGCATTAAATGGAACCATTTGATGGAGTTTACTGCCATAGAACTCTTTGGGCCGTAAACTCCCTCACACATGAGGTTCTAAGAATTTTAACTAGCCCAAAACTCATCTAGGTACTTGCCCTAAAAGTCTCTTGGCCTAAGGAAGTGTCTAGGGTGTCCTTTGACCCCTTTAAAGGAGTTTACGGCCCAAGAAATACTATTGGCCGTAAACTCTTCAACACTTGAGCTTTTCATGATTTTTCTAGGTCCTAAACACATTAAGGTACTAGCCAAAAATGAAGACTAAGCCTTAGGAAGAGTTTGAAGTGGTTTTGGCACTTAATCTTGGAGTTTACGGCCTAAGGAGCATCTTGGCCGTAAACTCCCTTCCAATGTTGGTTTCTAATTGTTTTGTGGGTCTAAATCATGAGTTTAAGGCTTCTAGGTTCTTGTTCTAAGGCTAAAGGAACACTAGGCACTCATTTGTGCCCTTTACTTGGAGTTTACGGCCCAAGAGGTTGTTCCTTGGCCGTAAACTCCTCAAACTACTTGCTTTTGATTTGTTTCTAGCCTCTAATGATCATACACTAAGTCCTTAGTTAGATGCCTAACACGGAAATGGGACTAGGTGGCCTTTAGGCTTGATTTTGGAGTTTACTCCCCAAGAACGTTCTTGGGCGGTAAACTCCCGGATCTTGTGTTTTGGACATGTAAACAATGTTATAAAGCATATAACAAGTATTAAAACACATTTAGGGAAGTAGACTCACAATCTGGGATGAAAACCCGAAGATCCGTGAGAGAGTATTTGGCTTTTCTCTAAATGGAAATCAAATAATGAACCAATTTGGTTCAGAATTCTATTTATAGTCCAGAGATTTTTGGCAGAAAATATTTCTATTATCGGAATGGATTCTAATGACCTAGAGTAATGGAATTACAGTGCTGCACAAAATCCTATTGCACCCACTCTCCTAATAACTCCTTAGGTGTAAAACCCTAAAACTGCCAAACTTATTCCAAAAGTTTGAATTCTCACTGAAACTGCTCTACTTCCATTGGATTGATGTGGTTTGATTTGAATGGAAAATTTCGGGTTGTCACAGTTAAGGGGTATGAACTCACCTGCAGTATGTGACTGGAATTGAACGGGCTGTTATCGTACGGAAGGATCAGACAAGTGCTTGGTGTCAAGTGAAGACTTAGACACACACAATGATCCTAATTACATATGAAACATATGTATATAAATAATTAGTGATTATAACACTAATTATACAAGTAATAACATTTAAGCGCGAGGACAACACTTTTGGTCAAGTGCTAGGAGGCTAATGGGTTGCAACAAAGAAGTGCAATGCCCCTAATGACAGTTTAAGGTCAAAAGACCATATTCATCAGAGTTTACGGCCCAGGGGAGTAAGCTCCTGGCCGTAAACTCTCAAACAAGTCATGAAATGGAGTTTAAAAGTACTACAACCTTAGAGGGGAATTGTTTCAAGGCTATACAAGTGTTTGGGCACCACACTGACTTCTTTGGGGAGTTTACGGCCCAAAGACCCTTCTCCCTTGGAGTTTACGGCCGTAAACTCCCTTGGGAGGGTTCTTATTGGCCTTTTAAGTCTCTAACATTTCTAGGAACAAGTCTAGGCTTCAATACTTGGATCAAGGGAGGTTTATGGCATTAAATGGAACCATTTGATGGAGTTTACGGCCATAGAACTCTTTGGGCCGTAAACTCCCTCACACATGAGGTTCTAAGAATTTTAACTAGCCCAAAACTCATCTAGATACTTGCCCTAAAAGTCTCTTGGCTTAAGGAAGTGTCTAGGGTGTCCTTTGACCCCTTTAAAGGAGTTTACGGCCCAAGAAATACTCTTGGCCGTAAACTCTTCAACACTTGAGCTTTTCATGATTTTTCTAGGTCCTAAACACATTAAGGTACTAGCCAAAAATGAAGTCTAAGCCTTAGGAAGAGTTTGAAGTGGTTTTGGCACTTAATCTTGGAGTTTACGGCCTAAGGAGCATCTTGGCCGTAAACTCCCTTCCAATGTTGGTTTCTAATTGTTTTGTGGGTCTAAATCATGAGTTTAAGGCTTCTAGGTTCTTGTTCTAAGGCTAAAGGAACACTAGGCACTCATTTGTGCCCTTTACTTGGAGTTTACGGCCCAAGAGGTTGTTCCTTGGCCGTAAACTCCTCAAACTACTTGCTTTTGATTTGTTTCTAGCCTCTAATGATCATACACTAAGTCCTTAGTTAGATGCCTAACACAGAAATGGGACTAGGTGGCCTTTAGGCTTGATTTTGGAGTTTACTCCCCAAGAACGTTCTTGGGCGGTAAACTCCCGGATCTTGTGTTTTGGACATGTAAAAAATGTTATAAAGCATATAACAAGTATTAAAACACATTTAGGGAAGTAGACTCACAATCTGGGATGAAAACCCGAAGATCCGTGAGAGAGTATTTGGCTTTTCTCTAAATGGAAATCAAATAATGAACCAATCTGGTTCAGAATTCTATTTATAGTCCAGAGATTTTTGGTAGAAAATATTTCTATTTTCAGAATGGATTCTAATGACCTAGAGTAATGGAATTACAGTGCTGCACAAAATCCTAGTGCACCCACTCTCCTAATAACTCCTTAGGTGTAAAACCCTAAAACTGCCAAACTTATTCCAAAAGTTTGAATTTTCACTGAAACTGCTCTACTTCCATTGGATTGATGTGGTTTGATTTGAATGGAAAATTTCGGGTTGTCACAGTTAAGGGGTATGAACTCACCTGCAGTATGTGACTGGAATTGAACGGGCTGTTATCGTACGGAAGGATCAGACAAGTGCTTGGTGTCAAGTGAAGACTTAGACACACACAATGATCCTAATAACATATGAAACATATGTATATAAATAATTAGTGATTATAACACTAATTATATAAGTAATAACATTTAAGCGCGAGGACAACACCTTTGGTCAAGTGCTAGGAGGCTAATGGGTTGCAACAAAGAAGTGCAATGCCCCTAATGAAAGTTTAAGGTCAAAAGACCATATTCATTAGAGTTTACGGCCCAGGGGAGTAAGCTCCTGGCCGTAAACTCTCAAACAAGTCATGAAATGGAGTTTAAAAGAACTACAACCTTAGAGGGGAATTGTTTCAAGGCTATACAAGTGTTTGGGCACCACACTGACTCCTTTGGGGAGTTTACGGCCCAAAGACCCTTCTCCCTTGGAGTTTACGGCCGTAAACTCCCTTGGGAGGGTTCTTATTGGCCTTTCAAGTCTCTAACATTTCTAGGAACAAGTCTAGGCTTCAATACTTGGATCAAGGGAGGTTTATGGCATTAAATGGAACCATTTGATGGAGTTTATGGCCATAGAACTCTTTGGGCCGTAAACTCCCTCACACATGAGGTTCTAAGAATTTTAACTAGCCCAAAACTCATCTAGGTACTTGCCCTAAAAGTCTCTTGGCCTAAGGAAGTATCTAGGGTGTCCTTTGACCCCTTTAAAGGAGTTTACGGCCCAAGAAATACTCTTGGCCGTAAACTCTTCAACACTTGAGCTTTTCATGATTTTTCTAGGTCCTAAACACATTAAGGTACTAGCCAAAAATGAAGACTAAGCCTTAGGAAGAGTTTGAAGTGGTTTTGGCACTTAATCTTGGAGTTTACAGCCTAAGGAGCATCTTGGCCGTAAACTCCCTTCCAATGTTGGTTTCTAATTGTTTTGTGGGTCTAAATCATGAGTTTAAGGCTTCTAGGTTCTTGTTCTAAGGCTAAAGGAACACTAGGCACTCATTTGTGCCCTTTACTTGGAGTTTACGGCCCAAGAGGTTGTTCCTTGGCCGTAAACTCCTCAAACTACTTGCTTTTGATTTGTTTCTAGCCTCTAATGATCATACACTAAGTCCTTAGTTAGATGCCTAACACGGAAATGGGACTAGGTGGCCTTTAGGCTTGATTTTGGAGTTTACTCCCCAAGAACGTTCTTGGGCGGTAAACTCCCGGATCTTGTGTTTTGGACATGTAAACAATGTTATAAAGCATATAACAAGTATTAAAACACATTTAGGGAAGTAGACTCACAATCTGGGATGAAAACCCGAAGATCCGTGAGAGAGTATTTGGCTTTTCTCTAAATGGAAATCAAATAATGAACCAATTTGGTTCAGAATTCTACTTATAGTCCAGAGATTTTTGGTAGAAAATATTTCTATTCTCGGAATGGATTCTAATGACCTAGAGTAATGGAATTACAGTGCTGCACAAAATCCTAGTGCACCCACTCTCCTAATAACTCCTTAGGTGTAAAACCCTAAAACTGCCAAACTTATTCCAAAAGTTTGAATTTTCACTGAAACTGCTCTACTTCCATTGGATTGATGTGGTTTGATTTGAATGGAAAATTTCGGTTGTCACAGTTAAGGGGTATGAACTCACCTGCAGTATGTGACTGGAATTGAACGGGCTGTTATCGTACGGAAGGATCAGACAAGTGCTTGGTGTCAAGTGAAGACTTAGACACACACAATGATCCTAATTACATATGAAACATATGTATATAAATAATTAGTGATTATAACACTAATTATACAAGTAATAACAATTAAGCGCGAGGACAACACTTTTGGTCAAGTGCTAGGAGGCTAATGGGTTGCAACAAAGAAGTGCAATGCCCCTAATGAAAGTTTAAGGTCAAAAGACCATATTCATTAGAGTTTACGGCCCAGGGGAGTAAGCTCCTGGCCGTAAACTCTCAGACAAGTCATGAAATGGTGATTAAAAGTACTACAACCTTAGAGGGGAATTGTTTCAAGGCTATACAAGTGTTTGGGCACCACACTGACTCCTTTGGGGAGTTTACGGCCCAAAGACCCTTCTCCCTTGGAGTTTACGGCCGTAAACTCCCTTGGGAGGGTTCGTATTGTCCTTTCAAGTCTCTAACATTTCTAGGAACAAGTCTAGGCTTCAATACTTGGATCAAGGGAGGTTTATGGCATTAAATGGAACCATTTGATGGAGTTTACGGCCATAGAACTCTTTGGGCCGTAAACTCCCTCACACATGAGGTTCTAAGAATTTTAACTAGCCCAAAACTCATCTAGGTACTTGGCCTAAAAGTCTCTTGGCCTAAGGAAGTGTCTAGGGTGTCCTTTGACCCCTTTAAAGGAGTTTACGGCCCAAGAAATACTCTTGGCCGTAAACTCTTCAACACTTGAGCTTTTCATGATTTTTCTAGGTCCTAAACACATTAAGGTACTAGCCAAAAATGAAGTCTAAGCCTTACGAAGAGTTTGAAGTGGTTTTGGCACTTAATCTTGGAGTTTACGGCCTAAGGAGCATCTTGGCCGTAAACTCCCTTCCAATGTTGGTTTCTAATTGTTTTGTGGGTCTAAATCATGAGTTTAAGGCTTCTAGGTTCTTGTTCTAAGGCTAAAGGAACACTAGGCACTCATTTGTGCCCTTTACTTGGAGTTTACGGCCCAAGAGGTTGTTCCTTGGCCGTAAACTCCTCAAACTACTTGCTTTTGATTTGTTTCTAGCCTCTAATGATCATACACTAAGTCCTTAGTTAGATGCCTAACACGGAAATGGGACTAGGTGGCCTTTAGGCTTGATTTTGGAGTTTACTCCCCAAGAACGTTCTAGGGCGGTAAACTCCCGGATCTTGTGTTTTGGACATGTAAACAATGTTATAAAGCATATAACAAGTATTAAAACACATTTAGGGAAGTAGACTCACAATCTGGGATGAAAACCCGAAGATCCGTGAGAGAGTATTTGGCTTTTCTCTAAATGGAAATCAAATAATGAACCAATTTGGTTCAGAATTCTATTTATAGTCCAGAGATTTTTGGCAGAAAATATTTCTATTCTCGGAATGGATTCTAATGACCTAGAGTAATGGAATTACAGTGTTGCACAAAATCCTAGTGCACCCACTATCCTAATAACTCCTTAGGTGTAAAACCCTAAAACTGCCAAACTTATTCCAAAAGTTTGAATTTTCACTGAAACTGCTCTACTTCCATTGGATTGATGTGGTTTGATTTGAATGGAAAATTTCGGTTGTCACAGTTAAGGGGTATGAACTCACCTGCAGTATGTGACTGGAATTGAACGGGCTGTTATCGTACGGAAGGATCAGACAAGTGCTTGGTGTCAAGTGAAGACTTAGACACACACAATGATCCTAATTACATATGAAACATATGTATATAAATAATTAGTGATTATAACACTAATTATACAAGTAATAACAATTAAGCGCGAGGACAACACTTTTGGTCAAGTGCTAGGAGGCTAATGGGTTGCAACAAAGAAGTGCAATGCCCCTAATGAAAGTTTAAGGTCAAAAGACCATATTCATTAGAGTTTACGGCCCAGGAGAGTAAGCTCCTGGCCGTAAACTCTCAGACAAGTCATGAAATGGTGTTTAAAAGTACTACAACCTTAGAGGGGAATTGTTTCAAGGCTATACAAGTGTTTGGGCACCACACTGACTCCTTTGGGGAGTTTACGGCCCAAAGACCCTTCTCCCTTGGAGTTTACGGCCGTAAACTCCCTTGGGAGGGTTCGTATTGTCCTTTCAAGTCTCTAACATTTCTAGGAACAAGTCTAGGCTTCAATACTTGGATCAAGGGAGGTTTATGGCATTAAATGGAACCATTTGATGGAGTTTACGGCCATAGAACTCTTTGGGCCGTAAACTCCCTCACACATGAGGTTCTAAGAATTTTAACTAGCCCAAAACTCATCTAGGTACTTGGCCTAAAAGTCTCTTGGCCTAAGGAAGTGTCTAGGGTGTCCTTTGACCCCTTTAAAGGAGTTTACGGCCCAAGAAATACTCTTGGCCGTAAACTCTTCAACACTTGAGCTTTTCATGATTTTTCTAGGTCCTAAACACATTAAGGTACTAGCCAAAAATGAAGTCTAAGCCTTACGAAGAGTTTGAAGTGGTTTTGGCACTTAATCTTGGAGTTTACGGCCTAAGGAGCATCTTGGCCGTAAACTCCCTTCCAAAGTTGGTTTCTAATTGTTTTGTGGGTCTAAATCATGAGTTTAAGGCTTCTAGGTTCTTGTTCTAAGGCTAAAGGAACACTAGGCACTCATTTGTGCCCTTTACTTGGAGTTTACGGCCCAAGAGGTTGTTCCTTGGCCGTAAACTCCTCAAACTACTTGCTTTTGATTTGTTTCTAGCCTCTAATGATCATACACTAAGTCCTTAGTTAGATGCCTAACACGGAAATGGGACTAGGTGGCCTTTAGGCTTGATTTTGGAGTTTACTCCCCAAGAACGTTCTAGGGCGGTAAACTCCCGGATCTTGTGTTTTGGACATGTAAACAATGTTATAAAGCATATAACAAGTATTAAAACACATTTAGGGAAGTAGACTCACAATCTGGGATGAAAACCCGAAGATCCGTGAGAGAGTATTTGGCTTTTCTCTAAATGGAAATCAAATAATGAACCAATTTGGTTCAGAATTCTATTTATAGTCCAGAGATTTTTGGCAGAAAATATTTCTATTCTCGGAATGGATTCTAATGACCTAGAGTAATGGAATTACAGTGTTGCACAAAATCCTAGTGCACCCACTATCCTAATAACTCCTTAGGTGTAAAACCCTAAAACTGCCAAACTTATTCCAAAAGTTTGAATTTTCACTGAAACTGCTCTACTTCCATTGGATTGATGTGGTTTGATTTGAATGGAAAATTTCGGTTGTCACAGTTAAGGGGTATGAACTCACCTGCAGTATGTGACTGGAATTGAACGGGCTGTTATCGTACGGAAGGATCAGACAAGTGCTTGGTGTCAAGTGAAGACTTAGACACACACAATGATCCTAATTACATATGAAACATATGTATATAAATAATTAGTGATTATAACACTAATTATACAAGTAATAACAATTAAGCGCGAGGACAACACTTTTGGTCAAGTGCTAGGAGGCTAATGGGTTGCAACAAAGAAGTGCAATGCCCCTAATGAAAGTTTAAGGTCAAAAGACCATATTCATTAGAGTTTACGGCCCAGGAGAGTAAGCTCCTGGCCGTAAACTCTCAGACAAGTCATGAAATGGTGTTTAAAAGTACTACAACCTTAGAGGGGAATTGTTTCAAGGCTATACAAGTGTTTGGGCACCACACTGACTCCTTTGGGGAGTTTACGGCCCAAAGACCCTTCTCCCTTGGAGTTTACGGCCGTAAACTCCCTTGGGAGGGTTCGTATTGTCCTTTCAAGTCTCTAACATTTCTAGGAACAAGTCTAGGCTTCAATACTTGGATCAAGGGAGGTTTATGGCATTAAATGGAACCATTTGATGGAGTTTACGGCCATAGAACTCTTTGGGCCGTAAACTCCCTCACACATGAGGTTCTAAGAATTTTAACTAGCCCAAAACTCATCTAGGTACTTGGCCTAAAAGTCTCTTGGCCTAAGGAAGTGTCTAGGGTGTCCTTTGACCCCTTTAAAGGAGTTTACGGCCCAAGAAATACTCTTGGCCGTAAACTCTTCAACACTTGAGCTTTTCATGATTTTTCTAGGTCCTAAACACATTAAGGTACTAGCCAAAAATGAAGTCTAAGCCTTACGAAGAGTTTGAAGTGGTTTTGGCACTTAATCTTGGAGTTTACGGCCTAAGGAGCATCTTGGCCGTAAACTCCCTTCCAAAGTTGGTTTCTAATTGTTTTGTGGGTCTAAATCATGAGTTTAAGGCTTCTAGGTTCTTGTTCTAAGGCTAAAGGAACACTAGGCACTCATTTGTGCCCTTTACTTGGAGTTTACGGCCCAAGAGGTTGTTCCTTGGCCGTAAACTCCTCAAACTACTTGCTTTTGATTTGTTTCTAGCCTCTAATGATCATACACTAAGTCCTTAGTTAGATGCCTAACACGGAAATGGGACTAGGTGGCCTTTAGGCTTGATTTTGGAGTTTACTCCCCAAGAACGTTCTAGGGCGGTAAACTCCCGGATCTTGTGTTTTGGACATGTAAACAATGTTATAAAGCATATAACAAGTATTAAAACACATTTAGGGAAGTAGACTCACAATCTGGGATGAAAACCCGAAGATCCGTGAGAGAGTATTTGGCTTTTCTCTAAATGGAAATCAAATAATGAACCAATTTGGTTCAGAATTCTATTTATAGTCCAGAGATTTTTGGCAGAAAATATTTCTATTCTCGGAATGGATTCTAATGACCTAGAGTAATGGAATTACAGTGTTGCACAAAATCCTAGTGCACCCACTATCCTAATAACTCCTTAGGTGTAAAACCCTAAAACTGCCAAACTTATTCCAAAAGTTTGAATTTTCACTGAAACTGCTCTACTTCCATTGGATTGATGTGGTTTGATTTGAATGGAAAATTTCGGTTGTCACAGTTAAGGGGTATGAACTCACCTGCAGTATGTGACTGGAATTGAACGGGCTGTTATCGTACGGAAGGATCAGACAAGTGCTTGGTGTCAAGTGAAGACTTAGACACACACAATGATCCTAATTACATATGAAACATATGTATATAAATAATTAGTGATTATAACACTAATTATACAAGTAATAACAATTAAGCGCGAGGACAACACTTTTGGTCAAGTGCTAGGAGGCTAATGGGTTGCAACAAAGAAGTGCAATGCCCCTAATGAAAGTTTAAGGTCAAAAGACCATATTCATTAGAGTTTACGGCCCAGGGGAGTAAGCTCCTGGCCGTAAACTCTCAGACAAGTCATGAAATGGTGATTAAAAGTACTACAACCTTAGAGGGGAATTGTTTCAAGGCTATACAAGTGTTTGGGCACCACACTGACTCCTTTGGGGAGTTTACGGCCCAAAGACCCTTCTCCCTTGGAGTTTACGGCCGTAAACTCCCTTGGGAGGGTTCGTATTGTCCTTTCAAGTCTCTAACATTTCTAGGAAAAAGTCTAGGCTTCAATACTTGGATCAAGGGAGGTTTATGGCATTAAATGGAACCATTTGATGGAGTTTACGGCCATAGAACTCTTTGGGCCGTAAACTCCCTCACACATGAGGTTCTAAGAATTTTAACTAGCCCAAAACTCATCTAGGTACTTGGCCTAAAAGTCTCTTGGCCTAAGGAAGTGTCTAGGGTGTCCTTTGACCCCTTTAAAGGAGTTTACGGCCCAAGAAATACTCTTGGCCGTAAACTCTTCAACACTTGAGCTTTTCATGATTTTTCTAGGTCCTAAACACATTAAGGTACTAGCCAAAAATGAAGTCTAAGCCTTACGAAGAGTTTGAAGTGGTTTTGGCACTTAATCTTGGAGTTTACGGCCTAAGGAGCATCTTGGCCGTAAACTCCCTTCCAATGTTGGTTTCTAATTGTTTTGTGGGTCTAAATCATGAGTTTAAGGCTTCTAGGTTCTTGTTCTAAGGCTAAAGGAACACTAGGCACTCATTTGTGCCCTTTACTTGGAGTTTACGGCCCAAGAGGTTGTTCCTTGGCCGTAAACTCCTCAAACTACTTGCTTTTGATTTGTTTCTAGCCTCTAATGATCATACACTAAGTCCTTAGTTAGATGCCTAACACGGAAATGGGACTAGGTGGCCTTTAGGCTTGATTTTGGAGTTTACTCCCCAAGAACGTTCTAGGGCGGTAAACTCCCGGATCTTGTGTTTTGGACATGTAAACAATGTTATAAAGCATATAACAAGTATTAAAACACATTTAGGGAAGTAGACTCACAATCTGGGATGAAAACCCGAAGATCCGTGAGAGAGTATTTGGCTTTTCTCTAAATGGAAATCAAATAATGAACCAATTTGGTTCAGAATTCTATTTATAGTCCAGAGATTTTTGGCAGAAAATATTTCTATTCTCGGAATGGATTCTAATGACCTAGAGTAATGGAATTACAGTGTTGCACAAAATCCTAGTGCACCCACTATCCTAATAACTCCTTAGGTGTAAAACCCTAAAACTGCCAAACTTATTCCAAAAGTTTGAATTTTCACTGAAACTGCTCTACTTCCATTGGATTGATGTGGTTTGATTTGAATGGAAAATTTCGGTTGTCACAGTTAAGGGGTATGAACTCACCTGCAGTATGTGACTGGAATTGAACGGGCTGTTATCGTACGGAAGGATCAGACAAGTGCTTGGTGTCAAGTGAAGACTTAGACACACACAATGATCCTAATTACATATGAAACATATGTATATAAATAATTAGTGATTATAACACTAATTATACAAGTAATAACAATTAAGCGCGAGGACAACACTTTTGGTCAAGTGCTAGGAGGCTAATGGGTTGCAACAAAGAAGTGCAATGCCCCTAATGAAAGTTTAAGGTCAAAAGACCATATTCATTAGAGTTTACGGCCCAGGAGAGTAAGCTCCTGGCCGTAAACTCTCAGACAAGTCATGAAATGGTGTTTAAAAGTACTACAACCTTAGAGGGGAATTGTTTCAAGGCTATACAAGTGTTTGGGCACCACACTGACTCCTTTGGGGAGTTTACGGCCCAA
Organism: Lactuca sativa; assembly: GCF_002870075.4. NCBI lineage: Eukaryota > Viridiplantae > Streptophyta > Magnoliopsida > Asterales > Asteraceae > Lactuca > Lactuca sativa. Next base: position 117,012,208 of record NC_056627.2, read on the forward strand.
AGACCCTTCTCCCTTGGAGTTTACGGCCGTAAACTCCCTTGGGAGGGTTCGTATTGTCCTTTCAAGTCTCTAACATTTCTAGGAACAAGTCTAGGCTTCAATACTTGGATCAAGGGAGGTTTATGGCATTAAATGGAACCATTTGATGGAGTTTACGGCCATAGAACTCTTTGGGCCGTAAACTCCCTCACACATGAGGTTCTAAGAATTTTAACTAGCCCAAAACTCATCTAGGTACTTGGCCTAAAAGTCTCTTGGCCTAAGGAAGTGTCTAGGGTGTCCTTTGACCCCTTTAAAGGAGTTTACGGCCCAAGAAATACTCTTGGCCGTAAACTCTTCAACACTTGAGCTTTTCATGATTTTTCTAGGTCCTAAACACATTAAGGTACTAGCCAAAAATGAAGTCTAAGCCTTACGAAGAGTTTGAAGTGGTTTTGGCACTTAATCTTGGAGTTTACGGCCTAAGGAGCATCTTGGCCGTAAACTCCCTTCCAATGTTGGTTTCTAATTGTTTTGTGGGTCTAAATCATGAGTTTAAGGCTTCTAGGTTCTTGTTCTAAGGCTAAAGGAACACTAGGCACTCATTTGTGCCCTTTACTTGGAGTTTACGGCCCAAGAGGTTGTTCCTTGGCCGTAAACTCCTCAAACTACTTGCTTTTGATTTGTTTCTAGCCTCTAATGATCATACACTAAGTCCTTAGTTAGATGCCTAACACGGAAATGGGACTAGGTGGCCTTTAGGCTTGATTTTGGAGTTTACTCCCCAAGAACGTTCTAGGGCGGTAAACTCCCGGATCTTGTGTTTTGGACATGTAAACAATGTTATAAAGCATATAACAAGTATTAAAACACATTTAGGGAAGTAGACTCACAATCTGGGATGAAAACCCGAAGATCCGTGAGAGAGTATTTGGCTTTTCTCTAAATGGAAATCAAATAATGAACCAATTTGGTTCAGAATTCTATTTATAGTCCAGAGATTTTTGGCAGAAAATATTTCTATTCTCGGAATGGATTCTAATGACCTAGAGTAATGGAATTACAGTGTTGCACAAAATCCTAGTGCACCCACTATCCTAATAACTCCTTAGGTGTAAAACCCTAAAACTGCCAAACTTATTCCAAAAGTTTGAATTTTCACTGAAACTGCTCTACTTCCATTGGATTGATGTGGTTTGATTTGAATGGAAAATTTCGGTTGTCACAGTTAAGGGGTATGAACTCACCTGCAGTATGTGACTGGAATTGAACGGGCTGTTATCGTACGGAAGGATCAGACAAGTGCTTGGTGTCAAGTGAAGACTTAGACACACACAATGATCCTAATTACATATGAAACATATGTATATAAATAATTAGTGATTATAACACTAATTATACAAGTAATAACAATTAAGCGCGAGGACAACACTTTTGGTCAAGTGCTAGGAGGCTAATGGGTTGCAACAAAGAAGTGCAATGCCCCTAATGAAAGTTTAAGGTAAAAAGACCATATTCATTAGAGTTTACGGCCCAGGGGAGTAAGCTCCTGGCCGTAAACTCTCAGACAAGTCATGAAATGGTGTTTAAAAGTACTACAACCTTAGAGGGGAATTGTTTCAAGGCTATACAAGTGTTTGGGCACCACACTGACTCCTTTGGGGAGTTTACGGCCCAAAGACCCTTCTCCCTTGGAGTTTACGGCCGTAAACTCCCTTGGGAGGGTTCGTATTGTCCTTTCAAGTCTCTAACATTTCTAGGAACAAGTCTAGGCTTCAATACTTGGATCAAGGGAGGTTTATGGCATTAAATGGAACCATTTGATGGAGTTTACGGCCATAGAACTCTTTGGGCCGTAAACTCCCTCACACATGAGGTTCTAAGAATTTTAACTAGCCCAAAACTCATCTAGGTACTTGGCCTAAAAGTCTCTTGGCCTAAGGAAGTGTCTAGGGTGTCCTTTGACCCCTTTAAAGGAGTTTACGGCCCAAGAAATACTCTTGGCCGTAAACTCTTCAACACTTGAGCTTTTCATGATTTTTCTAGGTCCTAAACACATTAAGGTACTAGCCAAAAATGAAGTCTAAGCCTTACGAAGAGTTTGAAGTGGTTTTGGCACTTAATCTTGGAGTTTACGGCCTAAGGAGCATCTTGGCCGTAAACTCCCTTCCAATGTTGGTTTCTAATTGTTTTGTGGGTCTAAATCATGAGTTTAAGGCTTCTAGGTTCTTGTTCTAAGGCTAAAGGAACACTAGGCACTCATTTGTGCCCTTTACTTGGAGTTTACGGCCCAAGAGGTTGTTCCTTGGCCGTAAACTCCTCAAACTACTTGCTTTTGATTTGTTTCTAGCCTCTAATGATCATACACTAAGTCCTTAGTTAGATGCCTAACACGGAAATGGGACTAGGTGGCCTTTAGGCTTGATTTTGGAGTTTACTCCCCAAGAACGTTCTAGGGCGGTAAACTCCCGGATCTTGTGTTTTGGACATGTAAACAATGTTATAAAGCATATAACAAGTATTAAAACACATTTAGGGAAGTAGACTCACAATCTGGGATGAAAACCCGAAGATCCGTGAGAGAGTATTTGGCTTTTCTCTAAATGGAAATCAAATAATGAACCAATTTGGTTCAGAATTCTATTTATAGTCCAGAGATTTTTGGCAGAAAATATTTCTATTCTCGGAATGGATTCTAATGACCTAGAGTAATGGAATTACAGTGTTGCACAAAATCCTAGTGCACCCACTATCCTAATAACTCCTTAGGTGTAAAACCCTAAAACTGCCAAACTTATTCCAAAAGTTTGAATTTTCACTGAAACTGCTCTACTTCCATTGGATTGATGTGGTTTGATTTGAATGGAAAATTTCGGTTGTCACAGTTAAGGGGTATGAACTCACCTGCAGTATGTGACTGGAATTGAACGGGCTGTTATCGTACGGAAGGATCAGACAAGTGCTTGGTGTCAAGTGAAGACTTAGACACACACAATGATCCTAATTACATATGAAACATATGTATATAAATAATTAGTGATTATAACACTAATTATACAAGTAATAACAATTAAGCGCGAGGACAACACTTTTGGTCAAGTGCTAGGAGGCTAATGGGTTGCAACAAAGAAGTGCAATGCCCCTAATGAAAGTTTAAGGTAAAAAGACCATATTCATTAGAGTTTACGGCCCAGGGGAGTAAGCTCCTGGCCGTAAACTCTCAGACAAGTCATGAAATGGTGTTTAAAAGTACTACAACCTTAGAGGGGAATTGTTTCAAGGCTATACAAGTGTTTGGGCACCACACTGACTCCTTTGGGGAGTTTACGGCCCAAAGACCCTTCTCCCTTGGAGTTTACGGCCGTAAACTCCCTTGGGAGGGTTCGTATTGTCCTTTCAAGTCTCTAACATTTCTAGGAACAAGTCTAGGCTTCAATACTTGGATCAAGGGAGGTTTATGGCATTAAATGGAACCATTTGATGGAGTTTACGGCCATAGAACTCTTTGGGCCGTAAACTCCCTCACACATGAGGTTCTAAGAATTTTAACTAGCCCAAAACTCATCTAGGTACTTGGCCTAAAAGTCTCTTGGCCTAAGGAAGTGTCTAGGGTGTCCTTTGACCCCTTTAAAGGAGTTTACGGCCCAAGAAATACTCTTGGCCGTAAACTCTTCAACACTTGAGCTTTTCATGATTTTTCTAGGTCCTAAACACATTAAGGTACTAGCCAAAAATGAAGTCTAAGCCTTACGAAGAGTTTGAAGTGGTTTTGGCACTTAATCTTGGAGTTTACGGCCTAAGGAGCATCTTGGCCGTAAACTCCCTTCCAATGTTGGTTTCTAATTGTTTTGTGGGTCTAAATCATGAGTTTAAGGCTTCTAGGTTCTTGTTCTAAGGCTAAAGGAACACTAGGCACTCATTTGTGCCCTTTACTTGGAGTTTACGGCCCAAGAGGTTGTTCCTTGGCCGTAAACTCCTCAAACTACTTGCTTTTGATTTGTTTCTAGCCTCTAATGATCATACACTAAGTCCTTAGTTAGATGCCTAACACGGAAATGGGACTAGGTGGCCTTTAGGCTTGATTTTGGAGTTTACTCCCCAAGAACGTTCTAGGGCGGTAAACTCCCGGATCTTGTGTTTTGGACATGTAAACAATGTTATAAAGCATATAACAAGTATTAAAACACATTTAGGGAAGTAGACTCACAATCTGGGATGAAAACCCGAAGATCCGTGAGAGAGTATTTGGCTTTTCTCTAAATGGAAATCAAATAATGAACCAATTTGGTTCAGAATTCTATTTATAGTCCAGAGATTTTTGGCAGAAAATATTTCTATTCTCGGAATGGATTCTAATGACCTAGAGTAATGGAATTACAGTGTTGCACAAAATCCTAGTGCACCCACTATCCTAATAACTCCTTAGGTGTAAAACCCTAAAACTGCCAAACTTATTCCAAAAGTTTGAATTTTCACTGAAACTGCTCTACTTCCATTGGATTGATGTGGTTTGATTTGAATGGAAAATTTCGGTTGTCACAGTTAAGGGGTATGAACTCACCTGCAGTATGTGACTGGAATTGAACGGGCTGTTATCGTACGGAAGGATCAGACAAGTGCTTGGTGTCAAGTGAAGACTTAGACACACACAATGATCCTAATTACATATGAAACATATGTATATAAATAATTAGTGATTATAACACTAATTATACAAGTAATAACAATTAAGCGCGAGGACAACACTTTTGGTCAAGTGCTAGGAGGCTAATGGGTTGCAACAAAGAAGTGCAATGCCCCTAATGAAAGTTTAAGGTAAAAAGACCATATTCATTAGAGTTTACGGCCCAGGGGAGTAAGCTCCTGGCCGTAAACTCTCAGACAAGTCATGAAATGGTGTTTAAAAGTACTACAACCTTAGAGGGGAATTGTTTCAAGGCTATACAAGTGTTTGGGCACCACACTGACTCCTTTGGGGAGTTTACGGCCCAAAGACCCTTCTCCCTTGGAGTTTACGGCCGTAAACTCCCTTGGGAGGGTTCGTATTGTCCTTTCAAGTCTCTAACATTTCTAGGAACAAGTCTAGGCTTCAATACTTGGATCAAGGGAGGTTTATGGCATTAAATGGAACCATTTGATGGAGTTTACGGCCATAGAACTCTTTGGGCCGTAAACTCCCTCACACATGAGGTTCTAAGAATTTTAACTAGCCCAAAACTCATCTAGGTACTTGCCCTAAAAGTCTCTTGGCCTAAGGAAGTGTCTAGGGTGTCCTTTGACCCCTTTAAAGGAGTTTACGGCCCAAGAAATACTCTTGGCCGTAAACTCTTCAACACTTGAGCTTTTCATGATTTTTCTAGGTCCTAAACACATTAAGGTACTAGCCAAAAATGAAGACTAAGCCTTAGGAAGAGTTTGAAGTGGTTTTGGCACTTAATCTTGGAGTTTACGGCCTAAGGAGCATCTTGGCCGTAAACTCCCTTCCAAAGTTGGTTTCTAATTGTTTTGTGGGTCTAAATCATGAGTTTAAGGCTTCTAGGTTCTTGTTCTAAGGCTAAAGGAACACTAGGCACTCATTTGTGCCCTTTACTTGGAGTTTACGGCCCAAGAGGTTGTTCCTTGGCTGTAAACTCCTCAAACTACTTGCTTTTGATTTGTTTCTAGCCTCTAATGATCATACACTAAGTCCTTAGTTAGATGCCTAACACGGAAATGGGACTAGGTGGCCTTTAGGCTTGATTTTGGAGTTTACTCCCCAAGAACGTTCTTGGGCGGTAAACTCCCGGATCTTGTGTTTTGGACATGTAAACAATGTTATAAAGCATATAACAAGTATTAAAACACATTTAGGGAAGTAGACTCACAATCTGGGATGAAAACCCGAAGATCCGTGAGAGAGTATTTGGCTTTTCTCTAAATGGAAATCAAATAATGAACCAATTTGGTTCAGAATTCTATTTATAGTCCAGAGATTTTTGGCAGAAAATATTTCTATTCTCGGAATGGATTCTAATGACCTAGAGTAATGGAATTACAGTGTTGCACAAAATCCTAGTGCACCCACTATCCTAATAACTCCTTAGGTGTAAAACCCTAAAACTGCCAAACTTATTCCAAAAGTTTGAATTTTCACTGAAACTGCTCTACTTCCATTGGATTGATGTGGTTTGATTTGAATGGAAAATTTTGGATTGTCACAGTTAAGGGGTATGAACTCACCTGCAGTATGTGACTGGAATTGAACGGGCTGTTATCGTACGGAAGGATCAGACAAGTGCTTGGTGTCAAGTGAAGACTTAGACACACACAATGATCCTAATTACATATGAAACATATGTATATAAATAATTAGTGATTATAACACTAATTAAACAAGTAATAACATTTAAGCGCGAGGACAACACTTTTGGTCAAGTGCTAGGAGGCTAATGGGTTGCAACAAAGAAGTGCAATGCCCCTAATGAAAGTTTAAGGTCAAAAGACCATATTCATTAGAGTTTACGGCCCAGGGGAGTAAGCTCCTGGCAGTAAACTCTCAAACAAGTCATGAAATGGAGTTTAGAAGTACTACAACCTTAGAGGGGAATTGTTTCAAGGCTATACAAGTGTTTGGGCACCACACTGACTCCTTTGGGGAGTTTACGGCCCAAAGACCCTTCTCCCTTGGAGTTTACGGCCGTAAACTCCCTTGGGAGGGTTCGTATTGTCCTTTCAAGTCTCTAACATTTCTAGGAACAATTCTAGGCTTCAATACTTGGATCAAGGGAGGTTTATGGCATTAAATGGAACCATTTGATGGAGTTTACGGCCATAGAACTCTTTGGGCCGTAAACTCCCTCACACATGAGGTTCTAAGAATTTTAACTAGCCCAAAACTCATCTAGGTACTTGCCCTAAAAGTCTCTTGGCCTAAGGAAGTGTCTAGGGTGTCCTTTGACCCCTTTAAAGGAGTTTACGGCCCAAGAAATACTCTTGGCCGTAAACTCTTCAACACTTGAGCTTTTCATGATTTTTCTAGGTCCTAAACACATTAAGGTACTAGCCAAAAATGAAGACTAAGCCTTAGGAAGAGTTTGAAGTGGTTTTGGCACTTAATCTTGGAGTTTACGGCCTAAGGAGCATCTTGGCCGTAAACTCCCTTCCAAAGTTGGTTTCTAATTGTTTTGTGGGTCTAAATCATGAGTTTAAGGCTTCTAGGTTCTTGTTCTAAGGCTAAAGGAACACTAGGCACTCATTTGTGCCCTTTACTTGGAGTTTACGGCCCAAGAGGTTGTTCCTTGGCCGTAAACTCCTCAAACTACTTGCTTTTGATTTGTTTCTAGCCTCTAATGATCATACACTAAGTCCTTAGTTAGATGCCTAACACGGAAATGGGACTAGGTGGCCTTTAGGCTTGATTTTGGAGTTTACTCCCCAAGAACGTTCTTGGGCGGTAAACTCCCGGATCTTGTGTTTTGGACATGTAAACAATGTTATAAAGCATATAACAAGTATTAAAACACATTTAGGGAAGTAGACTCACAATCTGGGATGAAAACCCGAAGATCCGTGAGAGAGTATTTGGCTTTTCTCTAAATGGAAATCAAATAATGAACCAATTTGGTTCAGAATTCTATTTATAGTCCAGAGATTTTTGGCAGAAAATATTTCTATTCTCGGAATGGATTCTAATGACCTAGAGTAATGGAATTACAGTGTTGCACAAAATCCTAGTGCACCCACTATCCTAATAACTCCTTAGGTGTAAAACCCTAAAACTGCCAAACTTATTCCAAAAGTTTGAATTTTCACTGAAACTGCTCTACTTCCATTGGATTGATGTGGTTTGATTTGAATGGAAAATTTCGGGTTGTCACAGTTAAGGGGTATGAACTCACCTGCAGTATGTGACTGGAATTGAACGGGCTGTTATCGTACGGAAGGATCAGACAAGTGCTTGGTGTCAAGTGAAGACTTAGACACACACAATGATCCTAATTACATATGAAACATATGTATATAAATAATTAGTGATTATAACACTAATTATACAAGTAATAACATTTAAGCGCGAGGACAACACTTTTGGTCAAGTGCTAGGAGGCTAATGGGTTGCAACAAAGAAGTGCAATGCCCCTAATGAAAGTTTAAGGTCAAAAGACCATATTCATTAGAGTTTACGGCCCAGGGGAGTAAGCTCCTGGCCGTAAACTCTCAAACAAGTCATGAAATGGAGTTTAGAAGTACTACAACCTTAGAGGGGAATTGTTTCAAGGCTATACAAGTGTTTGGGCACCACACTGACTCCTTTGGGGAGTTTACGGCCCAAAGACCCTTCTCCCTTGGAGTTTACGGCCGTAAACTCCCTTGGGAGGGTTCTTATTGTCCTTTCAAGTCTCTAACATTTCTAGGAACAAGTCTAGGCTTCAATACTTGGATCAAGGGAGGTTTATGGCATTAAATGGAACCATTTGATGGAGTTTACGGCCATAGAACTCTTTGGGCCGTAAACTCCCTCACACATGAGGTTCTAAGAATTTTAACTAGCCCAAAACTCATCTAGGTACTTGCCCTAAAAGTCTCTTGGCCTAAGGAAGTGTCTAGGGTGTCCTTTGACCCCTTTAAAGGAGTTTACGGCCCAAGAAATACTCTTGGCCATAAACTCTTCAACACTTGAGCTTTTCATGATTTTTCTAGGTCCTAAACACATTAAGGTACTAGCCAAAAATGAAGACTAAGCCTTAGGAAGAGTTTGAAGTGGTTTTGGCACTTAATCTTGGAGTTTACGGCCTAAGGAGCATCTTGGCCGTAAACTCCCTTCCAAAGTTGGTTTCTAATTGTTTTGTGGGTCTAAATCATGAGTTTAAGGCTTCTAGGTTCTTGTTCTAAGGCTAAAGGAACACTAGGCACTCATTTGTGCCCTTTACTTGGAGTTTACGGCCCAAGAGGTTGTTCCTTGGCCGTAAACTCCTCAAACTACTTGCTTTTGATTTGTTTCTAGCCTCTAATGATCATACACTAAGTCCTTAGTTAGATGCCTAACACGGAAATGGGACTAGGTGGCCTTTAGGCTTGATTTTGGAGTTTACTCCCCAAGAACGTTCTTGGGCGGTAAACTCCCGGATCTTGTGTTTTGGACATGTAAACAATGTTATAAAGCATATAACAAGTATTAAAACACATTTAGGGAAGTAGACTCACAATCTGGGATGAAAACCCGAAGATCCGTGAGAGAGTATTTGGCTTTTCTCTAAATGGAAATCAAATAATGAACCAATTTGGTTCAGAATTCTATTTATAGTCCAGAGATTTTTGGCAGAAAATATTTCTATTCTCGGAATGGATTCTAATGACCTAGAGTAATGGAATTACAGTGTTGCACAAAATCCTAGTGCACCCACTATCCTAATAACTCCTTAGGTGTAAAACCCTAAAACTGCCAAACTTATTCCAAAAGTTTGAATTTTCACTGAAACTGCTCTACTTCCATTGGATTGATGTGGTTTGATTTGAATGGAAAATTTCGGGTTGTCACAGTTAAGGGGTATGAACTCACCTGCAGTATGTGACTGGAATTGAACGGGCTGTTATCGTACGGAAGGATCAGACAAGTGCTTGGTGTCAAGTGAAGACTTAGACACACACAATGATCCTAATTACATATGAAACATATGTATATAAATAATTAGTGATTATAACACTAATTATACAAGTAATAACATTTAAGCGCGAGGACAACACTTTTGGTCAAGTGCTAGGAGGCTAATGGGTTGCAACAAAGAAGTGCAATGCCCCTAATGAAAGTTTAAGGTCAAAAGACCATATTCATTAGAGTTTACGGCCCAGGGGAGTAAGCTCCTGGCCGTAAACTCTCAAACAAGTCATGAAATGGAGTTTAGAAGTACTACAACCTTAGAGGGGAATTGTTTCAAGGCTATACAAGTGTTTGGGCACCACACTGACTCCTTTGGGGAGTTTACGGCCCAAAGACCCTTCTCCCTTGGAGTTTACGGCCGTAAACTCCCTTGGGAGGGTTCTTATTGTCCTTTCAAGTCTCTAACATTTCTAGGAACAAGTCTAGGCTTCAATACTTGGATCAAGGGAGGTTTATGGCATTAAATGGAACCATTTGATGGAGTTTACGGCCATAGAACTCTTTGGGCCGTAAACTCCCTCACACATGAGGTTCTAAGAATTTTAACTAGCCCAAAACTCATCTAGGTACTTGCCCTAAAAGTCTCTTGGCCTAAGGAAGTGTCTAGGGTGTCCTTTGACCCCTTTAAAGGAGTTTACGGCCCAAGAAATACTCTTGGCCATAAACTCTTCAACACTTGAGCTTTTCATGATTTTTCTAGGTCCTAAACACATTAAGGTACTAGCCAAAAATGAAGACTAAGCCTTAGGAAGAGTTTGAAGTGGTTTTGGCACTTAATCTTGGAGTTTACGGCCTAAGGAGCATCTTGGCCGTAAACTCCCTTCCAAAGTTGGTTTCTAATTGTTTTGTGGGTCTAAATCATGAGTTTAAGGCTTCTAGGTTCTTGTTCTAAGGCTAAAGGAACACTAGGCACTCATTTGTGCCCTTTACTTGGAGTTTACGGCCCAAGAGGTTGTTCCTTGGCCGTAAACTCCTCAAACTACTTGCTTTTGATTTGTTTCTAGCCTCTAATGATCATACACTAAGTCCTTAGTTAGATGCCTAACACGGAAATGGGACTAGGTGGCCTTTAGGCTTGATTTTGGAGTTTACTCCCCAAGAACGTTCTTGGGCGGTAAACTCCCGGATCTTGTGTTTTGGACATGTAAACAATGTTATAAAGCATATAACAAGTATTAAAACACATTTAGGGAAGTAGACTCACAATCTGGGATGAAAACCCGAAGATCCGTGAGAGAGTATTTGGCTTTTCTCTAAATGGAAATCAAATAATGAACCAATTTGGTTCAGAATTCTATTTATAGTCCAGAGATTTTTGGCAGAAAATATTTCTATTCTCGGAATGGATTCTAATGACCTAGAGTAATGGAATTACAGTGTTGCACAAAATCCTAGTGCACCCACTATCCTAATAACTCCTTAGGTGTAAAACCCTAAAACTGCCAAACTTATTCCAAAAGTTTGAATTTTCACTGAAACTGCTCTACTTCCATTGGATTGATGTGGTTTGATTTGAATGGAAAATTTCGGGTTGTCACAGTTAAGGGGTATGAACTCACCTGCAGTATGTGACTGGAATTGAACGGGCTGTTATCGTACGGAAGGATCAGACAAGTGCTTGGTGTCAAGTGAAGACTTAGACACACACAATGATCCTAATTACATATGAAACATATGTATATAAATAATTAGTGATTATAACACTAATTATACAAGTAATAACATTTAAGCGCGAGGACAACACTTTTGGTCAAGTGCTAGGAGGCTAATGGGTTGCAACAAAGAAGTGCAATGCCCCTAATGAAAGTTTAAGGTCAAAAGACCATATTCATTAGAGTTTACGGCCCAGGGGAGTAAGCTCCTGGCCGTAAACTCTCAAACAAGTCATGAAATGGAGTTTAGAAGTACTACAACCTTAGAGGGGAATTGTTTCAAGGCTATACAAGTGTTTGGGCACCACACTGACTCCTTTGGGGAGTTTACGGCCCAAAGACCCTTCTCCCTTGGAGTTTACGGCCGTAAACTCCCTTGGGAGGGTTCTTATTGTCCTTTCAAGTCTCTAACATTTCTAGGAACAAGTCTAGGCTTCAATACTTGGATCAAGGGAGGTTTATGGCATTAAATGGAACCATTTGATGGAGTTTACGGCCATAGAACTCTTTGGGCCGTAAACTCCCTCACACATGAGGTTCTAAGAATTTTAACTAGCCCAAAACTCATCTAGGTACTTGCCCTAAAAGTCTCTTGGCCTAAGGAAGTGTCTAGGGTGTCCTTTGACCCCTTTAAAGGAGTTTACGGCCCAAGAAATACTCTTGGCCATAAACTCTTCAACACTTGAGCTTTTCATGATTTTTCTAGGTCCTAAACACATTAAGGTACTAGCCAAAAATGAAGACTAAGCCTTAGGAAGAGTTTGAAGTGGTTTTGGCACTTAATCTTGGAGTTTACGGCCTAAGGAGCATCTTGGCCGTAAACTCCCTTCCAAAGTTGGTTTCTAATTGTTTTGTGGGTCTAAATCATGAGTTTAAGGCTTCTAGGTTCTTGTTCTAAGGCTAAAGGAACACTAGGCACTCATTTGTGCCCTTTACTTGGAGTTTACGGCCCAAGAGGTTGTTCCTTGGCCGTAAACTCCTCAAACTACTTGCTTTTGATTTGTTTCTAGCCTCTAATGATCATACACTAAGTCCTTAGTTAGATGCCTAACACGGAAATGGGACTAGGTGGCCTTTAGGCTTGATTTTGGAGTTTACTCCCCAAGAACGTTCTTGGGCGGTAAACTCCCGGATCTTGTGTTTTGGACATGTAAACAATGTTATAAAGCATATAACAAGTATTAAAACACATTTAGGGAAGTAGACTCACAATCTGGGATGAAAACCCGAAGATCCGTGAGAGAGTATTTGGCTTTTCTCTAAATGGAAATCAAATAATGAACCAATTTGGTTCAGAATTCTATTTATAGTCCAGAGATTTTTGGCAGAAAATATTTCTATTATCGGAATGGATTCTAATGACCTAGAGTAATGGAATTACGGTGCTGCACAAAATCCTAGTGCACCCACTCTCCTAATAACTCCTTAGGTGTAAAACCCTAAAACTGCCAAACTTATTCCAAAAGTTTGAATTCTCACTGAAACTGCTCTACTTCCATTGGATTGATGTGGTTTGATTTGAATGGAAAATTTCGGGTTGTCACAGTTAAGGGGTATGAACTCACCTGCAGTATGTGACTGGAATTGAACGGGCTGTTATCGTACGGAAGGATCAGACAAGTGCTTGGTGTCAAGTGAAGACTTAGACACACACAATGATCCTAATTACATATGAAACATATGTATATAAATAATTAGTGATTATAACACTAATTATACAAGTAATAACATTTAAGCGCGAGGACAACACTTTTGGTCAAGTGCTAGGAGGCTAATGGGTTGCAACAAAGAAGTGCAATGCCCCTAATGACAGTTTAAGGTCAAAAGACCATATTCATCAGAGTTTACGGCCCAGGGGAGTAAGCTCCTGGCCGTAAACTCTCAAACAAGTCATGAAATGGAGTTTAAAAGTACTACAACCTTAGAGGGGAATTGTTTCAAGGCTATACAAGTGTTTGGGCACCACACTGACTTCTTTGGGGAGTTTACGGCCCAAAGACCCTTCTCCCTTGGAGTTTACGGCCGTAAACTCCCTTGGGAGGGTTCGTATTGTCCTTTTAAGTCTCTAACATTTCTAGGAACAAGTCTAGGCTTCAATACTTGGATCAAGGGAGGTTTATGGCATTAAATGGAACCATTTGATGGAGTTTACGGCCATAGAACTCTTTGGGCCGTAAACTCCCTCACACATGAGGTTCTAAGAATTTTAACTAGCCCAAAACTCATCTAGATACTTGCCCTAAAAGTCTCTTGGCCTAAGGAAGTGTCTAGGGTGTCCTTTGACCCCTTTAAAGGAGTTTACGGCCCAAGAAATACTCTTGGCCGTAAACTCTTCAACACTTGAGCTTTTCATGATTTTTCTAGGTCCTAAACACATTAAGGTACTAGCCAAAAATGAAGACTAAGCCTTAGGAAGAGTTTGAAGTGGTTTTGGCACTTAATCTTGGAGTTTACGGCCTAAGGAGCATCTTGGCCGTAAACTCCCTTCCAATGTTGGTTTCTAATTGTTTTGTGGGTCTAAATCATGAGTTTAAGGCTTCTAGGTTCTTGTTCTAAGGCTAAAGGAACACTAGGCACTCATTTGTGCCCTTTACTTGGAGTTTACGGCCCAAGAGGTTGTTCCTTGGCCGTAAACTCCTCAAACTACTTGCTTTTGATTTGTTTCTAGCCTCTAATGATCATACACTAAGTCCTTAGTTAGATGCCTAACACGGAAATGGGACTAGGTGGCCTTTAGGCTTGATTTTGGAATTTACTCCCCAAGAACGTTCTTGGGCGGTAAACTCCCGGATCTTGTGTTTTGGACATGTAAACAATGTTATAAAGCATATAACAAGTATTAAAACACATTTAGGGAAGTAGACTCACAATCTGGGATGAAAACCCGAAGATCCGTGAGAGAGTATTTGGCTTTTCTCTAAATGGAAATCAAATAATGAACCAATTTGGTTCAGAATTCTATTTATAGTCCAGAGATTTTTGGTAGAAAATATTTCTATTCTCGGAATGGATTCTAATGACCTAGAGTAATGGAATTACAGTGCTGCACAAAATCCTAGTGCACCCACTCTCCTAATAACTCCTTAGGTGTAAAACCCTAAAACTGCCAAACTTATTCCAAAAGTTTGAATTCTCACTGAAACTGCTCTACTTCCATTGGATTGATGTGGTTTGATTTGAATGGAAAATTTCGGGTTGTCACAGTTAAGGGGTATGAACTCACCTGCAGTATGTGACTGGAATTGAACGGGCTGTTATCGTACGGAAGGATCAGACAAGTGCTTGGTGTCAAGTGAAGACTTAGACACACACAATGATCCTAATAACATATGAAACATATGTATATAAATAATTAGTGATTATAACACTAATTATATAAGTAATAACATTTAAGCGCGAGGACAACACCTTTGGTCAAGTGCTAGGAGGCTAATGGGTTGCAACAAAGAAGTGCAATGCCCCTAATGAAAGTTTAAGGTCAAAAGACCATATTCATTAGAGTTTACGGCCCAGGGGAGTAAGCTCCTGGCCGTAAACTCTCAAACAAGTCATGAAATGGAGTTTAAAAGTACTACAACCTTAGAGGGGAATTGTTTCAAGGCTATACAAGTGTTTGGGCACCACACTGACTCCTTTGGGGAGTTTACGGCCCAAAGACCCTTCTCCCTTGGAGTTTACGGCCGTAAACTCCCTTGGGAGGGTTCTTATTGGCCTTTCAAGTCTCTAACATTTCTAGGAACAAGTCTAGGCTTCAATACTTGGATCAAGGGAGGTTTATGGCATTAAATGGAACCATTTGATGGAGTTTACGGCCATAGAACTCTTTGGGCCGTAAACTCCCTCACACATGAGGTTCTAAGAATTTTAACTAGCCCAAAACTCATCTAGGTACTTGCCCTAAAAGTCTCTTGGCTTAAGGAAGTGTCTAGGGTGTCCTTTGACCCCTTTAAAGGAGTTTACGGCCCAAGAAATACTCTTGGCCGTAAACTCTTCAACACTTGAGCTTTTCATGATTTTTCTAGGTCCTAAACACATTAAGGTACTAGCCAAAAATGAAGTCTAAGCCTTAGGAAGAGTTTGAAGTGGTTTTGGCACTTAATCTTGGAGTTTACGGCCTAAGGAGCATCTTGGCCGTAAACTCCCTTCCAATGTTGGTTTCTAATTGTTTTGTGGGTCTAAATCATGAGTTTAAGGCTTCTAGGTTCTTGTTCTAAGGCTAAAGGAACACTAGGCACTCATTTGTGCCCTTTACTTGGAGTTTACGGCCCAAGAGGTTGTTCCTTGGCCGTAAACTCCTCAAACTACTTGCTTTTGATTTGTTTCTAGCCTCTAATGATCATACACTAAGTCCTTAGTTAGATGCCTAACACGGAAATGGGACTAGGTGGCCTTTAGGCTTGATTTTGGAGTTTACTCCCCAAGAACGTTCTTGGGCGGTAAACTCCCGGATCTTGTGTTTTGGACATGTAAAAAATGTTATAAAGCATATAACAAGTATTAAAACACATTTAGGGAAGTAGACTCACAATCTGGGATGAAAACCCGAAGATCCGTGAGAGAGTATTTGGCTTTTCTCTAAATGGAAATCAAATAATGAACCAATTTGGTTCAGAATTCTACTTATAGTCCAGAGATTTTTGGTAGAAAATATTTCTATTCTCGGAATGGATTCTAATGACCTAGAGTAATGGAATTACAGTGGTGCACAAAATCCTAGTGCACCCACTCTCCTAATAACTCCTTAGGTGTAAAACCCTAAAACTGCCAAACTTATTCCAAAAGTTTGAATTTTCACTGAAACTGCTCTACTTCCATTGGATTGATGTGGTTTGATTTGAATGGAAAATTTCGGTTGTCACAGTTAAGGGGTATGAACTCACCTGCAGTATGTGACTGGAATTGAACGGGCTGTTATCGTACGGAAGGATCAGACAAGTGCTTGGTGTCAAGTGAAGACTTAGACACACACAATGATCCTAATTACATATGAAACATATGTATATAAATAATTAGTGATTATAACACTAATTATACAAGTAATAACATTTAAGCGCGAGGACAACACTTTTGGTCAAGTGCTAGGAGGCTAATGGGTTGCAACAAAGAAGTGCAATGCCCCTAATGAAAGTTTAAGGTAAAAAGACCATATTCATTAGAGTTTACGGCCCAGGGGAGTAAGCTCCTGGCCGTAAACTCTCAGACAAGTCATGAAATGGTGTTTAAAAGTACTACAACCTTAGAGGGGAATTGTTTCAAGGCTATACAAGTGTTTGGGCACCACACTGACTCCTTTGGGGAGTTTACGGCCCAAAGACCCTTCTCCCTTGGAGTTTACGGCCGTAAACTCCCTTGGGAGGGTTCGTATTGTCCTTTCAAGTCTCTAACATTTCTAGGAACAAGTCTAGGCTTCAATACTTGGATCAAGGGAGGTTTATGGCATTAAATGGAACCATTTGATGGAGTTTACGGCCATAGAACTCTTTGGGCCGTAAACTCCCTCACACATGAGGTTCTAAGAATTTTAACTAGCCCAAAACTCATCTAGGTACTTGGCCTAAAAGTCTCTTGGCCTAAGGAAGTGTCTAGGGTGTCCTTTGACCCCTTTAAAGGAGTTTACGGCCCAAGAAATACTCTTGGCCGTAAACTCTTCAACACTTGAGCTTTTCATGATTTTTCTAGGTCCTAAACACATTAAGGTACTAGCCAAAAATGAAGTCTAAGCCTTACGAAGAGTTTGAAGTGGTTTTGGCACTTAATCTTGGAGTTTACGGCCTAAGGAGCATCTTGGCCGTAAACTCCCTTCCAATGTTGGTTTCTAATTGTTTTGTGGGTCTAAATCATGAGTTTAAGGCTTCTAGGTTCTTGTTCTAAGGCTAAAGGAACACTAGGCACTCATTTGTGCCCTTTACTTGGAGTTTACGGCCCAAGAGGTTGTTCCTTGGCCGTAAACTCCTCAAACTACTTGCTTTTGATTTGTTTCTAGCCTCTAATGATCATACACTAAGTCCTTAGTTAGATGCCTAACACGGAAATGGGACTAGGTGGCCTTTAGGCTTGATTTTGGAGTTTACTCCCCAAGAACGTTCTAGGGCGGTAAACTCCCGGATCTTGTGTTTTGGACATGTAAACAATGTTATAAAGCATATAACAAGTATTAAAACACATTTAGGGAAGTAGACTCACAATCTGGGATGAAAACCCGAAGATCCGTGAGAGAGTATTTGGCTTTTCTCTAAATGGAAATCAAATAATGAACCAATTTGGTTCAGAATTCTATTTATAGTCCAGAGATTTTTGGTAGAAAATATTTCTATTCTCGGAATGGATTCTAATGACCTAGAGTAATGGAATTACAGTGGTGCACAAAATCCTAGTGCACCCACTCTCCTAATAACTCCTTAGGTGTAAAACCCTAAAACTGCCAAACTTATTCCAAAAGTTTGAATTTTCACTGAAACTGCTCTACTTCCATTGGATTGATGTGGTTTGATTTGAATGGAAAATTTCGGTTGTCACAGTTAAGGGGTATGAACTCACCTGCAGTATGTGACTGGAATTGAACGGGCTGTTATCGTACGGAAGGATCAGACAAGTGCTTGGTGTCAAGTGAAGACTTAGACACACACAATGATCCTAATTACATATGAAACATATGTATATAAATAATTAGTGATTATAACACTAATTATACAAGTAATAACAATTAAGCGCGAGGACAACACTTTTGGTCAAGTGCTAGGAGGCTAATGGGTTGCAACAAAGAAGTGCAATGCCCCTAATGAAAGTTTAAGGTAAAAAGACCATATTCATTAGAGTTTACGGCCCAGGGGAGTAAGCTCCTGGCCGTAAACTCTCAGACAAGTCATGAAATGGAGTTTAAAAGTACTACAACCTTAGAGGGGAATTGTTTCAAGGCTATACAAGTGTTTGGGCACCACACTGACTCCTTTGGGGAGTTTACGGCCCAAAGACCCTTCTCCCTTGGAGTTTACGGCCGTAAACTCCGTTGGGAGGGTTCGTATTGTCCTTTCAAGTCTCTAACATTTCTAGGAACAAGTCTAGGCTTCAATACTTGGATCAAGGGAGGTTTATGGCATTAAATGGAACCATTTGATGGAGTTTACGGCCATAGAACTCTTTGGGCCGTAAACTCCCTCACACATGAGGTTCTAAGAATTTTAACTAGCCCAAAACTCATCTAGGTACTTGGCCTAAAAGTCTCTTGGCCTAAGGAAGTCTCTAGGGTGTCCTTTGACCCCTTTAAAGGATTTTACGGCCCAAGAAATACTCTTGGCCGTAAACTCTTCAACACTTGAGCTTTTCATGATTTTTCTAGGTCCTAAACACATTAAGGTACTAGCCAAAAATGAAGTCTAAGCCTTAGGAAGAGTTTGAAGTGGTTTTGGCACTTAATCTTGGAGTTTACGGCCTAAGGAGCATCTTGGCCGTAAACTCCCTTCCAATGTTGGTTTCTAATTGTTTTGTGGGTCTAAATCATGAGTTTAAGGCTTCTAGGTTCTTGTTCTAAGGCTAAAGGAACACTAGGCACTCATTTGTGCCCTTTACTTGGAGTTTACGGCCCAAGAGGTTGTTCCTTGGCCGTAAACTCCTCAAACTACTTGCTTTTGATTTGTTTCTAGCCTCTAATGATCATACACTAAGTCCTTAGTTAGATGCCTAACACGGAAATGGGACTAGGTGGCCTTTAGGCTTGATTTTGGAGTTTACTCCCCAAGAACGTTCTTGGGCGGTAAACTCCCGGATCTTGTGTTTTGGACATGTAAATAATGTTATAAAGCATATAACAAGTATTAAAACACATTTAGGGAAGTAGACTCACAATCTGGGATGGAAACCCGAAGATCCGTGAGAGAGTATTTGGCTTTTCTCTAAATGGAAATCAAATAATGAATCAATTTGGTTCAGAATTCTATTTATAGTCCAGAGATTTTTGGCAGAAAATATTTCTATTCTCGGAATGGATTCTAATGACCTAGAGTAATGGAATTACAGTGTTGCACAAAATCCTAGTGCACCCACTCTCCTAATAACTCCGTAGGTGTAAAACCCTAAAACTGCCAAACTTATTCCAAAAGTTTGAATTTTCACTGAAACTGCTCTACTTCCATTGGATTGATGTGGTTTGATTTGAATGGAAAATTTCGGGTTGTCACAGTTAAGGGGTATGAACTCACCTGCAGTATGTGACTGGAATTGAACGGGCTGTTATCGTACGGAAGGATCAGACAAGTGCTTGGTGTCAAGTGAAGACTTAGACACACACAATGATCCTAATTACATATGAAACATATGTATATAAATAATTAGTGATTATAACACTAATTATACAAGTAATAACATTTAAGCGCGAGGTCAACACTTTTGGTCAAGTGCTAGGAGGCTAATGGGTTGCAACAAAGAAGTGCAATGCCCCTAATGAAAGTTTAAGGTCAAAAGACCATATTCATTAGAGTTTACGGCCCAGGGGAGTAAGCTCCTGGCCGTAAACTCTCAGACAAGTCATGAAATGGAGTTTAAAAGTACTACAACCTTAGAGGGGAATTGTTTCAAGGCTATACAAGTGTTTGGGCACCACACTGACTCCTTTGGGGAGTTTACGGCCCAAAGACCCTTCTCCCTTGGAGTTTACGGCCGTAAACTCCCTTGGGAGGGTTCGTATTGTCCTTTCAAGTCTCTAACATTTCTAGGAACAAGTCTAGGCTTCAATACTTGGATCAAGGGAGGTTTATGGCATTAAATGGAACCATTTGATGGAGTTTACGGCCATAGAACTCTTTGGGCCGTAAACTCCCTCACACATGAGGTTCTAAGAATTTTAACTAGCCCAAAACTCATCTAGGTACTTGCCCTAAAAGTCTCTTGGCCTAAGGAAGTCTCTAGGGTGTCCTTTGACCCCTTTAAAGGAGTTTACGGCCCAAGAAATACTCTTGGCCGTAAACTCTTCAACACTTGAGCTTTTCATGATTTTTCTAGGTCCTAAACACATTAAGGTACTAGCCAAAAATGAAGTCTAAGCCTTAGGAAGAGTTTGAAGTGGTTTTGGCACTTAATCTTGGAGTTTACGGCCTAAGGAGCATCTTGGCCGTAAACTCCCTTCCAATGTTGGTTTCTAATTGTTTTGTGGCTCTAAATCATGAGTTTAAGGCTTCTAGGTTCTTGTTCTAAGGCTAAAGGAACACTAGGCACTCATTTGTGCCCTTTACTTGGAGTTTACGGCCCAAGAGGTTGTTCCTTGGCCGTAAACTCCTCAAACTACTTGCTTTTGATTTGTTTCTAGCCTCTAATGATCATACACTAAGTCCTTAGTTAGATGCCTAACACGGAAATGGGACTAGGTGGCCTTTAGGCTTGATTTTGGAGTTTACTCCCCAAGAACGTTCTTGGGCGGTAAACTCCCGGATCTTGTGTTTTGGACATGTAAATAATGTTATAAAGCATATAACAAGTATTAAAACACATTTAGGGAAGTAGACTCACAATCTGGGATGGAAACCCGAAGATCCGTGAGAGAGTATTTGGCTTTTCTCTAAATGGAAATCAAATAATGAACCAATTTGGTTCAGAATTCTATTTATAGTCCAGAGATTTTTGGCAGAAAATATTTCTATTCTCGGAATGGATTCTAATGACCTAGAGTAATGGAATTACAGTGTTGCACAAAATCCTAGTGCACCCACTCTCCTAATAACTCCTTAGGTGTAAAACCCTAAAACTGCCAAACTTATTCCAAAAGTTTGAATTTTCACTGAAACTGCTCTACTTCCATTGGATTGATGTGGTTTGATTTGAATGGAAAATTTCGGGTTGTCACAGTTAAGGGGTATGAACTCACCTGCAGTATGTGACTGGAATTGAACGGGCTGTTATCGTACGGAAGGATCAGACAAGTGCTTGGTGTCAAGTGAAGACTTAGACACACACAATGATCCTAATTACATATGAAACATATGTATATAAATAATTAGTGATTATAACACTAATTATACAAGTAATAACATTTAAGCGCGAGGACAACACTTTTGGTCAAGTGCTAGGAGGCTAATGGGTTGCAACAAAGAAGTGCAATGCCCCTAATGAAAGTTTAAGGTCAAAAGACCATATTCATTAGAGTTTACGGCCCAGGGGAGTAAGCTCCTGGCCGTAAACTCTCAAACAAGTCATGAAATGGAGTTTAAAAGTACTACAACCTTAGAGGGGAATTGTTTCAAGGCTATACAAGTGTTTGGGCACCACACTGACTCCTTTGGGGAGTTTACGGCCCAAAGACCCTTCTCCCTTGGAGTTTACGGCCGTAAACTCCCTTGGGAGGGTTCGTATTGTCCTTTCAAGTCTCTAACATTTCTAGGAACAAGTCTAGGCTTCAATACTTGGATCAAGGGAGGTTTATGGCATTAAATGGAACCATTTGATGGAGTTTACGGCCATAGAACTCTTTGGGCCGTAAACTCCCTCACACATGAGGTTCTAAGAATTTTAACTAGCCCAAAACTCATCTAGGTACTTGCCCTAAAAGTCTCTTGGCCTAAGGAAGTGTCTAGGGTGTCCTTTGACCCCTTTAAAGGAGTTTACGGCCCAAGAAATACTCTTGGCCGTAAACTCTTCAACACTTGAGCTTTTCATGATTTTTCTAGGTCCTAAACACATTAAGGTACTAGCCGAAAATGAAGACTAAGCCTTAGGAAGAGTTTGAAGTGGTTTTGGCACTTAATCTTGGAGTTTACGGCCTAAGGAGCATCTTGGCCGTAAACTCCCTTCCAAAGTTGGTTTCTAATTGTTTTGTGGGTCTAAATCATGAGTTTAAGGCTTCTAGGTTCTTGTTCTAAGGCTAAAGGAACACTAGGCACTCATTTGTGCCCTTTACTTGGAGTTTACGGCCCAAGAGGTTGTTCCTTGGCCGTAAACTCCTCAAACTACTTGCTTTTGATTTGTTTCTAGCCTCTAATGATCATACACTAAGTCCTTAGTTAGATGCCTAACACGGAAATGGGACTAGGTGGCCTTTAGGCTTGATTTTGGAGTTTACTCCCCAAGAACGTTCTTGGGCGGTAAACTCCCGGATCTTGTGTTTTGGACATGTAAATAATGTTATAAAGCATATAACAAGTATTAAAACACATTTAGGGAAGTAGACTCACAATCTGGGATGGAAACCCGAAGATCCGTGAGAGAGTATTTGGCTTTTCTCTAAATGGAAATCAAATAATGAACCAATTTGGTTCAGAATTCTATTTATAGTCCAGAGATTTTTGGCAGAAAATATTTCTATTCTCGGAATGGATTCTAATGACCTAGAGTAATGGAATTACAGTGTTGCACAAAATCCTAGTGCACCCACTCTCCTAATAACTCCGTAGGTGTAAAACCCTAAAACTGCCAAACTTATTCCAAAAGTTTGAATTTTCACTGAAACTGCTCTACTTCCATTGGATTGATGTGGTTTGATTTGAATGGAAAATTTCGGGTTGTCACAGTTAAGGGGTATGAACTCACCTGCAGTATGTGACTGGAATTGAACGGGCTGTTATCGTACGGAAGGATCAGACAAGTGCTTGGTGTCAAGTGAAGACTTAGACACACACAATGATCCTAATTACATATGAAACATATGTATATAAATAATTAGTGATTATAACACTAATTATACAAGTAATAACATTTAAGCGCGAGGACAACACTTTTGGTCAAGTGCTAGGAGGCTAATGGGTTGCAACAAAGAAGTGCAATGCCCCTAATGAAAGTTTAAGGTCAAAAGACCATATTCATTAGAGTTTACGGCCCAGGGGAGTAAGCTCCTGGCCGTAAACTCTCAAACAAGTCATGAAATGGAGTTTAAAAGTACTACAACCTTAGAGGGGAATTGTTTCAAGGCTATACAAGTGTTTGGGCACCACATTGACTCCTTTGGGGAGTTTACGGCCCAAAGTCCCTTCTCCCTTGGAGTTTACGGCCGTAAACTCCCTTGGGAGGGTTGTTATTGTCCTTTCAAGTCTCTAACATTTCTAGGAACAAGTCTAGGCTTCAATACTTGGATCAAGGGAGGTTTATGGCATTAAATGGAACCATTTGATGGAGTTTACGGCCATAGAACTCTTTGGGCCGTAAACTCCCTCACACATGAGGTTCTAAGAATTTTAACTAGCCCAAAACTCATCTAGGTACTTGCCCTAAAAGTCTCTTGGCCTAAGGAAGTGTCTAGGGTGTCCTTTGACCCCTTTAAAGGAGTTTACGGCCCAAGAAATACTCTTGGCCGTAAACTCTTCAACACTTGAGCTTTTCATGATTTTTCTAGGTCCTAAACACATTAAGGTACTAGCCGAAAATGAAGACTAAGCCTTAGGAAGAGTTTGAAGTGGTTTTGGCACTTAATCATGGAGTTTACGGCCTAAGGAGCATCTTGGCCGTAAACTCCCTTCCAAAGTTGGTTTCTAATTGTTTTGTGGGTCTAAATCATGAGTTTAAGGCTTCTAGGTTCTTGTTCTAAGGCTAAAGGAACACTAGGCACTCATTTGTGCCCTTTACTTGGAGTTTACGGCCCAAGAGGTTGTTCCTTGTCCGTAAACTCCTCAAACTACTTGCTTTTGATTTGTTTCTAGCCTCTAATGATCATACACTAAGTCCTTAGTTAGATGCCTAACACGGAAATGGGACTAGGTGGCCTTTAGGCTTGATTTTGGAGTTTACTCCCCAAGAACGTTCTAGGGCGGTAAACTCCCGGATCTTGTGTTTTGGACATGTAAACAATGTTATAAAGCATATAACAAGTATTAAAACACATTTAGGGAAGTAGACTCACAATCTGGGATGAAAACCCGAAGATCCGTGAGAGAGTATTTGGCTTTTCTCTAAATGGAAATCAAATAATGAACCAATTTGGTTCAGAATTCTATTTATAGTCCAGAGATTTTTGGTAGAAAATATTTCTATTCTCGGAATGGATTCTAATGACCTAGAGTAATGGAATTACAGTGGTGCACAAAATCCTAGTGCACCCACTCTGCTAATAACTCCTTAGGTGTAAAACCCTAAAACTGCCAAACTTATTCTAAAAGTTTGAATTTTCACTGAAACTGCTCTACTTCCATTGGATTGATGTGGTTTGATTTGAATGGAAAATTTCGGGTTGTCACAGTTAAGGGGTATGAACTCACCTGCAGTATGTGACTGGAATTGAACGGGCTGTTATCGTACGGAAGGATCAGACAAGTGCTTGGTGTCAAGTGAAGACTTAGACACACACAATGATCCTAATTACATATGAAACATATGTATATAAATAATTAGTGATTATAACACTAATTATACAAGTAATAACATTTAAGCGTGAGGACAACACTTTTGGCAAGTGCTAGGAGGCTAATGGGTTGCAACAAAGAAGTGCAATGCCCCTAATGAAAGTTTAAGGTCAAAAGACCATATTCATTAGAGTTTACGGCCCAGGGGAGTAAGCTCCTGGCCGTAAACTCTCAAACAAGTCATGAAATGGAGTTTAAAAGTACTACAACCTTAGAGTGGAATTGTTTCAAGGCTATACAAGTGTTTGGGCACCACGTTGACTCCTTTGGGGAGTTTACGGCCCAAAGACCCTTCTCCCTTGGAGTTTACGGCCGTAAACTCCCTTGGGAGGGTTGTTATTGTCCTTTCAAGTCTCTAACATTTCTAGGAACAAGTCTAGGCTTCAATACTTGGATCAAGGGAGGTTTATGGCATTAAATGGAACCATTTGATGGAGTTTACGGCCATAGAACTCTTTGGGCCGTAAACTCCCTCACACATGAGGTTCTAAGAATTTTAACTAGCCCAAAACTCATCTAGGTACTTGCCCTAAAAGTCTCTTGGCCTAAGGAAGTGTCTAGGGTGTCCTTTGACCCCTTTAAAGGAGTTTACGGCCCAAGAAATACTCTTGGCCGTAAACTCTTCAACACTTGAGCTTTTCATGATTTTTCTAGGTCCTAAACACATTAAGGTACTAGCCGAAAATGAAGACTAAGCCTTAGGAAGAGTTTGAAGTGGTTTTGGCACTTAATCTTGGAGTTTACGGCCTAAGGAGCATCTTGGCCGTAAACTCCCTTCCAAAGTTGGTTTCTAATTGTTTTGTGGGTCTAAATCATGAGTTTAAGGCTTCTAGGTTCTTCTTCTAAGGCTAAAGGAACACTAGGCACTCATTTGTGCCCTTTACTTGGAGTTTACGGCCCAAGAGGTTGTTCCTTGGCCGTAAACTCCTCAAACTACTTGCTTTTGATTTGTTTCTAGCCTCTAATGATCATACACTAAGTCCTTAGTTAGATGCCTAACACGGAAATGGGACTAGGTGGCCTTTAGGCTTGATTTTGGAGTTTACTCCCCAAGAACGTTCTTGGGCGGTAAACTCCCGGATCTTGTGTTTTGGACATGTAAACAATGTTATAAAGCATATAACAAGTATTAAAACACATTTAGGGAAGTAGACTCACAATCTGGGATGAAAACCCGAAGATCCGTGAGAGAGTATTTGGCTTTTCTCTAAATGGAAATCAAATAATGAATCAATTTGGTTCAGAATTCTATTTATAGTCCAGGGATTTTTGGCAGAAAATATTTCTATTCTCGGAATGGATTCTAATGACCTAGAGTAATGGAATTACAGTGTTGCACAAAATCCTAGTGCACCCACTCTCCTAATAACTCCTTAGGTGTAAAACCCTAAAACTGCCAAACTTATTCCAAAAGTTTGAATTTTCACTGAAACTGCTCTACTTCCATTGGATTGATGTGGTTTGATTTGAATGGAAAATTTCGGGTTGTCACAGTTAAGGGGTATGAACTCACCTGCAGTATGTGACTGGAATTGAACGGGCTGTTATCGTACGGAAGGATCAGACAAGTGCTTGGTGTCAAGTGAAGACTTAGACACACACAATGATCCTAATTACATATGAAACATATGTATATAAATAATTAGTGATTATAACACTAATTATACAAGTAATAACATTTAAGCGTGAGGACAACACTTTTGGTCAAGTGCTAGGAGGCTAATGGGTTGCAACAAAGAAGTGCAATGCCCCTAATGAAAGTTTAAGGTCAAAAGACCATATTCATTAGAGTTTACGGCCCAGGGGAGTAAGCTCCTGGCCGTAAACTCTCAAACAAGTCATGAAATGGAGTTTAAAAGTACTACAACCTTAGAGGGGAATTGTTTCAAGGCTATACAAGTGTTTGGGCACCACGTTGACTCCTTTGGGGAGTTTACGGCCCAAAGACCCTTCTCCCTTGGAGTTTACGGCCGTAAACTCCCTTGGGAGGGTTGTTATTGTCCTTTCAAGTCTCTAACATTTCTAGGAACAAGTCTAGGCTTCAATACTTGGATCAAGGGAGGTTTATGGCATTAAATGGAACCATTTGATGGAGTTTACGGCCATAGAACTCTTTGGGCCGTAAACTCCCTCACACATGAGGTTCTAAGAATTTTAACTAGCCCAAAACTCATCTAGGTACTTGCCCTAAAAGTCTCTTGGCCTAAGGAAGTGTCTAGGGTGTCCTTTGACCCCTTTAAAGGAGTTTACGGCCCAAGAAATACTCTTGGCCGTAAACTCTTCAACACTTGAGCTTTTCATGATTTTTCTAGGTCCTAAACACATTAAGGTACTAGCCGAAAATGAAGACTAAGCCTTAGGAAGAGTTTGAAGTGGTTTTGGCACTTAATCTTGGAGTTTACGGCCTAAGGAGCATCTTGGCCGTAAACTCCCTTCCAAAGTTGGTTTCTAATTGTTTTGTGGGTCTAAATCATGAGTTTAAGGCTTCTAGGTTCTTCTTCTAAGGCTAAAGGAACACTAGGCACTCATTTGTGCCCTTTACTTGGAGTTTACGGCCCAAGAGGTTGTTCCTTGGCCGTAAACTCCTCAAACTACTTGCTTTTGATTTGTTTCTAGCCTCTAATGATCATACACTAAGTCCTTAGTTAGATGCCTAACACGGAAATGGGACTAGGTGGCCTTTAGGCTTGATTTTGGAGTTTACTCCCCAAGAACGTTCTTGGGCGGTAAACTCCCGGATCTTGTGTTTTGGACATGTAAACAATGTTATAAAGCATATAACAAGTACTAAAACACATTTAGGGAAGTAGACTCACAATCTGGGATGAAAACCCGAAGATCCGTGAGAGAGTATTTGGCTTTTCTCTAAATGGAAATCAAATAATGAATCAATTTGGTTCAGAATTCTATTTATAGTCCAGAGATTTTTGGCAGAAAATATTTCTATTCTCGGAATGGATTCTAATGACCTAGAGTAATGGAATTACAGTGTTGCACAAAATCCTAGTGCACCCACTCTCCTAATAACTCCTTAGGTGTAAAACCCTAAAACTGCCAAACTTATTCCAAAAGTTTGAATTTTCACTGAAACTGCTCTACTTCCATTGGATTGATGTGGTTTGATTTGAATGGAAAATTTCGGGTTGTCACAGTTAAGGGGTATGAACTCACCTGCAGTATGTGACTGGAATTGAACGGGCTGTTATCGTACGGAAGGATCAGACAAGTGCTTGGTGTCAAGTGAAGACTTAGACACACACAATGATCCTAATTACATATGAAACATATGTATATAAATAATTAGTGATTATAACACTAATTATACAAGTAATAACATTTAAGCGTGAGGACAACACTTTTGGTCAAGTGCTAGGAGGCTAATGGGTTGCAACAAAGAAGTGCAATGCCCCTAATGAAAGTTTAAGGTCAAAAGACCATATTCATTAGAGTTTACGGCCCAGGGGAGTAAGCTCCTGGCCGTAAACTCTCAAACAAGTCATGAAATGGAGTTTAAAAGTACTACAACCTTAGAGGGGAATTGTTTCAAGGCTATACAAGTGTTTGGGCACCACGTTGACTCCTTTGGGGAGTTTACGGCCCAAAGACCCTTCTCCCTTGGAGTTTACGGCCGTAAACTCCCTTGGGAGGGTTGTTATTGTCCTTTCAAGTCTCTAACATTTCTAGGAACAAGTCTAGGCTTCAATACTTGGATCAAGGGAGGTTTATGGCATTAAATGGAACCATTTGATGGAGTTTACGGCCATAGAACTCTTTGGGCCGTAAACTCCCTCACACATGAGGTTCTAAGAATTTTAACTAGCCCAAAACTCATCTAGGTACTTGCCCTAAAATTCTCTTGGCGTAAGGAAGTGTCTAGGGTGTCCTTTGACCCCTTTAAAGGAGTTTACGGCCCAAGAAATACTCTTGGCCGTAAACTCTTCAACACTTGAGCTTTTCATGATTTTTCTAGGTCCTAAACACATTAAGGTACTAGCCGAAAATGAAGACTAAGCCTTAGGAAGAGTTTGAAGTGGTTTTGGCACTTAATCTTGGAGTTTACGGCCTAAGGAGCATCTTGGCCGTAAACTCCCTTCCAAAGTTGGTTTCTAATTGTTTTGTGGGTCTAAATCATGAGTTTAAGGCTTCTAGGTTCTTCTTCTAAGGCTAAAGGAACACTAGGCACTCATTTGTGCCCTTTACTTGGAGTTTACGGCCCAAGAGGTTGTTCCTTGGCCGTAAACTCCTCAAACTACTTGCTTTTGATTTGTTTCTAGCCTCTAATGATCATACACTAAGTCCTTAGTTAGATGCCTAACACGGAAATGGGACTAGGTGGCCTTTAGGCTTGATTTTGGAGTTTACTCCCCAAGAACGTTCTTGGGCGGTAAACTCCCGGATCTTGTGTTTTGGACATGTAAACAATGTTATAAAGCATATAACAAGTATTAAAACACATTTAGGGAAGTAGACTCACAATCTGGGATGAAAACCCGAAGATCCGTGAGAGAGTATTTGGCTTTTCTCTAAATGGAAATCAAATAATGAATCAATTTGGTTCAGAATTCTATTTATAGTCCAGTGATTTTTGGCAGAAAATATTTCTATTCTCGGAATGGATTCTAATGACCTAGAGTAATGGAATTACAGTGTTGCACAAAATCCTAGTGCACCCACTCTCCTAATAACTCCTTAGGTGTAAAACCCTAAAACTGCCAAACTTATTCCAAAAGTTTGAATTTTCACTGAAACTGCTCTACTTCCATTGGATTGATGTGGTTTGATTTGAATGGAAAATTTAGGGTTGTCACAGTTAATGGGTATGAACTCACCTGCAGTATGTGACTGGAATTGAACGGGCTGTTATCGTACGGAAGGATCAGACAAGTGCTTGGTGTCAAGTGAAGACTTAGACACACACAATGATCCTAATTAAATATGAAACATATGTATATAAATAATTAGTGATTATAACACTAATTATACAAGTAATAACATTTAAGCGCGAGGACAACACTTTTGGTCAAGTGCTAGGAGGCTAATGGGTTGCAACAAAGAAGTGCAATGCCCCTAATGAAAGTTTAAGGTCAAAAGACCATATTCATTAGAGTTTACGGCCCAGGGAGTAAGCTCCTGGCCGTAAACTCTCAAACAAGTCTCGAAATGGAGTTTAAAAGTACTACAACCTTAGAGGGGAATTGTTTCAAGGCTATACAAGTGTTTGGGCACCACACTGACTCCTTTGGGGAGTTTACGGCCCAAAGACCCTTCTCCCTTGGAGTTTACGGCCGTAAACTCCCTTGGGAGGGTTCGTATTGTCCTTTCAAGTCTCTAACATTTCTAGGAACAAGTCTAGGCTTCAATACTTGGATCAAGGGAGGTTTATGGCATTAAATGGAACCATTTGATGGAGTTTACGGCCATAGAACTCTTTGGGCCGTAAACTCCCTCACACATGAGGTTCTAAGAATTTTAACTAGCCCAAAACTCATCTAGGTACTTGCTTAAAAGTCTCTTGGCCTAGGGAAGTGTCTAGGGTGTCCTTTGACCCCTTTAAAGGAGTTTACGGCCCAAGAAATACTCTTGGCCGTAAACTCTTCAACACTTGAGCTTTTCATGATTTTTCTAGGTCCTAAACACATTAAGGTACTAGCCAAAAATGAAGTCTAAGCCTTAGGAAGAGTTTGAAGTGGTTTTGGCACTTAATCTTGGAGTTTACGGCCTAAGGAGCATCTTGGCCGTAAACTCCCTTCCAATGTTGGTTTCTAATTGTTTTGTGGGTCTAAATCATGAGTTTAAGGCTTCTAGGTTCTTGTTCTAAGGCTAAAGGAACACTAGGCACTCATTTGTGCCCTTTACTTGGAGTTTACGGCCCAAGAGGTTGTTCCTTGGCCGTAAACTCCTCAAACTACTTGCTTTTGATTTGTTTCTAGCCTCTAATGATCATACACTAAGTCCTTAGTTAGATGCCTAACACGGAAATGGGACTAGGTGGCCTTTAGGCTTGATTTTGGAGTTTACTCCCCAAGAACGTTCTAGGGCGGTAAACTCCCGGATCTTGTGTTTTGGACATGTAAACAATGTTATAAAGCATATAACAAGTATTAAAACACATTTAGGGAAGTAGACTCACAATCTGGGATGAAAACCCGAAGATCCGTGAGAGAGTATTTGGCTTTTCTCTAAATGGAAATCAAATAATGAACCAATTTTGTTCAGAATTCTATTTATAGTCCAGAGATTTTTGGCAGAAAATATTTCTATTCTCGGAATGGATTCTAATGACCTAGAGTAATGGAATTACAGTGTTGCACAAAATCCTAGTGCACCCACTCTCCTAATAACTCCTTAGGTGTAAAACCCTAAAACTGCCAAACTTATTCCAAAAGTTTGAATTTTCACTGAAACTGCTCTACTTCCATTGGATTGATGTGGTTTGATTTGAATGGAAAATTTAGGGTTGTCACAGTTAATGGGTATGAACTCACCTGCAGTATGTGACTGGAATTGAACGGGCTGTTATCGTACGGAAGGATCAGACAAGTGCTTGGTGTCAAGTGAAGACTTAGACACACACAATGATCCTAATTAAATATGAAACATATGTATATAAATAATTAGTGATTATAACACTAATTATACAAGTAATAACATTTAAGCGCGAGGACAACACTTTTGGTCAAGTGCTAGGAGGCTAATGGGTTGCAACAAAGAAGTGCAATGCCCCTAATGAAAGTTTAAGGTCAAAAGACCATATTCATTAGATTTTACGGCCCAGGGGAGTAAGCTCCTGGCCGTAAACTCTCAAACAAGTCATGAAATGGAGTTTAAAAGTACTACAACCTTAGAGGGGAATTGTTTCAAGGCTATACAAGTGTTTGGGCACCACACTTCATGAAATGGAGTTTAAAAGTACTACAACCTTAGAGGGGAATTGTTTCAAGGCTATACAAGTGTTTGGGCACCACACATCCTTTGGGGAGTTTACGGCCCAAAGACCCTTCTCCCTTGGA
The DNA here is from genome assembly GCF_002870075.4 of Lactuca sativa. Classification (NCBI taxonomy): domain Eukaryota; kingdom Viridiplantae; phylum Streptophyta; class Magnoliopsida; order Asterales; family Asteraceae; genus Lactuca; species Lactuca sativa. Next base: position 117,043,796 of record NC_056627.2, read on the forward strand.
GTTTACGGCCGTAAACTCCCTTGGGAGGGTTGTTATTGTCCTTTCAAGTCTCTAACATTTCTAGGAACAAGTCTAGGCTTCAATACTTGGATCAAGGGAGGTTTATGGCATTAAATGGAACCATTTGATGGAGTTTACGGCCATAGAACTCTTTGGGCCGTAAACTCCCTCACACATGAGGTTCTAAGAATTTTAACTAGCCCAAAACTCATCTAGGTACTTGCCCTAAAAGTCTCTTGGCCTAAGGAAGTGTCTAGGGTGTCCTTTGACCCCTTTAAAGGAGTTTACGGCCCAAGAAATACTCTTGGCCGTAAACTCTTCAACACTTGAGCTTTTCATGATTTTTCTAGGTCCTAAAAACATTAAGGTACTAGCCGAAAATGAAGACTAAGCCTTAGGAAGAGTTTGAACACTAGGCACTCATTTGTGCCCTTTACTTGGAGTTTACGGCCCAAGAGGTTGTTCCTTGTCCGTAAACTCCTCAAACTACTTGCTTTTGATTTGTTTCTAGCCTCTAATGATCATACACTAAGTCCTTAGTTAGATGCCTAACACGGAAATGGGACTAGGTGGCCTTTAGGCTTGATTTTGGAGTTTACTCCCCAAGAACGTTCTAGGGCGGTAAACTCCCGGATCTTGTGTTTTGGACATGTAAACAATGTTATAAAGCATATAACAAGTATTAAAACACATTTAGGGAAGTAGACTCACAATCTGGGATGAAAACCCGAAGATCCGTGAGAGAGTATTTGGCTTTTCTCTAAATGGAAATCAAATAATGAACCAATTTGGTTCAGAATTCTATTTATAGTCCAGAGATTTTTGGCAGAAAATATTTCTATTCTCGGAATGGATTCTAATGACCTAGAGTAATGGAATTACAGTGTTGCACAAAATCCTAGTGCACCCACTCTCCTAATAACTCCTTAGGTGTAAAACCCTAAAACTGCCAAACTTATTCCAAAAGTTTGAATTTTCACTGAAACTGCTCTACTTCCATTGGATTGATGTGGTTTGATTTGAATGGAAAATTTAGGGTTGTCACAGTTAAGGGGTATGAACTCACCTGCAGTATGTGACTGGAATTGAACGGGCTGTTATCATACGGAAGGATCAGACAAGTGCTTGGTGTCAAGTGAAGACTTAGACACACACAATGATCCTAATTACATATGAAACATATGTATATAAATAATTAGTGATTATAACACTAATTATACAAGTAATAACATTTAAGCGCGAGGACAACACTTTTGGTCAAGTGCTAGGAGGCTAATGGGTTGCAACAAAGAAGTGCAATGCCCCTAATGAAAGTTTAAGGTCAAAAGACCATATTCATTAGAGTTTACGGCCCAGGGGAGTAAGCTCCTGGCCGTAAACTCTCAAACAAGTCATGAAATGGAGTTTAAAAGTACTACAACCTTAGAGGGGAATTGTTTCAAGGCTATACAAGTGTTTGGGCACCACATTGACTCCTTTGGGGAGTTTACGGCCCAAAGACCCTTCTCCCTTGGAGTTTACGGCCGTAAACTCCCTTGGGAGGGTTCGTATTGTCCTTTCAAGTCTCTAACATTTCTAGGAACAAGTCTAGGCTTCAATACTTGGATCAAGGGAGGTTTATGGCATTAAATGGAACCATTTGATGGAGTTTACGGCCATAGAACTCTTTGGGCCGTAAACTCCCTCACACATGAGGTTCTAAGAATTTTAACTAGCCCAAAACTCATCTAGGTACTTGCCCTAAAAGTCTCTTGGCCTAAGGAAGTGTCTAGGGTGTCCTTTGACCCCTTTAAAGGAGTTTACGGCCCAAGAAATACTCTTGGCCGTAAACTCTTCAACACTTGAGCTTTTCATGATTTTTCTAGGTCCTAAACACATTAAGGTACTAGCCGAAAATGAAGACTAAGCCTTAGGAAGAGTTTGAAGTGGTTTTGGCACTTAATCTTGGAGTTTACGGCCTAAGGAGCATCTTGGCCGTAAACTCCCTTCCAAAGTTGGTTTCTAATTGTTTTGTGGATCTAAATCATGAGTTTAAGGCTTCTAGGTTCTTGTTCTAAGGCTAAAGGAACACTAGGCACTCATTTGTGCCCTTTACTTGGAGTTTACGGCCCAAGAGGTTGTTCCTTGTCCGTAAACTCCTCAAACTACTTGCTTTTGATTTGTTTCTAGCCTCTAATGATCATACACTAAGTCCTTAGTTAGATGCCTAACACGGAAATGGGACTAGGTGGCCTTTAGGCTTGATTTTGGAGTTTACTCCCCAAGAACGTTCTAGGGCGGTAAACTCCCGGATCTTGTGTTTTGGACATGTAAACAATGTTATAAAGCATATAACAAGTATTAAAACACATTTAGGGAAGTAGACTCACAATCTGGGATGAAAACCCGAAGATCCGTGAGAGAGTATTTGGCTTTTCTCTAAATGGAAATCAAATAATGAACCAATTTGGTTCAGAATTCTATTTATAGTCCAGAGATTTTTGGCAGAAAATATTTCTATTCTCGGAATGGATTCTAATGACCTAGAGTAATGGAATTACAGTGTTGCACAAAATCCTAGTGCACCCACTCTCCTAATAACTCCTTAGGTGTAAAACCCTAAAACTGCCAAACTTATTCCAAAAGTTTGAATTTTCACTGAAACTGCTCTACTTCCATTGGATTGATGTGGTTTGATTTGAATGGAAAATTTAGGGTTGTCACAGTTAAGGGGTATGAACTCACCTGCAGTATGTGACTGGAATTGAACGGGCTGTTATCATACGGAAGGATCAGACAAGTGCTTGGTGTCAAGTGAAGACTTAGACACACACAATGATCCTAATTACATATGAAACATATGTATATAAATAATTAGTGATTATAACACTAATTATACAAGTAATAACATTTAAGCGCGAGGACAACACTTTTGGTCAAGTGCTAGGAGGCTAATGGGTTGCAACAAAGAAGTGTAATGCCCCTAATGAAAGTTTAAGGTCAAAAGACCATATTCATTAGAGTTTACGGCCCAGGGGAGTAAGCTCCTGGCCGTAAACTCTCAAACAAGTCATGAAATGGAGTTTAAAAGTACTACAACCTTAGAGGGGAATTGTTTCAAGGCTATACAAGTGTTTGGGCACCACATTGACTCCTTTGGGGAGTTTACGGCCCAAAGACCCTTCTCCCTTGGAGTTTACGGCCGTAAATTCCCTTGGGAGGGTTCGTATTGTCCTTTCAAGTCTCTAACATTTCTAGGAACAAGTCTAGGCTTCAATACTTGGATGAAGGGAGGTTTATGGCATTAAATGGAACCATATGATGGAGTTTACGGCCATAGAACTCTTTGGGCCGTAAACTCCCTCACACATGAGGTTCTAAGAATTTTAACTAGCCCAAAACTCATCTAGGTACTTGCCCTAAAAGTCTCTTGGCCTAAGGAAGTGTCTAGGGTGTCCTTCGACCCCTTTAAAGGAGTTTACGGCCCAAGAAATACTCTTGGCCGTAAACTCTTCAACACTTGAGCTTTTCATGATTTTTCTAGGTCCTAAACACATTAAGGTACTAGCCGAAAATGAAGACTAAGCCTTAGGAAGAGTTTGAAGTGGTTTTGGCACTTAATCTTGGAGTTTACGGCCTAAGGAGCATCTTGGCCGTAAACTCCCTTCCAAAGTTGGTTTCTAATTGTTTTGTGGATCTAAATCATGAGTTTAAGGCTTCTAGGTTCTTGTTCTAAGGCTAAAGGAACACTAGGCACTCATTTGTGCCCTTTACTTGGAGTTTACGGCCCAAGAGGTTGTTCCTTGTCCGTAAACTCCTCAAACTACTTGCTTTTGATTTGTTTCTAGCCTCTAATGATCATACACTAAGTCCTTAGTTAGATGCCTAACACGGAAATGGGACTAGGTGGCCTTTAGGCTTGATTTTGGAGTTTACTCCCCAAGAACGTTCTAGGGCGGTAAACTCCCGGATCTTGTGTTTTGGACATGTAAACAATGTTATAAAGCATATAACAAGTATTAAAACACATTTAGGGAAGTAGACTCACAATCTGGGATGAAAACCCGAAGATCCGTGAGAGAGTATTTGGCTTTTCTCTAAATGGAAATCAAATAATGAACCAATTTGGTTCAGAATTCTATTTATAGTCCAGAGATTTTTGGCAGAAAATATTTCTATTCTCGGAATGGATTCTAATGACCTAGAGTAATGGAATTACAGTGTTGCACAAAATCCTAGTGCACCCACTCTCCTAATAACTCCTTAGGTGTAAAACCCTAAAACTGCCAAACTTATTCCAAAAGTTTGAATTTTCACTGAAACTGCTCTACTTCCATTGGATTGATGTGGTTTGATTTGAATGGAAAATTTAGGGTTGTCACAGTTAAGGGGTATGAACTCACCTGCAGTATGTGACTGGAATTGAACGGGCTGTTATCATACGGAAGGATCAGACAAGTGCTTGGTGTCAAGTGAAGACTTAGACACACACAATGATCCTAATTACATATGAAACATATGTATATAAATAATTAGTGATTATAACACTAATTATACAAGTAATAACATTTAAGCGCGAGGACAACACTTTTGGTCAAGTGCTAGGAGGCTAATGGGTTGCAACAAAGAAGTGTAATGCCCCTAATGAAAGTTTAAGGTCAAAAGACCATATTCATTAGAGTTTACGGCCCAGGGGAGTAAGCTCCTGGCCGTAAACTCTCAAACAAGTCATGAAATGGAGTTTAAAAGTACTACAACCTTAGAGGGGAATTGTTTCAAGGCTATACAAGTGTTTGGGCACCACATTGACTCCTTTGGGGAGTTTACGGCCCAAAGACCCTTCTCCCTTGGAGTTTACGGCCGTAAATTCCCTTGGGAGGGTTCGTATTGTCCTTTCAAGTCTCTAACATTTCTAGGAACAAGTCTAGGCTTCAATACTTGGATGAAGGGAGGTTTATGGCATTAAATGGAACCATATGATGGAGTTTACGGCCATAGAACTCTTTGGGCCGTAAACTCCCTCACACATGAGGTTCTAAGAATTTTAACTAGCCCAAAACTCATCTAGGTACTTGCCCTAAAAGTCTCTTGGCCTAAGGAAGTGTCTAGGGTGTCCTTCGACCCCTTTAAAGGAGTTTACGGCCCAAGAAATACTCTTGGCCGTAAACTCTTCAACACTTGAGCTTTTCATGATTTTTCTAGGTCCTAAACACATTAAGGTACTAGCCAAAAATGAAGACTAAGCCTTAGGAAGAGTTTGAAGTGGTTTTGGCACTTAATCTTGGAGTTTACGGCCTAAGGAGCATCTTGGCCGTAAACTCCCTTCCAATGTTGGTTTCTAATTGTTTTGTGGGTCTAAATCATGAGTTTAAGGCTTCTAGGTTCTTGTTCTAAGGCTAAAGGAACACTAGGCACTCATTTGTGCCCTTTACTTGGAGTTTACGGCCCAAGAGGTTGTTCCTTGGCCGTAAACTCCTCAAACTACTTGCTTTTGATTTGTTTCTAGCCTCTAATGATCATACACTAAGTCCTTAGTTAGATGCCTAACACGGAATTGGGACTAGGTGGCCTTTAGGCTTGATTTTGGAGTTTACTCCCCAAGAACGTTCTTGGGCGGTAAACTCCCGGATCTTGTGTTTTGGACATGTAAACAATGTTATAAAGCATATAACAAGTATTAAAACACATTTAGGGAAGTAGACTCACAATCTGGGATGAAAACCCGAAGATCCGTGAGAGAGTATTTGGCTTTTCTCTAAATGGAAATCAAATAATGAACCAATTTGGTTCAGAATTCTATTTATAGTCCAGAGATTTTTGGCAGAAAATATTTCTATTCTCGGAATGGATTCTAATGACCTAGAGTAATGGAATTACAGTGTTGCACAAAATCCTAGTGCACCCACTCTCCTAATAACTCCTTAGGTGTAAAACCCTAAAACTGCCAAACTTATTCCAAAAGTTTGAATTTTCACTGAAACTGGTCTACTTCCATTGGATTGATGTGGTTTGATTTGAATGGAAAATTTCGGGTTGTCACAGTTAAGGGGTATGAACTCACCTGCAGTATGTGACTGGAATTGAACGTGCCGTTATCGTACGGAAGGATCAGACAAGTGCTTGGTGTCAAGTGAAGACTTAGACACACACAATGATCCTAATTACATATGAAACATATGTATATAAATAATTAGTGATTATAACACTAATTATACAAGTAATAACATTTAAGCGTGAGGACAACACTTTTGGTCAAGTGCTAGGAGGCTAATGGGTTGCAACAAAGAAGTGCAATGCCCCTAATGAAAGTTTAAGGTCAAAAGACCATATTCATTAGAGTTTACGGCCCAGGGGAGTAAGCTCCTGGCTGTAAACTCTCAAACAAGTCATGAAATGGAGTTTAAAAGTACTACAACCTTAGAGGGGAATTGTTTCAAGGCTATACAAGTGTTTGGGCACCACACTGACTCCTTTGGGGAGTTTACGGCCCAAAGACCCTTCTCCCTTGGAGTTTACGGCCGTAAACTCCCTTGGTGGGGTTCTTATTGGCCTTTCAAGTCTCTAACATTTCTAGGAACAAGTCAAGGCTTCAATACTTGGATCAAGGGAGGTTTATGGCATTAAATGGAACCATTTGATGGAGTTTACGGCCATAGAACTCTTTGGGCCGTAAACTCCCTCACACATGAGGTTCTAAGAATTTTAACTAGCCCAAAACTCATCTAGGTACTTGCCCTAAAAGTCTCTTGGCCTAAGGAAGTGTCTAGGGTGTCCTTCGACCCCTTTAAAGGAGTTTACGGCCCAAGAAATACTCTTGGCCGTAAACTCTTCAACACTTGAGCTTTTCATGATTTTTCTAGGTCCTAAACACATTAAGGTACTAGCCGAAAATGAAGACTAAGCCTTAGGAAGAGTTTGAAGTGGTTTTGGCACTTAATCTTGGAGTTTACGGCCTAAGGAGCATCTTGGCCGTAAACTCCCTTCCAAAGTTGGTTTCTAATTGTTTTGTGGATCTAAATCATGAGTTTAAGGCTTCTAGGTTCTTGTTCTAAGGCTAAAGGAACACTAGGCACTCATTTGTGCCCTTTACTTGGAGTTTACGGCCCAAGAGGTTGTTCCTTGTCCGTAAACTCCTCAAACTACTTGCTTTTGATTTGTTTCTAGCCTCTAATGATCATACACTAAGTCCTTAGTTAGATGCCTAACACGGAAATGGGACTAGGTGGCCTTTAGGCTTGATTTTGGAGTTTACTCCCCAAGAACGTTCTAGGGCGGTAAACTCCCGGATCTTGTGTTTTGGACATGTAAACAATGTTATAAAGCATATAACAAGTATTAAAACACATTTAGGGAAGTAGACTCACAATCTGGGATGAAAACCCGAAGATCCGTGAGAGAGTATTTGGCTTTTCTCTAAATGGAAATCAAATAATGAACCAATTTGGTTCAGAATTCTATTTATAGTCCAGAGATTTTTGGCAGAAAATATTTCTATTCTCGGAATGGATTCTAATGACCTAGAGTAATGGAATTACAGTGTTGCACAAAATCCTAGTGCACCCACTCTCCTAATAACTCCTTAGGTGTAAAACCCTAAAACTGCCAAACTTATTCCAAAAGTTTGAATTTTCACTGAAACTGCTCTACTTCCATTGGATTGATGTGGTTTGATTTGAATGGAAAATTTAGGGTTGTCACAGTTAAGGGGTATGAACTCACCTGCAGTATGTGACTGGAATTGAACGGGCTGTTATCATACGGAAGGATCAGACAAGTGCTTGGTGTCAAGTGAAGACTTAGACACACACAATGATCCTAATTACATATGAAACATATGTATATAAATAATTAGTGATTATAACACTAATTATACAAGTAATAACATTTAAGCGCGAGGACAACACTTTTGGTCAAGTGCTAGGAGGCTAATGGGTTGCAACAAAGAAGTGTAATGCCCCTAATGAAAGTTTAAGGTCAAAAGACCATATTCATTAGAGTTTACGGCCCAGGGGAGTAAGCTCCTGGCCGTAAACTCTCAAACAAGTCATGAAATGGAGTTTAAAAGTACTACAACCTTAGAGGGGAATTGTTTCAAGGCTATACAAGTGTTTGGGCACCACATTGACTCCTTTGGGGAGTTTACGGCCCAAAGACCCTTCTCCCTTGGAGTTTACGGCCGTAAATTCCCTTGGGAGGGTTCGTATTGTCCTTTCAAGTCTCTAACATTTCTAGGAACAAGTCTAGGCTTCAATACTTGGATGAAGGGAGGTTTATGGCATTAAATGGAACCATATGATGGAGTTTACGGCCATAGAACTCTTTGGGCCGTAAACTCCCTCACACATGAGGTTCTAAGAATTTTAACTAGCCCAAAACTCATCTAGGTACTTGCCCTAAAAGTCTCTTGGCCTAAGGAAGTGTCTAGGGTGTCCTTCGACCCCTTTAAAGGAGTTTACGGCCCAAGAAATACTCTTGGCCGTAAACTCTTCAACACTTGAGCTTTTCATGATTTTTCTAGGTCCTAAACACATTAAGGTACTAGCCAAAAATGAAGACTAAGCCTTAGGAAGAGTTTGAAGTGGTTTTGGCACTTAATCTTGGAGTTTACGGCCTAAGGAGCATCTTGGCCGTAAACTCCCTTCCAATGTTGGTTTCTAATTGTTTTGTGGGTCTAAATCATGAGTTTAAGGCTTCTAGGTTCTTGTTCTAAGGCTAAAGGAACACTAGGCACTCATTTGTGCCCTTTACTTGGAGTTTACGGCCCAAGAGGTTGTTCCTTGGCCGTAAACTCCTCAAACTACTTGCTTTTGATTTGTTTCTAGCCTCTAATGATCATACACTAAGTCCTTAGTTAGATGCCTAACACGGAATTGGGACTAGGTGGCCTTTAGGCTTGATTTTGGAGTTTACTCCCCAAGAACGTTCTTGGGCGGTAAACTCCCGGATCTTGTGTTTTGGACATGTAAACAATGTTATAAAGCATATAACAAGTATTAAAACACATTTAGGGAAGTAGACTCACAATCTGGGATGAAAACCCGAAGATCCGTGAGAGAGTATTTGGCTTTTCTCTAAATGGAAATCAAATAATGAACCAATTTGGTTCAGAATTCTATTTATAGTCCAGAGATTTTTGGCAGAAAATATTTCTATTCTCGGAATGGATTCTAATGACCTAGAGTAATGGAATTACAGTGTTGCACAAAATCCTAGTGCACCCACTCTCCTAATAACTCCTTAGGTGTAAAACCCTAAAACTGCCAAACTTATTCCAAAAGTTTGAATTTTCACTGAAACTGGTCTACTTCCATTGGATTGATGTGGTTTGATTTGAATGGAAAATTTCGGGTTGTCACAGTTAAGGGGTATGAACTCACCTGCAGTATGTGACTGGAATTGAACGTGCCGTTATCGTACGGAAGGATCAGACAAGTGCTTGGTGTCAAGTGAAGACTTAGACACACACAATGATCCTAATTACATATGAAACATATGTATATAAATAATTAGTGATTATAACACTAATTATACAAGTAATAACATTTAAGCGTGAGGACAACACTTTTGGTCAAGTGCTAGGAGGCTAATGGGTTGCAACAAAGAAGTGCAATGCCCCTAATGAAAGTTTAAGGTCAAAAGACCATATTCATTAGAGTTTACGGCCCAGGGGAGTAAGCTCCTGGCTGTAAACTCTCAAACAAGTCATGAAATGGAGTTTAAAAGTACTACAACCTTAGAGGGGAATTGTTTCAAGGCTATACAAGTGTTTGGGCACCACACTGACTCCTTTGGGGAGTTTACGGCCCAAAGACCCTTCTCCCTTGGAGTTTACGGCCGTAAACTCCCTTGGTGGGGTTCTTATTGGCCTTTCAAGTCTCTAACATTTCTAGGAACAAGTCAAGGCTTCAATACTTGGATCAAGGGAGGTTTATGGCATTAAATGGAACCATTTGATGGAGTTTACGGCCATAGAACTCTTTGGGCCGTAAACTCCCTCACACATGAGGTTCTAAGAATTTTAACTAGCCCAACACTCATCTAGGTACTTGCCCTAAAAGTCTCTTGGCCTAAGGAAGTGTCTAGGGTGTCCTTTGACCCCTTTAAAGGAGTTTACGGCCCAAGAAATACTCTTGGCCGTAAACTCTTCAACACTTGAGCTTTTCATGATTTTTCTAGGTCCTAAACACATTAAGGAACTAGCCAAAAATGAAGACTAAGCCTTAGGAAGAGTTTGAAGTGGTTTTGGCACTTAATCTTGGAGTTTACGGCCTAAGGAGCATCTTGGCCGTAAACTCCCTTCCAGTGTTGGTTTCTAATTGTTTTGTGGATCTAAATCATGAGTTTAAGGCTTCTAGGTTCTTGTTCTAAGGCTAAAGGAACACTAGGCACTCATTTGTGCCCTTTACTTGGAGTTTACGGCCCAAGAGGTTGTTCCTTGGCCGTAAACTCCTCAAACTACTTGCTTTTGATTTGTTTCTAGCCTCTAATGATCATACACTAAGTCCTTAGTTAGATGCCTAACACGGAATTGGGACTAGGTGGCCTTTAGGCTTGATTTTGGAGTTTACTCCCCAAGAACGTTCTAGGGCGGTAAACTCCCGGATCTTGTGTTTTGGACATGTAAACAATGTTATAAAGCATATAACAAGTATTAAAACACATTTAGGGAAGTAGACTCACAATCTGGGATGAAAACCCGAAGATCCGTGAGAGAGTATTTGGCTTTTCTCTAAATGGAAATCAAATAATGAACCAATTTGGTTCAGAATTCTATTTATAGTCCAGAGATTTTTGGCAGAAAATATTTCTATTCTCGGAATGGATTCTAATGACCTAGAGTAATGGAATTACAGTGTTGCACAAAATTCTAGTGCACCCACTCTCCTAATAACTCCTTAGGTGTAAAACCCTAAAACTGCCAAACTTATTCCAAAAGTTTGAATTTTCACTGAAACTGCTCTACTTCCATTGGATTGATGTGGTTTGATTTGAATGGAAAATTTCGGGTTGTCACAGTTAAGGGGTATGAACTCACCTGCAGTATGTGACTGGAATTGAACGGGCTGTTATCGTACGGAAGGATCAGACAAGTGCTTGGTGTCAAGTGAAGACTTAGACACACACAATGATCCTAATTACATATGAAACATATGTATATAAATAATTAGTGATTATAACACTAATTATACAAGTAATAACATTTAAGCGTGAGGACAACACTTTTGGTCAAGTGCTAGGAGGCTAATGGGTTGCAACAAAGAAGTGCAATGCCCCTAATGAAAGTTTAAGGTCAAAAGACCATATTCATTAGAGTTTACGGCCCAGGGGAGTAAGCTCCTGGCCGTAAACTCTCAAACAAGTCATGAAATGGAGTTTAAAAGTACTACAACCTTAGAGGGGAATTGTTTCAAGGCTATACAAGTGTTTGGGCACCACGTTGACTCCTTTGGGGAGTTTACGGCCCAAAGACCCTTCTCCCTTGGAGTTTACGGCCGTAAACTCCCTTGGGAGGGTTGTTATTGTCCTTTCAAGTCTCTAACATTTCTAGGAACAAGTCTAGGCTTCAATACTTGGATCAAGGGAGGTTTATGGCATTAAATGGAACCATTTGATGGAGTTTACGGCCATAGAACTCTTTGGGCCGTAAACTCCCTCACACATGAGGTTCTAAGAATTTTAACTAGCCCAAAACTCATCTAGGTACTTGCCCTAAAAGTCTCTTGGCCTAAGGAAGTGTCTAGGGTGTCCTTTGACCCCTTTAAAGGAGTTTACGGCCCAAGAAATACTCTTGGCCGTAAACTCTTCAACACTTGAGCTTTTCATGATTTTTCTAGGTCCTAAACACATTAAGGTACTAGCCGAAAATGAAGACTAAGCCTTAGGAAGAGTTTGAAGTGGTTTTGGCACTTAATCTTGGAGTTTACGGCCTAAGGAGCATCTTGGCCGTAAACTCCCTTCCAAAGTTGGTTTCTAATTGTTTTGTGGGTCTAAATCATGAGTTTAAGGCTTCTAGGTTCTTGTTCTAAGGCTAAAGGAACACTAGGCACTCATTTGTGCCCTTTACTTGGAGTTTACGGCCCAAGAGGTTGTTCCTTGGCCGTAAACTCCTCAAACTACTTGCTTTTGATTTGTTTCTAGCCTCTAATGATCATACACTAAGTCCTTAGTTAGATGCCTAACACGGAAATGGGACTAGGTGGCCTTTAGGCTTGATTTTGGAGTTTACTCCCCAAGAACGTTCTTGGGCGGTAAACTCCCGGATCTTGTGTTTTGGACATGTAAACAATGTTATAAAGCATATAACAAGTATTAAAACACATTTAGGGAAGTAGACTCACAATCTGGGATGAAAACCCGAAGATCCGTGAGAGAGTATTTGGCTTTTCTCTAAATGGAAATCAAATAATGAACCAATTTGGTTCAGAATTCTATTTATAGTCCAGAGATTTTTGGCAGAAAATATTTCTATTCTCGGAATGGATTCTAATGACCTAGAGTAATGGAATTACAGTGTTGCACAAAATTCTAGTGCACCCACTCTCCTAATAACTCCTTAGGTGTAAAACCCTAAAACTGCCAAACTTATTCCAAAAGTTTGAATTTTCACTGAAACTGCTCTACTTCCATTGGATTGATGTGGTTTGATTTGAATGGAAAATTTCGGGTTGTCACAGTTAAGGGGTATGAACTCACCTGCAGTATGTGACTGGAATTGAACGGGCTGTTATCGTACGGAAGGATCAGACAAGTGCTTGGTGTCAAGTGAAGACTTAGACACACACAATGATCCTAATTACATATGAAACATATGTATATAAATAATTAGTGATTATAACACTAATTATACAAGTAATAACATTTAAGCGTGAGGACAACACTTTTGGTCAAGTGCTAGGAGGCTAATGGGTTGCAACAAAGAAGTGCAATGCCCCTAATGAAAGTTTAAGGTCAAAAGACCATATTCATTAGAGTTTACGGCCCAGGGGAGTAAGCTCCTGGCCGTAAACTCTCAAACAAGTCATGAAATGGAGTTTAAAAGTACTACAACCTTAGAGGGGAATTGTTTCAAGGCTATACAAGTGTTTGGGCACCACGTTGACTCCTTTGGGGAGTTTACGGCCCAAAGACCCTTCTCCCTTGGAGTTTACGGCCGTAAACTCCCTTGGGAGGGTTGTTATTGTCCTTTCAAGTCTCTAACATTTCTAGGAACAAGTCTAGGCTTCAATACTTGGATCAAGGGAGGTTTATGGCATTAAATGGAACCATTTGATGGAGTTTACGGCCATAGAACTCTTTGGGCCGTAAACTCCCTCACACATGAGGTTCTAAGAATTTTAACTAGCCCAACACTCATCTAGGTACTTGCCCTAAAAGTCTCTTGGCCTAAGGAAGTGTCTAGGGTGTCCTTTGACCCCTTTAAAGGAGTTTACGGCCCAAGAAATACTCTTGGCCGTAAACTCTTCAACACTTGAGCTTTTCATGATTTTTCTAGGTCCTAAACACATTAAGGAACTAGCCAAAAATGAAGACTAAGCCTTAGGAAGAGTTTGAAGTGGTTTTGGCACTTAATCTTGGAGTTTACGGCCTAAGGAGCATCTTGGCCGTAAACTCCCTTCCAGTGTTGGTTTCTAATTGTTTTGTGGATCTAAATCATGAGTTTAAGGCTTCTAGGTTCTTGTTCTAAGGCTAAAGGAACACTAGGCACTCATTTGTGCCCTTTACTTGGAGTTTACGGCCCAAGAGGTTGTTCCTTGGCCGTAAACTCCTCAAACTACTTGCTTTTGATTTGTTTCTAGCCTCTAATGATCATACACTAAGTCCTTAGTTAGATGCCTAACACGGAATTGGGACTAGGTGGCCTTTAGGCTTGATTTTGGAGTTTACTCCCCAAGAACGTTCTAGGGCGGTAAACTCCCGGATCTTGTGTTTTGGACATGTAAACAATGTTATAAAGCATATAACAAGTATTAAAACACATTTAGGGAAGTAGACTCACAATCTGGGATGAAAACCCGAAGATCCGTGAGAGAGTATTTGGCTTTTCTCTAAATGGAAATCAAATAATGAACCAATTTGGTTCAGAATTCTATTTATAGTCCAGAGATTTTTGGCAGAAAATATTTCTATTCTCGGAATGGATTCTAATGACCTAGAGTAATGGAATTACAGTGTTGCACAAAATTCTAGTGCACCCACTCTCCTAATAACTCCTTAGGTGTAAAACCCTAAAACTGCCAAACTTATTCCAAAAGTTTGAATTTTCACTGAAACTGCTCTACTTCCATTGGATTGATGTGGTTTGATTTGAATGGAAAATTTCGGGTTGTCACAGTTAAGGGGTATGAACTCACCTGCAGTATGTGACTGGAATTGAACGGGCTGTTATCGTACGGAAGGATCAGACAAGTGCTTGGTGTCAAGTGAAGACTTAGACACACACAATGATCCTAATTACATATGAAACATATGTATATAAATAATTAGTGATTATAACACTAATTATACAAGTAATAACATTTAAGCGTGAGGACAACACTTTTGGTCAAGTGCTAGGAGGCTAATGGGTTGCAACAAAGAAGTGCAATGCCCCTAATGAAAGTTTAAGGTCAAAAGACCATATTCATTAGAGTTTACGGCCCAGGGGAGTAAGCTCCTGGCCGTAAACTCTCAAACAAGTCATGAAATGGAGTTTAAAAGTACTACAACCTTAGAGGGGAATTGTTTCAAGGCTATACAAGTGTTTGGGCACCACGTTGACTCCTTTGGGGAGTTTACGGCCCAAAGACCCTTCTCCCTTGGAGTTTACGGCCGTAAACTCCCTTGGGAGGGTTGTTATTGTCCTTTCAAGTCTCTAACATTTCTAGGAACAAGTCTAGGCTTCAATACTTGGATCAAGGGAGGTTTATGGCATTAAATGGAACCATTTGATGGAGTTTACGGCCATAGAACTCTTTGGGCCGTAAACTCCCTCACACATGAGGTTCTAAGAATTTTAACTAGCCCAAAACTCATCTAGGTACTTGCCCTAAAAGTCTCTTGGCCTAAGGAAGTGTCTAGGGTGTCCTTTGACCCCTTTAAAGGAGTTTACGGCCCAAGAAATACTCTTGGCCGTAAACTCTTCAACACTTGAGCTTTTCATGATTTTTCTAGGTCCTAAACACATTAAGGTACTAGCCGAAAATGAAGACTAAGCCTTAGGAAGAGTTTGAAGTGGTTTTGGCACTTAATCTTGGAGTTTACGGCCTAAGGAGCATCTTGGCCGTAAACTCCCTTCCAAAGTTGGTTTCTAATTGTTTTGTGGGTCTAAATCATGAGTTTAAGGCTTCTAGGTTCTTGTTCTAAGGCTAAAGGAACACTAGGCACTCATTTGTGCCCTTTACTTGGAGTTTACGGCCCAAGAGGTTGTTCCTTGGCCGTAAACTCCTCAAACTACTTGCTTTTGATTTGTTTCTAGCCTCTAATGATCATACACTAAGTCCTTAGTTAGATGCCTAACACGGAAATGGGACTAGGTGGCCTTTAGGCTTGATTTTGGAGTTTACTCCCCAAGAACGTTCTTGGGCGGTAAACTCCCGGATCTTGTGTTTTGGACATGTAAACAATGTTATAAAGCATATAACAAGTATTAAAACACATTTAGGGAAGTAGACTCACAATCTGGGATGAAAACCCGAAGATCCGTGAGAGAGTATTTGGCTTTTCTCTAAATGGAAATCAAATAATGAACCAATTTGGTTCAGAATTCTATTTATAGTCCAGAGATTTTTGGCAGAAAATATTTCTATTCTCGGAATGGATTCTAATGACCTAGAGTAATGGAATTACAGTGTTGCACAAAATTCTAGTGCACCCACTCTCCTAATAACTCCTTAGGTGTAAAACCCTAAAACTGCCAAACTTATTCCAAAAGTTTGAATTTTCACTGAAACTGCTCTACTTCCATTGGATTGATGTGGTTTGATTTGAATGGAAAATTTCGGGTTGTCACAGTTAAGGGGTATGAACTCACCTGCAGTATGTGACTGGAATTGAACGGGCTGTTATCGTACGGAAGGATCAGACAAGTGCTTGGTGTCAAGTGAAGACTTAGACACACACAATGATCCTAATTACATATGAAACATATGTATATAAATAATTAGTGATTATAACACTAATTATACAAGTAATAACATTTAAGCGTGAGGACAACACTTTTGGTCAAGTGCTAGGAGGCTAATGGGTTGCAACAAAGAAGTGCAATGCCCCTAATGAAAGTTTAAGGTCAAAAGACCATATTCATTAGAGTTTACGGCCCAGGGGAGTAAGCTCCTGGCCGTAAACTCTCAAACAAGTCATGAAATGGAGTTTAAAAGTACTACAACCTTAGAGGGGAATTGTTTCAAGGCTATACAAGTGTTTGGGCACCACGTTGACTCCTTTGGGGAGTTTACGGCCCAAAGACCCTTCTCCCTTGGAGTTTACGGCCGTAAACTCCCTTGGGAGGGTTGTTATTGTCCTTTCAAGTCTCTAACATTTCTAGGAACAAGTCTAGGCTTCAATACTTGGATCAAGGGAGGTTTATGGCATTAAATGGAACCATTTGATGGAGTTTACGGCCATAGAACTCTTTGGGCCGTAAACTCCCTCACACATGAGGTTCTAAGAATTTTAACTAGCCCAACACTCATCTAGGTACTTGCCCTAAAAGTCTCTTGGCCTAAGGAAGTGTCTAGGGTGTCCTTTGACCCCTTTAAAGGAGTTTACGGCCCAAGAAATACTCTTGGCCGTAAACTCTTCAACACTTGAGCTTTTCATGATTTTTCTAGGTCCTAAACACATTAAGGAACTAGCCAAAAATGAAGACTAAGCCTTAGGAAGAGTTTGAAGTGGTTTTGGCACTTAATCTTGGAGTTTACGGCCTAAGGAGCATCTTGGCCGTAAACTCCCTTCCAGTGTTGGTTTCTAATTGTTTTGTGGATCTAAATCATGAGTTTAAGGCTTCTAGGTTCTTGTTCTAAGGCTAAAGGAACACTAGGCACTCATTTGTGCCCTTTACTTGGAGTTTACGGCCCAAGAGGTTGTTCCTTGGCCGTAAACTCCTCAAACTACTTGCTTTTGATTTGTTTCTAGCCTCTAATGATCATACACTAAGTCCTTAGTTAGATGCCTAACACGGAATTGGGACTAGGTGGCCTTTAGGCTTGATTTTGGAGTTTACTCCCCAAGAACGTTCTAGGGCGGTAAACTCCCGGATCTTGTGTTTTGGACATGTAAACAATGTTATAAAGCATATAACAAGTATTAAAACACATTTAGGGAAGTAGACTCACAATCTGGGATGAAAACCCGAAGATCCGTGAGAGAGTATTTGGCTTTTCTCTAAATGGAAATCAAATAATGAACCAATTTGGTTCAGAATTCTATTTATAGTCCAGAGATTTTTGGCAGAAAATATTTCTATTCTCGGAATGGATTCTAATGACCTAGAGTAATGGAATTACAGTGTTGCACAAAATTCTAGTGCACCCACTCTCCTAATAACTCCTTAGGTGTAAAACCCTAAAACTGCCAAACTTATTCCAAAAGTTTGAATTTTCACTGAAACTGCTCTACTTCCATTGGATTGATGTGGTTTGATTTGAATGGAAAATTTCGGGTTGTCACAGTTAAGGGGTATGAACTCACCTGCAGTATGTGACTGGAATTGAACGGGCTGTTATCGTACGGAAGGATCAGACAAGTGCTTGGTGTCAAGTGAAGACTTAGACACACACAATGATCCTAATTACATATGAAACATATGTATATAAATAATTAGTGATTATAACACTAATTATACAAGTAATAACATTTAAGCGTGAGGACAACACTTTTGGTCAAGTGCTAGGAGGCTAATGGGTTGCAACAAAGAAGTGCAATGCCCCTAATGAAAGTTTAAGGTCAAAAGACCATATTCATTAGAGTTTACGGCCCAGGGGAGTAAGCTCCTGGCCGTAAACTCTCAAACAAGTCATGAAATGGAGTTTAAAAGTACTACAACCTTAGAGGGGAATTGTTTCAAGGCTATACAAGTGTTTGGGCACCACGTTGACTCCTTTGGGGAGTTTACGGCCCAAAGACCCTTCTCCCTTGGAGTTTACGGCCGTAAACTCCCTTGGGAGGGTTGTTATTGTCCTTTCAAGTCTCTAACATTTCTAGGAACAAGTCTAGGCTTCAATACTTGGATCAAGGGAGGTTTATGGCATTAAATGGAACCATTTGATGGAGTTTACGGCCATAGAACTCTTTGGGCCGTAAACTCCCTCACACATGATGTTCTAAGAATTTTAACTAGCCCAAAACTCATCTAGGTACTTGCCCTAAAAGTCTCTTGGCGTAAGGAAGTGTCTAGGGTGTCCTTTGACCCCTTTAAAGGAGTTTACGGCCCAAGAAATACTCTTGGCCGTAAACTCTTCAACACTTGAGCTTTTCATGATTTTTCTAGGTCCTAAACACATTAAGGTACTAGCCGAAAATGAAGACTAAGCCTTAGGAAGAGTTTGAAGTGGTTTTGGCACTTAATCTTGGAGTTTACGGCCTAAGGAGCATCTTGGCCGTAAACTCCCTTCCAAAGTTGGTTTCTAATTGTTTTGTGGGTCTAAATCATGAGTTTAAGGCTTCTAGGTTCTTCTTCTAAGGCTAAAGGAACACTAGGCACTCATTTGTGCCCTTTACTTGGAGTTTACGGCCCAAGAGGTTGTTCCTTGGCCGTAAACTCCTCAAACTACTTGCTTTTGATTTGTTTCTAGCCTCTAATGATCATACACTAAGTCCTTAGTTAGATGCCTAACACGGAAATGGGACTAGGTGGCCTTTAGGCTTGATTTTGGAGTTTACTCCCCAAGAACGTTCTTGGGCGGTAAACTCCCGGATCTTGTGTTTTGGACATGTAAACAATGTTATAAAGCATATAACAAGTATTAAAACACATTTAGGGAAGTAGACTCACAATCTGGGATGAAAACCCGAAGATCCGTGAGAGAGTATTTGGCTTTTCTCTAAATGGAAATCAAATAATGAATCAATTTGGTTCAGAATTCTATTTATAGTCCAGAGATTTTTGGCAGAAAATATTTCTATTCTCGGAATGGATTCTAATGACCTAGAGTAATGGAATTACAGTGTTGCACAAAATCCTAGTGCACCCACTCTCCTAATAACTCCTTAGGTGTAAAACCCTAAAACTGACAAACTTATTCCAAAAGTTTGAATTTTCACTGAAACTGCTCTACTTCCATTGGATTGATGTGGTTTGATTTGAATGGAAAATTTAGGGTTGTCACAGTTAATGGGTATGAACTCACCTGCAGTATGTGACTGGAATTGAACGGGCTGTTATCGTACGGAAGGATCAGACAAGTGCTTGGTGTCAAGTGAAGACTTAGACACACACAATGATCCTAATTAAATATGAAACATATGTATATAAATAATTAGTGATTATAACACTAATTATACAAGTAATAACATTTAAGCGCGAGGACAACACTTTTGGTCAAGTGCTAGGAGGCTAATGGGTTGCAACAAAGAAGTGCAATGCCCCTAATGAAAGTTTAAGGTCAAAAGACCATATTCATTAGAGTTTACGGCCCACGGAGTAAGCTCCTGGCCGTAAACTCTCAAACAAGTCATGAAATGGAGTTTAAAAGTACTACAACCTTAGAGGGGAATTGTTTCAAGGCTATACAAGTGTTTGGGCACCACACTGACTCCTTTGGGGAGTTTACGGCCCAAAGACCCTTCTCCCTTGGAGTTTACGGCCGTAAACTCCCTTGGGAGGGTTCGTATTGTCCTTTCAAGTCTCTAACATTTCTAGGAACAAGTCTAGGCTTCAATACTTGGATCAAGGGAGGTTTATGGCATTAAATGGAACCATTTGATGGAGTTTACGGCCATAGAACTCTTTGGGCCGTAAACTCCCTCACACATGAGGTTCTAAGAATTTTAACTAGCCCAAAACTCATCTAGGTACTTGCTTAAAAGTCTCTTGGCCTAAGGAAGTGTCTAGGGTGTCCTTTGACCCCTTTAAAGGAGTTTACGGCCCAAGAAATACTCTTGGCCGTAAACTCTTCAACACTTGAGCTTTTCATGATTTTTCTAGGTCCTAAACACATTAAGGTACTAGCCAAAAATGAAGTCTAAGCCTTAGGAAGAGTTTGAAGTGGTTTTGGCACTTAATCTTGGAGTTTACGGCCTAAGGAGCATCTTGGCCGTAAACTCCCTTCCAATGTTGGTTTCTAATTGTTTTGTGGGTCTAAATCATGAGTTTAAGGCTTCTAGGTTCTTGTTCTAAGGCTAAAGGAACACTAGGCACTCATTTGTGCCCTTTACTTGGAGTTTACGGCCCAAGAGGTTGTTCCTTGGCCGTAAACTCCTCAAACTACTTGCTTTTGATTTGTTTCTAGCCTCTAATGATCATACACTAAGTCCTTAGTTAGATGCCTAACACGGAAATGGGACTAGGTGGCCTTTAGGCTTGATTTTGGAGTTTACTCCCCAAGAACGTTCTAGGGCGGTAAACTCCCGGATCTTGTGTTTTGGACATGTAAACAATGTTATAAAGCATATAACAAGTATTAAAACACATTTAGGGAAGTAGACTCACAATCTGGGATGAAAACCCGAAGATCCGTGAGAGAGTATTTGGCTTTTCTCTAAATGGAAATCAAATAATGAACCAATTTGGTTCAGAATTCTATTTATAGTCCAGAGATTTTTGGCAGAAAATATTTCTATTCTCGGAATGGATTCTAATGACCTAGAGTAATGGAATTACAGTGTTGCACAAAATCCTAGTGCACCCACTCTCCTAATAACTCCTTAGGTGTAAAACCCTAAAACTGCCAAACTTATTCCAAAAGTTTGAATTTTCACTGAAACTGCTCTACTTCCATTGGATTGATGTGGTTTGATTTGAATGGAAAATTTAGGGTTGTCACAGTTAATGGGTATGAACTCACCTGCAGTATGTGACTGGAATTGAACGGGCTGTTATCGTACGGAAGGATCAGACAAGTGCTTGGTGTCAAGTGAAGACTTAGACACACACAATGATCCTAATTAAATATGAAACATATGTATATAAATAATTAGTGATTATAACACTAATTATACAAGTAATAACATTTAAGCGCGAGGACAACACTTTTGGTCAAGTGCTAGGAGGCTAATGGGTTGCAACAAAGAAGTGCAATGCCCCTAATGAAAGTTTAAGGTCAAAAGACCATATTCATTAGATTTTACGGCCCAGGGGAGTAAGCTCCTGGCCGTAAACTCTCAAACAAGTCATGAAATGGAGTTTAAAAGTACTACAACCTTAGAGGGGAATTGTTTCAAGGCTATACAAGTGTTTGGGCACCACACTTCATGAAATGGAGTTTAAAAGTACTACAACCTTAGAGGGGAATTGTTTCAAGGCTATACAAGTGTTTGGGCACCACACATCCTTTGGGGAGTTTACGGCCCAAAGACCCTTCTCCCTTGGAGTTTACGGCCGTAAACTCCCTTGGGAGGGTTGTTATTGTCCTTTCAAGTCTCTAACATTTCTAGGAACAAGTCTAGGCATCAATACTTGGATCAAGGGAGGTTTATGGCATTAAATGGAACCATTTGATGGAGTTTACGGCCATAGAACTCTTTGGGCCGTAAACTCCCTCACACATGAGGTTCTAAGAATTTTAACTAGCCCAAAACTCATCTAGGTACTTGCCCTAAAAGTCTCTTGGCCTAAGGAAGTGTCTAGGGTGTCCTTTGACCCCTTTAAAGGAGTTTACGGCCCAAGAAATACTCTTGGCCGTAAACTCTTCAACACTTGAGCTTTTCATGATTTTTCTAGGTCCTAAACACATTAAGGTACTAGCCGAAAATGAAGACTAAGCCTTAGGAAGAGTTTGAACACTAGGCACTCATTTGTGCCCTTTACTTGGAGTTTACGGCCCAAGAGGTTGTTCCTTGTCCGTAAACTCCTCAAACTACTTGCTTTTGATTTGTTTCTAGCCTCTAATGATCATACACTAAGTCCTTAGTTAGATGCCTAACACGGAAATGGGACTAGGTGGCCTTTAGGCTTGATTTTGGAGTTTACTCCCCAAGAACGTTCTAGGGCGGTAAACTCCCGGATCTTGTGTTTTGGACATGTAAACAATGTTATAAAGCATATAACAAGTATTAAAACACATTTAGGGAAGTAGACTCACAATCTGGGATGAAAACCCGAAGATCCGTGAGAGAGTATTTGGCTTTTCTCTAAATGGAAATCAAATAATGAACCAATTTGGTTCAGAATTCTATTTATAGTCCAGAGATTTTTGGCAGAAAATATTTCTATTCTCGGAATGGATTCTAATGACCTAGAGTAATGGAATTACAGTGTTGCACAAAATCCTAGTGCACCCACTCTCCTAATAACTCCTTAGGTGTAAAACCCTAAAACTGCCAAACTTATTCCAAAAGTTTGAATTTTCACTGAAACTGCTCTACTTCCATTGGATTGATGTGGTTTGATTTGAATGGAAAATTTAGGGTTGTCACAGTTAAGGGGTATGAACTCACCTGCAGTATGTGACTGGAATTGAACGGGCTGTTATCATACGGAAGGATCAGACAAGTGCTTGGTGTCAAGTGAAGACTTAGACACACACAATGATCCTAATTACATATGAAACATATGTATATAAATAATTAGTGATTATAACACTAATTATACAAGTAATAACATTTAAGCGCGAGGACAACACTTTTGGTCAAGTGCTAGGAGGCTAATGGGTTGCAACAAAGAAGTGCAATGCCCCTAATGAAAGTTTAAGGTCAAAAGACCATATTCATTAGAGTTTACGGCCCAGGGGAGTAAGCTCCTGGCCGTAAACTCTCAAACAAGTCATGAAATGGAGTTTAAAAGTACTACAACCTTAGAGGGGAATTGTTTCAAGGCTATACAAGTGTTTGGGCACCACATTGACTCCTTTGGGGAGTTTACGGCCAAAAGACCCTTCTCCCTTGGAGTTTACGGCCGTAAACTCCCTTGGGAGGGTTCGTATTGTCCTTTCAAGTCTCTAACATTTCTAGGAACAAGTCTAGGCTTCAATACTTGGATCAAGGGAGGTTTATGGCATTAAATGGAACCATTTGATGGAGTTTACGGCCATAGAACTCTTTGGACCGTAAACTCCCTCACACATGAGGTTCTAAGAATTTTAACTAGCCCAAAACTCATCTAGGTACTTGCCCTAAAAGTCTCTTGGCCTAAGGAAGTGTCTAGGGTGTCCTTTGACCCCTTTAAAGGAGTTTACGGCCCAAGAAATACTCTTGGCCGTAAACTCTTCAACACTTGAGCTTTTCATGATTTTTCTAGGTCCTAAACACATTAAGGTACTAGCCGAAAATGAAGACTAAGCCTTAGGAAGAGTTTGAAGTGGTTTTGGCACTTAATCTTGGAGTTTACGGCCTAAGGAGCATCTTGGCCGTAAACTCCCTTCCAAAGTTGGTTTCTAATTGTTTTGTGGGTCTAAATCATGAGTTTAAGACTTCTAGGTTCTTGTTCTAAGGCTAAAGGAACACTAGGCACTCATTTGTGCCCTTTACTTGGAGTTTACGGCCCAAGAGGTTGTTCCTTGTCCGTAAACTCCTCAAACTACTTGCTTTTGATTTGTTTCTAGCCTCTAATGATCATACACTAAGTCCTTAGTTAGATGCCTAACACGGAAATGGGACTAGGTGGCCTTTAGGCTTGATTTTGGAGTTTACTCCCCAAGAACGTTCTAGGGCGGTAAACTCCCGGATCTTGTGTTTTGGACATGTAAACAATGTTATAAAGCATATAACAAGTATTAAAACACATTTAGGGAAGTAGACTCACAATCTGGGATGAAAACCCGAAGATCCGTGAGAGAGTATTTGGCTTTTCTCTAAATGGAAATCAAATAATGAACCAATTTGGTTCAGAATTCTATTTATAGTCCAGAGATTTTTGGCAGAAAATATTTCTATTCTCGGAATGGATTCTAATGACCTAGAGTAATGGAATTACAGTGTTGCACAAAATCCTAGTGCACCCACTCTCCTAATAACTCCTTAGGTGTAAAACCCTAAAACTGCCAAACTTATTCCAAAAGTTTGAATTTTCACTGAAACTGCTCTACTTCCATTGGATTGATGTGGTTTGATTTGAATGGAAAATTTAGGGTTGTCACAGTTAAGGGGTATGAACTCACCTGCAGTATGTGACTGGAATTGAACGGGCTGTTATCATACGGAAGGATCAGACAAGTGCTTGGTGTCAAGTGAAGACTTAGACACACACAATGATCCTAATTACATATGAAACATATGTATATAAATAATTAGTGATTATAACACTAATTATACAAGTAATAACATTTAAGCGCGAGGACAACACTTTTGGTCAAGTGCTAGGAGGCTAATGGGTTGCAACAAAGAAGTGCAATGCCCCTAATGAAAGTTTAAGGTCAAAAGACCATATTCATTAGAGTTTACGGCCCAGGGGAGTAAGCTCCTGGCCGTAAACTCTCAAACATGTCATGAAATGGAGTTTAAAAGTACTACAACCTTAGAGGGGAATTGTTTCAAGGCTATACAAGTGTTTGGGCACCACATTGACTCCTTTGGGGAGTTTACGGCCCAAAGACCCTTCTCCCTTGGAGTTTACGGCCGTAAACTCCCTTGGGAGGGTTCGTATTGTCCTTTCAAGTCTCTAACATTTCTAGGAACAAGTCTAGGCTTCAATACTTGGATCAAGGGAGGTTTATGGCATTAAATGGAACCATTTGATGGAGTTTACGGCCATAGAACTCTTTGGGCCGTAAACTCCCTCACACATGAGGTTCTAAGAATTTTAACTAGCCCAAAACTCATCTAGGTACTTGCCCTAAAAGTCTCTTGGCCTAAGGAAGTGTCTAGGGTGTCCTTTGACCCCTTTAAAGGAGTTTACGGCCCAAGAAATACTCTTGGCCGTAAACTCTTCAACACTTGAGCTTTTCATGATTTTTCTAGGTCCTAAACACATTAAGGTACTAGCCGAAAATGAAGACTAAGCCTTAGGAAGAGTTTGAAGTGGTTTTGGCACTTAATCTTGGAGTTTACGGCCTAAGGAGCATCTTGGCCGTAAACTCCCTTCCAAAGTTGGTTTCTAATTGTTTTGTGGGTCTAAATCATGAGTTTAAGGCTGCTAGGTTCTTGTTCTAAGGCTAAAGGAACACTAGGCACTCATTTGTGCCCTTTACTTGGAGTTTACAGCCCAAGAGGTTGTTCCTTGTCCGTAAACTCCTCAAACTACTTGCTTTTGATTTGTTTCTAGCCTCTAATGATCATACACTAAGTCCTTAGTTAGATGCCTAACACGGAAATGGGACTAGGTGGCCTTTAGGCTTGATTTTGGAGTTTACTCCCCAAGAACGTTCTAGGGCGGTAAACTCCCGGATCTTGTGTTTTGGACATGTAAACAATGTTATAAAGCATATAACAAGTATTAAAACACATTTAGGGAAGTAGACTCACAATCTGGGATGAAAACCCGAAGATCCGTGAGAGAGTATTTGGCTTTTCTCTAAATGGAAATCAAATAATGAACCAATTTGGTTCAGAATTCTATTTATAGTCCAGAGATTTTTGGCAGAAAATATTTCTATTCTCGGAATGGATTCTAATGACCTAGAGTAATGGAATTACAGTGTTGCACAAAATCCTAGTGCACCCACTCTCCTAATAACTCCTTAGGTGTAAAACCCTAAAACTGCCAAACTTATTCCAAAAGTTTGAATTTTCACTGAAACTGCTCTACTTCCATTGGATTGATGTGGTTTGATTTGAATGGAAAATTTAGGGTTGTCACAGTTAAGGGGTATGAACTCACCTGCAGTATGTGACTGGAATTGAACGGGCTGTTATCATACGGAAGGATCAGACAAGTGCTTGGTGTCAAGTGAAGACTTAGACACACACAATGATCCTAATTACATATGAAACATATGTATATAAATAATTAGTGATTATAACACTAATTATACAAGTAATAACATTTAAGCGCGAGGACAACACTTTTGGTCAAGTGCTAGGAGGCTAATGGGTTGCAACAAAGAAGTGTAATGCCCCTAATGAAAGTTTAAGGTCAAAAGACCATATTCATTAGAGTTTACGGCCCAGGGGAGTAAGCTCCTGGCCGTAAACTCTCAAACAAGTCATGAAATGGAGTTTAAAAGTACTACAACCTTAGAGGGGAATTGTTTCAAGGCTATACAAGTGTTTGGGCACCACATTGACTCCTTTGGGGAGTTTACGGCCCAAAGACCCTTCTCCCTTGGAGTTTACGGCCGTAAATTCCCTTGGGAGGGTTCGTATTGTCCTTTCAAGTCTCTAACATTTCTAGGAACAAGTCTAGGCTTCAATACTTGGATCAAGGGAGGTTTATGGCATTAAATGGAACCATATGATGGAGTTTACGGCCATAGAACTCTTTGGGCCGTAAACTCCCTCACACATGAGGTTCTAAGAATTTTAACTAGCCCAAAACTCATCTAGGTACTTGCCCTAAAAGTCTCTTGGCCTAAGGAAGTGTCTAGGGTGTCCTTCGACCCCTTTAAAGGAGTTTACGGCCCAAGAAATACTCTTGGCCGTAAACTCTTCAACACTTGAGCTTTTCATGATTTTTCTAGGTCCTAAACACATTAAGGTACTAGCCAAAAATGAAGACTAAGCCTTAGGAAGAGTTTGAAGTGGTTTTGGCACTTAATCTTGGAGTTTACGGCCTAAGGAGCATCTTGGCCGTAAACTCCCTTCCAATGTTGGTTTCTAATTGTTTTGTGGGTCTAAATCATGAGTTTAAGGCTTCTAGGTTCTTGTTCTAAGGCTAAAGGAACACTAGGCACTCATTTGTGCCCTTTACTTGGAGTTTACGGCCCAAGAGGTTGTTCCTTGGCCGTAAACTCCTCAAACTACTTGCTTTTGATTTGTTTCTAGCCTCTAATGATCATACACTAAGTCCTTAGTTAGATGCCTAACACGGAATTGGGACTAGGTGGCCTTTAGGCTTGATTTTGGAGTTTACTCCCCAAGAACGTTCTTGGGCGGTAAACTCCCGGATCTTGTGTTTTGGACATGTAAACAATGTTATAAAGCATATAACAAGTATTAAAACACATTTAGGGAAGTAGACTCACAATCTGGGATGAAAACCCGAAGATCCGTGAGAGAGTATTTGGCTTTTCTCTAAATGGAAATCAAATAATGAACCAATTTGGTTCAGAATTCTATTTATAGTCCAGAGATTTTTGGCAGAAAATATTTCTATTCTCGGAATGGATTCTAATGACCTAGAGTAATGGAATTACAGTGTTGCACAAAATCCTAGTGCACCCACTCTCCTAATAACTCCTTAGGTGTAAAACCCTAAAACTGCCAAACTTATTCCAAAAGTTTGAATTTTCACTGAAACTGCTCTACTTCCATTGGATTGATGTGGTTTGATTTGAATGGAAAATTTCGGGTTGTCACAGTTAAGGGGTATGAACTCACCTGCAGTATGTGACTGGAATTGAACGTGCCGTTATCGTACGGAAGGATCAGACAAGTGCTTGGTGTCAAGTGAAGACTTAGACACACACAATGATCCTAATTAAATATGAAACATATGTATATAAATAATTAGTGATTATAACACTAATTATACAAGTAATAACATTTAAGCGTGAGGACAACACTTTTGGTCAAGTGCTAGGAGGCTAATGGGTTGCAACAAAGAAGTGCAATGCCCCTAATGAAAGTTTAAGGTCAAAAGACCATATTCATTAGAGTTTACGGCCCAGGGGAGTAAGCTCCTGGCTGTAAACTCTCAAACAAGTCATGAAATGGAGTTTAAAAGTACTACAACCTTAGAGGGGAATTGTTTCAAGGCTATACAAGTGTTTGGGCACCACACTGACTCCTTTGGGGAGTTTACGGCCCAAAGACCCTTCTCCCTTGGAGTTTACGGCCGTAAACTCCCTTGGGAGGGTTCTTATTGGCCTTTCAAGTCTCTAACATTTCTAGGAACAAGTCAAGGCTTCAATACTTGGATCAAGGGAGGTTTATGGCATTAAATGGAACCATTTGATGGAGTTTACGGCCATAGAACTCTTTGGGCCGTAAACTCCCTCACACATGAGGTTCTAAGAATTTTAACTAGCCCAACACTCATCTAGGTAGTTGCCCTAAAAGTCTCTTGGCCTAAGGAAGTGTCTAGGGTGTCCTTTGACCCCTTTAAAGGAGTTTACAGCCCAAGAAATACTCTTGGCCGTAAACTCTTCAACACTTGAGCTTTTCATGATTTTTCTAGGTCCTAAACACATTAAGGAACTAGCCAAAAATGAAGACTAAGCCTTAGGAAGAGTTTGAAGTGGTTTTGGCACTTAATCTTGGAGTTTACGGCCTAAGGAGCATCTTGGCCGTAAACTCCCTTCCAGTGTTGGTTTCTAATTGTTTTGTGGATCTAAATCATGAGTTTAAGGCTTCTAGGTTCTTGTTCTAAGGCTAAAGGAACACTAGGCACTCATTTGTGCCCTTTACTTGGAGTTTACGGCCCAAGAGGTTGTTCCTTGGCCGTAAACTCCTCAAACTACTTGCTTTTGATTTGTTTCTAGCCTCTAATGATCATACACTAAGTCCTTAGTTAGATGCCTAACACGGAATTGGGACTAGGTGGCCTTTAGGCTTGATTTTGGAGTTTACTCCCCAAGAACGTTCTAGGGCGGTAAACTCCCGGATCTTGTGTTTTGGACATGTAAACAATGTTATAAAGCATATAACAAGTATTAAAACACATTTAGGGAAGTAGACTCACAATCTGGGATGAAAACCCGAAGATCCGTGAGAGAGTATTTGGCTTTTCTCTAAATGGAAATCAAATAATGAACCAATTTGGTTCAGAATTCTATTTATAGTCCAGAGATTTTTGGCAGAAAATATTTCTATTCTCGGAATGGATTCTAATGACCTAGAGTAATGGAATTACAGTGTTGCACAAAATCCTAGTGCACCCACTCTCCTAATAACTCCTTAGGTGTAAAACCCTAAAACTGCCAAACTTATTCCAAAAGTTTGAATTTTCACTGAAACTGCTCTACTTCCAATGGATTGATGTGGTTTGATTTGAATGGAAAATTTCGGGTTGTCACAGTTAAGGGGTATGAACTCACCTGCAGTATGTGACTGGAATTGAACGGGTTGTTGTCGTACGGAAGGATCAGACAAGTGCTTGGTGTCAAGTGAAGACTTAGACACACACAATGATCCTAATTACATATGAAACATATGTATATAAATAATTAGTGATTATAACAATAATTATACTAGTAATAACATTTAAGCGCGAGGACAACACTTTTGGTCAAGTGCTAGGAGGCTAATGGGTTGCAACAAAGAAGTGCAATGCCCCTAATGAAAGTTTAAGGTCAAAAGACCATATTCATTAGAGTTTACGGCCCAGGGGAGTAAGCTCCTGGCCGTAAACTCTCAAACAAGTCATGAAATGGAGTTTAAAAGTACTACAACCTTAGAGGGGAATTGTTTCAAGGCTATACAAGTGTTTGGGCACCACACTGACTCCTTTGGGGAGTTTACGGCCCAAAGACCCTTCTCCCTTGGAGTTTACGGCCGTAAACTCCCTTGGGAGGGTTCTTATTGGCCTTTCAAGTCTCTAACATTTCTAGGAACAAGTCTAGGCTTCAATACTTGGATCAAGGGAGGTTTATGGCATTAAATGGAACCATTTGATGGAGTTTACGGCCATAGAACTCTTTGGGCCGTAAACTCCCTCACACATGAGGTTCTAAGAATTTTAACTAGCCCAAAACTCATCTAGGTACTTGCCCTAAAAGTCTCTTGGCCTAAGGAAGTGTCTAGGGTGTCCTTCGACCCCTTTAAAGGAGTTTACGGCCCAAGAAATACTCTTGGCCGTAAACTCTTCAACACTTGAGCTTTTCATGATTTTTCTAGGTCCTAAACACATTAAGGTACTAGCCAAAAATGAAGACTAAGCCTTAGGAAGAGTTTGAAGTGGTTTTGGCACTTAATCTTGGAGTTTACGGCCTAAGGAGCATCTTGGCCGTAAACTCCCTTCCAATGTTGGTTTCTAATTGTTTTGTGGGTCTAAATCATGAGTTTAAGGCTTCTAGGTTCTTGTTCTAAGGCTAAAGGAACACTAGGCACTCATTTGTGCCCTTTACTTGGAGTTTACGGCCCAAGAGGTTGTTCCTTGGCCGTAAACTCCTCAAACTACTTGCTTTTGATTTGTTTCTAGCCTCTAATGATCATACACTAAGTCCTTAGTTAGATGCCTAACACGGAAATGGGACTAGGTGGCCTTTAGGCTTGATTTTGGAGTTTACTCCCCAAGAACGTTCTTGGGCGGTAAACTCCCGGATCTTGTGTTTTGGACATGTAAACAATGTTATAAAGCATATAACAAGTATTAAAACACATTTAGGGAAGTAGACTCACAATCTGGGATGAAAACCCGAAGATCCGTGAGAGAGTATTTGGCTTTTCTCTAAATGGAAATCAAATAATGAATCAATTTGGTTCAGAATTCTATTTATAGTCCAGAGATTTTTGGCAGAAAATATTTCTATTCTCGGAATGGATTCTAATGACCTAGAGTAATGGAATTACAGTGCTGCACAAAATCCTAGTGCACCCACTCTCCTAATAACTCCTTAGGTGTAAAACCCTAAAACTGCCAAACTTATTCCAAAAGTTTGAATTTTCACTGAAACTGCTCTACTTCCATTGGATTGATGTGGTTTGATTTGAATCGAAAATTTCAGGTTGTCACAGTTAAGGGGTATGAACTCACCTGCAGTATGTGACTGGAATTGAACGTGCTGTTATCGTACGGAAGGATCAGACAAGTGCTTGGTGTCAAGTGAAGACTTAGACACACACAATGATCCTAATTACATATGAAACATATGTATATAAATAATTAGTGATTATAACACTAATTATACAAGTAATAACATTTAAGCGCGAGGACAACACTTTTGGTCAAGTGCTAAGAGGCTAATGGGTTGCAACAAAGAAGTGCAATGCCCCTAATGAAAGTTTAAGGTCAAAAGACCATATTCATTAGAGTTTACGGCCCAGGGGAGTAAGCTCCTGGCCGTAAAC
The DNA here is from genome assembly GCF_002870075.4 of Lactuca sativa. Lineage (NCBI taxonomy): Eukaryota > Viridiplantae > Streptophyta > Magnoliopsida > Asterales > Asteraceae > Lactuca > Lactuca sativa. The sequence continues at coordinate 117,074,951 of NC_056627.2, forward strand.
TCTCAAACAAGTCATGAAATGGAGTTTAAAAGTACTACAACCTTAGAGGGGAATTGTTTCAAGGCTATACAAGTGTTTGGGCACCACACTGACTCCTTTGGGGAGTTTACGGCCCAAAGACCCTTCTCCCTTGGAGTTTACGGCCGTAAACTCCCTTGGGAGGGTTCGTATTGTCCTTTCAAGTCTCTAACATTTCTAGGAACAAGTCTAGGCTTCAATACTTGGATCAAGGGAGGTTTATGGCATTAAATGGAACCATTTGATGGAGTTTACGGCCATAGAACTCTTTGGGCCGTAAACTCCCTCACACATGAGGTTCTAAGAATTTTAACTAGCCCAAAACTCATCTAGGTACTTGCCCTAAAAGTCTCTTGGCCTAAGGAAGTGTCTAGGGTGTCCTTCGACCCCTTTAAAGGAGTTTACGGCCCAAGAAATACTCTTGGCCGTAAACTCTTCAACACTTGAGCTTTTCATGATTTTTCTAGGTCCTAAACACATTAAGGTACTAGCCAAAAATGAAGACTAAGCCTTAGGAAGAGTTTGAAGTGGTTTTGGCACTTAATCTTGGAGTTTACGGCCTAAGGAGCATCTTGGCCGTAAACTCCCTTCCAATGTTGGTTTCTAATTGTTTTGTGGGTCTAAATCATGAGTTTAAGGCTTCTAGGTTCTTGTTCTAAGGCTAAAGGAACACTAGGCACTCATTTGTGCCCTTTACTTGGAGTTTACGGCCCAAGAGGTTGTTCCTTGGCCGTAAACTCCTCAAACTACTTGCTTTTGATTTGTTTCTAGCCTCTAATGATCATACACTAAGTCCTTAGTTAGATGCCTAACACGGAAATGGGACTAGGTGGCCTTTAGGCTTGATTTTGGAGTTTACTCCCCAAGAACGTTCTTGGGCGGTAAACTCCCGGATCTTGTGTTTTGGACATGTAAACAATGTTATAAAGCATATAACAAGTATTAAAACACATTTAGGGAAGTAGACTCACAATCTGGGATGAAAACCCGAAGATCCGTGAGAGAGTATTTGGCTTTTCTCTAAATGGAAATCAAATAATGAACCAATTTGGTTCAGAATTCTATTTATAGTCCAGAGACTTTTGGCAGAAAATATTTCTATTCTCGGAATGGATTCTAATGACCTAGAGTAATGGAATTACAGTGCTGCACAAAATCCTAGTGCACCCACTCTCCTAATAACTCCTTAGGTGTAAAACCCTAAAACTGCCAAACTTATTCCAAAAGTTTGAATTTTCACTGAAACTGCTCTACTTCCATTGGATTGATGTGGTTTGATTTGAATGGAAAATTTCAGGTTGTCACAGTTAAGGGGTATGAACTCACCTGCAGTATGTGACTGGAATTGAACGTGCTGTTATCGTACGGAAGGATCAGACAAGTGCTTGGTGTCAAGTGAAGACTTAGACACACACAATGATCCTAATTACATATGAAACATATGTATATAAATAATTAGTGATTATAACACTAATTATACAAGTAATAACATTTAAGCGCGAGGACAACACTTTTGGTCAAGTGCTAAGAGGCTAATGGGTTGCAACAAAGAAGTGCAATGCCCCTAATGAAAGTTTAAGGTCAAAAGACCATATTCATTAGAGTTTACGGCCCAGGGGAGTAAGCTCCTGGCCGTAAACTCTCAAACAAGTCATGAAATGGAGTTTAAAAGTACTACAACCTTAGAGGGGAATTGTTTCAAGGCTATACAAGTGTTTGGGCACCACATTGACTCCTTTGGGGAGTTTACGGCCCAAAGACCCTTCTCCCTTGGAGTTTACGGCCGTAAACTCCCTTGGGAGGGTACGCATTGTCCTTTCAAGTCTCTAACATTTCTAGGAACAATTCTAGGCTTCAATACTTGGATCAAGGGAGGTTTATGGCATTAAATGGAACCATTTGATGGAGTTTACGGCCATAGAACTCTTTGGGCCGTAAACTCCCTCACACATGAGGTTCTAAGAATTTTAACTAGCCCAAAACTCATCTAGGTACTTGCCCTAAAAGTCTCTTGGCCTAAGGAAGTGTCTAGGGTGTCCTTTGACCCCTTTAAAGGAGTTTACGGCCCAAGAAATACTCTTGGCCGTAAACTCTTCAACACTTGAGCTTTTCATGATTTTTCTAGGTCCTAAACACATTAAGGTACTAGCCAAAAATGAAGACTAAGCCTTAGGAAGAGTTTGAAGTGGTTTTGGCACTTAATCTTGGAGTTTACGGCCTAAGGAGCATCTTGGCCGTAAACTCCCTTCCAATGTTGGTTTCTAATTGTTTTGTGGGTCTAAATCATGAGTTTAAGGCTTCTAGGTTCTTGTTCTAAGGCTAAAGGAACACTAGGCACTCATTTGTGCCCTTTACTTGGAGTTTACGGCCCAAGAGGTTGTTCCTTGGCCGTAAACTCCTCAAACTACTTGCTTTTGATTTGTTTCTAGCCTCTAATGATCATACACTAAGTCCTTAGTTAGATGCCTAACACGGAAATGGGACTAGGTGGCCTTTAGGCTTGATTTTGGAGTTTACTCCCCAAGAACGTTCTTGGGCGGTAAACTCCCGGATCTTGTGTTTTGGACATGTAAACAATGTTATAAAGCATATAACAAGTATTAAAACACATTTAGGGAAGTAGACTCACAATCTGGGATGAAAACCCGAAGATCCGTGAGAGAGTATTTGGCTTTTCTCTAAATGGAAATCAAATAATGAACCAATTTGGTTCAGAATTCTATTTATAGTCCAGAGATTTTTGGCAGAAAATATTTCTATTCTCGGAATGGATTCTAATGACCTAGAGTAATGGAATTACAGTGCTGCACAAAATCCTAGTGCACCCACTCTCCTAATAACTCCTTAGGTGTAAAACCCTAAAACTGCCAAACTTATTCCAAAAGTTTGAATTTTCACTGAAACTGCTCTACTTCCATTGGATTGATGTGGTTTGATTTGAATGGAAAATTTCAGGTTGTCACAGTTAAGGGGTATGAACTCACCTGCAGTATGTGACTGGAATTGAACGTGCTGTTATCGTACGGAAGGATCAGACAAGTGCTTGGTGTCAAGTGAAGACTTAGACACACACAATGATCCTAATTACATATGAAACATATGTATATAAATAATTAGTGATTATAACACTAATTATACAAGTAATAACATTTAAGCGCGAGGACAACACTTTTGGTCAAGTGCTAAGAGGCTAATGGGTTGCAACCAAGAAGTGCAATGCCCCTAATGAAAGTTTAAGGTCAAAAGACCATATTCATTAGAGTTTACGGCCCAGGGGAGTAAGCTCCTGGCCGTAAACTCTCAAACAAGTCATGAAATGGAGTTTAAAAGTACTACAACCTTAGAGGGGAATTGTTTCAAGGCTATACAAGTGTTTGGGCACCACACTGACTCCTTTGGGGAGTTTACGGCCCAAAGACCCTTCTCCCTTGGAGTTTACGGCCGTAAACTCCCTTGGGAGGGTTCTTATTGGCCTTTCAAGTCTCTAACATTTCTAGGAACAAGTCTAGGCTTCAATACTTGGATCAAGGGAGGTTTATGGCATTAAATGGAACCATTTGATGGAGTTTACGGCCATAGAACTCTTTGGGCCGTAAACTCCCTCACACATGAGGTTCTAAGAATTTTAACTAGCCCAAAACTCATCTAGGTACTTGCCCTAAAAGTCTCTTGGCCTAAGGAAGTGTCTAGGGTGTCCTTCGACCCCTTTAAAGGAGTTTACGGCCCAAGAAATACTCTTGGCCGTAAACTCTTCAACACTTGAGCTTTTCATGATTTTTCTAGGTCCTAAACACATTAAGGTACTAGCCAAAAATGAAGACTAAGCCTTAGGAAGAGTTTGAAGTGGTTTTGGCACTTAATCTTGGAGTTTACGGCCTAAGGAGCATCTTGGCCGTAAACTCCCTTCCAATGTTGGTTTCTAATTGTTTTGTGGGTCTAAATCATGAGTTTAAGGCTTCTAGGTTCTTGTTCTAAGGCTAAAGGAACACTAGGCACTCATTTGTGCCCTTTACTTTGAGTTTACGGCCCAAGAGGTTGTTCCTTGGCCGTAAACTCCTCAAACTACTTGCTTTTGATTTGTTTCTAGCCTCTAATGATCATACACTAAGTCCTTAGTTAGATGCCTAACACGGAAATGGGACTAGGTGGCCTTTAGGCTTGATTTTGGAGTTTACTCCCCAAGAACGTTCTTGGGCGGTAAACTCCCGGATCTTGTGTTTTGGACATGTAAACAATGTTATAAAGCATATAACAAGTATTAAAACACATTTAGGGAAGTAGACTCACAATCTGGGATGAAAACCCGAAGATCCGTGAGAGAGTATTTGGCTTTTCTCTAAATGGAAATCAAATAATGAACCAATTTGGTTCAGAATTCTATTTATAGTCCAGAGATTTTTGGCAGAAAATATTTCTATTCTCGGAATGGATTCTAATGACCTCGAGTAATGGAATTACAGTGTTGCACAAAATCCTAGTGCACCCACTCTCCTAATAACTCCTTAGGTGTAAAACCCTAAAACTGCCAAACTTATTCCAAAAGTTTGAATTTTCACTGAAACTGCTCTACTTCCAATGGATTGATGTGGTTTGATTTGAATGGAAAATTTTGGGTTGTCACAGTTAAGGGGTATGAACTCACCTGCAGTATGTGACTGGAATTGAACGGGTTGTTGTCGTACGGAAGGATCAGACAAGTGCTTGGTGTCAAGTGAAGACTTAGACACACACAATGATCCTAATTACATATGAAACATATGTATATAAATAATTAGTGATTATAACACTAATTATACAAGTAATAACATTTAAGCGCGAGGACAACACTTTTGGTCAAGTGCTAGGAGGCTAATGGGTTGCAACAAAGAAGTGCAATGCCCCTAATGAAAGTTTAAGGTCAAAAGACCATATTCATTAGAGTTTACGGCCCAGGGGAGTAAGCTCCTGGCCGTAAACTCTCAAACAAGTCATGAAATGGAGTTTAAAAGTACTACAACCTTAGAGGGGAATTGTTTCAAGGCTATACAAGTGTTTGGGCACCACACTGACTCCTTTGGGGAGTTTACGGCCCAAAGACCCTTCTCCCTTGGAGTTTACGGCCGTAAACTCCCTTGGGAGGGTTCTTATTGGCCTTTCAAGTCTCTAACATTTCTAGGAACAAGTCTAGGCTTCAATACTTGGATCAAGGGAGGTTTATGGCATTAAATGGAACCATTTGATGGAGTTTACGGCCATAGAACTCTTTGGGCCGTAAACTCCCTCACACATGATGTTCTAAGAATTTTAACTAGCCCAAAACTCATCTAGGTACTTGCCCTAAAAGTCTCTTGGCCTAAGGAAGTGTCTAGGGTGTCCTTCGACCCCTTTAAAGGAGTTTACGGCCCAAGAAATACTCTTGGCCGTAAACTCTTCAACACTTGAGCTTTTCATGATTTTTCTATGTCCTAAACACATTAAGGTACTAGCCAAAAATGAAGACTAAGCCTTAGGAAGAGTTTGAAGTGGTTTTGGCACTTAATCTTGGAGTTTACGGCCTAAGGAGCATCTTGGCCGTAAACTCCCTTCCAATGTTGGTTTCTAATTGTTTTGTGGGTCTAAATCATGAGTTTAAGGCTTCTAGGTTCTTGTTCTAAGGCTAAAGGAACACTAGGCACTCATTTGTGCCCTTTACTTGGAGTTTACGGCCCAAGAGGTTGTTCCTTGGCCGTAAACTCCTCAAACTACTTGCTTTTGATTTGTTTCTAGCCTCTAATGATCATACACTAAGTCCTTAGTTAGATGCCTAACACGGAAATGGGACTAGGTGGCCTTTAGGCTTGATTTTGGAGTTTACTCCCCAAGAACGTTCTTGGGCGGTAAACTCCCGGATCTTGTGTTTTGGACATGTAAACAATGTTATAAAGCATATAACAAGTATTAAAACACATTTAGGGAAGTAGACTCACAATCTGGGATGAAAACCCGAAGATCCGTGAGAGAGTATTTGGCTTTTCTCTAAATGGAAATCAAATAATGAACCAATTTGGTTCAGAATTCTATTTATAGTCCAGAGATTTTTGGCAGAAAATATTTCTATTCTCGGAATGGATTCTAATGACCTAGAGTAATGGAATTACAGTGTTGCACAAAATCCTAGTGCACCCACTCTCCTAATAACTCCTTAGGTGTAAAACCCTAAAACTGCCAAACTTATTCCAAAAGTTTGAATTTTCACTGAAACTGCTCTACTTCCAATGGATTGATGTGGTTTGATTTGAATGGAAAATTTCGGGTTGTCACAGTTAAGGGGTATGAACTCACCTGCAGTATGTGACTGGAATTGAACGGGTTGTTGTCGTACGGAAGGATCAGACAAGTGCTTGGTGTCAAGTGAAGACTTAGACACACACAATGATCCTAATTACATATGAAACATATGTATATAAATAATTAGTGATTATAACACTAATTATACAAGTAATAACATTTAAGCGCGAGGACAACACTTTTGGTCAAGTGCTAGGAGGCTAATGGGTTGCAACAAAGAAGTGCAATGCCCCTAATGAAAGTTTAAGGTCAAAAGACCATATTCATTAGAGTTTACGGCCCAGGGGAGTAAGCTCCTGGCCGTAAACTCTCAAACAAGTCATGAAATGGAGTTTAAAAGTACTACAACCTTAGAGGGGAATTGTTTCAAGGCTATACAAGTGTTTGGGCACCACACTGACTCCTTTGGGGAGTTTACGGCCCAAAGACCCTTCTCCCTTGGAGTTTACGGCCGTAAACTCCCTTGGGAGGGTTCTTATTGGCCTTTCAAGTCTCTAACATTTCTAGGAACAAGTCTAGGCTTCAATACTTGGATCAAGGGAGGTTTATGGCATTAAATGGAACCATTTGATGGAGTTTACGGCCATAGAACTCTTTGGGCCGTAAACTCCCTCACACATGATGTTCTAAGAATTTTAACTAGCCCAAAACTCATCTAGGTACTTGCCCTAAAAGTCTCTTGGCCTAAGGAAGTGTCTAGGGTGTCCTTCGACCCCTTTAAAGGAGTTTACGGCCCAAGAAATACTCTTGGCCGTAAACTCTTCAACACTTGAGCTTTTCATGATTTTTCTATGTCCTAAACACATTAAGGTACTAGCCAAAAATGAAGACTAAGCCTTAGGAAGAGTTTGAAGTGGTTTTGGCACTTAATCTTGGAGTTTACGGCCTAAGGAGCATCTTGGCCGTAAACTCCCTTCCAATGTTGGTTTCTAATTGTTTTGTGGGTCTAAATCATGAGTTTAAGGCTTCTAGGTTCTTGTTCTAAGGCTAAAGGAACACTAGGCACTCATTTGTGCCCTTTACTTGGAGTTTACGGCCCAAGAGGTTGTTCCTTGGCCGTAAACTCCTCAAACTACTTGCTTTTGATTTGTTTCTAGCCTCTAATGATCATACACTAAGTCCTTAGTTAGATGCCTAACACGGAAATGGGACTAGGTGGCCTTTAGGCTTGATTTTGGAGTTTACTCCCCAAGAACGTTCTTGGGCGGTAAACTCCCGGATCTTGTGTTTTGGACATGTAAACAATGTTATAAAGCATATAACAAGTATTAAAACACATTTAGGGAAGTAGACTCACAATCTGGGATGAAAACCCGAAGATCCGTGAGAGAGTATTTGGCTTTTCTCTAAATGGAAATCAAATAATGAACCAATTTGGTTCAGAATTCTATTTATAGTCCAGAGATTTTTGGCAGAAAATATTTCTATTCTCGGAATGGATTCTAATGACCTAGAGTAATGGAATTACAGTGTTGCACAAAATCCTAGTGCACCCACTCTCCTAATAACTCCTTAGGTGTAAAACCCTAAAACTGCCAAACTTATTCCAAAAGTTTGAATTTTCACTGAAACTGCTCTACTTCCAATGGATTGATGTGGTTTGATTTGAATGGAAAATTTCGGGTTGTCACAGTTAAGGGGTATGAACTCACCTGCAGTATGTGACTGGAATTGAACGGGTTGTTGTCGTACGGAAGGATCAGACAAGTGCTTGGTGTCAAGTGAAGACTTAGACACACACAATGATCCTAATTACATATGAAACATATGTATATAAATAATTAGTGATTATAACACTAATTATACAAGTAATAACATTTAAGCGCGAGGACAACACTTTTGGTCAAGTGCTAGGAGGCTAATGGGTTGCAACAAAGAAGTGCAATGCCCCTAATGAAAGTTTAAGGTCAAAAGACCATATTCATTAGAGTTTACGGCCCAGGGGAGTAAGCTCCTGGCCGTAAACTCTCAAACAAGTCATGAAATGGAGTTTAAAAGTACTACAACCTTAGAGGGGAATTGTTTCAAGGCTACACAAGTGTTTGGGCACCACACTGACTCCTTTGGGGAGTTTACGGCCCAAAGACCCTTCTCCCTTGGAGTTTACGGCCGTAAACTCCCTTGGGAGGGTTCTTATTGGCCTTTCAAGTCTCTAACATTTCTAGGAACAAGTCTAGGCTTCAATACTTGGATCAAGGGAGGTTTATGGCATTAAATGGAACCATTTGATGGAGTTTACGGCCATAGAACTCTTTGGGCCGTAAACTCCCTCACACATGAGGTTCTAAGAATTTTAACTAGCCCAAAACTCATCTAGGTACTTGCCCTAAAAGTCTCTTGGCCTAAGGAAGTGTCTAGGGTGTCCTTCGACCCCTTTAAAGGAGTTTACGGCCCAAGAAATACTCTTGGCCGTAAACTCTTCAACACTTGAGCTTTTCATGATTTTTCTATGTCCTAAACACATTAAGGTACTAGCCAAAAATGAAGACTAAGCCTTAGGAAGAGTTTGAAGTGGTTTTGGCACTTAATCTTGGAGTTTACGGCCTAAGGAGCATCTTGGCCGTAAACTCCCTTCCAATGTTGGTTTCTAATTGTTTTGTGGGTCTAAATCATGAGTTTAAGGCTTCTAGGTTCTTGTTCTAAGGCTAAAGGAACACTAGGCACTCATTTGTGCCCTTTACTTGGAGTTTACGGCCCAAGAGGTTGTTCCTTGGCCGTAAACTCCTCAAACTACTTGCTTTTGATTTGTTTCTAGCCTCTAATGATCATACACTAAGTCCTTAGTTAGATGCCTAACACGGAAATGGGACTAGGTGGCCTTTAGGCTTGATTTTGGAGTTTACTCCCCAAGAACGTTCTTGGGCGGTAAACTCCCGGATCTTGTGTTTTGGACATGTAAACAATGTTATAAAGCATATAACAAGTATTAAAACACATTTAGGGAAGTAGAATCACAATCTGGGATGAAAACCCAAAGATTCGTGAGAGAGTATTTGGCTTTTCTCTAAATGGAAATCAAATAATGAACCAATTTGGTTCAGAATTCTATTTATAGTCCAGAGATTTTTGGCAGAAAATATTTCTATTCTCGGAATGGATTCTAATGACCTAGAGTAATGGAATTACAGTGTTGCACAAAATCCTAGTGCACCCACTCTCCTAATAACTCCTTAGGTGTAAAACCCTAAAACTGCCAAACTTATTCCAAAAGTTTGAATTTTCACTGAAACTGCTCTACTTCCAATGGATTGATGTGGTTTGATTTGAATGGAAAATTTCGGGTTGTCACAGTTAAGGGGTATGAACTCACCTGCAGTATGTGACTGGATTTGAACGGGTTGTTGTCGTACGGAAGGATCAGACAAGTGCTTGGTGTCAAGTGAAGACTTAGACACACACAATGATCCTAATTACATATGAAACATATGTATATAAATAATTAGTGATCATAACACTAATTATACAAGTAATAACATTTAAGCGCGAGGACAACACTTTTGGTCAAGTGCTAGGAGGCTAATGGGTTGCAACAAAGAAGTGCAATGCCCCTAATGAAAGTTTAAGGTCAAAAGACCATATTCATTAGAGTTTACGGCCCAGGGGAGTAAGCTCCTGGCCGTAAACTCTCAAACAAGTCATGAAATGGAGTTTAAAAGTACTACAACCTTAGAGGGGAATTGTTTCAAGGCTATACAAGTGTTTGGGCACCACACTGACTCCTTTGGGGAGTTTACGGCCCAAAGACCCTTCTCCCTTGGAGTTTACGGCCGTAAACTCCCTTGGGAGGGTTCTTATTGGCCTTTCAAGTCTCTAACATTTCTAGGAACAAGTCTAGGCTTCAATACTTGGATCAAGGGAGGTTTATGGCATTAAATGGAACCATTTGATGGAGTTTACGGCCATAGAACTCTTTGGGCCGTAAACTCCCTCACACATGAGGTTCTAAGAATTTTAACTAGCCCAAAACTCATCTAGGTACTTGCCCTAAAAGTCTCTTGGCCTAAGGAAGTGTCTAGGGTGTCCTTCGACCCCTTTAAAGGAGTTTACGGCCCAAGAAATACTCTTGGCCGTAAACTCTTCAACACTTGAGCTTTTCATGATTTTTCTAGGTCCTAAACACATTAAGGTACTAGCCAAAAATGAAGACTAAGCCTTAGGAAGAGTTTGAAGTGGTTTTGGCACTTAATCTTGGAGTTTACGGCCTAAGGAGCATCTTGGCCGTAAACTCCCTTCCAATGTTGGTTTCTAATTGTTTTGTGGGTCTAAATCATGAGTTTAAGGCTTCTAGGTTCTTGTTCTAAGGCTAAAGGAACACTAGGCACTCATTTGTGCCCTTTACTTGGAGTTTACGGCCCAAGAGGTTGTTCCTTGGCCGTAAACTCCTCAAACTACTTGCTTTTGATTTGTTTCTAGCCTCTAATGATCATACACTAAGTCCTTAGTTAGATGCCTAACACGGAAATGGGACTAGGTGGCCTTTAGGCTTGATTTTGGAGTTTACTCCCCAAGAACGTTCTTGGGCGGTAAACTCCCGGATCTTGTGTTTTGGACATGTAAACAATGTTATAAAGCATATAACAAGTATTAAAACACATTTAGGGAAGTAGAATCACAATCTGGGATGAAAACCCGAAGATTCGTGAGAGAGTATTTGGCTTTTCTCTAAATGGAAATCAAATAATGAACCAATTTGGTTCAGAATTCTATTTATAGTCCAGAGATTTTTGGCAGAAAATATTTCTATTCTTGGAATGGATTCTAATGACCTAGAGTAATGGAATTACAGTGTTGCACAAAATCCTAGTGCACCCACTCTCCTAATAACTCCTTAGGTGTAAAACCCTAAAACTGCCAAACTTATTCCAAAAGTTTGAATTTTCACTGAAACTGCTCTACTTCCATTGGATTGATGTGGTTTGATTTGAATGGAAAATTTCGGGTTGTCACAGTTAAGGGGTATGAACTCACCTGCAGTATGTGACTGGAATTGAACGGGTTGTTGTCGTACGGAAGGATCAGACAAGTGCTTGGTGTCAAGTGAAGACTTAGACACACACAATGATCCTAATTACATATGAAACATATGTATATAAATAATTAGTGATCATAACACTAATTATACAAGTAATAACATTTAAGCGCGAGGACAACACTTTTGGTCAAGTGCTAGGAGGCTAATGGGTTGCAACAAAGAAGTGCAATGCCCCTAATGAAAGTTTAAGGTCAAAAGACCATATTCATTAGAGTTTACGGCCCAGGGGAGTAAGCTCATGGCCGTAAACTCTCAAACAAGTCATGAAATGGAGTTTAAAAGTACTACAACCTTAGAGGGGAATTGTTTCAAGGCTATACAAGTGTTTGGGCACCACACTGACTCCTTTGGGGAGTTTACGGCCCAAAGACCCTTCTCCCTTGGAGTTTACGGCCGTAAACTCCCTTGGGAGGGTTCTTATTGGCCTTTCAAGTCTCTAACATTTCTAGGAACAAGTCTAGGCTTCAATACTTGGATCAAGGGAGGTTTATGGCATTAAATGGAACCATTTGATGGAGTTTACGGCCATAGAACTCTTTGGGCCGTAAACTCCCTCACACATGAGGTTCTAAGAATTTTAACTAGCCCAAAACTCATCTAGGTACTTGCCCTAAAAGTCTCTTGGCCTAAGGAAGTGTCTAGGGTGTCCTTCGACCCCTTTAAAGGAGTTTACGGCCCAAGAAATACTCTTGGCCGTAAACTCTTCAACACTTGAGCTTTTCATGATTTTTCTAGGTCCTAAACACATTAAGGTACTAGCCAAAAATGAAGACTAAGCCTTAGGAAGAGTTTGAAGTGGTTTTGGCACTTAATCTTGGAGTTTACGGCCTAAGGAGCATCTTGGCCGTAAACTCCCTTCCAATGTTGGTTTCTAATTGTTTTGTGGGTCTAAATCATGAGTTTAAGGCTTCTAGGTTCTTGTTCTAAGGCTAAAGGAACACTAGGCACTCATTTGTGCCCTTTACTTGGAGTTTACGGCCCAAGAGGTTGTTCCTTGGCCGTAAACTCCTCAAACTACTTGCTTTTGATTTGTTTCTAGCCTCTAATGATCATACACTAAGTCCTTAGTTAGATGCCTAACACGGAAATGGGACTAGGTGGCCTTTAGGCTTGATTTTGGAGTTTACTCCCCAAGAACGTTCTTGGGCGGTAAACTCCCGGATCTTGTGTTTTGGACATGTAAACAATGTTATAAAGCATATAACAAGTATTAAAACACATTTAGGGAAGTAGACTCACAATCTGGGATGAAAACCCGAAGATCCGTGAGAGAGTATTTGGCTTTTCTCTAAATGGAAATCAAATAATGAACCAATTTGGTTCAGAATTCTATTTATAGTCCAGAGATTTTTGGCAGAAAATATTTCTATTCTCGGAATGGATTCTAATGACCTAGAGTAATGGAATTACAGTGTTGCACAAAATCCTAGTGCACCCACTCTCCTAATAACTCCTTAGGTGTAAAACCCTAAAACTGCCAAACTTATTCCAAAAGTTTGAATTTTCACTGAAACTGCTCTACTTCCAATGGATTGATGTGGTTTGATTTGAATGGAAAATTTCGGGTTGTCACAGTTAAGGGGTATGAACTCACCTGCAGTATGTGACTGGAATTGAACGGGTTGTTGTCGTACGGAAGGATCAGACAAGTGCTTGGTGTCAAGTGAAGACTTAGACACACACAATGATCCTAATTACATATGAAACATATGTATATAAATAATTAGTGATCATAACACTAATTATACAAGTAATAACATTTAAGCGTGAGGACAACACTTTTGGTCAAGTGCTAGGAGGCTAATGGGTTGCAACAAAGAAGTGCAATGCCCCTAATGAAAGTTTAAGGTCAAAAGACCATATTCATTAGAGTTTACGGCCCAGGGGAGTAAGCTCCTGGCCGTAAACTCTCAAACAAGTCATGAAATGGAGTTTAAAAGTACTACAACCTTAGAGGGGAATTGTTTCAAGGCTATACAAGTGTTTGGGCACCACACTGACTCCTTTGGGGAGTTTACGGCCCAAAGACCCTTCTCCCTTGGAGTTTACGGCCGTAAACTCCCTTGGGAGGGTTCTTATTGGCCTTTCAAGTCTCTAACATTTCTAGGAACAAGTCTAGGCTTCAATACTTGGATCAAGGGAGGTTTATGGCATTAAATGGAACCATTTGATGGAGTTTACGGCCATAGAACTCTTTGGGCCGTAAACTCCCTCACACATGAGGTTCTAAGAATTTTAACTAGCCCAAAACTCATCTAGGTACTTGCCCTAAAAGTCTCTTGGCCTAAGGAAGTGTCTAGGGTGTCCTTCGACCCCTTTAAAGGAGTTTACGGCCCAAGAAATACTCTTGGCCGTAAACTCTTCAACACTTGAGCTTTTCATGATTTTTCTAGGTCCTAAACACATTAAGGTACTAGCCAAAAATGAAGACTAAGCCTTAGGAAGAGTTTGAAGTGGTTTTGGCACTTAATCTTGGAGTTTACGGCCTAAGGAGCATCTTGGCCGTAAACTCCCTTCCAATGTTGGTTTCTAATTGTTTTGTGGGTCTAAATCATGAGTTTAAGGCTTCTAGGTTCTTGTTCTAAGGCTAAAGGAACACTAGGCACTCATTTGTGCCCTTTACTTGGAGTTTACGGCCCAAGAGGTTGTTCCTTGGCCGTAAACTCCTCAAACTACTTGCTTTTGATTTGTTTCTAGCCTCTAATGATCATACACTAAGTCCTTAGTTAGATGCCTAACACGGAAATGGGACTAGGTGGCCTTTAGGCTTGATTTTGGAGTTTACTCCCCAAGAACGTTCTTGGGCGGTAAACTCCCGGATCTTGTGTTTTGGACATGTAAACAATGTTATAAAGCATATAACAAGTATTAAAACACATTTAGGGAAGTAGAATCACAATCTGGGATGAAAACCCAAAGATTCGTGAGAGAGTATTTGGCTTTTCTCTAAATGGAAATCAAATAATGAACCAATTTGGTTCAGAATTCTATTTATAGTCCAGAGATTTTTGGCAGAAAATATTTCTATTCTCGGAATGGATTCTAATGACCTAGAGTAATGGAATTACAGTGTTGCACAAAATCCTAGTGCACCCACTCTCCTAATAACTCCTTAGGTGTAAAACCCTAAAACTGCCAAACTTATTCCAAAAGTTTGAATTTTCACTGAAACTGCTCTACTTCCAATGGATTGATGTGGTTTGATTTGAATGGAAAATTTCGGGTTGTCACAGTTAAGGGGTATGAACTCACCTGCAGTATGTGACTGGAATTGAACGGGTTGTTGTCGTACGGAAGGATCAGACAAGTGCTTGGTGTCAAGTGAAGACTTAGACACACACAATGATCCTAATTACATATGAAACATATGTATATAAATAATTAGTGATCATAACACTAATTATACAAGTAATAACATTTAAGCGCGAGGACAACACTTTTGGTCAAGTGCTAGGAGGCTAATGGGTTGCAACAAAGAAGTGCAATGCCCCTAATGAAAGTTTAAGGTCAAAAGACCATATTCATTAGAGTTTACGGCCCAGGGGAGTAAGCTCCTGGCCGTAAACTCTCAAACAAGTCATGAAATGGAGTTTAAAAGTACTACAACCTTAGAGGGGAATTGTTTCAAGGCTATACAAGTGTTTGGGCACCACACTGACTCCTTTGGGGAGTTTACGGCCCAAAGACCCTTCTCCCTTGGAGTTTACGGCCGTAAACTCCCTTGGGAGGGTTCTTATTGGCCTTTCAAGTCTCTAACATTTCTAGGAACAAGTCTAGGCTTCAATACTTGGATCAAGGGAGGTTTATGGCATTAAATGGAACCATTTGATGGAGTTTACGGCCATAGAACTCTTTGGGCCGTAAACTCCCTCACACATGAGGTTCTAAGAATTTTAACTAGCCCAAAACTCATCTAGGTACTTGCCCTAAAAGTCTCTTGGCCTAAGGAAGTGTCTAGGGTGTCCTTCGACCCCTTTAAAGGAGTTTACGGCCCAAGAAATACTCTTGGCCGTAAACTCTTCAACACTTGAGCTTTTCATGATTTTTCTAGGTCCTAAACACATTAAGGTACTAGCCAAAAATGAAGACTAAGCCTTAGGAAGAGTTTGAAGTGGTTTTGGCACTTAATCTTGGAGTTTACGGCCTAAGGAGCATCTTGGCCGTAAACTCCCTTCCAATGTTGGTTTCTAATTGTTTTGTGGGTCTAAATCATGAGTTTAAGGCTTCTAGGTTCTTGTTCTAAGGCTAAAGGAACACTAGGCACTCATTTGTGCCCTTTACTTGGAGTTTACGGCCCAAGAGGTTGTTCCTTGGCCGTAAACTCCTCAAACTACTTGCTTTTGATTTGTTTCTAGCCTCTAATGATCATACACTAAGTCCTTAGTTAGATGCCTAACACGGAAATGGGACTAGGTGGCCTTTAGGCTTGATTTTGGAGTTTACTCCCCAAGAACGTTCTTGGGCGGTAAACTCCCGGATCTTGTGTTTTGGACATGTAAACAATGTTATAAAGCATATAACAAGTATTAAAACACATTTAGGGAAGTAGACTCACAATCTGGGATGAAAACCCGAAGATCCGTGAGAGAGTATTTGGCTTTTCTCTAAATGGAAATCAAATAATGAACCAATTTGGTTCAGAATTCTATTTATAGTCCAGAGATTTTTGGCAGAAAATATTTCTATTCTCGGAATGGATTCTAATGACCTAGAGTAATGGAATTACAGTGTTGCACAAAATCCTAGTGCACCCACTCTCCTAATAACTCCTTAGGTGTAAAACCCTAAAACTGCCAAACTTATTCCAAAAGTTTGAATTTTCACTGAAACTGCTCTACTTCCAATGGATTGATGTGGTTTGATTTGAATGGAAAATTTCGGGTTGTCACAGTTAAGGGGTATGAACTCACCTGCAGTATGTGACTGGAATTGAACGGGTTGTTGTCGTACGGAAGGATCAGACAAGTGCTTGGTGTCAAGTGAAGACTTAGACACACACAATGATCCTAATTACATATGAAACATATGTATATAAATAATTAGTGATCATAACACTAATTATACAAGTAATAACATTTAAGCGTGAGGACAACACTTTTGGTCAAGTGCTAGGAGGCTAATGGGTTGCAACAAAGAAGTGCAATGCCCCTAATGAAAGTTTAAGGTCAAAAGACCATATTCATTAGAGTTTACGGCCCAGGGGAGTAAGCTCCTGGCCGTAAACTCTCAAACAAGTCATGAAATGGAGTTTAAAAGTACTACAACCTTAGAGGGGAATTGTTTCAAGGCTATACAAGTGTTTGGGCACCACACTGACTCCTTTGGGGAGTTTACGGCCCAAAGACCCTTCTCCCTTGGAGTTTACGGCCGTAAACTCCCTTGGGAGGGTTCTTATTGGCCTTTCAAGTCTCTAACATTTCTAGGAACAAGTCTAGGCTTCAATACTTGGATCAAGGGAGGTTTATGGCATTAAATGGAACCATTTGATGGAGTTTACGGCCATAGAACTCTTTGGGCCGTAAACTCCCTCACACATGAGGTTCTAAGAATTTTAACTAGCCCAAAACTCATCTAGGTACTTGCCCTAAAAGTCTCTTGGCCTAAGGAAGTGTCTAGGGTGTCCTTCGACCCCTTTAAAGGAGTTTACGGCCCAAGAAATACTCTTGGCCGTAAACTCTTCAACACTTGAGCTTTTCATGATTTTTCTAGGTCCTAAACACATTAAGGTACTAGCCAAAAATGAAGACTAAGCCTTAGGAAGAGTTTGAAGTGGTTTTGGCACTTAATCTTGGAGTTTACGGCCTAAGGAGCATCTTGGCCGTAAACTCCCTTCCAATGTTGGTTTCTAACTGTTTTGTGGGTCTAAATCATGAGTTTAAGGCTTCTAGGTTCTTGTTCTAAGGCTAAAGGAACACTAGGCACTCATTTGTGCCCTTTACTTGGAGTTTACGGCCCAAGAGGTTGTTCCTTGGCCGTAAACTCCTCAAACTACTTGCTTTTGATTTGTTTCTAGCCTCTAATGATCATACACTAAGTCCTTAGTTAGATGCCTAACACGGAAATGGGACTAGGTGGCCTTTAGGCTTGATTTTGGAGTTTACTCCCCAAGAACGTTCTTGGGCGGTAAACTCCCGGATCTTGTGTTTTGGACATGTAAACAATGTTATAAAGCATATAACAAGTATTAAAACACATTTAGGGAAGTAGAATCACAATCTGGGATGAAAACCCAAAGATTCGTGAGAGAGTATTTGGCTTTTCTCTAAATGGAAATCAAATAATGAACCAATTTGGTTCAGAATTCTATTTATAGTCCAGAGATTTTTGGCAGAAAATATTTCTATTCTCGGAATGGATTCTAATGACCTAGAGTAATGGAATTACAGTGTTGCACAAAATCCTAGTGCACCCACTCTCCTAATAACTCCTTAGGTGTAAAACCCTAAAACTGCCAAACTTATTCCAAAAGTTTGAATTTTCACTGAAACTGCTCTACTTCCATTGGATTGATGTGGTTTGATTTGAATGGAAAATTTCGGGTTGTCACAGTTAAGGGGTATGAACTCACCTGCAGTATGTGACTGGAATTGAACGGGTTGTTGTCGTACGGAAGGATCAGACAAGTGCTTGGTGTCAAGTGAAGACTTAGACACACACAATGATCCTAATTACATATGAAACATATGTATATAAATAATTAGTGATCATAACACTAATTATACAAGTAATAACATTTAAGCGCGAGGACAACACTTTTGGTCAAGTGCTAGGAGGCTAATGGGTTGCAACAAAGAAGTGCAATGCCCCTAATGAAAGTTTAAGGTCAAAAGACCATATTCATTAGAGTTTACGACCCAGGGGAGTAAGCTCCTGGCCGTAAACTCTCAAACAAGTCATGAAATGGAGTTTAAAAGTACTACAACCTTAGAGGGGAATTGTTTCAAGGCTATACAAGTGTTTGGGCACCACACTGACTCCTTTGGGGAGTTTACGGCCCAAAGACCCTTCTCCCTTGGAGTTTACGGCCGTAAACTCCCTTGGGAGGGTTCTTATTGGCCTTTCAAGTCTCTAACATTTCTAGGAACAAGTCTAGGCTTCAATACTTGGATCAAGGGAGGTTTATGGCATTAAATGGAACCATTTGATGGAGTTTACGGCCATAGAACTCTTTGGGCCGTAAACTCCCTCACACATGAGGTTCTAAGAATTTTATCTAGCCCAAAACTCATCTAGGTACTTGCCCTAAAAGTCTCTTGGCCTAAGGAAGTGTCTAGTGTGTCCTTCGACCCCTTTAAAGGAGTTTACGGCCCAAGAAATACTCTTGGCCGTAAACTCTTCAACACTTGAGCTTTTCATGATTTTTCTAGGTCCTAAACACATTAAGGTACTAGCCAAAAATGAAGACTAAGCCTTAGGAAGAGTTTGAAGTGGTTTTGGCACTTAATCTTGGAGTTTACGGCCTAAGGAGCATCTTGGCCGTAAACTCCCTTCCAATGTTGGTTTCTAATTGTTTTGTGGGTCTAAATCATGAGTTTAAGGCTTCTAGGTTCTTGTTCTAAGGCTAAAGGAACACTAGGCACTCATTTGTGCCCTTTACTTGGAGTTTACGGCCCAAGAGGTTGTTCCTTGGCCGTAAACTCCTCAAACTACTTGCTTTTGATTTGTTTCTAGCCTCTAATGATCATACACTAAGTCCTTAGTTAGATGCCTAACACGGAAATGGGACTAGGTGGCCTTTAGGCTTGATTTTGGAGTTTACTCCCCAAGAACGTTCTTGGGCGGTAAACTCCCGGATCTTGTGTTTTGGACATGTAAACAATGTTATAAAGCATATAACAAGTATTAAAACACATTTAGGGAAGTAGACTCACAATCTGGGATGAAAACCCGAAGATCCGTGAGAGAGTATTTGGCTTTTCTCTAAATGGAAATCAAATAATGAACCAATTTGGTTCAGAATTCTATTTATAGTCCAGAGATTTTTGGCAGAAAATATTTCTATTCTCGGAATGGATTCTAATGACCTAGAGTAATGGAATTACAGTGTTGCACAAAATCCTAGTGCACCCACTCTCCTAATAACTCCTTAGGTGTAAAACCCTAAAACTGCCAAACTTATTCCAAAAGTTTGAATTTTCACTGAAACTGCTCTACTTCCAATGGATTGATGTGGTTTGATTTGAATGGAAAATTTCGGGTTGTCACAGTTAAGGGGTATGAACTCACCTGCAGTATGTGACTGGAATTGAACGGGTTGTTGTCGTACGGAAGGATCAGACAAGTGCTTGTTGTCAAGTGAAGACTTAGACACACACAATGATCCTAATTACATATGAAACATATGTATATAAATAATTAGTGATCATAACACTAATTATACAAGTAATAACATTTAAGCGCGAGGACAACACTTTTGGTCAAGTGCTAGGAGGCTAATGGGTTGCAACAAAGAAGTGCAATGCCCCTAATGAAAGTTTAAGGTCAAAAGACCATATTCATTAGAGTTTACGGCCCAGGGGAGTAAGCTCCTGGCCGTAAACTCTCAAACAAGTCATGAAATGGAGTTTAAAAGTACTACAACCTTAGAGGGGAATTGTTTCAAGGCTATACAAGTGTTTGGGCACCACACTGACTCCTTTGGGGAGTTTACGGCCCAAAGACCCTTCTCCCTTGGAGTTTACGGCCGTAAACTCCCTTGGGAGGGTTCTTATTGGCCTTTCAAGTCTCTAACATTTCTAGGAACAAGTCTAGGCTTCAATACTTGGATCAAGGGAGGTTTATGGCATTAAATGGAACCATTTGATGGAGTTTACGGCCATAGAACTCTTTGGGCCGTAAACTCCCTCACACATGAGGTTCTAAGAATTTTAACTAGCCCAAAACTCATCTAGGTACTTGCCCTAAAAGTCTCTTGGCCTAAGGAAGTGTCTAGGGTGTCCTTCGACCCCTTTAAAGGAGTTTACGGCCCAAGAAATACTCTTGGCCGTAAACTCTTCAACACTTGAGCTTTTCATGATTTTTCTAGGTCCTAAACACATTAAGGTACTAGCCAAAAATGAAGACTAAGCCTTAGGAAGAGTTTGAAGTGGTTTTGGCACTTAATCTTGGAGTTTACGGCCTAAGGAGCATCTTGGCCGTAAACTCCCTTCCAATGTTGGTTTCTAATTGTTTTGTGGGTCTAAATCATGAGTTTAAGGCTTCTAGGTTCTTGTTCTAAGGCTAAAGGAACACTAGGCACTCATTTGTGCCCTTTACTTGGAGTTTACGGCCCAAGAGGTTGTTCCTTGGCCGTAAACTCCTCAAACTACTTGCTTTTGATTTGTTTCTAGCCTCTAATGATCATACACTAAGTCCTTAGTTAGATGCCTAACACGGAAATGGGACTAGGTGGCCTTTAGGCTTGATTTTGGAGTTTACTCCCCAAGAACGTTCTTGGGCGGTAAACTCCCGGATCTTGTGTTTTGGACATGTAAACAATGTTATAAAGCATATAACAAGTATTAAAACACATTTAGGGAAGTAGACTCACAATCTGGGATGAAAACCCGAAGATCCGTGAGAGAGTATTTGGCTTTTCTCTAAATGGAAATCAAATAATGAACCAATTTGGTTCAGAATTCTATTTATAGTCCAGAGATTTTTGGCAGAAAATATTTCTATTCTCGGAATGGATTCTAATGACCTAGAGTAATGGAATTACAGTGTTGCACAAAATCCTAGTGCACCCACTCTCCTAATAACTCCTTAGGTGTAAAACCCTAAAACTGCCAAACTTATTCCAAAAGTTTGAATTTTCACTGAAACTGCTCTACTTCCAATGGATTGATGTGGTTTGATTTGAATGGAAAATTTCGGGTTGTCACAGTTAAGGGGTATGAACTCACCTGCAGTATGTGACTGGAATTGAACGGGTTGTTGTCGTACGGAAGGATCAGACAAGTGCTTGGTGTCAAGTGAAGACTTAGACACACACAATGATCCTAATTACATATGAAACATATGTATATAAATAATTAGTGATCATAACACTAATTATACAAGTAATAACATTTAAGCGCGAGGACAACACTTTTGGTCAAGTGCTAGGAGGCTAATGGGTTGCAACAAAGAAGTGCAATGCCCCTAATGAAAGTTTAAGGTCAAAAGACCATATTCATTAGAGTTTACGGCCCAGGGGAGTAAGCTCCTGGCCGTAAACTCTCAAACAAGTCATGAAATGGAGTTTAAAAGTACTACAACCTTAGAGGGGAATTGTTTCAAGGCTATACAAGTGTTTGGGCACCACACTGACTCCTTTGGGGAGTTTACGGCCCAAAGACCCTTCTCCCTTGGAGTTTACGGCCGTAAACTCCCTTGGGAGGGTTCTTATTGGCCTTTCAAGTCTCTAACATTTCTAGGAACAAGTCTAGGCTTCAATACTTGGATCAAGGGAGGTTTATGGCATTAAATGGAACCATTTGATGGAGTTTACGGCCATAGAACTCTTTGGGCCGTAAACTCCCTCACACATGAGGTTCTAAGAATTTTAACTAGCCCAAAACTCATCTAGGTACTTGCCCTAAAAGTCTCTTGGCCTAAGGAAGTGTCTAGGGTGTCCTTCGACCCCTTTAAAGGAGTTTACGGCCCAAGAAATACTCTTGGCCGTAAACTCTTCAACACTTGAGCTTTTCATGATTTTTCTAGGTCCTAAACACATTAAGGTACTAGCCAAAAATGAAGACTAAGCCTTAGGAAGAGTTTGAAGTGGTTTTGGCACTTAATCTTGGAGTTTACGGCCTAAGGAGCATCTTGGCCGTAAACTCCCTTCCAATGTTGGTTTCTAATTGTTTTGTGGGTCTAAATCATGAGTTTAAGGCTTCTAGGTTCTTGTTCTAAGGCTAAAGGAACACTAGGCACTCATTTGTGCCCTTTACTTGGAGTTTACGGCCCAAGAGGTTGTTCCTTGGCCGTAAACTCCTCAAACTACTTGCTTTTGATTTGTTTCTAGCCTCTAATGATCATACACTAAGTCCTTAGTTAGATGCCTAACACGGAAATGGGACTAGGTGGCCTTTAGGCTTGATTTTGGAGTTTACTCCCCAAGAACGTTCTTGGGCGGTAAACTCCCGGATCTTGTGTTTTGGACATGTAAACAATGTTATAAAGCATATAACAAGTATTAAAACACATTTAGGTAAGTAGAATCACAATCTGGGATGAAAACCCGAAGATTCGTGAGAGAGTATTTGGCTTTTCTCTAAATGGAAATCAAATAATGAACCAATTTGGTTCAGAATTCTATTTATAGTCCAGAGATTTTTGGCAGAAAATATTTCTATTCTCGGAATGGATTCTAATGACCTAGAGTAATGGAATTACAGTGTTGCACAAAATCCTAGTGCACCCACTCTCCTAATAACTCCTTAGGTGTAAAACCCTAAAACTGCCAAACTTATTCCAAAAGTTTGAATTTTCACTGAAACTGCTCTACTTCCATTGGATTGATGTGGTTTGATTTGAATGGAAAATTTCGGGTTGTCACAGTTAAGGGGTATGAACTCACCTGCAGTATGTGACTGGAATTGAACGGGTTGTTGTCGTACGGAAGGATCAGACAAGTGCTTGGTGTCAAGTGAAGACTTAGACACACACAATGATCCTAATTACATATGAAACATATGTATATAAATAATTAGTGATCATAACACTAATTATACAAGTAATAACATTTAAGCGCGAGGACAACACTTTTGGTCAAGTGCTAGGAGGCTAATGGGTTGCAACAAAGAAGTGCAATGCCCCTAATGAAAGTTTAAGGTCAAAAGACCATATTCATTAGAGTTTACGGCCCAGGGGAGTAAGCTCCTGGCCGTAAACTCTCAAACAAGTCATGAAATGGAGTTTAAAAGTACTACAACCTTAGAGGGGAATTGTTTCAAGGCTATACAAGTGTTTGGGCACCACACTGACTCCTTTGGGGAGTTTACGGCCCAAAGACCCTTCTCCCTTGGAGTTTACAGCCGTAAACTCCCTTGGGAGGGTTCTTATTAGCCTTTCAAGTCTCTAACATTTCTAGGAACAAGTCTAGGCTTCAATACTTGGATCAAGGGAGGTTTATGGCATTAAATGGAACCATTTGATGGAGTTTACGGCCATAGAACTCTTTGGGCCGTAAACTCCCTCACACATGAGGTTCTAAGAATTTTAACTAGCCCAAAACTCATCTAGGTACTTGCCCTAAAAGTCTCTTGGCCTAAGGAAGTGTCTAGGGTGTCCTTCGACCCCTTTAAAGGAGTTTACGGCCCAAGAAATACTCTTGGCCGTAAACTCTTCAACACTTGAGCTTTTCATGATTTTTCTAGGTCCTAAACACATTAAGGTACTAGCCAAAAATGAAGACTAAGCCTTAGGAAGAGTTTGAAGTGGTTTTGGCACTTAATCTTGGAGTTTACGGCCTAAGGAGCATCTTGGCCGTAAACTCCCTTCCAATGTTGGTTTCTAATTGTTTTGTGGGTCTAAATCATGAGTTTAAGGCTTCTAGGTTCTTGTTCTAAGGCTAAAGGAACACTAGGCACTCATTTGTGCCCTTTACTTGGAGTTTACGGCCCAAGAGGTTGTTCCTTGGCCGTAAACTCCTCAAACTACTTGCTTTTGATTTGTTTCTAGCCTCTAATGATCATACACTAAGTCCTTAGTTAGATGCCTAACACGGAAATGGGACTAGGTGGCCTTTAGGCTTGATTTTGGAGTTTACTCCCCAAGAACGTTCTTGGGCGGTAAACTCCCGGATCTTGTGTTTTGGACATGTAAACAATGTTATAAAGCATATAACAAGTATTAAAACACATTTAGGGAAGTAGACTCACAATCTGGGATGAAAACCCGAAGATCCGTGAGAGAGTATTTGGCTTTTCTCTAAATGGAAATCAAATAATGAACCAATTTGGTTCAGAATTCTATTTATAGTCCAGAGATTTTTGGCAGAAAATATTTCTATTCTCGGAATGGATTCTAATGACCTAGAGTAATGGAATTACAGTGTTGCACAAAATCCTAGTGCACCCACTATCCTAATAACTCCTTAGGTGTAAAACCCTAAAACTGCCAAACTTATTCCAAAAGTTTGAATTTTCACTGAAACTGCTCTACTTCCATTGGATTGATGTGGTTTGATTTGAATGGAAAATTTCGGGTTGTCACAGTTAAGGGGTATGAACTCACCTGCAGTATGTGACTGGAATTGAACGGGCTGTTATCGTACGGAAGGATCAGACAAGTGCTTGGTGTCAAGTGAAGACTTAGACACACACAATGATCCTAATTACATATGAAACATATGTATATAAATAATTAGTGATTATAACACTAATTATACAAGTAATAACATTTAAGCGCGAGGACAACACTTTTGGTCAAGTGCTAGGAGGCTAATGGGTTGCAACAAAGAAGTGCAATGCCCCTAATGAAAGTTTAAGGTCAAAAGACCATATTCATTAGAGTTTACGGCCCAGGGGAGTAAGCTCCTGGCCGTAAACTCTCAAACAAGTCATGAAATGGAGTTTAAAAGTACTACAACCTTAGAGGGGAATTGTTTCAAGGCTATACAAGTGTTTGGGCACCACACTGACTCCTTTGGGGAGTTTACGGCCCAAAGACCCTTCTCCCTTGGAGTTTACGGCCGTAAACTCCCTTGGGAGGGTTCTTATTGGCCTTTCAAGTCTCTAACATTTCTAGGAACAAGTCTAGGCTTCAATACTTGGATCAAGGGAGGTTTATGGCATTAAATGGAACCATTTGATGGAGTTTACGGCCATAGAACTCTTTGGGCCGTAAACTCCCTCACACATGAGGTTCTAAGAATTTTAACTAGCCCAAAACTCATCTAGGTACTTGCCCTAAAAGTCTCTTGGCCTAAGGAAGTGTCTAGGGTGTCCTTCGACCCCTTTAAAGGAGTTTACGGCCCAAGAAATACTCTTGGCCGTAAACTCTTCAACACTTGAGCTTTTCATGATTTTTCTAGGTCCTAAACACATTAAGGTACTAGCCAAAAATGAAGACTAAGCCTTAGGAAGAGTTTGAAGTGGTTTTGGCACTTAATCTTGGAGTTTACGGCCTAAGGAGCATCTTGGCCGTAAACTCCCTTCCAATGTTGGTTTCTAATTGTTTTGTGGGTCTAAATCATGAGTTTAAGGCTTCTAGGTTCTTGTTCTAAGGCTAAAGGAACACTAGGCACTCATTTGTGCCCTTTACTTGGAGTTTACGGCCCAAGAGGTTGTTCCTTGGCCGTAAACTCCTCAAACTACTTGCTTTTGATTTGTTTCTAGCCTCTAATGATCATACACTAAGTCCTTAGTTAGATGCCTAACACGGAAATGGGACTAGGTGGCCTTTAGGCTTGATTTTGGAGTTTACTCCCCAAGAACGTTCTTGGGCGGTAAACTCCCGGATCTTGTGTTTTGGACATGTAAACAATGTTATAAAGCATATAACAAGTATTAAAACACATTTAGGTAAGTAGAATCACAATCTGGGATGAAAACCCGAAGATTCGTGAGAGAGTATTTGGCTTTTCTCTAAATGGAAATCAAATAATGAACCAATTTGGTTCAGAATTCTATTTATAGTCCAGAGATTTTTGGCAGAAAATATTTCTATTCTCGGAATGGATTCTAATGACCTAGAGTAATGGAATTACAGTGTTGCACAAAATCCTAGTGCACCCACTCTCCTAATAACTCCTTAGGTGTAAAACCCTAAAACTGCCAAACTTATTCCAAAAGTTTGAATTTTCACTGAAACTGCTCTACTTCCATTGGATTGATGTGGTTTGATTTGAATGGAAAATTTCGGGTTGTCACAGTTAAGGGGTATGAACTCACCTGCAGTATGTGACTGGAATTGAACGGGTTGTTGTCGTACGGAAGGATCAGACAAGTGCTTGGTGTCAAGTGAAGACTTAGACACACACAATGATCCTAATTACATATGAAACATATGTATATAAATAATTAGTGATCATAACACTAATTATACAAGTAATAACATTTAAGCGCGAGGACAACACTTTTGGTCAAGTGCTAGGAGGCTAATGGGTTGCAACAAAGAAGTGCAATGCCCCTAATGAAAGTTTAAGGTCAAAAGACCATATTCATTAGAGTTTACGGCCCAGGGGAGTAAGCTCCTGGCCGTAAACTCTCAAACAAGTCATGAAATGGAGTTTAAAAGTACTACAACCTTAGAGGGGAATTGTTTCAAGGCTATACAAGTGTTTGGGCACCACACTGACTCCTTTGGGGAGTTTACGGCCCAAAGACCCTTCTCCCTTGGAGTTTACAGCCGTAAACTCCCTTGGGAGGGTTCTTATTAGCCTTTCAAGTCTCTAACATTTCTAGGAACAAGTCTAGGCTTCAATACTTGGATCAAGGGAGGTTTATGGCATTAAATGGAACCATTTGATGGAGTTTACGGCCATAGAACTCTTTGGGCCGTAAACTCCCTCACACATGAGGTTCTAAGAATTTTAACTAGCCCAAAACTCATCTAGGTACTTGCCCTAAAAGTCTCTTGGCCTAAGGAAGTGTCTAGGGTGTCCTTCGACCCCTTTAAAGGAGTTTACGGCCCAAGAAATACTCTTGGCCGTAAACTCTTCAACACTTGAGCTTTTCATGATTTTTCTAGGTCCTAAACACATTAAGGTACTAGCCAAAAATGAAGACTAAGCCTTAGGAAGAGTTTGAAGTGGTTTTGGCACTTAATCTTGGAGTTTACGGCCTAAGGAGCATCTTGGCCGTAAACTCCCTTCCAATGTTGGTTTCTAATTGTTTTGTGGGTCTAAATCATGAGTTTAAGGCTTCTAGGTTCTTGTTCTAAGGCTAAAGGAACACTAGGCACTCATTTGTGCCCTTTACTTGGAGTTTACGGCCCAAGAGGTTGTTCCTTGGCCGTAAACTCCTCAAACTACTTGCTTTTGATTTGTTTCTAGCCTCTAATGATCATACACTAAGTCCTTAGTTAGATGCCTAACACGGAAATGGGACTAGGTGGCCTTTAGGCTTGATTTTGGAGTTTACTCCCCAAGAACGTTCTTGGGCGGTAAACTCCCGGATCTTGTGTTTTGGACATGTAAACAATGTTATAAAGCATATAACAAGTATTAAAACACATTTAGGGAAGTAGACTCACAATCTGGGATGAAAACCCGAAGATCCGTGAGAGAGTATTTGGCTTTTCTCTAAATGGAAATCAAATAATGAACCAATTTGGTTCAGAATTCTATTTATAGTCCAGAGATTTTTGGCAGAAAATATTTCTATTCTCGGAATGGATTCTAATGACCTAGAGTAATGGAATTACAGTGTTGCACAAAATCCTAGTGCACCCACTATCCTAATAACTCCTTAGGTGTAAAACCCTAAAACTGCCAAACTTATTCCAAAAGTTTGAATTTTCACTGAAACTGCTCTACTTCCATTGGATTGATGTGGTTTGATTTGAATGGAAAATTTCGGGTTGTCACAGTTAAGGGGTATGAACTCACCTGCAGTATGTGACTGGAATTGAACGGGCTGTTATCGTACGGAAGGATCAGACAAGTGCTTGGTGTCAAGTGAAGACTTAGACACACACAATGATCCTAATTACATATGAAACATATGTATATAAATAATTAGTGATTATAACACTAATTATACAAGTAATAACATTTAAGCGCGAGGACAACACTTTTGGTCAAGTGCTAGGAGGCTAATGGGTTGCAACAAAGAAGTGCAATGCCCCTAATGAAAGTTTAAGGTCAAAAGACCATATTCATTAGAGTTTACGGCCCAGGGGAGTAAGCTCCTGGCCGTAAACTCTCAAACAAGTCATGAAATGGAGTTTAGAAGTACTACAACCTTAGAGGGGAATTGTTTCAAGGCTATACAAGTGTTTGGGCACCACACTGACTCCTTTGGGGAGTTTACGGCCCAAAGACCCTTCTCCCTTGGAGTTTACGGCCGTAAACTCCCTTGGGAGGGTTCGTATTGTCCTTTCAAGTCTCTAACATTTCTAGGAACAAGTCTAGGCTTCAATACTTGGATCAAGGGAGGTTTATGGCATTAAATGGAACCATTTGATGGAGTTTACGGCCATAGAACTCTTTGGGCCGTAAACTCCCTCACACATGAGGTTCTAAGAATTTTAACTAGCCCAAAACTCATCTAGGTACTTGCCCTAAAAGTCTCTTGGCCTAAGGAAGTGTCTAGGGTGTCCTTCGACCCCTTTAAAGGAGTTTACGGCCCAAGAAATACTCTTGGCCGTAAACTCTTCAACACTTGAGCTTTTCATGATTTTTCTAGGTCCTAAACACATTAAGGTACTAGCCAAAAATGAAGACTAAGCCTTAGGAAGAGTTTGAAGTGGTTTTGGCACTTAATCTTGGAGTTTACGGCCTAAGGAGCATCTTGGCCGTAAACTCCCTTCCAATGTTGGTTTCTAATTGTTTTGTGGGTCTAAATCATGAGTTTAAGGCTTCTAGGTTCTTGTTCTAAGGCTAAAGGAACACTAGGCACTCATTTGTGCCCTTTACTTGGAGTTTACGGCCCAAGAGGTTGTTCCTTGGCCGTAAACTCCTCAAACTACTTGCTTTTGATTTGTTTCTAGCCTCTAATGATCATACACTAAGTCCTTAGTTAGATGCCTAACACGGAAATGGGACTAGGTGGCCTTTAGGCTTGATTTTGGAGTTTACTCCCCAAGAACGTTCTTGGGCGGTAAACTCCCGGATCTTGTGTTTTGGACATGTAAACAATGTTATAAAGCATATAACAAGTATTAAAACACATTTAGGTAAGTAGAATCACAATCTGGGATGAAAACCCGAAGATTCGTGAGAGAGTATTTGGCTTTTCTCTAAATGGAAATCAAATAATGAACCAATTTGGTTCAGAATTCTATTTATAGTCCAGAGATTTTTGGCAGAAAATATTTCTATTCTCGGAATGGATTCTAATGACCTAGAGTAATGGAATTACAGTGTTGCACAAAATCCTAGTGCACCCACTCTCCTAATAACTCCTTAGGTGTAAAACCCTAAAACTGCCAAACTTATTCCAAAAGTTTGAATTTTCACTGAAACTGCTCTACTTCCATTGGATTGATGTGGTTTGATTTGAATGGAAAATTTCGGGTTGTCACAGTTAAGGGGTATGAACTCACCTGCAGTATGTGACTGGAATTGAACGGGTTGTTGTCGTACGGAAGGATCAGACAAGTGCTTGGTGTCAAGTGAAGACTTAGACACACACAATGATCCTAATTACATATGAAACATATGTATATAAATAATTAGTGATCATAACACTAATTATACAAGTAATAACATTTAAGCGCGAGGACAACACTTTTGGTCAAGTGCTAGGAGGCTAATGGGTTGCAACAAAGAAGTGCAATGCCCCTAATGAAAGTTTAAGGTCAAAAGACCATATTCATTAGAGTTTACGGCCCAGGGGAGTAAGCTCCTGGCCGTAAACTCTCAAACAAGTCATGAAATGGAGTTTAAAAGTACTACAACCTTAGAGGGGAATTGTTTCAAGGCTATACAAGTGTTTGGGCACCACACTGACTCCTTTGGGGAGTTTACGGCCCAAAGACCCTTCTCCCTTGGAGTTTACGGCCGTAAACTCCCTTGGGAGGGTTCTTATTGGCCTTTCAAGTCTCTAACATTTCTAGGAACAAGTCTAGGCTTCAATACTTGGATCAAGGGAGGTTTATGGCATTAAATGGAACCATTTGATGGAGTTTACGGCCATAGAACTCTTTGGGCCGTAAACTCCCTCACACATGAGGTTCTAAGAATTTTAACTAGCCCAAAACTCATCTAGGTACTTGCCCTAAAAGTCTCTTGGCCTAAGGAAGTGTCTAGGGTGTCCTTCGACCCCTTTAAAGGAGTTTACGGCCCAAGAAATACTCTTGGCCGTAAACTCTTCAACACTTGAGCTTTTCATGATTTTTCTAGGTCCTAAACACATTAAGGTACTAGCCAAAAATGAAGACTAAGCCTTAGGAAGAGTTTGAAGTGGTTTTGGCACTTAATCTTGGAGTTTACGGCCTAAGGAGCATCTTGGCCGTAAACTCCCTTCCAATGTTGGTTTCTAATTGTTTTGTGGGTCTAAATCATGAGTTTAAGGCTTCTAGGTTCTTGTTCTAAGGCTAAAGGAACACTAGGCACTCATTTGTGCCCTTTACTTGGAGTTTACGGCCCAAGAGGTTGTTCCTTGGCCGTAAACTCCTCAAACTACTTGCTTTTGATTTGTTTCTAGCCTCTAATGATCATACACTAAGTCCTTAGTTAGATGCCTAACACGGAAATGGGACTAGGTGGCCTTTAGGCTTGATTTTGGAGTTTACTCCCCAAGAACGTTCTTGGGCGGTAAACTCCCGGATCTTGTGTTTTGGACATGTAAACAATGTTATAAAGCATATAACAAGTATTAAAACACATTTAGGGAAGTAGACTCACAATCTGGGATGAAAACCCGAAGATCCGTGAGAGAGTATTTGGCTTTTCTCTAAATGGAAATCAAATAATGAACCAATTTGGTTCAGAATTCTATTTATAGTCCAGAGATTTTTGGCAGAAAATATTTCTATTCTCGGAATGGATTCTAATGACCTAGAGTAATGGAATTACAGTGTTGCACAAAATCCTAGTGCACCCACTCTCCTAATAACTCCTTAGGTGTAAAACCCTAAAACTGCCAAACTTATTCCAAAAGTTTGAATTTTCACTGAAACTGCTCTACTTCCATTGGATTGATGTGGTTTGATTTGAATGGAAAATTTCGGGTTGTCACAGTTAAGGGGTATGAACTCACCTGCAGTATGTGACTGGAATTGAACGGGCTGTTATCGTACGGAAGGATCAGACAAGTGCTTGGTGTCAAGTGAAGACTTAGACACACACAATGATCCTAATTACATATGAAACATATGTATATAAATAATTAGTGATTATAACACTAATTATACAAGTAATAACATTTAAGCGCGAGGACAACACTTTTGGTCAAGTGCTAGGAGGCTAATGGGTTGCAACAAAGAAGTGCAATGCCCCTAATGAAAGTTTAAGGTCAAAAGACCATATTCTTAGAGTTTACGGCCCAGGGGAGTAAGCTCCTGGCCGTAAACTCTCAAACAAGTCATGAAATGGAGTTTAAAAGTACTACAACCTTAGAGGGGAATTGTTTCAAGGCTATACAAGTGTTTGGGCACCACACTGACTCCTTTGGGGAGTTTACGGCCCAAAGACCCTTCTCCCTTGGAGTTTACGGCCGTAAACTCCCTTGGGAGGGTTCTTATTGGCCTTTCAAGTCTCTAACATTTCTAGGAACAAGTCTAGGCTTCAATACTTGGATCAAGGGAGGTTTATGGCATTAAATGGAACCATTTGATGGAGTTTACGGCCATAGAACTCTTTGGGCCGTAAACTCCCTCACACATGAGGTTCTAAGAATTTTAACTAGCCCAAAACTCATCTAGGTACTTGCCCTAAAAGTCTCTTGGCCTAAGGAAGTGTCTAGGGTGTCCTTCGACCCCTTTAAAGGAGTTTACGGCCCAAGAAATACTCTTGGCCGTAAACTCTTCAACACTTGAGCTTTTCATGATTTTTCTAGGTCCTAAACACATTAAGGTACTAGCCAAAAATGAAGACTAAGCCTTAGGAAGAGTTTGAAGTGGTTTTGGCACTTAATCTTGGAGTTTACGGCTAAGGAGCATCTTGGCCGTAAACTCCCTTCCAATGTTGGTTTCTAATTGTTTTGTGGGTCTAAATCATGAGTTTAAGGCTTCTAGGTTCTTGTTCTAAGGCTAAAGGAACACTAGGCACTCATTTGTGCCCTTTACTTGGAGTTTACGGCCCAAGAGGTTGTTCCTTGGCCGTAAACTCCTCAAACTACTTGCTTTTGATTTGTTTCTAGCCTCTAATGATCATACACTAAGTCCTTAGTTAGATGCCTAACACGGAAATGGGACTAGGTGGCCTTTAGGCTTGATTTTGGAGTTTACTCCCCAAGAACGTTCTTGGGCGGTAAACTCCCGGATCTTGTGTTTTGGACATGTAAACAATGTTATAAAGCATATAACAAGTATTAAAACACATTTAGGGAAGTAGACTCACAATCTGGGATGAAAACCCGAAGATCCGTGAGAGAGTATTTGGCTTTTCTCTAAATGGAAATCAAATAATGAACCAATTTGGTTCAGAATTCTATTTATAGTCCAGAGATTTTTGGCAGAAAATATTTCTATTCTCGGAATGGATTCTAATGACCTAGAGTAATGGAATCACAGTGTTGCACAAAATCCTAGTGCACCCACTCTCCTAATAACTCCTTAGGTGTAAAACCCTAAAACTGCCAAACTTATTCCAAAAGTTTGAATTTTCACTGAAACTGCTCTACTTCCATTGGATTGATGTGGTTTGATTTGAATGGAAAATTTCGGGTTGTCACAGTTAAGGGGTATGAACTCACCTGCAGTATGTGACTGGAATTGAACGGGTTGTTGTCGTACGGAAGGATTAGACAAGTGCTTGGTGTCAAGTGAAGACTTAGACACACACAATGATCCTAATTACATATGAAACATATGTATATAAATAATTAGTGATTATAACACTAATTATACAAGTAATAACATTTAAGCGCGAGGACAACACTTTTGGTCAAGTGCTAGGAGGCTAATGGGTTGCAACAAAGAAGTGCAATGCCCCTAATGAAAGTTTAAGGTCAAAAGACCATATTCATTAGAGTTTACGGCCCAGGGGAGTAAGCTCCTGGCCGTAAACTCTCAAACAAGTCATGAAATGGAGTTTAAAAGTACTACAACCTTAGAGGGGAATTGTTTCAAGGCTATACAAGTGTTTGGGCACCACACTGACTCCTTTGGGGAGTTTACGGCCCAAAGACCCTTCTCCCTTGGAGTTTACAGCCGTAAACTCCCTTGGGAGGGTTCTTATTAGCCTTTCAAGTCTCTAACATTTCTAGGAACAAGTCTAGGCTTCAATACTTGGATCAAGGGAGGTTTATGGCATTAAATGGAACCATTTGATGGAGTTTACGGCCATAGAACTCTTTGGGCCGTAAACTCCCTCACACATGAGGTTCTAAGAATTTTAACTAGCCCAAAACTCATCTAGGTACTTGCCCTAAAAGTCTCTTGGCCTAAGGAAGTGTCTAGGGTGTCCTTCGACCCCTTTAAAGGAGTTTACGGCCCAAGAAATACTCTTGGCCGTAAACTCTTCAACACTTGAGCTTTTCATGATTTTTCTAGGTCCTAAACACATTAAGGTACTAGCCAAAAATGAAGACTAAGCCTTAGGAAGAGTTTGAAGTGGTTTTGGCACTTAATCTTGGAGTTTACGGCCTAAGGAGCATCTTGGCCGTAAACTCCCTTCCAATGTTGGTTTCTAATTGTTTTGTGGGTCTAAATCATGAGTTTAAGGCTTCTAGGTTCTTGTTCTAAGGCTAAAGGAACACTAGGCACTCATTTGTGCCCTTTACTTGGAGTTTACGGCCCAAGAGGTTGTTCCTTGGCCGTAAACTCCTCAAACTACTTGCTTTTGATTTGTTTCTAGCCTCTAATGATCATACACTAAGTCCTTAGTTAGATGCCTAACACGGAAATGGGACTAGGTGGCCTTTAGGCTTGATTTTGGAGTTTACTCCCCAAGAACGTTCTTGGGCGGTAAACTCCCGGATCTTGTGTTTTGGACATGTAAACAATGTTATAAAGCATATAACAAGTATTAAAACACATTTAGGGAAGTAGACTCACAATATGGGATGAAAACCCGAAGATCCGTGAGAGAGTATTTGGCTTTTCTCTAAATGGAAATCAAATAATGAACCAATTTGGTTCAGAATTCTATTTATAGTCCAGAGATTTTTGGCAGAAAATATTTCTATTCTCGGAATGGATTCTAATGACCTAGAGTAATGGAATTACAGTGTTGCACAAAATCCTAGTGCACCCACTCTCCTAATAACTCCTTAGGTGTAAAACCCTAAAACTGCCAAACTTATTCCAAAAGTTTGAATTTTCACTGAAACTGCTCTACTTCCATTGGATTGATGTGGTTTGATTTGAATGGAAAATTTCGGGTTGTCACAGTTAAGGGGTATGAACTCACCTGCAGTATGTGACTGGAATTGAACGGGCTGTTATCGTACGGAAGGATCAGACAAGTGCTTGGTGTCAAGTGAAGACTTAGACACACACAATGATCCTAATTACATATGAAACATATGTATATAAATAATTAGTGATTATAACACTAATTATACAAGTAATAACATTTAAGCGCGAGGACAACACTTTTGGTCAAGTGCTAGGAGGCTAATGGGTTGCAACAAAGAAGTGCAATGCCCCTAATGAAAGTTTAAGGTCAAAAGACCATATTCATTAGAGTTTACGGCCCAGGGGAGTAAGCTCCTGGCCGTAAACTCTCAAACAAGTCATGAAATGGAGTTTAAAAGTACTACAACCTTAGAGGGGAATTGTTTCAAGGCTATACAAGTGTTTGGGCACCACACTGACTCCTTTGGGGAGTTTACGGCCCAAAGACCCTTCTCCCTTGGAGTTTACGGCCGTAAACTCCCTTGGGAGGGTTCTTATTGGCCTTTCAAGTCTCTAACATTTCTAGGAACAAGTCTAGGCTTCAATACTTGGATCAAGGGAGGTTTATGGCATTAAATGGAACCATTTGATGGAGTTTACGGCCATAGAACTTTTTGGGCCGTAAACTCCCTCACACATGAGGTTCTAAGAATTTTAACTAGCCCAAAACTCATCTAGGTACTTGCCCTAAAAGTCTCTTGGCCTAAGGAAGTGTCTAGGGTGTCCTTCGACCCCTTTAAAGGAGTTTACGGCCCAAGAAATACTCTTGGCCGTAAACTCTTCAACACTTGAGCTTTTCATGATTTTTCTAGGTCCTAAACACATTAAGGTACTAGCCAAAAATGAAGACTAAGCCTTAGGAAGAGTTTGAAGTGGTTTTGGCACTTAATCTTGGAGTTTACGGCCTAAGGAGCATCTTGGCCGTAAACTCCCTTCCAATGTTGGTTTCTAATTGTTTTGTGGGTCTAAATCATGAGTTTAAGGCTTCTAGGTTCTTGTTCTAAGGCTAAAGGAACACTAGGCACTCATTTGTGCCCTTTACTTGGAGTTTACGGCCCAAGAGGTTGTTCCTTGGCCGTAAACTCCTCAAACTACTTGCTTTTGATTTGTTTCTAGCCTCTAATGATCATACACTAAGTCCTTAGTTAGATGCCTAACACGGAAATGGGACTAGGTGGCCTTTAGGCTTGATTTTGGAGTTTACTCCCCAAGAACGTTCTTGGGCGGTAAACTCCCGGATCTTGTGTTTTGGACATGTAAACAATGTTATAAAGCATATAACAAGTATTAAAACACATTTAGGGAAGTAGACTCACAATCTGGGATGAAAACCCGAAGATCCGTGAGAGAGTATTTGGCTTTTCTCTAAATGGAAATCAAATAATGAACCAATTTGGTTCAGAATTCTATTTATAGTCCAGAGATTTTTGGCAGAAAATATTTCTATTCTCGGAATGGATTCTAATGACCTAGAGTAATGGAATTACAGTGTTGCACAAAATCCTAGTGCACCCACTCTCCTAATAACTCCTTAGGTGTAAAACCCTAAAACTGCCAAACTTATTCCAAAAGTTTGAATTTTCACTAAAACTGCTCTACTTCCATTGGATTGATGTGGTTTGATTTGAATGGAAAATTTCGGGTTGTCACAGTTAAGGGGTATGAACTCACCTGCAGTATGTGACTGGAATTGAACGGGCTGTTATCGTACGGAAGGATCAGACAAGTGCTTGGTGTCAAGTGAAGACTTAGACACACACAATGATCCTAATTACATATGAAACATATGTATATAAATAATTAGTGATTATAACACTAATTATACAAGTAATAACATTTAAGCGCGAGGACAACACTTTTGGTCAAGTGCTAGGAGGCTAATGGGTTGCAACAAAGAAGTGCAATGCCCCTAATGAAAGTTTAAGGTCAAAAGACCATATTCTTAGAGTTTACGGCCCAGGGGAGTAAGCTCCTGGCCGTAAACTCTCAAACAAGTCATGAAATGGAGTTTAAAAGTACTACAACCTTAGAGGGGAATTGTTTCAAGGCTATACAAGTGTTTGGGCACCACACTGACTCCTTTGGGGAGTTTACGGCCCAAAGACCCTTCTCCCTTGGAGTTTACGGCCGTAAACTCCCTTGGGAGGGTTCTTATTGGCCTTTCAAGTCTCTAACATTTCTAGGAACAAGTCTAGGCTTCAATACTTGGATCAAGGGAGGTTTATGGCATTAAATGGAACCATTTGATGGAGTTTACGGCCATAGAACTCTTTGGGCCGTAAACTCCCTCACACATGAGGTTCTAAGAATTTTAACTAGCCCAAAACTCATCTAGGTACTTGCCCTAAAAGTCTCTTGGCCTAAGGAAGTGTCTAGGGTGTCCTTCGACCCCTTTAAAGGAGTTTACGGCCCAAGAAATACTCTTGGCCGTAAACTCTTCAACACTTGAGCTTTTCATGATTTTTCTAGGTCCTAAACACATTAAGGTACTAGCCAAAAATGAAGACTAAGCCTTAGGAAGAGTTTGAAGTGGTTTTGGCACTTAATCTTGGAGTTTACGGCCTAAGGAGCATCTTGGCCGTAAACTCCCTTCCAATGTTGGTTTCTAATTGTTTTGTGGGTCTAAATCATGAGTTTAAGGCTTCTAGGTTCTTGTTCTAAGGCTAAAGGAACACTAGGCACTCATTTGTGCCCTTTACTTGGAGTTTACGGCCCAAGAGGTTGTTCCTTGGCCGTAAACTCCTCAAACTACTTGCTTTTGATTTGTTTCTAGCCTCTAATGATCATACACTAAGTCCTTAGTTAGATGCCTAACACGGAAATGGGACTAGGTGGCCTTTAGGCTTGATTTTGGAGTTTACTCCCCAAGAACGTTCTTGGGCGGTAAACTCCCGGATCTTGTGTTTTGGACATGTAAACAATGTTATAAAGCATATAACAAGTATTAAAACACATTTAGGGAAGTAGACTCACAATCTGGGATGAAAACCCGAAGATCCGTGAGAGAGTATTTGGCTTTTCTCTAAATGGAAATCAAATAATGAACCAATTTGGTTCAGAATTCTATTTATAGTCCAGAGATTTTTGGCAGAAAATATTTCTATTCTCGGAATGGATTCTAATGACCTAGAGTAATGGAATTACAGTGTTGCACAAAATCCTAGTGCACCCACTCTCCTAATAACTCCTTAGGTGTAAAACCCTAAAACTGACAAACTTATTCCAAAAGTTTGAATTTTCACTGAAACTGCTCTACTTCCATTGGATTGATGTGGTTTGATTTGAATGGAAAATTTCGGGTTGTCACAGTTAAGGGGTATGAACTCACCTGCAGTATGTGACTGGAATTGAACGGGCTGTTATCGTACGGAAGGATCAGACAAGTGCTTGGTGTCAAGTGAAGACTTAGACACACACAATGATCCTAATTACATATGAAACATATGTATATAAATAATTAGTGATTATAACACTAATTATACAAGTAATAACATTTAAGCGCGAGGACAACACTTTTGGTCAAGTGCTAGGAGGCTAATGGGTTGCAACAAAGAAGTGCAATGCCCCTAATGAAAGTTTAAGGTCAAAAGACCATATTCATTAGAGTTTACGGCCCAGGGGAGTAAGCTCCTGGCCGTAAACTCTCAAACAAGTCATGAAATGGAGTTTAAAAGTACTACAACCTTAGAGGGGAATTGTTTCAAGGCTATACAAGTGTTTGGGCACCACACTGACTCCTTTGGGGAGTTTACGGCCCAAAGACCCTTCTCCCTTGGAGTTTACGGCCGTAAACTCCCTTGGGAGGGTTCTTATTGGCCTTTCAAGTCTCTAACATTTCTAGGAAAAAGTCTAGGCTTCAATACTTGGATCAAGGGAGGTTTATGGCATTAAATGGAACCATTTGATGGAGTTTACGGCCATAGAACTCTTTGGGCCGTAAACTCCCTCACACATGAGGTTCTAAGAATTTTAACTAGCCCAAAACTCATCTAGGTACTTGCCCTAAAAGTCTCTTGGCCTAAGGAAGTGTCTAGGGTGTCCTTTGACCCCTTTAAAGGAGTTTACGGCCCAAGAAATACTCTTGGCCGTAAACTCTTCAACACTTGAGCTTTTCATGATTTTTCTAGGTCCTAAACACATTAAGGTACTAGCCAAAAATGAAGACTAAGCCTTAGGAAGAGTTTGAAGTGGTTTTGGCACTTAATCTTGGAGTTTACGGCCTAAGGAGCATCTTGGCCGTAAAATCCCTTCCAATGTTGGTTTCTAATTGTTTTGTGGGTCTAAATCATGAGTTTAAGGCTTCTAGGTTCTTGTTCTAAGGCTAAAGGAACACTAGGCACTCATTTGTGGCCTTTACTTGGAGTTTACGGCCCAAGAGGTTGTTCCTTGGCCGTAAACTCCTCAAACTACTTGCTTTTGATTTGTTTCTAGACTCTAATGATCATACACTAAGTCCTTAGTTAGATGCCTAACACGGAAATGGGACTAGGTGGCCTTTAGGCTTGATTTTGGAGTTTACTCCCCAAGAACGTTCTTGGGCGGTAAACTCCCGGATCTTGTGTTTTGGACATGTAAACAATGTTATAAAGCATATAACAAGTATTAAAACACATTTAGGGAAGTAGACTCACAATTTGGGATGAAAACCTGAAGATCCGTGAGAGAGTATTTGGCTTTTCTCTAAATGGAAATCAAATAATGAACCAATTTGGTTCAGAATTCTATTTATAGTCCAGAGATTTTTGGCAGAAAATATTTCTATTCTCGGAATGGATTCTAATGACCTAGAGTAATGGAATTACAGTGTTGCACAAAATCCTAGTGCACCCACTCTCCTAATAACTCCTTAGGTGTAAAACCCTAAAACTGCCAAACTTATTCCAAAAGTTTGAATTTTCACTGAAACTGCTCTACTTCCATTGGATTGACGTGGTTTGATTTGAATGGAAAATTTCGGGTTGTCACAGTTAAGGGGTATGAACTCACCTGCAGTATGTGACTGGAATTGAACGGGCTGTTATCGTACGGAAGGATCAGACAAGTGCTTGGTGTCAAGTGAAGACTTAGACACACACAATGATCCTAATTACATATGAAACATATGTATATAAATAATTAGTGATTATAACACTAATTATACAAGTAATAACATTTAAGCGCGAGGACAACACTTTTGGTCAAGTGCTAGGAGGCTAATGGGTTGCAACAAAGAAGTGCAATGCCCCTAATGAAAGTTTAAGGTCAAAAGACCATATTCATTAGAGTTTACGGCCCAGGGGAGTAAGCTCCTGGCCGTAAACTCTCAAACAAGTCATGAAATGGAGTTTAAAAGTACTACAACCTTAGAGGGGAATTGTTTCAAGGCTATACAAGTGTTTGGGCACCACACTGACTCCTTTGGGGAGTTTACTGCCCAAAGACCCTTCTCCCTTGGAGTTTACGGCCGTAAACTCCCTTGGGAGGGTTCTTATTGGCCTTTCAAGTCTCTAACATTTCTAGGAACAAGTCTAGGCTTCAATACTTGGATCAAGGGAGGTTTATGGCATTAAATGGAACCATTTGATGGAGTTTACGGCCATAGAACTCTTTGGGCCGTAAACTCCCTCACACATGAGGTTCTAAGAATTTTAACTAGCCCAAAACT
Source organism: Lactuca sativa (assembly GCF_002870075.4). Taxonomy (NCBI): domain Eukaryota; kingdom Viridiplantae; phylum Streptophyta; class Magnoliopsida; order Asterales; family Asteraceae; genus Lactuca; species Lactuca sativa. Next base: position 117,115,084 of record NC_056627.2, read on the forward strand.
CATCTAGGTACTTGCCCTAAAAGTCTCTTGGCCTAAGGAAGTGTCTAGGGTGTCCTTCGACCCCTTTAAAGGAGTTTACGGCCCAAGAAATACTCTTGGCCGTAAACTCTTCAACACTTGAGCTTTTCATGATTTTTCTAGGTCCTAAACACATTAAGGTACTAGCCAAAAAAGACTAAGCCTTAGGAAGAGTTTGAAGTGGTTTTGGCACTTAATCTTGGAGTTTACGGCCTAAGGAGCATCTTGGCCGTAAACTCCCTTCCAATGTTGGTTTCTAATTGTTTTGTGGGTCTAAATCATGAGTTTAAGGCTTCTAGGTTCTTGTTCTAAGGCTAAAGGAACACTAGGCACTCATTTGTGCCCTTTACTTGGAGTTTACGGCCCAAGAGGTTGTTCCTTGGCCGTAAACTCCTCAAACTACTTGCTTTTGATTTGTTTCTAGCCTCTAATGATCATACACTAAGTCCTTAGTTAGATGCCTAACACGGAAATGGGACTAGGTGGCCTTTAGGCTTGATTTTGGAGTTTACTCCCCAAGAACGTTCTTGGGCGGTAAACTCCCGGATCTTGTGTTTTGGACATGTAAACAATGTTATAAAGCACATAACAAGTATTAAAACACATTTAGGGAAGTAGACTCACAATCTGGGATGAAAACCCGAAGATCCGTGAGAGAGTATTTGGCTTTTCTCTAAATGGAAATCAAATAATGAACCAATTTGGTTCAGAATTCTATTTATAGTCCAGAGATTTTTGGCAGAAAATATTTCTATTCTCGGAATGGATTCTAATGACCTAGAGTAATGGAATTACAGTGTTGCACAAAATCCTAGTGCACCCACTCTCCTAATAACTCCTTAGGTGTAAAACCCTAAAACTGCCAAACTTATTCCAAAAGTTTGAATTTTCACTGAAACTGCTCTACTTCCATTGGATTGATGTGGTTTGATTTGAATGGAAAATTTCGGGTTGTCACAGTTAAGGGGTATGAACTCACCTGCAGTATGTGACTGGAATTGAACGGGCTGTTATCGTACGGAAGGATCAGACAAGTGCTTGGTGTCAAGTGAAGACTTAGACACACACAATGATCCTAATTACATATGAAACATATGTATATAAATAATTAGTGATTATAACACTAATTATACAAGTAATAACATTTAAGCGCGAGGACAACACTTTTGGTCAAGTGCTAGGAGGCTAATGGGTTGCAACAAAGAAGTGCAATGCCCCTAATGAAAGTTTAAGGTCAAAAGACCATATTCATTAGAGTTTACGGCCCAGGGGAGTAAGCTCCTGGCCGTAAACTCTCAAACAAGTCATGAAATGGAGTTTAAAAGTACTACAACCTTAGAGGGGAATTGTTTCAAGGCTATACAAGTGTTTGGGCACCACACTGACTCCTTTGGGGAGTTTACGGCCCAAAGACCCTTCTCCCTTGGAGTTTACGGCCGTAAACTCCCTTGGGAGGGTTCTTATTGGCCTTTCAAGTCTCTAACATTTCTAGGAACAAGTCTAGGCTTCAATACTTGGATCAAGGGAGGTTTATGGCATTAAATGGAACCATTTGATGGAGTTTACGGCCATAGAACTCTTTGGGCCGTAAACTCCCTCACACATGAGGTTCTAAGAATTTTAACTAGCCCAAAACTCATCTAGGTACTTGCCCTAAAAGTCTCTTGGCCTAAGGAAGTGTCTAGGGTGTCCTTCGACCCCTTTAAAGGAGTTTACGGCCCAAGAAATACTCTTGGCCGTAAACTCTTCAACACTTGAGCTTTTCATGATTTTTCTAGGTCCTAAACACATTAAGGTACTAGCCAAAAATGAAGACTAAGCCTTAGGAAGAGTTTGAAGTGGTTTTGGCACTTAATCTTGGAGTTTACGGCCTAAGGAGCATCTTGGCCGTAAACTCCCTTCCAATGTTGGTTTCTAATTGTTTTGTGGGTCTAAATCATGAGTTTAAGGCTTCTAGGTTCTTGTTCTAAGGCTAAAGGAACACTAGGCACTCATTTGTGCCCTTTACTTGGAGTTTACGGCCCAAGAGGTTGTTCCTTGGCCGTAAACTCCTCAAACTACTTGCTTTTGATTTGTTTCTAGCCTCTAATGATCATACACTAAGTCCTTAGTTAGATGCCTAACACGGAAATGGGACTAGGTGGCCTTTAGGCTTGATTTTGGAGTTTACTCCCCAAGAACGTTCTTGGGCGGTAAACTCCCGGATCTTGTGTTTTGGACATGTAAACAATGTTATAAAGCATATAACAAGTATTAAAACACATTTAGGGAAGTAGACTCACAATCTGGGATGAAAACCCGAAGATCCGTGAGAGAGTATTTGGCTTTTCTCTAAATGGAAATCAAATAATGAACCAATTTGGTTCAGAATTCTATTTATAGTCCAGAGATTTTTGGCAGAAAATATTTCTATTCTCGGAATGGATTCTAATGACCTAGAGTAATGGAATCACAGTGTTGCACAAAATCCTAGTGCACCCACTCTCCTAATAACTCCTTAGGTGTAAAACCCTAAAACTGCCAAACTTATTCCAAAAGTTTGAATTTTCACTGAAACTGCTCTACTTCCATTGGATTGATGTGGTTTGATTTGAATGGAAAATTTCGGGTTGTCACAGTTAAGGGGTATGAACTCACCTGCAGTATGTGACTGGAATTGAACGGGTTGTTGTCGTACGGAAGGATTAGACAAGTGCTTGGTGTCAAGTGAAGACTTAGACACACACAATGATCCTAATTACATATGAAACATATGTATATAAATAATTAGTGATTATAACACTAATTATACAAGTAATAACATTTAAGCGCGAGGACAACACTTTTGGTCAAGTGCTAGGAGGCTAATGGGTTGCAACAAAGAAGTGCAATGCCCCTAATGAAAGTTTAAGGTCAAAAGACCATATTCATTAGAGTTTACGGCCCAGGGGAGTAAGCTCCTGGCCGTAAACTCTCAAACAAGTCATGAAATGGAGTTTAAAAGTACTACAACCTTAGAGGGGAATTGTTTCAAGGCTATACAAGTGTTTGGGCACCACACTGACTCCTTTGGGGAGTTTACGGCCCAAAGACCCTTCTCCCTTGGAGTTTACAGCCGTAAACTCCCTTGGGAGGGTTCTTATTAGCCTTTCAAGTCTCTAACATTTCTAGGAACAAGTCTAGGCTTCAATACTTGGATCAAGGGAGGTTTATGGCATTAAATGGAACCATTTGATGGAGTTTACGGCCATAGAACTCTTTGGGCCGTAAACTCCCTCACACATGAGGTTCTAAGAATTTTAACTAGCCCAAAACTCATCTAGGTACTTGCCCTAAAAGTCTCTTGGCCTAAGGAAGTGTCTAGGGTGTCCTTCGACCCCTTTAAAGGAGTTTACGGCCCAAGAAATACTCTTGGCCGTAAACTCTTCAACACTTGAGCTTTTCATGATTTTTCTAGGTCCTAAACACATTAAGGTACTAGCCAAAAATGAAGACTAAGCCTTAGGAAGAGTTTGAAGTGGTTTTGGCACTTAATCTTGGAGTTTACGGCCTAAGGAGCATCTTGGCCGTAAACTCCCTTCCAATGTTGGTTTCTAATTGTTTTGTGGGTCTAAATCATGAGTTTAAGGCTTCTAGGTTCTTGTTCTAAGGCTAAAGGAACACTAGGCACTCATTTGTGCCCTTTACTTGGAGTTTACGGCCCAAGAGGTTGTTCCTTGGCCGTAAACTCCTCAAACTACTTGCTTTTGATTTGTTTCTAGCCTCTAATGATCATACACTAAGTCCTTAGTTAGATGCCTAACACGGAAATGGGACTAGGTGGCCTTTAGGCTTGATTTTGGAGTTTACTCCCCAAGAACGTTCTTGGGCGGTAAACTCCCGGATCTTGTGTTTTGGACATGTAAACAATGTTATAAAGCACATAACAAGTATTAAAACACATTTAGGGAAGTAGACTCACAATCTGGGATGAAAACCCGAAGATCCGTGAGAGAGTATTTGGCTTTTCTCTAAATGGAAATCAAATAATGAACCAATTTGGTTCAGAATTCTATTTATAGTCCAGAGATTTTTGGCAGAAAATATTTCTATTCTCGGAATGGATTCTAATGACCTAGAGTAATGGAATTACAGTGTTGCACAAAATCCTAGTGCACCCACTCTCCTAATAACTCCTTAGGTGTAAAACCCTAAAACTGCCAAACTTATTCCAAAAGTTTGAATTTTCACTGAAACTGCTCTACTTCCATTGGATTGATGTGGTTTGATTTGAATGGAAAATTTCGGGTTGTCATAGTTAAGGGGTATGAACTCACCTGCAGTATGTGACTGGAATTGAACGGGCTGTTATTGTACGGAAGGATCAGACAAGTGCTTGGTGTCAAGTGAAGACTTAGACACACACAATGATCCTAATTACATATGAAACATATGTATATAAATAATTAGTGATTATAACACTAATTATACAAGTAATAACATTTAAGCGCGAGGACAACACTTTTGGTCAAGTGCTAGGAGGCTAATGGGTTGCAACAAAGAAGTGCAATGCCCCTAATGAAAGTTTAAGGTCAAAAGACCATATTCATTAGAGTTTACGGCCCAGGGGAGTAAGCTCCTGGCCGTAAACTCTCAAACAAGTCATGAAATGGAGTTTAAAAGTACTACAACCTTAGAGGGGAATTGTTTCAAGGCTATACAAGTGTTTGGGCACCACACTGACTCCTTTGGGGAGTTTACGGCCCAAAGACCCTTCTCCCTTGGAGTTTACGGCCGTAAACTCCCTTGGGAGGGTTCTTATTGGCCTTTCAAGTCTCTAACATTTCTAGGAAAAAGTCTAGGCTTCAATACTTGGATCAAGGGAGGTTTATGGCATTAAATGGAACCATTTGATGGAGTTTACGGCCATAGAACTCTTTGGGCCGTAAACTCCCTCACACATGAGGTTCTAAGAATTTTAACTAGCCCAAAACTCATCTAGGTACTTGCCCTAAAAGTCTCTTGGCCTAAGGAAGTGTCTAGGGTGTCCTTCGACCCCTTTAAAGGAGTTTACGGCCCAAGAAATACTCTTGGCCGTAAACTCTTCAACACTTGAGCTTTTCATGATTTTTCTAGGTCCTAAACACATTAAGGTACTAGCCAAAAATGAAGACTAAGCCTTAGGAAGAGTTTGAAGTGGTTTTGGCACTTAATCTTGGAGTTTACGGCCTAAGGAGCATCTTGGCCGTAAACTCCCTTCCAATGTTGGTTTCTAATTGTTTTGTGGGTCTAAATCATGAGTTTAAGGCTTCTAGGTTCTTGTTCTAAGGCTAAAGGAACACTAGGCACTCATTTGTGGCCTTTACTTGGAGTTTACGGCCCAAGAGGTTGTTCCTTGGCCGTAAACTCCTCAAACTACTTGCTTTTGATTTGTTTCTAGCCTCTAATGATCATACACTAAGTCCTTAGTTAGATGCCTAACACGGAAATGGGACTAGGTGGCCTTTAGGCTTGATTTTGGAGTTTACTCCCCAAGAACGTTCTTGGGCGGTAAACTCCCGGATCTTGTGTTTTGGACATGTAAACAATGTTATAAAGCACATAACAAGTATTAAAACACATTTAGGGAAGTAGACTCACAATCTGGGATGAAAACCCGAAGATCCGTGAGAGAGTATTTGGCTTTTCTCTAAATGGAAATCAAATAATGAACCAATTTGGTTCAGAATTCTATTTATAGTCCAGAGATTTTTGGCAGAAAATATTTCTATTCTCGGAATGGATTCTAATGACCTAGAGTAATGGAATTACAGTGTTGCACAAAATCCTAGTGCACCCACTCTCCTAATAACTCCTTAGGTGTAAAACCCTAAAACTGCCAAACTTATTCCAAAAGTTTGAATTTTCACTGAAACTGCTCTACTTCCATTGGATTGATGTGGTTTGATTTGAATGGAAAATTTCGGGTTGTCACAGTTAAGGGGTATGAACTCACCTGCAGTATGTGACTGGAATTGAACGGGCTGTTATCGTACGGAAGGATCAGACAAGTGCTTGGTGTCAAGTGAAGACTTAGACACACACAATGATCCTAATTACATATGAAACATATGTATATAAATAATTAGTGATTATAACACTAATTATACAAGTAATAACATTTAAGCGCGAGGACAACACTTTTGGTCAAGTGCTAGGAGGCTAATGGGTTGCAACAAAGAAGTGCAATGCCCCTAATGAAAGTTTAAGGTCAAAAGACCATATTCATTAGAGTTTACGGCCCAGGGGAGTAAGCTCCTGGCCGTAAACTCTCAAACAAGTCATGAAATGGAGTTTAAAAGTACTACAACCTTAGAGGGGAATTGTTTCAAGGCTATACAAGTGTTTGGGCACCACACTGACTCCTTTGGGGAGTTTACGGCCCAAAGACCCTTCTCCCTTGGAGTTTACGGCCGTAAACTCCCTTGGGAGGGTTCTTATTGGCCTTTCAAGTCTCTAACATTTCTAGGAACAAGTCTAGGCTTCAATACTTGGATCAAGGGAGGTTTATGGCATTAAATGGAACCATTTGATGGAGTTTACGGCCATAGAACTCTTTGGGCCGTAAACTCCCTCACACATGAGGTTCTAAGAATTTTAACTAGCCCAAAACTCATCTAGGTACTTGCCCTAAAAGTCTCTTGGCCTAAGGAAGTGTCTAGGGTGTCCTTCGACCCCTTTAAAGGAGTTTACGGCCCAAGAAATACTCTTGGCCGTAAACTCTTCAACACTTGAGCTTTTCATGATTTTTCTAGGTCCTAAACACATTAAGGTACTAGCCAAAAATGAAGACTAAGCCTTAGGAAGAGTTTGAAGTGGTTTTGGCACTTAATCTTGGAGTTTACGGCCTAAGGAGCATCTTGGCCGTAAACTCCCTTCCAATGTTGGTTTCTAATTGTTTTGTGGGTCTAAATCATGAGTTTAAGGCTTCTAGGTTCTTGTTCTAAGGCTAAAGGAACACTAGGCACTCATTTGTGCCCTTTACTTGGAGTTTACGGCCCAAGAGGTTGTTCCTTGGCCGTAAACTCCTCAAACTACTTGCTTTTGATTTGTTTCTAGCCTCTAATGATCATACACTAAGTCCTTAGTTAGATGCCTAACACGGAAATGGGACTAGGTGGCCTTTAGGCTTGATTTTGGAGTTTACTCCCCAAGAACGTTCTTGGGCGGTAAACTCCCGGATCTTGTGTTTTGGACATGTAAACAATGTTATAAAGCACATAACAAGTATTAAAACACATTTAGGGAAGTAGACTCACAATCTGGGATGAAAACCCGAAGATCCGTGAGAGAGTATTTGGCTTTTCTCTAAATGGAAATCAAATAATGAACCAATTTGGTTCAGAATTCTATTTATAGTCCAGAGATTTTTGGCAGAAAATATTTCTATTCTCGGAATGGATTCTAATGACCTAGAGTAATGGAATTACAGTGTTGCACAAAATCCTAGTGCACCCACTCTCCTAATAACTCCTTAGGTGTAAAACCCTAAAACTGCCAAACTTATTCCAAAAGTTTGAATTTTCACTGAAACTGCTCTACTTCCATTGGATTGATGTGGTTTGATTTGAATGGAAAATTTCGGGTTGTCACAGTTAAGGGGTATGAACTCACCTGCAGTATGTGACTGGAATTGAACGGGCTGTTATCGTACGGAAGGATCAGACAAGTGCTTGGTGTCAAGTGAAGACTTAGACACACACAATGATCCTAATTACATATGAAACATATGTATATAAATAATTAGTGATTATAACACTAATTATACAAGTAATAACATTTAAGCGCGAGGACAACACTTTTGGTCAAGTGCTAGGAGGCTAATGGGTTGCAACAAAGAAGTGCAATGCCCCTAATGAAAGTTTAAGGTCAAAAGACCATATTCATTAGAGTTTACGGCCCAGGGGAGTAAGCTCCTGGCCGTAAACTCTCAAACAAGTCATGAAATGGAGTTTAAAAGTACTACAACCTTAGAGGGGAATTGTTTCAAGGCTATACAAGTGTTTGGGCACCACACTGACTCCTTTGGGGAGTTTACGGCCCAAAGACCCTTCTCCCTTGGAGTTTACGGCCGTAAACTCCCTTGGGAGGGTTCTTATTGGCCTTTCAAGTCTCTAACATTTCTAGGAACAAGTCTAGGCTTCAATACTTGGATCAAGGGAGGTTTATGGCATTAAATGGAACCATTTGATGGAGTTTACGGCCATAGAACTCTTTGGGCCGTAAACTCCCTCACACATGAGGTTCTAAGAATTTTAACTAGCCCAAAACTCATCTAGGTACTTGCCCTAAAAGTCTCTTGGCCTAAGGAAGTGTCTAGGGTGTCCTTCGACCCCTTTAAAGGAGTTTACGGCCCAAGAAATACTCTTGGCCGTAAACTCTTCAACACTTGAGCTTTTCATGATTTTTCTAGGTCCTAAACACATTAAGGTACTAGCCAAAAATGAAGACTAAGCCTTAGGAAGAGTTTGAAGTGGTTTTGGCACTTAATCTTGGAGTTTACGGCCTAAGGAGCATCTTGGCCGTAAACTCCCTTCCAATGTTGGTTTCTAATTGTTTTGTGGGTCTAAATCATGAGTTTAAGGCTTCTAGGTTCTTGTTCTAAGGCTAAAGGAACACTAGGCACTCATTTGTGCCCTTTACTTGGAGTTTACGGCCCAAGAGGTTGTTCCTTGGCCGTAAACTCCTCAAACTACTTGCTTTTGATTTGTTTCTAGCCTCTAATGATCATACACTAAGTCCTTAGTTAGATGCCTAACACGGAAATGGGACTAGGTGGCCTTTAGGCTTGATTTTGGAGTTTACTCCCCAAGAACGTTCTTGGGCGGTAAACTCCCGGATCTTGTGTTTTGGACATGTAAACAATGTTATAAAGCACATAACAAGTATTAAAACACATTTAGGGAAGTAGACTCACAATCTGGGATGAAAACCCGAAGATCCGTGAGAGAGTATTTGGCTTTTCTCTAAATGGAAATCAAATAATGAACCAATTTGGTTCAGAATTCTATTTATAGTCCAGAGATTTTTGGCAGAAAATATTTCTATTCTCGGAATGGATTCTAATGACCTAGAGTAATGGAATTACAGTGTTGCACAAAATCCTAGTGCACCCACTCTCCTAATAACTCCTTAGGTGTAAAACCCTAAAACTGCCAAACTTATTCCAAAAGTTTGAATTTTCACTGAAACTGCTCTACTTCCATTGGATTGATGTGGTTTGATTTGAATGGAAAATTTCGGGTTGTCACAGTTAAGGGGTATGAACTCACCTGCAGTATGTGACTGGAATTGAACGGGCTGTTATCGTACGGAAGGATCAGACAAGTGCTTGGTGTCAAGTGAAGACTTAGACACACACAATGATCCTAATTACATATGAAACATATGTATATAAATAATTAGTGATTATAACACTAATTATACAAGTAATAACATTTAAGCGCGAGGACAACACTTTTGGTCAAGTGCTAGGAGGCTAATGGGTTGCAACAAAGAAGTGCAATGCCCCTAATGAAAGTTTAAGGTCAAAAGACCATATTCATTAGAGTTTACGGCCCAGGGGAGTAAGCTCCTGGCCGTAAACTCTCAAACAAGTCATGAAATGGAGTTTAAAAGTACTACAACCTTAGAGGGGAATTGTTTCAAGGCTATACAAGTGTTTGGGCACCACACTGACTCCTTTGGGGAGTTTACGGCCCAAAGACCCTTCTCCCTTGGAGTTTACGGCCGTAAACTCCCTTGGGAGGGTTCTTATTGGCCTTTCAAGTCTCTAACATTTCTAGGAACAAAATCCTGATTCTTTCTGACGGTGGTGCGATCTAGCTTAGATTCATCGGCGCTGCTTTTCTGACGAATTTCTTTTAATCGGTGAAGCAATTTCTTTCCTAATTCCGTTGATTTAATGGGAGCATCTTCCAAGTCGGATAGATTGAAGGACGTGAAGGTTAAACCTCCGGATAAAAGTGCTGCTGTTCGTTATACAAAAACTGAAATGGAGGTGAATGATCTTGTTCCTCCTGGGGTAATTGAACAATCATCTGCCACGATCTACAAAGCTCGTCGCAAACCAAGTGTGACTGGAGCTGTTGCATCTGGGATTAGCAAAGCGGGATGGAAAATGGAGGGGAAATCTTTCAGGATTAAGAACAGAGCTAGGAAGAAGGTGGATAAATTAGCTCCGATGGATACTGAAGAGTTCTTCAATGAAGATGGTTCAGAAGAGGAAACGGGAGAAGAATCGGAATCTGTATCAGTTTTTGAGTCGGATTCTAACATTTCTATACCGGGATATGATGGGAAGGAGAAGGAATTGAAGAAAGGGTTATCTGGTGATTCTAAAAAGGTAAGTTCTCATGTTATTTCTATCCCAACTGGTAATACTGCTAATTTGATGAAAAATTGGGATGGGTTGATGATGAATAATGAAGTTTTGAGTCCAATCTCTGAATTGAAGAATGTTACTAGTGAAATGGTTAATGTGAACCCTACCATATCGGTGATGGATGTTAAAATTCAGAATAACTCTAATAGGGAAGATAATGAAGTTGTGAAGATAATAACTGATGGGAAGAAAAGGGCTAATAACAATGAAGATTTCATTCCAGGAGTGGGATTTCAGTTTCTGAATGAATTGAAGGAAGAAGGACAGGTGGGAAAGGGAGTTGATAAGGGTATAATTCAGAATATGGATATGGATGATTTGAAAGTGGATAAGAAGGAGAATAAGTTGGGAGATGATAATGAAGAAGAGAGTTCAGAAGATGAAGAGGGGGAAGTTGATTCAAGTGAGGAGGAAACTAGTGAAGATGAGGAAATAATGATGGAGGAGGAGGATATTAATAATATTAGTAATGATAATAATGGGAATTTGGTTGCAGGCACTGTTATTAATAGTATTAATACCTTTCCTTCTATTTTGGGAGCAGCTAAAATTGGAAATTCGATGGAGAAGGATGTGCAGGGGAATTTAAAGAACTCTTATGCTGGTGTGTTAAAAGGGAATAGGCATAAGGGTAAGATTGATGTTAGATATATTCCAGGGGAAAAAGGTGAAGAAGATGGTCCTGTTATTATCCCAATTGAAAATCTAAAAAATGCGAGTATTCCTTATGTGAATACTTTATATGGATATATGATTGATAAGAAATTGGCTTTTCCAGTGATTCAAAAGGAGGTAAGAAGGCTATGGAAGAATGTGGGTCTTGAAGAGGTATTCATGAATAATAAAGGATTCTTCTTTTTTAAATTCAGTGATGAACAAGGGATGTTATCTATTCTTGAAGGAAGTCCATGGCTAATGTTCAATAATATGCCTTTATTTCTACAAAGATGGAGACCAGGTTTGACTTTAACTAAAAATAGACATGATAAGATTCCGGTTTGGGTCAAGATTTATGACTTACCTTTGGAAGTTTGGAGTGGGGATAATCTGTGCATTATTGCTAGTAAATTGGGAATTCCTCTTGCGTTTGATTCTTTTACTGAGGAGATGTGTTTGGAACATAAAGGGAGAAATGCTTATGCTAGGATCCTTATCGAAATGTCAGCTGATAAAGAATGGAAAAGAAACATTGATATCTCAACGTGGGATTTTGTTACTAATTCTGCTGTTATTCAAAGCTTTGATGTGGAATATGCTTGGATGCCATCTAGGTGCAGTCATTGTAAAGTGTTTGGGCACATAGATAAGGTCTGTATGGCTAGTATGATGGGTGCTAAATCTATGCAAAATGGTGGCAGTGGGATTAGCAAGGAAGATAAAGGGAAAAATGTGATTGATGATGAAGGATTTACAGAATTTACTAATAGGAAAAATAAAATTATTAAAGATGGAGAAGGTACAAGCAATTCTATGTGGAAAGCTGCTAATATAGGTAATCAGAAAAATAAAGGGAAGAGTAATTTCTCAAGAGTGGGGAATAAGTTTAGGGGTCAATATGGGAACAAAAGTGGAAATGGTTGGGGACAAAATGGGAATTGGAATAACAAAGGAGTGGGGCATTGGAATTTGGAGAAGAATAAAAAATTTGAGAAGATGGGTTCTGGACAGTATAATAATAATGACCAGGTAAATAATGGAGATAAAAGACAGGTGACTATAAAGAAGAATGTCAATGATATGGCTGAGATTAAGAAGAGTGATAAGGAAACTGATAGCAGCAATAAAAATAGCTTTGAAGTTTTGGGATTGATTGATGAGGAAGCTATAATTGGAATGGAAAAGGATGATAAAAGAGATAAAATTGGTGTTCAATTTGATGATCTGAATTGCACTCTCTCTGCTACTGATGACAACAGATTGAAATATAATGAGATTCATAACATGGGCATTAGCAATGAAGATCTTGTGATGGTTAATGCTGAAAAGAAGATGGATAGCAAGAGGAATAATGATAGCAGTAGTATTAGTGGATTATCTCAGGCATTTGAGGTGGTAAATGCCAAAAATCATGTTATTAGTCAATGATGTCGATTGGTGTTTGGAATGTTAGGGGGTTAAATAAAGCTGTTAAGCAAAAAGAGGTTATGGATGTTATAAGGGATAATAAGCTGGGAATGTGTGCTGTTGTTGAATCCCATGTCAAAATTTCAAATTTAAAGAATGTGTGTAGTAAATCTTTTGGAAACTGGGATTGGGTTTCTAATAACAAACAGTGTGATGTTGGTACTAGAATAATTGTTGGATGGGATCCAAAATTATTTGATGTTATGGTTTTATCTCAATCGAAACAGGTGATTCATTGCTTTGTCAAATTTTCTGGTTCTAATTATAGCATGTTTTTTTCCTTCATCTATGCTGCTTCCGGTTATATTGAAAGAAGGGTTTTATGGGAAGATTTGAAAAAATTCAGCTTAACTGTGAAAAAGGAAGCTTGGTGTATTTTGGGTGATTTCAATGTTGTGTTAAAAGATTCCGATTATTCAGAAGGATGCTCGAGATGTCTGAAAGGAGTTGATGATTTTCGAGAATGTATCAATTTTATTGAAGTTGAAGATTTGAATAGCACTGGGTTTCAATTCACTTGGAATAAATCGCCTTCTGGGAATAAAGGAATTTTAAAGAAGCTGGATAGGATTATGGTCAACACGAAATTTATTTCTGATTATCCTTCAGCTTATGCTGCATTTAAACCATACAGAACTTCTGATCACTGTCCTGCTATTCTTTTCATTCCTAATGATAAATTGAGATGGAAAGCTTCCTTTAGATTTGCTAATTTCATTGCGGATAAAGAAGAATTTCTGCCTATGGTGAAGGATATCTGGTCCTCAAATATTGAAGGCTTTTTTATGTTCAAAGTTACTCAGAAACTGAAAATGTTGAAGAGTCAGTGTAAACAGATGTGTAGTAAGTTCAGAGGGTCAGGAAGGAAAATTAAGGATCTAAGGGAGCAATTGGGAAATATTCAGTTGAAAATTGATCAGGAGCCGTTTAATGCTTCATATCGGGAGGAGCATGCTAATATTCTTTTTGAATATAATGTTGCTTGTAATGATGAAGAAAAGCTGCTTTCTCAAAGATCTAAGATCAAATGGCTTTCTGATGGGGATAATAACACTAAGTTTTTTCACAGTTGTTTGAAAAGCAGGATTAACAGGAATCGGATTTTGATGGTGCTTGATGAAGATGGAAGATGGATCAGGGGGAAGGCTATGAAAGAGAAATTTATTAATCATTTTAAGAATTTCTTGGGATGTGAAGTTGCCACTGATTTGTCTATACTTAATAATGAGTTTTTTATTAATAAGTTGGATAAAAAAGTGGCAATGAATATGATAAGAGTGGTCACAGATGAAGAAGTTAAAGTAGCTATGTTTGATATTGCTGACAATCATGCTCCTGGTCCTGATGGGTTTTCCTCTAAGTTTTTTAAGAGTGCTTGGAGTATTATTGGGACAGATATTTGTAAAGCTGTGAGGGAATTTTTCTGGACAGGAAAATTATTGAAGGGTATTAATGCTACTAGGATTGTGTTGATTCCTAAAGTGGAAGAACCAAGGAAAGTTACTGATTTTCGGCCTATTGCCTGCTGCAACATTTTTTATAAATGTATCAGTAAAATAATAGTAAACAGAATAAGGGGCAGCTTAAGTGATATAGTTAGTCATAACCAATCTGCTTTTATTCAAGGAAGATCAATTCTTGACAATATTCTCCTTGCTCAAGAATTGATGGTGGGATACAAAAATAAAAAAGGAATGCCTAAATGTACCTTAAAGATTGATATACAAAAGGCCTATGATACTGTTGACTGGAAATTTCTTAATAGAATTCTTATTGGATTTGGATTTCATCCTGTCATGGTTAATTGGATTATGGCATGCACTTCTTCCCCTTGGTTTATGCTGAATTTTAATGGTGAAGACCATGGATATTTTGAAGGAAAGAGGGGATTAAGGCAAGGAGATCCTCTATCTCCCTACTTATTCACGTTGGTTATGGAGGTTTTTAATCTAATCCTGGTGAAGAAAATTGAAGAAAGCCAATGTTTCAAATTTCATTGCAAGTGTGATTCTCAGAGGATTACACACTTATGTTTTGCAGATGATTTGTTGGTGTTTTCTTTTGGTAATGGCAATTCTGCTAGAGTCATAAAAGCTGCCCTTGACGATTTTTATTCTGTTTCTGGTTTGAAAGCTAGCATGGAAAAAAGCCAAATTTTTTTTAGCTGTGTGAAGCCAAACATGAGAAGGATTATTTTGGGAATTTTACCTTTTGACATTGGTAAAATTCCTTTTAAATACCTTGGGATTCCCATGTGTGTGAATATGCTTTTCAAAAGAGATTGTTTTGCTCTTGTTGATAAGATTAAATTGAGAGTGTGTAATTGGAAAAACAAGATGCTTTCTTTTGCTGGAAGATTACAGCTCATAAATTCTGTCCTGACTTCTATTCATGTGTATTGGGCTTCAATTTTCAAAATTCCTATTGCTACTATTAGGGAGATTGAAATGATTTGTAGAAACTTTCTGTGGGCTAATGGAGAAGTGGTTAGAGGAAAAGCTAAAGTTAAATGGAGTGATGTTTGTAAGCCAAAAATAAATGGGGGGCTGGGAATTAAAGACTTAAGATTCTGGAATGATGCTTTATTAATTAAACACATTTGGAATCTGATCAGTAACAAGAAGTCTCTGTGGGTTCAGTGGGTGAGAGAAAACTACATTGGTGATGGAAATTTCTGGGAAATTTGGCAGAAGAAAAGCATGAATTGGACTTGGAAAAGATTTTTGGAATTGAGAAAAACTGTTAGACATCATATTGTCTCATGTGTTGGTGATGGTAGAAATACTTCTTTATGGCATGATTGGTGGCACCCAATTGGCATATTAAGTACAATTATATCAAGGAGGGATTGGTTTAGAAATGGATTTAGTGAAAATTCTTTAGTCAGTGATGTTTTGACTAATGATACTTATAGATGGCCTGTTGATTGGGTAATAAATTTTCCTGGTCTGAAAGATGCTCCCATGTTTTGTAATATTGGTAATCAAAAGGATATTACTGTTTGGAGGGATATGAATGGTGTGAATAAAAAATTTTCTTGCAAGCAAGTTTGGAGAGATATCAATAATTTTGGAAGTAAAGTCAAGTGGGTTAGCTGTGTTTGGTATAGTAATTGTATTCCCAGGAATGCATTTATTTTATGGCTTGCTGTTCTGAATCGTCTGAAAACTCAAGATCGAGTTAAATGCTGGGAGAAATCAGGTTCTTTACTATGTCCTTTCTGTTTAAAAATTCCTGATTCTCATGATCATCTTTTCTTTCAATGTGAATTCACGCATAGTATATGGAAACATTGTTGTTCTAAGGCTGGAATTGACATTTCTTATTCTAATTGGAATGATCTTGTTCTTAAATTGTCTTCAGTCTTAAATTCGAGATCTATTGAGATTTTGATCAAAAAATGGGTGTTTGCTAGCTGTGTTTCTCACATTTGGAAAGAAAGAAATTCAAGAATTTTTAGTAAATTGAGAAAATCGAATGAAGGAGTTATTTTGTGTATTGAGAAAGAAATTCAATTGAAGTTATTAGGGTTGAGGAAGATGAATGTTATGGTCAGCAGGGAAATTTTACAGATATGGGGTATTTTTGGAAAAAATTGATGGGTTTTTTGAATTTCTTTGTTAGGAGTAGCTGTTGTGATCCTGTTTGTTTTGAGGATTGGGATAATATGGAGATGTTGAATTGTTTGACTGTTCTTATGGGAGGTTTGTATTGGGGGTTTTTTCGGAATGATAGGTTCAAAGGAATTGACGGGTTTCAAGGAATTGACGGATTAATTCACTGGTTTAAGAGCTTGCTCTTGAATTTTGTGATATGTACCTTTGGGATTTTTTGTTTGGATATGATCTTAATTGAGATTATTCAAATGGAAAATCCTAGACATGTGATTGATGCCATGTCAAGTATGCAACTGGGTTTGATAATATGGTGGTATTGTGTAGTCCAGTGTGGGTTTTTTTATGTGTGCAGAAAAGGAGTTACGAAGCTGATTATGAAGCTGTTTGTAGTGAATTTGGATAGTACGAATGTTGATTGCAGGAAGGCCATTATGTTGAGTCACATTTGGAGGATGAAGGATAAAAGAGAGTACAATAAAGGAGGGATACAAGGGCTGAAAGTTGACAGAAGTTGCTGGAATGAGTTCTTGATGCTTTTGCAGTGGATTTTGGGTTATATTTTTTGTATTTTTTGGTACTTTAATTTTGTATGTAGGATGTTTGGGTTTGATCTTTTATGGGGTTATTTGTTATGTTTTCACTTTTGGACTGTGGGTTTTTTTAAGGGCCTTACCCCTTGCTTTGGTCTTAATGGTGATTGGTGGGGTGGTTTTTGCAATGGGGTGAAGTTACCTTTTTTCCCACTTCTAATAAGTCCTTGGTATAAGCATATAAACATTAAGGTTTTTTGGGACTTTTGGAGCTTAGTAGACATGTTTAAAAAGTGGATGGGGAGTTGGTTATGGATAGGTTGGTTTGGTTAGGGGTTTGTTTGTTTTTTATTTTTTATGTATTTGTATTCTTTTATTCTTTTTAATAAATTTTGCTGAGCTTTGGCTCTTTTCAAAAAAAAAAAAAAAAAAAAAAAAAAAAAAAAAAAAAAAAAAAACATTTCTAGGAACAAGTCTAGGCTTCAATACTTGGATCAAGGGAGGTTTATGGCATTAAATGGAACCATTTGATGGAGTTTACGGCCATAGAACTCTTTGGGCCGTAAACTCCCTCACACATGAGGTTCTAAGAATTTTAACTAGCCCAAAACTCATCTAGGTACTTGCCCTAAAAGTCTCTTGGCCTAAGGAAGTGTCTAGGGTGTCCTTTGACCCCTTTAAAGGAGTTTACGGCCCAAGAAATACTCTTGGCCGTAAACTCTTCAACACTTGAGCTTTTCATGATTTTTCTAGGTCCTAAACACATTAAGGTACTAGCCAAAAATGAAGACTAAGCCTTAGGAAGAGTTTGAAGTGGTTTTGGCACTTAATCTTGGAGTTTACGGCCTAAGGAGCATCTTGGCCGTAAACTCCCTTCCAATGTTGGTTTCTAATTGTTTTGTGGGTCTAAATCATGAGTTTAAGGCTTCTAGGTTCTTGTTCTAAGGCTAAAGGAACACTAGGCACTCATTTGTGCCCTTTACTTGGAGTTTACGGCCCAAGAGGTTGTTCCTTGGCCGTAAACTCCTCAAACTACTTGCTTTTGATTTGTTTCTAGCCTCTAATGATCATACACTAAGTCCTTAGTTAGATGCCTAACACGGAAATGGGACTAGGTGGCCTTTAGGCTTGATTTTGGAGTTTACTCCCCAAGAACGTTCTTGGGCGGTAAACTCCCGGATCTTGTGTTTTGGACATGTAAACAATGTTATAAAGCATATAACAAGTATTAAAACACATTTAGGGAAGTAGACTCACAATCTGGGATGAAAACCCGAAGATCCGTGAGAGAGTATTTGGCTTTTCTCTAAATGGAAATCAAATAATGAACCAATTTGGTTCAGAATTCTATTTATAGTCCAGAGATTTTTGGCAGAAAATATTTCTATTCTCGGAATGGATTCTAATGACCTAGAGTAATGGAATTACAGTGTTGCACAAAATCCTAGTGCACCCACTCTCCTAATAACTCCTTAGGTGTAAAACCCTAAAACTGCCAAACTTATTCCAAAAGTTTGAATTTTCACTGAAACTGCTCTACTTCCATTGGATTGATGTGGTTTGATTTGAATGGAAAATTTCGGGTTGTCACAGTTAAGGGGTATGAACTCACCTGCAGTATGTGACTGGAATTAAACGGGCTGTTATCGTACGGAAGGATCTGACAAGTGCTTGGTGTCAAGTGAAGACTTAGACACACACAATGATCCTAATTACATATGAAACATATGTATATAAATAATTAGTGATTATAACACTAATTATACAAGTAATAACATTTAAGCGCGAGGACAACACTTTTGGTCAAGTGCTAGGAGGCTAATGGGTTGCAACAAAGAAGTGCAATGCCCCTAATGAAAGTTTAAGGTCAAAAGACCATATTCATTAGAGTTTACGGCCCAGGGGAGTAAGCTCCTGGCCGTAAACTCTCAAACAAGTCATGAAATGGAGTTTAAAAGTACTACAACCTTAGAGGGGAATTGTTTCAAGGCTATACAAGTGTTTGGGCACCACACTGACTCCTTTGGGGAGTTTACGGCCCAAAGACCCTTCTCCCTTGGAGTTTACGGCCGTAAACTCCCTTGGGAGGGTTCTTATTGGCCTTTCAAGTCTCTAACATTTCTAGGAACAAGTCTAGGCTTCAATACTTGGATCAAGGGAGGTTTATGGCATTAAATGGAACCATTTGATGGAGTTTACGGCCATAGAACTCTTTGGGCCGTAAACTCCCTCACACATGAGGTTCTAAGAATTTTAACTAGCCCAAAACTCATCTAGGTACTTGCCCTAAAAGTCTCTTGGCCTAAGGAAGTGTCTAGGGTGTCCTTTGACCCCTTTAAAGGAGTTTACGGCCCAAGAAATACTCTTGGCCGTAAACTCTTCAACACTTGAGCTTTTCATGATTTTTCTAGGTCCTAAACACATTAAGGTACTAGCCAAAAATGAAGACTAAGCCTTAGGAAGAGTTTGAAGTGGTTTTGGCACTTAATCTTGGAGTTTACGGCCTAAGGAGCATCTTGGCCGTAAACTCCCTTCCAATGTTGGTTTCTAATTGTTTTGTGGGTCTAAATCATGAGTTTAAGGCTTCTAGGTTCTTGTTCTAAGGCTAAAGGAACACTAGGCACTCATTTGTGCCCTTTACTTGGAGTTTACGGCCCAAGAGGTTGTTCCTAGGCCGTAAACTCCTCAAACTACTTGCTTTTGATTTGTTTCTAGCCTCTAATGATCATACACTAAGTCCTTAGTTAGATGCCTAACACGGAAATGGGACTAGGTGGCCTTTAGGCTTGATTTTGGAGTTTACTCCCCAAGAACGTTCTTGGGCGGTAAACTCCCGGATCTTGTGTTTTGGACATGTAAACAATGTTATAAAGCATATAACAAGTATTAAAACACATTTAGGGAAGTAGACTCACAATCTGGGATGAAAACCCGAAGATCCGTGAGAGAGTATTTGGCTTTTCTCTAAATGGAAATCAAATAATGAACCAATTTGGTTCAGAATTCTATTTATAGTCCAGAGATTTTTGGCAGAAAATATTTCTATTCTCGGAATGGATTCTAATGACCTAGAGTAATGGAATTACAGTGTTGCACAAAATCCTAGTGCACCCACTCTCCTAATAACTCCTTAGGTGTAAAACCCTAAAACTGCCAAACTTATTCCAAAAGTTTGAATTTTCACTGAAACTGCTCTACTTCCATTGGATTGATGTGGTTTGATTTGAATGGAAAATTTCGGGTTGTCACAGTTAAGGGGTATGAACTCACCTGCAGTATGTGACTGGAATTAAACGGGCTGTTATCGTACGGAAGGATCAGACAAGTGCTTGGTGTCAAGTGAAGACTTAGACACACACAATGATCCTAATTACATATGAAACATATGTATATAAATAATTAGTGATTATAACACTAATTATACAAGTAATAACATTTAAGCGCGAGGACAACACTTTTGGTCAAGTGCTAGGAGGCTAATGGGTTGCAACAAAGAAGTGCAATGCCCCTAATGAAAGTTTAAGGTCAAAAGACCATATTCATTAGAGTTTACGGCCCAGGGGAGTAAGCTCCTGGCCGTAAACTCTCAAACAAGTCATGAAATGGAGTTTAAAAGTACTACAACCTTAGAGGGGAATTGTTTCAAGGCTATACAAGTGTTTGGGCACCACACTGACTCCTTTGGGGAGTTTACGGCCCAAAGACCCTTCTCCCTTGGAGTTTACGGCCGTAAACTCCCTTGGGAGGGTTCTTATTGGCCTTTCAAGTCTCTAACATTTCTAGGAACAAGTCTAGGCTTCAATACTTGGATCAAGGGAGGTTTATGGCATTAAATGGAACCATTTGATGGAGTTTACGGCCATAGAACTCTTTGGGCCGTAAACTCCCTCACACATGAGGTTCTAAGAATTTTAACTAGCCCAAAACTCATCTAGGTACTTGCCCTAAAAGTCTCTTGGCCTAAGGAAGTGTCTAGGGTGTCCTTTGACCCCTTTAAAGGAGTTTACGGCCCAAGAAATACTCTTGGCCGTAAACTCTTCAACACTTGAGCTTTTCATGATTTTTCTAGGTCCTAAACACATTAAGGTACTAGCCAAAAATGAAGACTAAGCCTTAGGAAGAGTTTGAAGTGGTTTTGGCACTTAATCTTGGAGTTTACGGCCTAAGGAGCATCTTGGCCGTAAACTCCCTTCCAATGTTGGTTTCTAATTGTTTTGTGGGTCTAAATCATGAGTTTAAGGCTTCTAGGTTCTTGTTCTAAGGCTAAAGGAACACTAGGCACTCATTTGTGCCCTTTACTTGGAGTTTACGGCCCAAGAGGTTGTTCCTTGGCCGTAAACTCCTCAAACTACTTGCTTTTGATTTGTTTCTAGCCTCTAATGATCATACACTAAGTCCTTAGTTAGATGCCTAACACGGAAATGGGACTAGGTGGCCTTTAGGCTTGATTTTGGAGTTTACTCCCCAAGAACGTTCTTGGGCGGTAAACTCCCGGATCTTGTGTTTTGGACATGTAAACAATGTTATAAAGCATATAACAAGTATTAAAACACATTTAGGGAAGTAGACTCACAATCTGGGATGAAAACCCGAAGATCCGTGAGAGAGTATTTGACTTTTCTCTAAATGGAAATCAAATAATGAACCAATTTGGTTCAGAATTCTATTTATAGTCCAGAGATTTTTGGCAGAAAATATTTCTATTCTCGGAATGGATTCTAATGACCTAGAGTAATGGAATTACAGTGTTGCACAAAATCCTAGTGCACCCACTCTCCTAATAACTCCTTAGGTGTAAAACCCTAAAACTGCCAAACTTATTCCAAAAGTTTGAATTTTCACTGAAACTGCTCTACTTCCATTGGATTGATGTGGTTTGATTTGAATGGAAAATTTCGGGTTGTCACAGTTAAGGGGTATGAACTCACCTGCAGTATGTGACTGGAATTGAACGGGCTGTTATCGTACGGAAGGATCTGACAAGTGCTTGGTGTCAAGTGAAGACTTAGACACACACAATGATCCTAATTACATATGAAACATATGTATATAAATAATTAGTGATTATAACACTAATTATACAAGTAATAACATTTAAGCGCGAGGACAACACTTTTGGTCAAGTGCTAGGAGGCTAATGGGTTGCAACAAAGAAGTGCAATGCCCCTAATGAATGTTTAAGGTCAAAAGACCATATTCATTAGAGTTTACGGCCCAGGGGAGTAAGCTCCTGGCCGTAAACTCTCAAACAAGTCATGAAATGGAGTTTAAAAGTACTACAACCTTAGAGGGGAATTGTTTCAAGGCTATACAAGTGTTTGGGCACCACACTGACTCCTTTGGGGAGTTTACGGCCCAAAGACCCTTCTCCCTTGGAGTTTACGGCCGTAAACTCCCTTGGGAGGGTTCTTATTGGCCTTTCAAGTCTCTAACATTTCTAGGAACAAGTCTAGGCTTCAATACTTGGATCAACGGAGGTTTATGGCATTAAATGGAACCATTTGATGGAGTTTACGGCCATAGAACTCTTTGGGCCGTAAACTCCCTCACACATGAGGTTCTAAGAATTTTAACTAGCCCAAAACTCATCTAGGTACTTGCCCTAAAAGTCTCTTGGCCTAAGGAAGTGTCTAGGGTGTCCTTTGACCCCTTTAAAGGAGTTTACGGCCCAAGAAATACTCTTGGCCGTAAACTCTTCAACACTTGAGCTTTTCATGATTTTTCTAGGTCCTAAACACATTAAGGTACTAGCCAAAAATGAAGACTAAGCCTTAGGAAGAGTTTGAAGTGGTTTTGGCACTTAATCTTGGAGTTTACGGCCTAAGGAGCATCTTGGCCGTAAACTCCCTTCCAATGTTGGTTTCTAATTGTTTTGTGGGTCTAAATCATGAGTTTAAGGCTTCTAGGTTCTTGTTCTAAGGCTAAAGGAACACTAGGCACTCATTTGTGCCCTTTATCTGGAGTTTACGGCCCAAGAGGTTGTTCCTTGGCCGTAAACTCCTCAAACTACTTGCTTTTGATTTGTTTCTAGCCTCTAATGATCATACACTAAGTCCTTAGTTAGATGCCTAACACGGAAATGGGACTAGGTGGCCTTTAGGCTTGATTTTGGAGTTTACTCCCCAAGAACGTTCTTGGGCGGTAAACTCCCGGATCTTGTGTTTTGGACATGTAAACAATGTTATAAAGCATATAACAAGTATTAAAACACATTTAGGGAAGTAGACTCACAATCTGGGATGAAAACCCGAAGATCCGTGAGAGAGTATTTGGCTTTTCTCTAAATGGAAATCAAATAATGAACCAATTTGGTTCAGAATTCTATTTATAGTCCAGAGATTTTTGGCAGAAAATATTTCTATTCTCGGAATGGATTCTAATGACCTAGAGTAATGGAATTACAGTGTTGCACAAAATCCTAGTGCACCCACTCTCCTAATAACTCCTTAGGTGTAAAACCCTAAAACTGCCAAACTTATTCCAAAAGTTTGAATTGTCACTGAAACTGCTCTACTTCCATTGGATTGATGTGGTTTGATTTGAATGGAAAATTTCGGGTTGTCACAGTTAAGGGGTATCAACTCACTTGCAGTATGTGACTAGAATTGAACGGGCTGTTATCGTACGAAAGGATCAGACAAGTGCTTGGTGTCAAGTGAAGACTTAGACACACACAATGATCCTAATTACATATGAAACATATGTATATAAATAATTAGTGATTATAACACTAATTATACAAGTAATAACATTTAAGCGCGAGGACAACAATTTTTGGTCAAGTGCTAGGAGGCTAATGGGTTGCAACAAAGAAGTGCAATGCCCCTAATGAAAGTTTAAGGTCAAAAGACCATATTCATTAGAGTTTACGGCCCAGGGGAGTAAGCTCCTGGCCGTAAACTCTCAAACAAGTCATGAAATGGAGTTTAGAAGTACTACAACCTTAGAGGGGAATTGTTTCAAGGCTATACAAGTGTTTGGGCACCACACTGACTCCTTTGGGGAGTTTACGGCCCAAAGACCCTTCTCCCTTGGAGTTTACGGCCGTAAACTCCCTTGGGAGGGTTCTTATTGGCCTTTCAAGTCTCTAACATTTCTAGGAACAAGTCTAGGCTTCAATACTTGGATCAAGGGAGGTTTATGGCATTAAATGGAACCATTTGATGGAGTTTACGGCCATAGAACTCTTTGGGCCGTAAACTCCCTCACACATGAGGTTCTAAGAATTTTAACTAGCCCAAAACTCATCTAGGTACTTGCCCTAAAAGTCTCTTGGCCTAAGGAAGTGTCTAGGGTGTCCTTTGACCCCTTTAAAGGAGTTTACGGCCCAAGAAATACTCTTGGCCGTAAACTCTTCAACACTTGAGCTTTTCATGATTTTTCTAGGTCCTAAACACATTAAGGTACTAGCCAAAAATGAAGACTAAGCCTTAGGAAGAGTTTGAATTGGTTTTGGCACTTAATCTTGGAGTTTACGGCCTAAGGAGCATCTTGGCCGTAAACTCCCTTCCAATGTTGGTTTCTAATTGTTTTGTGGGTCTAAATCATGAGTTTAAGGCTTCTAGGTTCTTGTTCTAAGGCTAAAGGAACACTAGGCACTCATTTGTGCCCTTTACTTGGAGTTTACGGCCCAAGAGGTTGTTCCTTGGCTGTAAACTCCTCAAACTACTTGCTTTTGATTTGTTTCTAGCCTCTAATGATCATACACTAAGTCCTTAGTTAGATGCCTAACACGGAAATGAGACTAGGTGGCCTTTAGGCTTGATTTTGGAGTTTACTCCCCAAGAACGTTCTTGGGCGGTAAACTCCCGGATCTTGTGTTTTGGACATGTAAACAATGTTATAAAGCATATAACAAGTATTAAAACACATTTAGGGAAGTAGACTCACAATCTGGGATGAAAACCCGAAGATTCGTGAGAGAGTATTTGGCTTTTCTCTAAATGGAAATCAAATAATGAACCAATTTGGTTCAGAATTCTATTTATAGTCCAGAGATTTTTGGCAGAAAATATTTCTATTCTCGGAATGGATTCTAATGACCTAGAGTAATGGAATTACAGTGTTGCACAAAATCCTAGTGCACCCACTCTCCTAATAACTCCTTAGGTGTAAAACCCTAAAACTGCCAAACTTATTCCAAAAGTTTGAATTTTCACTGAAACTGCTCTACTTCCATTGGATTGATGTGGTTTGATTTGAATGGAAAATTTCGGGTTGTCACAGTTAAGGGGTATGAACTCACCTGCAGTATGTGACTGGAATTGAACGGGCTGTTATCGTACGGAAGGATCAGACAAGTGCTTGGTGTCAAGTGAAGACTTAGACACACACAATGATCCTAATTACATATGAAACATATGTATATAAATAATTAGTGATTATAACACTAATTATACAAGTAATAACATTTAAGCGCGAGGACAACACTTTTGGTCAAGTGCTAGGAGGCTAATGGGTTGCAACAAAGAAGTGCAATGCCCCTAATGAAAGTTTAAGGTCAAAAGACCATATTCATTAGAGTTTACGGCCCAGGGTTGTAAGCTCCTGGCCGTAAACTCTCAAACAAGTCATGAAATGGAGTTTAGAAGTACTACAACCTTAGAGGGGAATTGTTTCAAGGCTATACAAGTGTTTGGGCACCACACTGACTCCTTTGGGGAGTTTACGGCCCAAAGACCCTTCTCCCTTGGAGTTTACGGCCGTAAACTCCCTTGGGAGGGTTCTTATTGGCCTTTCAAGTCTCTAACATTTCTAGGAACAAGTCTAGGCTTCAATACTTGGATCAAGGGAGGTTTATGGCATTAAATGGAACCATTTGATGGAGTTTACGGCCATAGAACTCTTTGGGCCGTAAACTCCCTCACACATGAGGTTCTAAGAATTTTAACTAGCCCAAAACTAATCTAGGTACTTGCCCTAAAAGTCTCTTGGCCTAAGGAAGTGTCTAGGGTGTCCTTTGACCCCTTTAAAGGAGTTTACGGCCCAAGAAATACTCTTGGCCGTAAACTCTTCAACACTTGAGCTTTTCATGATTTTTCTAGGTCCTAAACACATTAAGGTACTAGCCAAAAATGAAGACTAAGCCTTAGGAAGAGTTTGAAGTGGTTTTGGCACTTAATCTTGGAGTTTACGGCCTAAGGAGCATCTTGGCCGTAAACTCCCTTCCAATGTTGGTTTCTAATTGTTTTGTGGGTCTAAATCATGAGTTTAAGGCTTCTAGGTTCTTGTTCTAAGGCTAAAGGAACACTAGGCACTCATTTGTGCCCTTTACTTGGAGTTTACGGCCCAAGAGGTTGTTCCTTGGCCGTAAACTCCTCAAACTACTTGCTTTTGATTTGTTTCTAGCCTCTAATGATCATACACTAAGTCCTTAGTTAGATGCCTAACACGGAAATGGGACTAGGTGGCCTTTAGGCTTGATTTTGGAGTTTACTCCCCAAGAACGTTCTTGGGCGGTAAACTCCCGGATCTTGTGTTTTGGACATGTAAACAATGTTATAAAGCATATAACAAGTATTAAAACACATTTAGGGAAGTAGACTCACAATCTGGGATGAAAACCCGAAGATCCGTGAGAGAGTATTTGGCTTTTCTCTAAATGGAAATCAAATAATGAACCAATTTGGTTCAGAATTCTATTTATAGTCCAGAGATTTTTGGCAGAAAATATTTCTATTCTCGGAATGGATTCTAATGACCTAGAGTAATGGAATTACAGTGTTGCACAAAATCCTAGTGCACCCACTCTCCTAATAACTCCTTAGGTGTAAAACCCTAAAACTGCCAAACTTATTCCAAAAGTTTGAATTTTCACTGAAACTGCTCTACTTCCATTGGATTGATGTGGTTTGATTTGAATGGAAAATTTCGGGTTGTCACAGTTAAGGGGTATGAACTCACCTGCAGTATGTGACTGGAATTAAACGGGCTGTTATCGTACGGAAGGATCTGACAAGTGCTTGGTGTCAAGTGAAGACTTAGACACACACAATGATCCTAATTACATATGAAACATATGTATATAAATAATTAGTGATTATAACACTAATTATACAAGTAATAACATTTAAGCGCGAGGACAACACTTTTGGTCAAGTGCTAGGAGGCTAATGGGTTGCAACAAAGAAGTGCAATGCCCCTAATGAAAGTTTAAGGTCAAAAGACCATATTCATTAGAGTTTACGGCCCAGGGGAGTAAGCTCCTGGCCGTAAACTCTCAAACAAGTCATGAAATGGAGTTTAAAAGTACTACAACCTTAGAGGGGAATTGTTTCAAGGCTATACAAGTGTTTGGGCACCACACTGACTCCTTTGGGGAGTTTACGGCCCAAAGACCCTTCTCCCTTGGAGTTTACGGCCGTAAACTCCCTTGGGAGGGTTCTTATTGGCCTTTCAAGTCTCTAACATTTCTAGGAACAAGTCTAGGCTTCAATACTTGGATCAAGGGAGGTTTATGGCATTAAATGGAACCATTTGATGGAGTTTACGGCCATAGAACTCTTTGGGCCGTAAACTCCCTCACACATGAGGTTCTAAGAATTTTAACTAGCCCAAAACTCATCTAGGTACTTGCCCTAAAAGTCTCTTGGCCTAAGGAAGTGTCTAGGGTGTCCTTTGACCCCTTTAAAGGAGTTTACGGCCCAAGAAATACTCTTGGCCGTAAACTCTTCAACACTTGAGCTTTTCATGATTTTTCTAGGTCCTAAACACATTAAGGTACTAGCCAAAAATGAAGACTAAGCCTTAGGAAGAGTTTGAAGTGGTTTTGGCACTTAATCTTGGAGTTTACGGCCTAAGGAGCATCTTGGCCGTAAACTCCCTTCCAATGTTGGTTTCTAATTGTTTTGTGGGTCTAAATCATGAGTTTAAGGCTTCTAGGTTCTTGTTCTAAGGCTAAAGGAACACTAGGCACTCATTTGTGCCCTTTACTTGGAGTTTACGGCCCAAGAGGTTGTTCCTAGGCCGTAAACTCCTCAAACTACTTGCTTTTGATTTGTTTCTAGCCTCTAATGATCATACACTAAGTCCTTAGTTAGATGCCTAACACGGAAATGGGACTAGGTGGCCTTTAGGCTTGATTTTGGAGTTTACTCCCCAAGAACGTTCTTGGGCGGTAAACTCCCGGATCTTGTGTTTTGGACATGTAAACAATGTTATAAAGCATATAACAAGTATTAAAACACATTTAGGGAAGTAGACTCACAATCTGGGATGAAAACCCGAAGATCCGTGAGAGAGTATTTGGCTTTTCTCTAAATGGAAATCAAATAATGAACCAATTTGGTTCAGAATTCTATTTATAGTCCAGAGATTTTTGGCAGAAAATATTTCTATTCTCGGAATGGATTCTAATGACCTAGAGTAATGGAATTACAGTGTTGCACAAAATCCTAGTGCACCCACTCTCCTAATAACTCCTTAGGTGTAAAACCCTAAAACTGCCAAACTTATTCCAAAAGTTTGAATTTTCACTGAAACTGCTCTACTTCCATTGGATTGATGTGGTTTGATTTGAATGGAAAATTTCGGGTTGTCACAGTTAAGGGGTATGAACTCACCTGCAGTATGTGACTGGAATTGAACGGGCTGTTATCGTACGGAAGGATCAGACAAGTGCTTGGTGTCAAGTGAAGACTTAGACACACACAATGATCCTAATTACATATGAAACATATGTATATAAATAATTAGTGATTATAACACTAATTATACAAGTAATAACATTTAAGCGCGAGGACAACACTTTTGGTCAAGTGCTAGGAGGCTAATGGGTTGCAACAAAGAAGTGCAATGCCCCTAATGAAAGTTTAAGGTCAAAAGACCATATTCATTAGAGTTTACGGCCCAGGGTTGTAAGCTCCTGGCCGTAAACTCTCAAACAAGTCATGAAATGGAGTTTAGAAGTACTACAACCTTAGAGGGGAATTGTTTCAAGGCTATACAAGTGTTTGGGCACCACACTGACTCCTTTGGGGAGTTTACGGCCCAAAGACCCTTCTCCCTTGGAGTTTACGGCCGTAAACTCCCTTGGGAGGGTTCTTATTGGCCTTTCAAGTCTCTAACATTTCTAGGAACAAGTCTAGGCTTCAATACTTGGATCAAGGGAGGTTTATGGCATTAAATGGAACCATTTGATGGAGTTTACGGCCATAGAACTCTTTGGGCCGTAAACTCCCTCACACATGAGGTTCTAAGAATTTTAACTAGCCCAAAACTAATCTAGGTACTTGCCCTAAAAGTCTCTTGGCCTAAGGAAGTGTCTAGGGTGTCCTTTGACCCCTTTAAAGGAGTTTACGGCCCAAGAAATACTCTTGGCCGTAAACTCTTCAACACTTGAGCTTTTCATGATTTTTCTAGGTCCTAAACACATTAAGGTACTAGCCAAAAATGAAGACTAAGCCTTAGGAAGAGTTTGAAGTGGTTTTGGCACTTAATCTTGGAGTTTACGGCCTAAGGAGCATCTTGGCCGTAAACTCCCTTCCAATGTTGGTTTCTAATTGTTTTGTGGGTCTAAATCATGAGTTTAAGGCTTCTAGGTTCTTGTTCTAAGGCTAAAGGAACACTAGGCACTCATTTGTGCCCTTTACTTGGAGTTTACGGCCCAAGAGGTTGTTCCTTGGCCGTAAACTCCTCAAACTACTTGCTTTTGATTTGTTTCTAGCCTCTAATGATCATACACTAAGTCCTTAGTTAGATGCCTAACACGGAAATGGGACTAGGTGGCCTTTAGGCTTGATTTTGGAGTTTACTCCCCAAGAACGTTCTTGGGCGGTAAACTCCCGGATCTTGTGTTTTGGACATGTAAACAATGTTATAAAGCATATAACAAGTATTAAAACACATTTAGGGAAGTAGACTCACAATCTGGGATGAAAACCCGAAGATCCGTGAGAGAGTATTTGGCTTTTCTCTAAATGGAAATCAAATAATGAACCAATTTGGTTCAGAATTCTATTTATAGTCCAGAGATTTTTGGCAGAAAATATTTCTATTCTCGGAATGGATTCTAATGACCTAGAGTAATGGAATTACAGTGTTGCACAAAATCCTAGTGCACCCACTCTCCTAATAACTCCTTAGGTGTAAAACCCTAAAACTGCCAAACTTATTCCAAAAGTTTGAATTTTCACTGAAACTGCTCTACTTCCATTGGATTGATGTGGTTTGATTTGAATGGAAAATTTCGGGTTGTCACAGTTAAGGGGTATGAACTCACCTGCAGTATGTGACTGGAATTGAACGGGCTGTTATCGTACGGAAGGATCAGACAAGTGCTTGGTGTCAAGTGAAGACTTAGACACACACAATGATCCTAATTACATATGAAACATATGTATATAAATAATTAGTGATTATAACACTAATTATACAAGTAATAACATTTAAGCGCGAGGACAACACTTTTGGTCAAGTGCTAGGAGGCTAATGGGTTGCAACAAAGAAGTGCAATGCCCCTAATGAAAGTTTAAGGTCAAAAGACCATATTCATTAGAGTTTACGGCCCAGGGTTGTAAGCTCCTGGCCGTAAACTCTCAAACAAGTCATGAAATGGAGTTTAGAAGTACTACAACCTTAGAGGGGAATTGTTTCAAGGCTATACAAGTGTTTGGGCACCACACTGACTCCTTTGGGGAGTTTACGGCCCAAAGACCCTTCTCCCTTGGAGTTTACGGCCGTAAACTCCCTTGGGAGGGTTCTTATTGGCCTTTCAAGTCTCTAACATTTCTAGGAACAAGTCTAGGCTTCAATACTTGGATCAAGGGAGGTTTATGGCATTAAATGGAACCATTTGATGGAGTTTACGGCCATAGAACTCTTTGGGCCGTAAACTCCCTCACACATGAGGTTCTAAGAATTTTAACTAGCCCAAAACTAATCTAGGTACTTGCCCTAAAAGTCTCTTGGCCTAAGGAAGTGTCTAGGGTGTCCTTTGACCCCTTTAAAGGAGTTTACGGCCCAAGAAATACTCTTGGCCGTAAACTCTTCAACACTTGAGCTTTTCATGATTTTTCTAGGTCCTAAACACATTAAGGTACTAGCCAAAAATGAAGACTAAGCCTTAGGAAGAGTTTGAAGTGGTTTTGGCACTTAATCTTGGAGTTTACGGCCTAAGGAGCATCTTGGCCGTAAACTCCCTTCCAATGTTGGTTTCTAATTGTTTTGTGGGTCTAAATCATGAGTTTAAGGCTTCTAGGTTCTTGTTCTAAGGCTAAAGGAACACTAGGCACTCATTTGTGCCCTTTACTTGGAGTTTACGGCCCAAGAGGTTGTTCCTTGGCCGTAAACTCCTCAAACTACTTGCTTTTGATTTGTTTCTAGCCTCTAATGATCATACACTAAGTCCTTAGTTAGATGCCTAACACGGAAATGGGACTAGGTGGCCTTTAGGCTTGATTTTGGAGTTTACTCCCCAAGAACGTTCTTGGGCGGTAAACTCCCGGATCTTGTGTTTTGGACATGTAAACAATGTTATAAAGCATATAACAAGTATTAAAACACATTTAGGGAAGTAGACTCACAATCTGGGATGAAAACCCGAAGATCCGTGAGAGAGTATTTGGCTTTTCTCTAAATGGAAATCAAATAATGAACCAATTTGGTTCAGAATTCTATTTATAGTCCAGAGATTTTTGGCAGAAAATATTTCTATTCTCGGAATGGATTCTAATGACCTAGAGTAATGGAATTACAGTGTTGCACAAAATCCTAGTGCACCCACTCTCCTAATAACTCCTTAGGTGTAAAACCCTAAAACTGCCAAACTTATTCCAAAAGTTTGAATTTTCACTGAAACTGCTCTACTTCCATTGGATTGATGTGGTTTGATTTGAATGGAAAATTTCGGGTTGTCACAGTTAAGGGGTATGAACTCACCTGCAGTATGTGACTGGAATTGAACGGGCTGTTATCGTACGGAAGGATCAGACAAGTGCTTGGTGTCAAGTGAAGACTTAGACACACACAATGATCCTAATTACATATGAAACATATGTATATAAATAATTAGTGATTATAACACTAATTATACAAGTAATAACATTTAAGCGCGAGGACAACACTTTTGGTCAAGTGCTAGGAGGCTAATGGGTTGCAACAAAGAAGTGCAATGCCCCTAATGAAAGTTTAAGGTCAAAAGACCATATTCATTAGAGTTTACGGCCCAGGGTTGTAAGCTCCTGGCCGTAAACTCTCAAACAAGTCATGAAATGGAGTTTAGAAGTACTACAACCTTAGAGGGGAATTGTTTCAAGGCTATACAAGTGTTTGGGCACCACACTGACTCCTTTGGGGAGTTTACGGCCCAAAGACCCTTCTCCCTTGGAGTTTACGGCCGTAAACTCCCTTGGGAGGGTTCTTATTGGCCTTTCAAGTCTCTAACATTTCTAGGAACAAGTCTAGGCTTCAATACTTGGATCAAGGGAGGTTTATGGCATTAAATGGAACCATTTGATGGAGTTTACGGCCATAGAACTCTTTGGGCCGTAAACTCCCTCACACATGAGGTTCTAAGAATTTTAACTAGCCCAAAACTCATCTAGGTACTTGCCCTAAAAGTCTCTTGGCCTAAGGAAGTGTCTAGGGTGTCCTTTGACCCCTTTAAAGGAGTTTACGGCCCAAGAAATACTCTTGGCCGTAAACTCTTCAACACTTGAGCTTTTCATGATTTTTCTAGGTCCTAAACACATTAAGGTACTAGCCAAAAATGAAGACTAAGCCTTAGGAAGAGTTTGAATTGGTTTTGGCACTTAATCTTGGAGTTTACGGCCTAAGGAGCATCTTGGCCGTAAACTCCCTTCCAATGTTGGTTTCTAATTGTTTTGTGGGTCTAAATCATGAGTTTAAGGCTTCTAGGTTCTTGTTCTAAGGCTAAAGGAACACTAGGCACTCATTTGTGCCCTTTACTTGGAGTTTACGGCCCAAGAGGTTGTTCCTTGGCTGTAAACTCCTCAAACTACTTGCTTTTGATTTGTTTCTAGCCTCTAATGATCATACACTAAGTCCTTAGTTAGATGCCTAACACGGAAATGAGACTAGGTGGCCTTTAGGCTTGATTTTGGAGTTTACTCCCCAAGAACGTTCTTGGGCGGTAAACTCCCGGATCTTGTGTTTTGGACATGTAAACAATGTTATAAAGCATATAACAAGTATTAAAACACATTTAGGGAAGTAGACTCACAATCTGGGATGAAAACCCGAAGATTCGTGAGAGAGTATTTGGCTTTTCTCTAAATGGAAATCAAATAATGAACCAATTTAGTTCAGAATTCTATTTATAGTCCAGAGATTTTTGGCAGAAAATATTTCTATTCTCGGAATGGATTCTAATGACCTAGAGTAATGGAATTACAGTGTTGCACAAAATCCTAGTGCACCCACTCTCCTAATAACTCCTTAGGTGTAAAACCCTAAAACTGCCAAACTTATTCCAAAAGTTTGAATTTTCACTGAAACTGCTCTACTTCCATTGGATTGATGTGGTTTGATTTGAATGGAAAATTTCGGGTTGTCACAGTTAAGGGGTATGAACTCACCTGCAGTATGTGACTGGAATTGAACGGGCTGTTATCGTACGGAAGGATCAGACAAGTGCTTGGTGTCAAGTGAAGACTTAGACACACACAATGATCCTAATTACATATGAAACATATGTATATAAATAATTAGTGATTATAACACTAATTATACAAGTAATAACGTTTAAGCGCGAGGACAACACTTTTGGTCAAGTGCTAGGAGGCTAATGGGTTGCAACAAAGAAGTGCAATGCCCCTAATGAAAGTTTAAGGTCAAAAGACCATATTCATTAGAGTTTACGGCCCAGGGTTGTAAGCTCCTGGCCGTAAACTCTCAAACAAGTCATGAAATGGAGTTTAGAAGTACTACAACCTTAGAGGGGAATTGTTTCAAGGCTATACAAGTGTTTGGGCACCACACTGACTCCTTTGGGGAGTTTACGGCCCAAAGACCCTTCTCCCTTGGAGTTTACGGCCGTAAACTCCCTTGGGAGGGTTCTTATTGGCCTTTCAAGTCTCTAACATTTCTAGGAACAAGTCTAGGCTTCAATACTTGGATCAAGGGAGGTTTATGGCATTAAATGGAACCATTTGATGGAGTTTACGGCCATAGAACTCTTTGGGCCGTAAACTCCCTCACACATGAGGTTCTAAGAATTTTAACTAGCCCAAAACTCATCTAGGTACTTGCCCTAAAAGTCTCTTGGCCTAAGGAAGTGTCTAGGGTGTCCTTTGACCCCTTTAAAGGAGTTTACGGCCCAAGAAATACTCTTGGCCGTAAACTCTTCAACACTTGAGCTTTTCATGATTTTTCTAGGTCCTAAACACATTAAGGTACTAGCCAAAAATGAAGACTAAGCCTTAGGAAGAGTTTGAAGTGGTTTTGGCACTTAATCTTGGAGTTTACGGCCTAAGGAGCATCTTGGCCGTAAACTCCCTTCCAATGTTGGTTTCTAAATTTTTTGTGGGTCTAAATCATGAGTTTAAGGCTTCTAGGTTCTTGTTCTAAGGCTAAAGGAACACTAGGCACTCATTTGTGCCCTTTACTTGGAGTTTACGGCCCAAGAGGTTGTTCCTTGGCCGTAAACTCCTCAAACTACTTGCTTTTGATTTGTTTCTAGCCTCTAATGATCATACACTAAGTCCTTAGTTAGATGCCTAACACGGAAATGGGACTAGGTGGCCTTTAGGCTTGATTTTGGAGTTTACTCCCCAAGAACGTTCTTGGGCGGTAAACTCCCGGATCTTGTGTTTTGGACATGTAAACAATGTTATAAAGCATATAACAAGTATTAAAACACATTTAGGGAAGTAGACTCACAATCTGGGATGAAAACCCGAAGATCCGTGAGAGAGTATTTGGCTTTTCTCTAAATGGAAATCAAATAATGAACCAATTTGGTTCAGAATTCTATTTATAGTCCAGAGATTTTTGGCAGAAAATATTTCTATTCTCGGAATGGATTCTAATGACCTAGAGTAATGGAATTACAGTGTTGCACAAAATCCTAGTGCACCCACTCTCCTAATAACTCCTTAGGTGTAAAACCCTAAAACTGCCAAACTTATTCCAAAAGTTTGAATTTTCACTGAAACTGCTCTACTTCCATTGGATTGATGTGGTTTGATTTGAATGGAAAATTTCGGGTTGTCACAGTTAAGGGGTATGAATTCACCTGCAGTATGTGACTGGAATTGAACGGGCTGTTATCGTACGGAAGGATCAGACAAGTGCTTGGTGTCAAGTGAAGACTTAGACACACACAATGATCCTAATTACATATGAAACATATGTATATAAATAATTAGTGATTATAACACTAATTATACAAGTAATAACATTTAAGCGCGAGGACAACACTTTTGGTCAAGTGCTAGGAGGCTAATGGGTTGCAACAAAGAAGTGCAATGCCCCTAATGAAAGTTTAAGGTCAAAAGACCATATTCATTAGAGTTTACGGCCCAGGGTTGTAAGCTCCTGGCCGTAAACTCTCAAACAAGTCATGAAATGGAGTTTAGAAGTACTACAACCTTAGAGGGGAATTGTTTCAAGGCTATACAAGTGTTTGGGCACCACACTGACTCCTTTGGGGAGTTTACGGCCCAAAGACCCTTCTCCCTTGGAGTTTACGGCCGTAAACTCCCTTGGGAGGGTTCTTATTGGCCTTTCAAGTCTCTAACATTTCTAGGAACAAGTCTAGGCTTCAATACTTGGATCAACGGAGGTTTATGGCATTAAATGGAACCATTTGATGGAGTTTACGGCCATAGAACTCTTTGGGCCGTAAACTCCCTCACACATGAGGTTCTAAGAATTTTAACTAGCCCAAAACTCATCTAGGTACTTGCCCTAAAAGTCTCTTGGCCTAAGGAAGTGTCTAGGGTGTCCTTTGACCCCTTTAAAGGAGTTTACGGCCCAAGAAATACTCTTGGCCGTAAACTCTTCAACACTTGAGCTTTTCATGATTTTTCTAGGTCCTAAACACATTAAGGTACTAGCCAAAAATGAAGACTAAGCCTTAGGAAGAGTTTGAAGTGGTTTTGGCACTTAATCTTGGAGTTTACGGCCTAAGGAGCATCTTGGCCGTAAACTCCCTTCCAATGTTGGTTTCTAATTGTTTTGTGGGTCTAAATCATGAGTTTAAGGCTTCTAGGTTCTTGTTCTAAGGCTAAAGGAACACTAGGCACTCATTTGTGCCCTTTACTTGGAGTTTACGGCCCAAGAGGTTGTTCCTTGGCCGTAAACTCCTCAAACTACTTGCTTTTGATTTGTTTCTAGCCTCTAATGATCATACACTAAGTCCTTAGTTAGATGCCTAACACGGAAATGGGACTAGGTGGCCTTTAGGCTTGATTTTGGAGTTTACTCCCCAAGAACGTTCTTGGGCGGTAAACTCCCGGATCTTGTGTTTTGGACATGTAAACAATGTTATAAAGCATATAACAAGTATTAAAACACATTTAGGGAAGTAGACTCACAATCTGGGATGAAAACCCGAAGATCCGTGAGAGAGTATTTGGCTTTTCTCTAAATGGAAATCAAATAATGAACCAATTTGGTTCAGAATTCTATTTATAGTCCAGAGATTTTTGGCAGAAAATATTTCTATTCTCGGAATGGATTCTAATGACCTAGAGTAATGGAATTACAGTGTTGCACAAAATCCTAGTGCACCCACTCTCCTAATAACTCCTTAGGTGTAAAACCCTAAAACTGCCAAACTTATTCCAAAAGTTTGAATTTTCACTGAAACTGCTCTACTTCCATTGGATTGATGTGGTTTGATTTGAATGGAAAATTTCGGGTTGTCACAGTTAAGGGGTATGAACTCACCTGCAGTATGTGACTGGAATTGAACGGGCTGTTATCGTACGGAAGGATCTGACAAGTGCTTGGTGTCAAGTGAAGACTTAGACACACACAATGATCCTAATTACATATGAAACATATGTATATAAATAATTAGTGATTATAACACTAATTATACAAGTAATAACATTTAAGCGCGAGGACAACACTTTTGGTCAAGTGCTAGGAGGCTAATGGGTTGCAACAAAGAAGTGCAATGCCCCTAATGAAAGTTTAAGGTCAAAAGACCATATTCATTAGAGTTTACGGCCCAGGGTTGTAAGCTCCTGGCCGTAAACTCTCAAACAAGTCATGAAATGGAGTTTAGAAGTACTACAACCTTAGAGGGGAATTGTTTCAAGGCTATACAAGTGTTTGGGCACCACACTGACTCCTTTGGGGAGTTTACGGCCCAAAGACCCTTCTCCCTTGGAGTTTACGGCCGTAAACTCCCTTGGGAGGGTTCTTATTGGCCTTTCAAGTCTCTAACATTTCTAGGAACAAGTCTAGGCTTCAATACTTGGATCAAGGGAGGTTTATGGCATTAAATGGAACCATTTGATGGAGTTTACGGCCATAGAACTCTTTGGGCCGTAAACTCCCTCACACATGAGGTTCTAAGAATTTTAACTAGCCCAAAACTCATCTAGGTACTTGCCCTAAAAGTCTCTTGGCCTAAGGAAGTGTCTAGGGTGTCCTTTGACCCCTTTAAAGGAGTTTACGGCCCAAGAAATACTCTTGGCCATAAACTCTTCAACACTTGAGCTTTTCATGATTTTTCTAGGTCCTAAACACATTAAGGTACTAGCCAAAAATGAAGACTAAGCCTTAGGAAGAGTTTGAAGTGGTTTTGGCACTTAATCTTGGAGTTTACGGCCTAAGGAGCATCTTGGCCGTAAACTCCCTTCCAATGTTGGTTTCTAATTGTTTTGTGGGTCTAAATCATGAGTTTAAGGCTTCTAGGTTCTTGTTCTAAGGCTAAAGGAACACTAGGCACTCATTTGTGCCCTTTACTTGGAGTTTACGGCCCAAGAGGTTGTTCCTTGGCCGTAAACTCCTCAAACTACTTGCTTTTGATTTGTTTCTAGCCTCTAATGATCATACACTAAGTCCTTAGTTAGATGCCTAACACGGAAATGGGACTAGGTGGCCTTTAGGCTTGATTTTGGAGTTTACTCCCCAAGAACGTTCTTGGGCGGTAAACTCCCGGATCTTGTGTTTTGGACATGTAAACAATGTTATAAAGCATATAACAAGTATTAAAACACATTTAGGGAAGTAGACTCACAATCTGGGATGAAAACCCGAAGATCCGTGAGAGAGTATTTGGCTTTTCTCTAAATGGAAATCAAATAATGAACCAATTTGGTTCAGAATTCTATTTATAGTCCAGAGATTTTTGGCAGAAAATATTTCTATTCTCGGAATGGATTCTAATGACCTAGAGTAATGGAATTACAGTGTTGCACAAAATCCTAGTGCACCCACTCTCCTAATAACTCCTTAGGTGTAAAACCCTAAAACTGCCAAACTTATTCCAAAAGTTTGAATTTTCACTGAAACTGCTCTACTTCCATTGGATTGATGTGGTTTGATTTGAATGGAAAATTTCGGGTTGTCACAGTTAAGGGGTATGAACTCACCTGCAGTATGTGACTGGAATTGAACGGGCTGTTATCGTACGGAAGGATCTGACAAGTGCTTGGTGTCAAGTGAAGACTTAGACACACACAATGATCCTAATTACATATGAAACATATGTATATAAATAATTAGTGATTATAACACTAATTATACAAGTAATAACATTTAAGCGCGAGGACAACACTTTTGGTCAAGTGCTAGGAGGCTAATGGGTTGCAACAAAGAAGTGCAATGCCCCTAATGAAAGTTTAAGGTCAAAAGACCATATTCATTAGAGTTTACGGCCCAGGGGAGTAAGCTCCTGGCCGTAAACTCTCAAACAAGTCATGAAATGGAGTTTAAAAGTACTACAACCTTAGATGGGAATTGTTTAAAGGCTATACAAGTGTTTGGGCACCACACTGACTCCTTTGGGGAGTTTACGGCCCAAAGACCCTTCTCCCTTGGAGTTTACGGCCGTAAACTCCCTTGGGAGGGTTCTTATTGGCCTTTCAAGTCTCTAACATTTCTAGGAACAAGTCTAGGCTTCAATACTTGGATCAAGGGAGGTTTATGGCATTAAATGGAACCATTTGATGGAGTTTACGGCCATAGAACTCTTTGGGCCGTAAACTCCCTCACACATGAGGTTCTAAGAATTTTAACTAGCCCAAAACTCATCTAGGTACTTGCCCTAAAAGTCTCTTGGCCTAAGGAAGTGTCTAGGGTGTCCTTTGACCCCTTTAAAGGAGTTTACGGCCCAAGAAATACTCTTGGCCGTAAACTCTTCAACACTTGAGCTTTTCATGATTTTTCTAGGTCCTAAACACATTAAGGTACTAGCCAAAAATGAAGACTAAGCCTTAGGAAGAGTTTGAAGTGGTTTAGGCACTTAATCTTGGAGTTTACGGCCTAAGGAGCATCATGGCCGTAAACTCCCTTCCAATGTTGGTTTCTAATTGTTTTGTGGGTCTAAATCATGAGTTTAAGGCTTCTAGGTTCTTGTTCTAAGGCTAAAGGAACACTAGGCACTCATTTGTGCCCTTTACTTGGAGTTTACGGCCCAAGAGGTTGTTCCTTGGCCGTAAACTCCTCAAACTACTTGCTTTTGATTTGTTTCTAGCCTCTAATGATCATACACTAAGTCCTTAGTTAGATGCCTAACACGGAAATGGGACTAGGTGGCCTTTAGGCTTGATTTTGGAGTTTACTCCCCAAGAACGTTCTTGGGCGGTAAACTCCCGGATCTTGTGTTTTGGACATGTAAACAATGTTATAAAGCATATAACAAGTATTAAAACACATTTAGGGAAGTAGACTCACAATCTGGGATGAAAACCCGAAGATCCGTGAGAGAGTATTTGGCTTTTCTCTAAATGGAAATCAAATAATGAACCAATTTGGTTCAGAATTCTATTTATAGTCCAGAGATTTTTGGCAGAAAATATTTCTATTCTCGGAATGGATTCTAATGACCTAGAGTAATGGAATTACAGTGTTGCACAAAATCCTAGTGCACCCACTCTCCTAATAACTCCTTAGGTGTAAAACCCTAAAACTGCCAAACTTATTCCAAAAGTTTGAATTTTCACTGAAACTGCTCTACTTCCATTGGATTGATGTGGTTTGATTTGAATGGAAAATTTCGGGTTGTCACAGTTAAGGGGTATGAACTCACCTGCAGTATGTGACTGGAATTGAACGGGCTGTTATCGTACGGAAGGATCTGACAAGTGCTTGGTGTCAAGTGAAGACTTAGACACACACAATGATCCTAATTACATATGAAACATATGTATATAAATAATTAGTGATTATAACACTAATTATACAAGTAATAACATTTAAGCGCGAGGACAACACTTTTGGTCAAGTGCTAGGAGGCTAATGGGTTGCAACAAAGAAGTGCAATGCCCCTAATGAAAGTTTAAGGTCAAAAGACCATATTCATTAGAGTTTACGGCCCAGGGGAGTAAGCTCCTGGCCGTAAACTCTCAAACAAGTCATGAAATGGAGTTTAGAAGTACTACAACCTTAGATGGGAATTGTTTCAAGGCTATACAAGTGTTTGGGCACCACACTGACTCCTTTGGGGAGTTTACGGCCCAAAGACCCTTCTCCCTTGGAGTTTACGGCCGTAAACTCCCTTGGGAGGGTTCTTATTGGCCTTTCAAGTCTCTAACATTTCTAGGAACAAGTCTAGGCTTCAATACTTGGATCAAGGGAGGTTTATGGCATTAAATGGAACCATTTGATGGAGTTTACGGCCATAGAACTCTTTGGGCCGTAAACTCCCTCACACATGAGGTTCTAAGAATTTTAACTAGCCCAAAACTCATCTAGGTACTTGCCCTAAAAGTCTCTTGGCCTAAGGAAGTGTCTAGGGTGTCCTTTGACCCCTTTAAAGGAGTTTACGGCCCAAGAAATACTCTTGGCCGTAAACTCTTCAACACTTGAGCTTTTCATGATTTTTCTAGGTCCTAAACACATTAAGGTACTAGCCAAAAATGAAGACTAAGCCTTAGGAAGAGTTTGAAGTGGTTTTGGCACTTAATCTTGGAGTTTACGGCCTAAGGAGCATCTTGGCCGTAAACTCCCTTCCAATGTTGGTTTCTAATTGTTTTGTGGGTCTAAATCATGAGTTTAAGGCTTCTAGGTTCTTGTTCTAAGGCTAAAGGAACACTAGGCACTCATTTGTGCCCTTTACTTGGAGTTTACGGCCCAAGAGGTTGTTCCTTGGCCGTAAACTCCTCAAACTACTTGCTTTTGATTTGTTTCTAGCCTCTAATGATCATACACTAAGTCCTTAGTTAGATGCCTAACACGGAAATGAGACTAGGTGGCCTTTAGGCTTGATTTTGGAGTTTACTCCCCAAGAACGTTCTTGGGCGGTAAACTCCCGGATCTTGTGTTTTGGACATGTAAACAATGTTATAAAGCATATAACAAGTATTAAAACACATTTAGGGAAGTAGACTCACAATCTGGGATGAAAACCCGAAGATCCGTGAGAGAGTATTTGGCTTTTCTCTAAATGGAAATCAAATAATGAACCAATTTGGTTCAGAATTCTATTTATAGTCCAGAGATTTTTGGCAGAAAATATTTCTATTCTCGGAATGGATTCTAATGACCTAGAGTAATGGAATTACAGTGTTGCACAAAATCCTAGTGCACCCACTCTCCTAATAACTCCTTAGGTGTAA
This sequence comes from Lactuca sativa, assembly GCF_002870075.4. NCBI lineage: Eukaryota > Viridiplantae > Streptophyta > Magnoliopsida > Asterales > Asteraceae > Lactuca > Lactuca sativa. Next base: position 117,156,449 of record NC_056627.2, read on the forward strand.
AACCCTAAAACTGCCAAACTTATTCCAAAAGTTTGAATTTTCACTGAAACTGCTCTACTTCCATTGGATTGATGTGGTTTGATTTGAATGGAAAATTTCGGGTTGTCACAGTTAAGGGGTATCAACTCACTTGCAGTATGTGACTGGAATTGAACGGGCTGTTATCGTACGGAAGGATCAGACAAGTGCTTGGTGTCAAGTGAAGACTTAGACACACACAATGATCCTAATTACATATGAAACATATGTATATAAATAATTAGTGATTATAACACTAATTATACAAGTAATAACATTTAAGCGCGAGGACAACACTTTTGGTCAAGTGCTAGGAGGCTAATGGGTTGCAACAAAGAAGTGCAATGCCCCTAATGAAAGTTTAAGGTCAAAAGACCATATTCATTAGAGTTTACGGCCCAGGGGAGTAAGCTCCTGGCCGTAAACTCTCAAACAAGTCATGAAATGGAGTTTAAAAGTACTACAACCTTAGAGGGGAATTGTTTCAAGGCTATACAAGTGTTTGGGCACCACACTGACTCCTTTGGGGAGTTTACGGCCCAAAGACCCTTCTCCCTTGGAGTTTACGGCCGTAAACTCCCTTGGGAGGGTTCTTATTGGCCTTTCAAGTCTCTAACATTTCTAGGAACAAGTCTAGGCTTCAATACTTGGATCAAGGGAGGTTTATGGCATTAAATGGAACCATTTGATGGAGTTTAGGGCCATAGAACTCTTTGGGCCGTAAACTCCCTCACACATGAGGTTCTAAGAATTTTAACTAGCCCAAAACTCATCTAGGTACTTGCCCTAAAAGTCTCTTGGCCTAAGGAAGTGTCTAGGGTGTCCTTTGACCCCTTTAAAGGAGTTTACGGCCCAAGAAATACTCTTGGCCGTAAACTCTTCAACACTTGAGCTTTTCATGATTTTTCTAGGTCCTAAACACATTAAGGTACTAGCCAAAAATGAAGACTAAGCCTTAGGAAGAGTTTGAAGTGGTTTTGGCACTTAATCTTGGAGTTTACGGCCTAAGGAGCATCTTGGCCGTAAACTCCCTTCCAATGTTGGTTTCTAATTGTTTTGTGGGTCTAAATCATGAGTTTAAGGCTTCTAGGTTCTTGTTCTAAGGCTAAAGGAACACTAGGCACTCATTTGTGCCCTTTATCTGGAGTTTACGGCCCAAGAGGTTGTTCCTTGGCCGTAAACTCCTCAAACTACTTGCTTTTGATTTGTTTCTAGCCTCTAATGATCATACACTAAGTCCTTAGTTAGATGCCTAACACGGAAATGGGACTAGGTGGCCTTTAGGCTTGATTTTGGAGTTTACTCCCCAAGAACGTTCTTGGGCGGTAAACTCCCGGATCTTGTGTTTTGGACATGTAAACAATGTTATAAAGCATATAACAAGTATTAAAACACATTTAGGGAAGTAGACTCACAATCTGGGATGAAAACCCGAAGATCCGTGAGAGAGTATTTGGCTTTTCTCTAAATGGAAATCAAATAATGAACCAATTTGGTTCAGAATTCTATTTATAGTCCAGAGATTTTTGGCAGAAAATATTTCTATTCTCGGAATGGATTCTAATGACCTAGAGTAATGGAATTACAGTGTTGCACAAAATCCTAGTGCACCCACTCTCCTAATAACTCCTTAGGTGTAAAACCCTAAAACTGCCAAACTTATTCCAAAAGTTTGAATTTTCACTGAAACTGCTCTACTTCCATTGGATTGATGTGGTTTGATTTGAATGGAAAATTTCGGGTTGTCACAGTTAAGGGGTATGAACTCACCTGCAGTATGTGACTGGAATTGAACGGGCTGTTATCGTACGGAAGGATCAGACAAGTGCTTGGTGTCAAGTGAAGACTTAGACACACACAATGATCCTAATTACATATGAAACATATGTATATAAATAATTAGTGATTATAACACTAATTATACAAGTAATAACATTTAAGCGCGAGGACAACACTTTTGGTCAAGTGCTAGGAGGCTAATGGGTTGCAACAAAGAAGTGCAATGCCCCTAATGAATGTTTAAGGTCAAAAGACCATATTCATTAGAGTTTACGGCCCAGGGGAGTAAGCTCCTGGCCGTAAACTCTCAAACAAGTCATGAAATGGAGTTTAAAAGTACTACAACCTTAGAGGGGAATTGTTTCAAGGCTATACAAGTGTTTGGGCACCACACTGACTCCTTTGGGGAGTTTACGGCCCAAAGACCCTTCTCCCTTGGAGTTTACGGCCGTAAACTCCCTTGGGAGGGTTCTTATTGGCCTTTCAAGTCTCTAACATTTCTAGGAACAAGTCTAGGCTTCAATACTTGGATCAACGGAGGTTTATGGCATTAAATGGAACCATTTGATGGAGTTTACGGCCATAGAACTCTTTGGGCCGTAAACTCCCTCACACATGAGGTTCTAAGAATTTTAACTAGCCCAAAACTCATCTAGGTACTTGCCCTAAAAGTCTCTTGGCCTAAGGAAGTGTCTAGGGTGTCCTTTGACCCCTTTAAAGGAGTTTACGGCCCAAGAAATACTCTTGGCCGTAAACTCTTCAACACTTGAGCTTTTCATGATTTTTCTAGGTCCTAAACACATTAAGGTACTAGCCAAAAATGAAGACTAAGCCTTAGGAAGAGTTTGAAGTGGTTTTGGCACTTAATCTTGGAGTTTACGGCCTAAGGAGCATCTTGGCCGTAAACTCCCTTCCAATGTTGGTTTCTAATTGTTTTGTGGGTCTAAATCATGAGTTTAAGGCTTCTAGGTTCTTGTTCTAAGGCTAAAGGAACACTAGGCACTCATTTGTGCCCTTTATCTGGAGTTTACGGCCCAAGAGGTTGTTCCTTGGCCGTAAACTCCTCAAACTACTTGCTTTTGATTTGTTTCTAGCCTCTAATGATCATACACTAAGTCCTTAGTTAGATGCCTAACACGGAAATGGGACTAGGTGGCCTTTAGGCTTGATTTTGGAGTTTACTCCCCAAGAACGTTCTTGGGCGGTAAACTCCCGGATCTTGTGTTTTGGACATGTAAACAATGTTATAAAGCATATAACAAGTATTAAAACACATTTAGGGAAGTAGACTCACAATCTGGGATGAAAACCCGAAGATCCGTGAGAGAGTATTTGGCTTTTCTCTAAATGGAAATCAAATAATGAACCAATTTGGTTCAGAATTCTATTTATAGTCCAGAGATTTTTGGCAGAAAATATTTCTATTCTCGGAATGGATTCTAATGACCTAGAGTAATGGAATTACAGTGTTGCACAAAATCCTAGTGCACCCACTCTCCTAATAACTCCTTAGGTGTAAAACCCTAAAACTGCCAAACTTATTCCAAAAGTTTGAATTTTCACTGAAACTGCTCTACTTCCATTAGATTGATGTGGTTTGATTTGAATGGAAAATTTCGGGTTGTCCCAGTTAAGGGGTATGAACTCACCTGCAGTATGTGACTGGAATTGAACGGGCTATTATCGTACGGAAGGATCAGACAAGTGCTTGGTGTCAAGTGAAGACTTAGACACACACAATGATCCTAATTACATATGAAACATATGTATATAAATAATTAGTGATTATAACACTAATTATACAAGTAATAACATTTAAGCGCGAGGACAACACTTTTGGTCAAGTGCTAGGAGGCTAATGGGTTGCAACAAAGAAGTGCAATGCCCCTAATGAATGTTTAAGGTCAAAAGACCATTTTCATTAGAGTTTACGGCCCAGGGGAGTAAGCTCCTGGCCGTAAACTCTCAAACAAGTCATGAAATGGAGTTTAAAAGTACTACAACCTTAGAGGGGAATTGTTTCAAGGCTATACAAGTGTTTGGGCACCACACTGACTCCTTTGGGGAGTTTACGGCCCAAAGACCCTTCTCCCTTGGAGTTTACGGCCATAAACTCCCTTGGGAGGGTTCTTATTGGCCTTTCAAGTCTCTAACATTTCTAGGAACAAGTCTAGGCTTCAATACTTGGATCAAGGGAGGTTTATGGCATTAAATGGAACCATTTGATGGAGTTTACGGCCATAGAACTCTTTGGGCCGTAAACTCCCTCACACATGAGGTTCTAAGAATTTTAACTAGCCCAAAACTCATCTAGGTACTTGCCCTAAAAGTCTCTTGGCCTAAGGAAGTGTCTAGGGTGTCCTTTGACCCCTTTAAAGGAGTTTACGGCCCAAGAAATACTCTTGGCCGTAAACTCTTCAACACTTGAGCTTTTCATGATTTTTCTAGGTCCTAAACACATTAAGGTACTAGCCAAAAATGAAGACTAAGCCTTAGGAAGAGTTTGAAGTGGTTTTGGCACTTAATCTTGGAGTTTACGGCCTAAGGAGCATCTTGGCCGTAAACTCCCTTCCAATGTTGGTTTCTAATTGTTTTGTGGGTCTAAATCATGAGTTTAAGGCTTCTAGGTTCTTGTTCTAAGGCTAAAGGAACACTAGGCACTCATTTGTGCCCTTTATCTGGAGTTTACGGCCCAAGAGGTTGTTCCTTGGCCGTAAACTCCTCAAACTACTTGCTTTTGATTTGTTTCTAGCCTCTAATGATCATACACTAAGTCCTTAGTTAGATGCCTAACACGGAAATGGGACTAGGTGGCCTTTAGGCTTGATTTTGGAGTTTACTCCCCAAGAACGTTCTTGGGCGGTAAACTCCCGGATCTTGTGTTTTGGACATGTAAACAATGTTATAAAGCATATAACAAGTATTAAAACACATTTAGGGAAGTAGACTCACAATCTGGGATGAAAACCCGAAGATCCGTGAGAGAGTATTTGGCTTTTCTCTAAATGGAAATCAAATAATGAACCAATTTGGTTCAGAATTCTATTTATAGTCCAGAGATTTTTGGCAGAAAATATTTCTATTCTCGGAATGGATTCTAATGACCTAGAGTAATGGAATTACAGTGTTGCACAAAATCCTAGTGCACCCACTCTCCTAATAACTCCTTAGGTGTAAAACCCTAAAACTGCCAAACTTATTCCAAAAGTTTGAATTTTCACTGAAACTGCTCTACTTCCATTGGATTGATGTGGTTTGATTTGAATGGAAAATTTCGGGTTGTCCCAGTTAAGGGGTATGAACTCACCTGCAGTATGTGACTGGAATTGAACGGGCTGTTATCGTACGAAAGGATCAGACAAGTGCTTGGTGTCAAGTGAAGACTTAGACACACACAATGATCCTAATTACATATGAAACATATGTATATAAATAATTAGTGATTATAACACTAATTATACAAGTAATAACATTTAAGCGCGAGGACAACACTTTTGGTCAAGTGCTAGGAGGCTAATGGGTTGCAACAAAGAAGTGCAATGCCCCTAATGAATGTTTAAGGTCAAAAGACCATATTCATTAGAGTTTACGGCCCAGGGGAGTAAGCTCCTGGCCGTAAACTCTCAAACAAGTCATGAAATGGAGTTTAAAAGTACTACAACCTTAGAGGGGAATTGTTTCAAGGCTATACAAGTGTTTGGGCACCACACTGACTCCTTTGGGGAGTTTACGGCCCAAAGACCCTTCTCCCTTGGAGTTTACGGCCGTAAACTCCCTTGGGAGGGTTCTTATTGGCCTTTCAAGTCTCTAACATTTCTAGGAACAAGTCTAGGCTTCAATACTTGGATCAACGGAGGTTTATGGCATTAAATGGAACCATTTGATGGAGTTTACGGCCATAGAACTCTTTGGGCCGTAAACTCCCTCACACATGAGGTTCTAAGAATTTTAACTAGCCCAAAACTCATCTAGGTACTTGCCCTAAAAGTCTCTTGGCCTAAGGAAGTGTCTAGGGTGTCCTTTGACCCCTTTAAAGGAGTTTACGGCCCAAGAAATACTCTTGGCCGTAAACTCTTCAACACTTGAGCTTTTCATGATTTTTCTAGGTCCTAAACACATTAAGGTACTAGCCAAAAATGAAGACTAAGCCTTAGGAAGAGTTTGAAGTGGTTTTGGCACTTAATCTTGGAGTTTACGGCCTAAGGAGCATCTTGGCCGTAAACTCCCTTCCAATGTTGGTTTCTAATTGTTTTGTGGGTCTAAATCATGAGTTTAAGGCTTCTAGGTTCTTGTTCTAAGGCTAAAGGAACACTAGGCACTCATTTGTGCCCTTTATCTGGAGTTTACGGCCCAAGAGGTTGTTCCTTGGCCGTAAACTCCTCAAACTACTTGCTTTTGATTTGTTTCTAGCCTCTAATGATCATACACTAAGTCCTTAGTTAGATGCCTAACACGGAAATGGGACTAGGTGGCCTTTAGGCTTGATTTTGGAGTTTACTCCCCAAGAACGTTCTTGGGCGGTAAACTCCCGGATCTTGTGTTTTGGACATGTAAACAATGTTATAAAGCATATAACAAGTATTAAAACACATTTAGGGAAGTAGACTCACAATCTGTGATGAAAACCCGAAGATCCGTGAGAGAGTATTTGGCTTTTCTCTAAATGGAAATCAAATAATGAACCAATTTGGTTCAGAATTCTATTTATAGTCCAGAGATTTTTGGCAGAAAATATTTCTATTCTCGGAATGGATTCTAATGACCTAGAGTAATGGAATTACAGTGTTGCACAAAATCCTAGTGCACCCACTCTCCTAATAACTCCTTAGGTGTAAAACCCTAAAACTGCCAAACTTATTCCAAAAGTTTGAATTTTCACTGAAACTGCTCTACTTCCATTGGATTGATGTGGTTTGATTTGAATGGAAAATTTCGGGTTGTCCCAGTTAAGGGGTATGAACTCACCTGCAGTATGTGACTGGAATTGAACGGGCTGTTATCGTACGAAAGGATCAGACAAGTGCTTGGTGTCAAGTGAAGACTTAGACACACACAATGATCCTAATTACATATGAAACATATGTATATAAATAATTAGTGATTATAACACTAATTATACAAGTAATAACATTTAAGCGCGAGGACAACACTTTTGGTCAAGTGCTAGGAGGCTAATGGGTTGCAACAAAGAAGTGCAATGCCCCTAATGAATGTTTAAGGTCAAAAGACCATATTCATTAGAGTTTACGGCCCAGGGGAGTAAGCTCCTGGCCGTAAACTCTCAAACAAGTCATGAAATGGAGTTTAAAAGTACTACAACCTTAGAGGGGAATTGTTTCAAGGCTATACAAGTGTTTGGGCACCACACTGACTCCTTTGGGGAGTTTACGGCCCAAAGACCCTTCTCCCTTGGAGTTTACGGCCGTAAACTCCCTTGGGAGGGTTCTTATTGGCCTTTCAAGTCTCTAACATTTCTAGGAACAAGTCTAGGCTTCAATACTTGGATCAACGGAGGTTTATGGCATTAAATGGAACCATTTGATGGAGTTTACGGCCATAGAACTCTTTGGGCCGTAAACTCCCTCACACATGAGGTTCTAAGAATTTTAACTAGCCCAAAACTCATCTAGGTACTTGCCCTAAAAGTCTCTTGGCCTAAGGAAGTGTCTAGGGTGTCCTTTGACCCCTTTAAAGGAGTTTACGGCCCAAGAAATACTCTTGGCCGTAAACTCTTCAACACTTGAGCTTTTCATGATTTTTCTAGGTCCTAAACACATTAAGGTACTAGCCAAAAATGAAGACTAAGCCTTAGGAAGAGTTTGAAGTGGTTTTGGCACTTAATCTTGGAGTTTACGGCCTAAGGAGCATCTTGGCCGTAAACTCCCTTCCAATGTTGGTTTCTAATTGTTTTGTGGGTCTAAATCATGAGTTTAAGGCTTCTAGGTTCTTGTTCTAAGGCTAAAGGAACACTAGGCACTCATTTGTGCCCTTTATCTGGAGTTTACGGCCCAAGAGGTTGTTCCTTGGCCGTAAACTCCTCAAACTACTTGCTTTTGATTTGTTTCTAGCCTCTAATGATCATACACTAAGTCCTTAGTTAGATGCCTAACACGGAAATGGGACTAGGTGGCCTTTAGGCTTGATTTTGGAGTTTACTCCCCAAGAACGTTCTTGGGCGGTAAACTCCCGGATCTTGTGTTTTGGACATGTAAACAATGTTATAAAGCATATAACAAGTATTAAAACACATTTAGGGAAGTAGACTCACAATCTGGGATGAAAACCCGAAGATCCGTGAGAGAGTATTTGGCTTTTCTCTAAATGGAAATCAAATAATGAACCAATTTGGTTCAGAATTCTATTTATAGTCCAGAGATTTTTGGCAGAAAATATTTCTATTCTCGGAATGGATTCTAATGACCTAGAGTAATGGAATTACAGTGTTGCACAAAATCCTAGTGCACCCACTCTCCTAATAACTCCTTAGGTGTAAAACCCTAAAACTGCCAAACTTATTCCAAAAGTTTGAATTTTCACTGAAACTGCTCTACTTCCATTAGATTGATGTGGTTTGATTTGAATGGAAAATTTCGGGTTGTCCCAGTTAAGGGGTATGAACTCACCTGCAGTATGTGACTGGAATTGAACGGGCTATTATCGTACGGAAGGATCAGACAAGTGCTTGGTGTCAAGTGAAGACTTAGACACACACAATGATCCTAATTACATATGAAACATATGTATATAAATAATTAGTGATTATAACACTAATTATACAAGTAATAACATTTAAGCGCGAGGACAACACTTTTGGTCAAGTGCTAGGAGGCTAATGGGTTGCAACAAAGAAGTGCAATGCCCCTAATGAATGTTTAAGGTCAAAAGACCATTTTCATTAGAGTTTACGGCCCAGGGGAGTAAGCTCCTGGCCGTAAACTCTCAAACAAGTCATGAAATGGAGTTTAAAAGTACTACAACCTTAGAGGGGAATTGTTTCAAGGCTATACAAGTGTTTGGGCACCACACTGACTCCTTTGGGGAGTTTACGGCCCAAAGACCCTTCTCCCTTGGAGTTTACGGCCATAAACTCCCTTGGGAGGGTTCTTATTGGCCTTTCAAGTCTCTAACATTTCTAGGAACAAGTCTAGGCTTGAATACTTGGATCAAGGGAGGTTTATGGCATTAAATGGAACCATTTGATGGAGTTTACGGCCATAGAACTCTTTGGGCCGTAAACTCCCTCACACATGAGGTTCTAAGAATTTTAACTAGCCCAAAACTCATCTAGGTACTTGCCCTAAAAGTCTCTTGGCCTAAGGAAGTGTCTAGGGTGTCCTTTGACCCCTTTAAAGGAGTTTACGGCCCAAGAAATACTCTTGGCCGTAAACTCTTCAACACTTGAGCTTTTCATGATTTTTCTAGGTCCTAAACACATTAAGGTACTAGCCAAAAATGAAGACTAAGCCTTAGGAAAAGTTTGAAGTGGTTTTGGCACTTAATCTTGGAGTTTACGGCCTAAGGAGCATCTTGGCCGTAAACTCCCTTCCAATGTTGGTTTCTAATTGTTTTGTGGGTCTAAATCATGAGTTTAAGGCTTCTAGGTTCTTGTTCTAAGGCTAAAGGAACACTAGGCACTCATTTGTGCCCTTTATCTGGAGTTTACGGCCCAAGAGGTTGTTCCTTGGCCGTAAACTCCTCAAACTACTTGCTTTTGATTTGTTTCTAGCCTCTAATGATCATACACTAAGTCCTTAGTTAGATGCCTAACACGGAAATGGGACTAGGTGGCCTTTAGGCTTGATTTTGGAGTTTACTCCCCAAGAACGTTCTTGGGCGGTAAACTCCCGGATCTTGTGTTTTGGACATGTAAACAATGTTATAAAGCATATAACAAGTATTAAAACACATTTAGGGAAGTAGACTCACAATCTGGGATGAAAACCCGAAGATCCGTGAGAGAGTATTTGGCTTTTCTCTAAATGGAAATCAAATAATGAACCAATTTGGTTCAGAATTCTATTTATAGTCCAGAGATTTTTGGCAGAAAATATTTCTATTCTCGGAATGGATTCTAATGACCTAGAGTAATGGAATTACAGTGTTGCACAAAATCCTAGTGCACCCACTCTCCTAATAACTCCTTAGGTGTAAAACCCTAAAACTGCCAAACTTATTCCAAAAGTTTGAATTTTCACTGAAACTGCTCTACTTCCATTGGATTGATGTGGTTTGATTTGAATGGAAAATTTCGGGTTGTCCCAGTTAAGGGGTATGAACTCACCTGCAGTATGTGACTGGAATTGAACGGGCTGTTATCGTACGAAAGGATCAGACAAGTGCTTGGTGTCAAGTGAAGACTTAGACACACACAATGATCCTAATTACATATGAAACATATGTATATAAATAATTAGTGATTATAACACTAATTATACAAGTAATAACATTTAAGCGCGAGGACAACACTTTTGGTCAAGTGCTAGGAGGCTAATGGGTTGCAACAAAGAAGTGCAATGCCCCTAATGAAAGTTTAAGGTCAAAAGACCATATTCATTAGAGTTTACGGCCTAGGGGAGTAAGCTCCTGGCCGTAAACTCTCAAACAAGTCATGAAATGGAGTTTAAAAGTACTACAACCTTAGAGGGGAATTGTTTCAAGGCTATACAAGTGTTTGGGCACCACACTGACTCCTTTGGGGAGTTTATGGCCCAAAGACCCTTCTCCCTTGGAGTTTACGGCCGTAAACTCCCTTGGGAGGGTTCTTATTGGCCTTTCAAGTCTCTAACATTTCTAGGAACAAGTCTAGGCTTCAATACTTGGATCAAGGGAGGTTTATGGCATTAAATGGAACCATTTGATGGAGTTTTCGGCCATAGAACTCTTTGGGCCGTAAACTCCCTCACACATGAGGTTCTAAGAATTTTAACTAGCCCAAAACTCATCTAGGTACTTGCCCTAAAAGTCTCTTGGCCTAAGGAAGTGTCTAGGGTGTCCTTTGACCCCTTTAAAGGAGTTTACGGCCCAAGAAATACTCTTGGCCGTAAACTCTTCAACACTTGAGCTTTTCATGATTTTTCTAGGTCCTAAACACATTAAGGTACTAGCCAAAAATGAAGACTAAGCCTTAGGAAGAGTTTGAAGTGGTTTTGGCACTTAATCTTGGAGTTTACGGCCTAAGGAGCATCTTGGCCGTAAACTCCCTTCCAATGTTGGTTTCTAATTGTTTTGTGGGTCTAAATCATGAGTTTAAGGCTTCTAGGTTCTTGTTCTAAGGCTAAAGGAACACTAGGCACTCATTTGTGCCCTTTATCTGGAGTTTACGGCCCAAGAGGTTGTTCCTTGGCCGTAAACTCCTCAAACTACTTGCTTTTGATTTGTTTCTAGCCTCTAATGATCATACACTAAGTCCTTAGTTAGATGCCTAACACGGAAATGGGACTAGGTGGCCTTTAGGCTTGATTTTGGAGTTTACTCCCCAAGAACGTTCTTGGGCGGTAAACTCCCGGATCTTGTGTTTTGGACATGTAAACAATGTTATAAAGCATATAACAAGTATTAAAACACATTTAGGGAAGTAGACTCACAATCTGGGATGAAAACCCGAAGATCCGTGAGAGAGTATTTGGCTTTTCTCTAAATGGAAATCAAATAATGAACCAATTTGGTTCAGAATTCTATTTATAGTCCAGAGATTTTTGGCAGAAAATATTTCTATTCTCGGAATGGATTCTAATGACCTAGAGTAATGGAATTACAGTGTTGCACAAAATCCTAGTGCACCCACTCTCCTAATAACTCCTTAGGTGTAAAACCCTAAAACTGCCAAACTTATTCCAAAAGTTTGAATTTTCACTGAAACTGCTCTACTTCCATTAGATTGATGTGGTTTGATTTGAATGGAAAATTTCGGGTTGTCCCAGTTAAGGGGTATGAACTCACCTGCAGTATGTGACTGGAATTGAACGGGCTATTATCGTACGGAAGGATCAGACAAGTGCTTGGTGTCAAGTGAAGACTTAGACACACACAATGATCCTAATTACATATGAAACATATGTATATAAATAATTAGTGATTATAACACTAATTATACAAGTAATAACATTTAAGCGCGAGGACAACACTTTTGGTCAAGTGCTAGGAGGCTAATGGGTTGCAACAAAGAAGTGCAATGCCCCTAATGAATGTTTAAGGTCAAAAGACCATTTTCATTAGAGTTTACGGCCCAGGGGAGTAAGCTCCTGGCCGTAAACTCTCAAACAAGTCATGAAATGGAGTTTAAAAGTACTACAACCTTAGAGGGGAATTGTTTCAAGGCTATACAAGTGTTTGGGCACCACACTGACTCCTTTGGGGAGTTTACGGCCCAAAGACCCTTCTCCCTTGGAGTTTACGGCCATAAACTCCCTTGGGAGGGTTCTTATTGGCCTTTCAAGTCTCTAACATTTCTAGGAACAAGTCTAGGCTTGAATACTTGGATCAAGGGAGGTTTATGGCATTAAATGGAACCATTTGATGGAGTTTACGGCCATAGAACTCTTTGGGCCGTAAACTCCCTCACACATGAGGTTCTAAGAATTTTAACTAGCCCAAAACTCATCTAGGTACTTGCCCTAAAAGTCTCTTGGCCTAAGGAAGTGTCTAGGGTGTCCTTTGACCCCTTTAAAGGAGTTTACGGCCCAAGAAATACTCTTGGCCGTAAACTCTTCAACACTTGAGCTTTTCATGATTTTTCTAGGTCCTAAACACATTAAGGTACTAGCCAAAAATGAAGACTAAGCCTTAGGAAGAGTTTGAAGTGGTTTTGGCACTTAATCTTGGAGTTTACGGCCTAAGGAGCATCTTGGCCGTAAACTCCCTTCCAATGTTGGTTTCTAATTGTTTTGTGGGTCTAAATCATGAGTTTAAGGCTTCTAGGTTCTTGTTCTAAGGCTAAAGGAACACTAGGCACTCATTTGTGCCCTTTATCTGGAGTTTACGGCCCAAGAGGTTGTTCCTTGGCCGTAAACTCCTCAAACTACTTGCTTTTGATTTGTTTCTAGCCTCTAATGATCATACACTAAGTCCTTAGTTAGATGCCTAACACGGAAATGGGACTAGGTGGCCTTTAGGCTTGATTTTGGAGTTTACTCCCCAAGAACGTTCTTGGGCGGTAAACTCCCGGATCTTGTGTTTTGGACATGTAAACAATGTTATAAAGCATATAACAAGTATTAAAACACATTTAGGGAAGTAGACTCACAATCTGGGATGAAAACCCGAAGATCCGTGAGAGAGTATTTGGCTTTTCTCTAAATGGAAATCAAATAATGAACCAATTTGGTTCAGAATTCTATTTATAGTCCAGAGATTTTTGGCAGAAAATATTTCTATTCTCGGAATGGATTCTAATGACCTAGAGTAATGGAATTACAGTGTTGCACAAAATCCTAGTGCACCCACTCTCCTAATAACTCCTTAGGTGTAAAACCCTAAAACTGCCAAACTTATTCCAAAAGTTTGAATTTTCACTGAAACTGCTCTACTTCCATTGGATTGATGTGGTTTGATTTGAATGGAAAATTTCGGGTTGTCACAGTTAAGGGGTATGAACTCACCTGCAGTATGTGACTGGAATTGAACGGGCTGTTATCGTACGGAAGGATCAGACAAGTGCTTGGTGTCAAGTGAAGACTTAGACACACACAATGATCCTAATTACATATGAAACATATGTATATAAATAATTAGTGATTATAACACTAATTATACAAGTAATAACATTTAAGCGCGAGGACAACACTTTTGGTCAAGTGCTAGGAGGCTAATGGGTTGCAACAAAGAAGTGCAATGCCCCTAATGAAAGTTTAAGGTCAAAAGACCATATTCATTAGAGTTTACGGCCTAGGGGAGTAAGCTCCTGGCCGTAAACTCTCAAACAAGTCATGAAATGGAGTTTAAAAGTACTACAACCTTAGAGGGGAATTGTTTCAAGGCTATACAAGTGTTTGGGCACCACACTGACTCCTTTGGGGAGTTTATGGCCCAAAGACCCTTCTCCCTTGGAGTTTACGGCCGTAAACTCCCTTGGGAGGGTTCTTATTGGCCTTTCAAGTCTCTAACATTTCTAGGAACAAGTCTAGGCTTCAATACTTGGATCAAGGGAGGTTTATGGCATTAAATGGAACCATTTGATGGAGTTTTCGGCCATAGAACTCTTTGGGCCGTAAACTCCCTCACACATGAGGTTCTAAGAATTTTAACTAGCCCAAAACTCATCTAGGTACTTGCCCTAAAAGTCTCTTGGCCTAAGGAAGTGTCTAGGGTGTCCTTTGACCCCTTTAAAGGAGTTTACGGCCCAAGAAATACTCTTGGCCGTAAACTCTTCAACACTTGAGCTTTTCATGATTTTTCTAGGTCCTAAACACATTAAGGTACTAGCCAAAAATGAAGACTAAGCCTTAGGAAGAGTTTGAAGTGGTTTTGGCACTTAATCTTGGAGTTTACGGCCTAAGGAGCATCTTGGCCGTAAACTCCCTTCCAAAGTTGGTTTCTAATTGTTTTGTGGGTCTAAATCATGAGTTTAAGGCTTCTAGGTTCTTGTTCTAAGGCTAAAGGAACACTAGGCACTCATTTGTGCCCTTTACTTGGAGTTTACGGCCCTAGAGGTTGTTCCTTGGCCGTAAACTCCTCAAACTACTTGCTTTTGATTTGTTTCTAGCCTCTAATGATCATACACTAAGTCCTTAGTTAGATGCCTAACACGGAAATGGGACTAGGTGGCCTTTAGGCTTGATTTTGGAGTTTACTC